>NC_051086.1:34233130-34833130 GCF_004664715.2 Peromyscus leucopus | reverse complement strand
AGGTCATCCTAATACATAGCATGTTTGGGAGGGATGCTGGGGAGATGTTTGTCATCTGAGATCAATCCACAAAACCTTTTTAAAAAGATGGACCTGGTGTGCTTGTAATCTTGAGTACAGTTGTCCACTGACCTCCACATGCACTGGTGGACATATAACTTTTGAAAATTAAAGATCCAGCCGGGAGGTGGTGGCTGTAATCTCAGTACTCGGGAGGCAGAGGCAAGCATCTCTCTGAGTTCGAGACCACCCTGGTCTACAGAGTGAGTTCCAGGACAGCCAGGGCTGTCAAACAGATAAACTCCACTTTGAAAAACCAAAAAGGAAAAAATAAAACCTGGACAATAAAAAAAAAAAAACCAGCATCAATTTGATGATTCCACCTTTTTTTTTTTGAGACTGGTTCTTACTATAGAACTACCTGATTGTCCTGACGTTAGAAAAAAAGGGGGGGAATTAAAAATCTAAAATTACTGTATCATAGCCATCAGTCTCCTTGAGATGATGTGAGGTAATACAATAGTGAGATGAAGTGAGTTGTTTATTTCTAGGATTTTCCATCCAGTATTTTTGGGTAATGTTGAACCACAGGTAATATACAGATAGCAGAGCTACTGTGGGCCCCACAGCTCTGGGCAGTATGCGCACAAGATCTAGCTAGCACTGCCATTAAGTCGTGGGATATAGGGAGACACAACAGGTTGAAACTGTGGCATCATATAAGTGGTACCAAGCAGCAAATGTCTGTGTCTGGCTCCTCATCACTTAGCCCTTGAGGCCCATCATGTGTTAGGATTCCCTTTCTAACTCTTTCTCTCCCTCTGAGACGGGGGTCTCCTGTAGCCCAGCTGACCAGGAGCTCTATACAGCTGAAGATGACTTTGAACCCAACCCCCGGCTTCTACCCCCTCAGTGCTGGGATTACAGTGTGACCCCGACACCTAGTCCTTGCCGTACTCACTATGTCGCCATCATGTGGCCCTACTGAGAGGTGGTCGGCCTAGGGGAAGAAAATTGGAAGAGAGCATTGAGACCTCAGCTCTTTCTGTTTTTCTCTGCTTCCCTGATGGTAACCTGAGGCTTTGCTATGCATTCCCATGATGCCCTGCTTCTTCACAGGCCCAAGAGCAACAGAGCCCTCTGGCCACAGACTGAAACTTCCAGGAGGCAAGTAAGTTGTCCATCTCAGGTGTGTCCTCACAGTGACGGAAGGCTGAATGACTTATGATGCATAATCTTTCCCTCTTTTGAGACAAGGTCTAGCTTGTATCTGGGGATACAGGCGCGAGCCGCTATATCCGGATCATATGAGGGACTTAGAATAGTCAAAATTATAGAGACAGAAGCAGGATGGTGGTTGCCGGGGACTGGGAGAAGAAAGCAGGACATGTTTGGTGGGTGTAGTGGTAGGAAGTAGTAGAGTCCAGAAGCTGATGCCATCAACGTGTATTATATTATACTGCACTTGGAAACTGTCGAGTTTCTTCTCTATTATTTGATTATTAGCCAAGAGACCAAGAAGTGATTGTTTTATATTATTTGTCTCACAGTTTTGTAAAAAATATTACAATGTAAGGGGCTGGAGAGATGGCTCAGCAGTTACGGAGCACTGACTGTTCTCCAGAGAACCCTGGCTGATGACCAGCACCCACGTGGGTTCGCAAACCTTCCACAACTTCAGTCCCAGGGGATCCTACGCCCTCTTCTGGCCTGGGTGGGTCCTGCATGCAAATGGTATACAGACACCTGCAGAGACAACTCCCACGCACAAAATAAAAATGCAAAAATAAGAGTAATAATAAGGGGCTCAAGAGATGACTCAGCAGGAGCACTGGCTGCTCTTCCAGAGGACCTGGGTTCCATTCCCAGCACCACATGTCAGTTCACAACTGTCTGTAGCTCCAGTTTCAGAGGATTTGACACCTTCACACAGACAGACAGACGTACAAGCAAAATACAAACGCACATGAAAATGACATTATCCAGAAGAAGCACTCTGCTCCATACCATGCCACACAACAGCCTCACTGCAATGACAGATACATGTTAAACAAGGAAAACCATCCTGAAACAGGAAAGGAGATCAAGCTGGAGACCGAAGTGTAGCTAAAGCGTAGAGGAATCACCTAGCCTGAGGCCCCGGTTCCCCTCCCAGCACCCCAAAGGAACGGGGGAAGGCCATGGGGATACTCAGCGGGTTAAGGCCCCTGCTGTCGACCCGGACACGTGGTGAGAGAAAAGCGCTAACCTCTGCAAGCTGTTCTTTCACCTCCACACAGGAGCCTGGTGCACACACGGCAGGCATGCGCACACGGCAGGCATGCGCACACTAATAAAAACGTACAATACAAATATTTGAAAGGAAACCCGATGACTGGGCTGGAGCGATGGCTCCTCGGTTAAGTGTGTTTGCTGTGCCGCAGAGGCCCCAGGATCAGTTCCCAGCACCCACGTCAGACAGCCCACAACCGTCAGTAATTTCGGCTTCAAGGGTAGCACACCCTTCCTCCTCTGGCCTTCACAGGCGTGCACACACAGACACACAAATAAAAATATCTCTCTCTCTCTCTCTCTCTCTCTCTCTCTCTCTCTCTCTCTCTCTCTCTCTCGTCTCTCTCCATATACCCCTAGCTGTCCTAGAACTCACTACGTAGACCAGGTTGGCCTCAAACTGATTGCTTCTGTCTCTCAAGTCCTGGGATTAAAGGTTTGAGCCACCATGCCCAGCCAAAAAGAAATCCTAAAATCAATCAATAAATAGGGCCTTCCCTAGCATACTGGCAACTCCCTTAAAAGTCTCCCAACACTTCAACTCAAGGCTCCCTTTTCCTTACTAACCCCTGGCTTTTCTGCACAGTGGTTTACGAAAATCCTTCTGACCCAGGACTGACAAGCTCTCCAAATTCCAGCCCCTGAGGCAGAGCTCATGCTCAGGGAGACCAGGTGTCTTTGTTACTGTTGTATTGCTGTGAAGAGACACCATGACTATGGCAACTTATAAAAGGAAGCATTTAATCTGTGGCTTGTTTACAGTTTCAAAGGGTCAGTCCATCCATAGTCATCACTAACTGGACACCAAGCATTCAAATGCACGAGCCTATGGGGGCCATTCTCATTCAAACCACCATACCAGGTGAGAGCTTTCTAGGTTGTTGTTTTTAGGGGTGTGTGTTTGTGTATATTTGTGTGTGTGTGTGTGTGTGTGTGTGTGTGTGCGTGTGTGTGTGAATGTTTTGCCTGCATGTAAATATGTGCACATCCCTGGTGCCCACAGAAGCCAGAAGAGGGAGTCAGAGTTCCTGGAACTGGAATTATGGAAGGTTGTGAGCCACCATGTTCTTTGAGAGAATGAGTGCTCTTCTAACCTCTGAGTCAACTCTCCAGGCCTTCTAGAAGGATTTTTAACCTGAGGCCAGCTGGGTGAGGTGGCTGGCTGACAGATGGAGCTAGATGAACCTCCAAACTAGACTTGGGCAGAAAAAAAAAAAAGGAAATGTCAATCCATGCAGCCTGGGTCTCTGCCCAATCAGAACACTACAGGGATCCTGACTCATCTGTTGCTAGGTGAAAAGGCCATTGAAAGCATAGGCTTAGTTAGGGGAGTAATTATGTAGTGAAATGCTTGCCGGTCTGGGGTCTTGCCATGTAAATAAATCAGTCTTAGAGCACTTGCCTAGCATGCATGAGACCTTAGGTTCCATCCTTAACATCGCTGGGGGTGAGGATGGGGGAGATGAAGGGGAGTGAAGCCATCTGAGTGGCTGGGGCTATGACTTAGCTGGTACAGTATAGAAAGACCTGGGTTCCAGACCCAGCACTGGGGTGGGAGTCGGGGAGTGGAGGCAGGAGGATCACAAAAGTTCAAGGTCATCTTCTACTATATGTTGAATTTGAGGCCAGCCTGGACTGCATGCTATTGTTAAAATAATAATAATAATAATAATAATAATAATAATAATAATAAAGCCATGTGTGGCTGTCTGGGGGATGAGGAAAAGCAGGGGACGGGGCCCAGGGGTTCTGGAATGCTGACATCCATGAGGCCTGGGCTGCTCAGGCAGGTTTTGAGATGTGTTCTGAGTGGCATCCATCCCAAGATAGACTGGAGCTGGGTCCACACGTTTGTATTTAGTAGGTAGCTTCACTCAAGTTTCCCTCCCTCCTTAGCTCCCATCAAACAGTATGTGGCCATCTGAGCATAGAACATGTGTCTGAACGCACTGTGAAAGAAGAATGTAAATTTCTAGTGTGAATGCACTAGAAATAGATTCGTGTGGGCCCTGAGCTCCTGGAGAAACACAGCCTGCATTCTGGCCCTTCTGAGCTCTTCTTCGTTTGCTAAATGCCTGCCTGGGCCATTTCGGCAGGGTGGTCAAGAGGCCACCCCGATGTGGATGTAAGGACACTGAGATGGACTGTTGGGAGGTCCAAGTTTATTGGAAGAGTTAGTTAATGCCATAGACAGACAGCATGATGGGGGCTCTGAAGACAGGAATCAGGGTCTGCATAGCAGAAGTGGGGTGGAGGGTGGGGGTCTCTTCTCGTTGTTCTGAGGGTGGGAGCGCTTTTATCGAAAGACTCTCAGGTTCCCATGCAGGAGGCAGAGAAGGGGTGGAGAGGACGATGTGTGGTCGTCAACATCCCCTTTAGGTAAACTCACTTCAGCAGGTGGGAAATCCGGGTACCTGGAAGTCTGTTAGCTAGAGGTGGTATCTGATGGGGGAGAGGGGGGGAGGCTGCTGCAGGAATGTGGCCTGAGCTGCGTTCTAACATCAGATTCTTTTTTTAAAATACATATTTGTTTCATTTTTAACCATAATGTATGTGTCTGTGTGGGTATGCACACATATACTTTGGGCTCCCAGGGTTTTAGACCATCTGGAGCTGGAGTTACAAGCAGTTGTAAACTGCCCAAAGTGGATGCTGGGAACCGTCTTGTTCTCCGCAAGAGCAGACAGAGCATGTCCTTAACTGCTGAGCCATCTTTCCAGCCCCTTTAATAGTACATTCTTACAAAGCGGACGAAAGGATGATGTTCCCAAGGTATTGAGGGAGAGATGAGTGCTGGCAGCTTGGCCACTGCCCAGAGGCGAGGTGGCCAGCTGGGTTTGTTGACTGACTTGTACTTCCTGGAATCCGAGCTGGTAACCAGCCCTGTTTGTTCACGAGTTCTCCATAAGCCTGCCAGGACAACTGTGGTCTGGGGTCGGGGCAGGTACTAACTTGGTGCAGTTCCCTGACAGGGGCTTGTTGGCAACAGCTGGTGGGGACCAGAGAGGAAGTACAAGGGGTGACAGTCAGCTGCCTGAGCCAAAGAGACACAGCTGTCAGCAGTCTGAGTTTCAGGCTCTCCTCAGCTGTGATCACCCAGCGCACCTGAAACCTTGTAACCCGAGAGCGCGGCAGGCCGAGGAATCTGGACCGCCTCCTTCTCCCTCCCCCAAGGAATGTTCCATTGCTGTGGATTGAGCGTTGTGATCAACATGAGACTCAGAAGGTCAGCCAGAGATGCGCAGGCAAAAGCAAGGGAGAAAGCATCTTGGCAAAGCCTCCCTTCATCCGTAGGCATAGGCACTGCCTGATGCTATTTCCAGGATCCAAGAAGCTAGTTGGTTCTGTTATCAGTTGTTTGGGATTTTGGACTGCAAAGACTGTAGCTCCTGCCTCCACCCCCTCCTAGCCAAAGAAGCCTCTTTCTGTCTCCTGGAAGGTCTTGGATACTGCTGTATAGGCATATCCAAGACAGACGGACTGCCGTCATCTTCAGGCATGCAAATGGGTCCCCTTGCGAAAGATCAGGAGAGAGAGAGAGAGAGAGAGAGAGAGAGAGAGAGAGAGAGAGAGAGAGGAGTCTCTGCAAAAAAAAAAAAAAAAAAAAAAAAAAAATCCTAACTAGGTTTGTTGACTGCTGAGCTCCCCATAGAAGGAGGGACCCTCACCTGACTATCCAGATACTCCTTTTAGCCAATCATATTGCATTATTTTCTAACTACGTGAGGCCTCAAGGGCTAGGAAGGTCTAAAAGACCTTCTATGCAACCACAGAAGCCATTCTGGGTACTCACCTTGTAGTGCGCTGCTCGGGATCACCCACAGTCCTTTGCGACCCCTCACCCTTACTCTGTAAGTAACCTTAGTAAACCCATCAGCTCCCTAGGGTGAACTTCGGTGGAATCAAACTTTGGCTTGTCTATGGGACCGAATGAGGAGCAGGGTAGAGTATTCCTAGTCCCCAACCCCAACCCCCTGGTGAAAATTCTCTCATAGATATGATACAGGACACTGAGACAGAGATTGTTTGTGGAGGCAAAAGAGTTACCTAATGCCATAGACAGGGCTCTGAAGAGAGGAAATCGGAGCCCACGTGACCAAAGTGGGGGCTCTTATATAGCTTTCTTCCTCAGGGTTTCTCTGTGTATCCTTGGCTGTCCTGGAACTTACTCTGTAGACCAGACTGGCCTTAGATCAGGCTGGCCTCGAACTCAGAGATCTGCCTGCCACCTCTAGCCTCCTGAGTGCTGGCATTAAAGGCGCGCGGCACACGCCTGGCTTTCTTACAACTTTCTGAGGAGGAAGTTTACACAACGCAATCCAGGCTCTCAAAACCTCGGGCAAGAGAAGGGGGGAGGGGGAGGGTGCGTAGCCACGAATGCATCCTTTTGAGTTAAATTTACCTCCCCAGGTGAGAGACTGTTCGTCCTAACTGGGGACTCAGAGTGTCCTTAGCTGGACACCTGTCAGCATCCGTGAGAGGGCCAGGTATGCGTTGTGGCCTGAGCAGCAGCTGGATTCTTTTTTTGTTTTTTGTTTTTGTTTTGTTTTGTTTTGTTTTTCAAGACAGGGTTTCTCTGTGTAGCTTTTGTTTTTCAAGACAGGGTTTCTCTGTGTAGCTTTGCGCCTTTCCTGGATCTTGCTCTGTAGACCAGGCTGGCCTCGAACTCACAAAGATCCGCCTGGCTCTGCCTCCAGAGTGCTGGGATTAAAGGCGTGAGCCACCACCGCCCAGCTCGCAGCTGGATTTTTTAAACAGGTATTAATTACTTTTATTTATTTTACGTGTATTGCGTGATTTGCCTGCATGAATGTATGTGCACCTGTACATGCTTGGTGTTAGGTTATTTAAGGCAGCTGTGGAGAGACTGAAGCGGGGAAGAAAGGCTTGGTCTGACCTTAAGTGGGACCATGTTTATGCACGACGAGGAGGCACTTTTGTCGCCCACCTGTGTGGGCGGCAAAATGCCCACAGAAGATGGAATGCGGCCCCTTATAGGGCGGGAACTAGCACATCGAAGTCCCTCCCTTCCGGAACTGCTTGGTCTGGCCGCAAGGGAAGCTGGGAAGTGTAGTCTTTTTAGCAGAAACTCTCACGGTGCTATTCCTGAGACCCGAAGAGGGTGTTGGATTTCCTGGTGTTGGAGTTACAGTTGGTTATGAACGCGCCTGTGGTTGCTGGGAACCGAACCTAGGCCCTCCGCAAGAACAGCAAGTGCTCTTTAGCACTGAGCCTTCTCTCCAGACTCAGCAGCTGAATCATAACATTACATTCTGAAACCCATCCTCCCTTCCTGATAAGGTCTCACTCAGGCTAGTCTTGAACTTGTGGCTGTCGACTCTACTTCCACAGCCAGGAGTGCTGGGATTGTGACTAAAGCTGTGCTGATCAAAGCCTGGCTTTGCCGGGGCTAACCACACAGACTCTGCCATTCCTCCACAATACGGCAATTACCCAGACAATAGTGAAAGCAGAGAAAGATTTAGTCAGTGTGGCCACTTTGGGGAGGGGAACAGATAAAGAGCTTCAGTGACCCCCGTTCCCTGCATCCCAAACCCATCTTCAGGGTCCTGACAAGAGGTTTAGGTTTAAACAGAAGGCAAGAAGCATGCGTAACTAAGCCATCTTGGTCAAGGCGTGGTCCACCCATCACTGAGCGTCACTGTCTGCCCTCTGAGGTGGGCTGACCGTTGTCAGAATTAAATCTCTCTCCAGGAGACAAGTCCCTCCTTTAGCTGGTACCAGGGCTTCAACCTCTTCCTTCTGGGGAATTTCAGGTTTCTTGGGGACCCCTGTTTCGATAGGTCAAATGGAGGGGCAGATGCATCTCTGGACCAGCCTCAGTCCTGTAAGGACTGTTACGGGTTATAAGTGTGAGCTGCCAACCTCCCAAATATATCCTATTCGTGGTCCTCTGGGGCCCTCACGTCGCAGACATCTGATCTAGTTCAATTTTGCTATATGGTCACTGAGCAATTTTCTAGCTGTCAAGGTTTGTTGCCACTGGACTTTCCAAATGCAGTATTTTTTAGGGTGTCCCCTCCTCTGACTCCACTATACCCTGGTCAATGGATGGACTCCACCACCTTGTTCAGGCAAAGCCAGTCCCGGGCCAGAGGTCAGATATGGCCTCGGCTGTCTCAAGGGTCCACCCCTAGGACTCAGCCAGGTGCTCTGTGGGTGAACAGTACCCACTGTTTCAGAACTTCAGCTTGTGGGGTGTTTTAGTTTTTGTACTGCTGGACCTTAGGCATGCTCTCATTCTGCAGCCCAGTGTGTGTTCTAGTTTTGCTTTAGACCAGAATCTTCTGCAGTGCCTCCACATGTCAGTGTACAAGCTCAATGGCCAGTGTGCCATTTTAAGGACACATCTCAGGATAATCCTGACTTCAAACGATCTTTCTTGATCCAATGGTCCATGTGCCCATGAGCCCAGGGGGCAATGGCTCTAAGCTTAGAAAACAAGCTCAGCCAGGCGGTGGTGGCGCACGCCTTTAGTCCCAGAGGCAGAGCCAGGCGGATCTCTGTGAGTTTGAGGCCAGCCTGGTCTACAGAGCGAGATCCAGGACAGGCACCAAAACTACACAGAGAAACCCTGTCTGGAAAAAAAAAAAACGCAAAAAACTAAAATAAAAAAAGAAAGAAAAAGGTCATGCACCATGCAATGTTGGTGTTGGAATCAGCATTGGGCCTAAAGAACTCATTATAGCGGTTAAGAAATGGGCTCAGTGGGTAAAGGGGCTGCCACACCTGATGGCCTGAGTTTGACCCCAAAATTCACAAGGGGAAAGGAGAAAACTAACCCTGTGTCCTCTGCTGGCCACATGTATGCAGTAGCACATGTGTGTACATGCACATGCACACACACACATATACACACTCTTAGTTAGATTTTTATTCCTCAGAAGAGACACCATAACCACGGCAACTTTTATAAATGAAAACATTTAATTGAGGGGGCTCCCTTACAGTTTCAGAGGTTCAGTCTATTATCATCACGGCGAGGAAGGAGCATGGCGGTGTGCAGGCAGATGTGGTGCTGGAGCTGAGAGTCCTACATCTTGACTCAGAAGCAACAGGAAGTTGACTGACTCACACTGAGGGGAGCTTTGATCAAGAGAGACCTCAAAGCCCACCCCACAGTGACGCACTTCCTTCAACAAGGCCACACTTCCAAATAGTGCCGCTCCCTTTGGGGGCCATTTTCTTTTAAACCACCACACACATGCATGAACACTTCAATAGTAAAATAATATAAGTGGGTTGAGAGCTGGGAAAGGCCCATTCTAGACTCCTGTCTCCTCCTCTCATCAGGCTAACTTGAAATCCTTGATCCTCCTGCCTCCGTCTCTGGGTACTGAGATTATGAGTATCCATCCATTAAGATTTATTTACCTTTTTTTTTTCTTTTGGTTTTTCAAGACAAGGTTTCTCTGTGTAGTTTTGGAGCCTGTCCTGGATCTCGCGATGTAGACCAGGCTGGCCTCAAACTCACAGCGGGCCACCTGCCTCTGCCTCCCAAGTGCAGGGTTTAAAGGCGTGCGCCGCCGCCGCACCCCCCCCCCCAGCTATTTACTTATTTTGTGTATATGAGAGCTCTAACTGCATGTATGCCTTTAGCCAGAAGATGGCACCAGATCTCATTACAGATGGTTGTGAGCCACCATGTGGGTGCTGGGAATTGAACTCAGAACCTCCGGAAGAGCAGTCAGTGCTCTTAACCTCTGAGCTATCTCTCCAGCCCCAACCATTTATTTTTTTAAACGAGGATTCACTATATAGCCCAAGCTTGTCTCAAACTGATGGCAATCCTCCTGCCTCAGTCTCTTGAATGTTGGGATTACAGGCTTATGCCACCATGGTAGCCCCCAGCTGGCAGGCTATAGGAAATACCTGCTGAATGACTAACAGGGAAAGAGAAAGAAATGGAGCCCAAGAGTCTAAGCCGGACTCCGGCACTTCCACACACACTCGGTTAAATACCTGGAAACAATTACAGCTTGCCTCCATGTAAGTGTTTGAGGAAGAGAGACTCTGACTGACAGCCCTCCAGTGAGGAGATGCCCTGTCCTCATTTTGTCCAGGGCAATACTGAAGGATGATTACATAAAAGACTGCCCAGCCCCCTGGTGATCGAGACTGATGGCTGGAGAATCCAAGGGGGCCTCCATGGCTACCTGACTGCCAGACTGTGCAAGGGGCCTGTTGATTCTCTGCCTGGCCCCAAATAGAAGCTGGGCTAGGGACAAATTCCAAGACCGTTCTCTAAATAGCTCCATGCCCTGCCATCTGCTGCCAGGCGCTCAGGGAAGGAGAACAGCCCCGGCTGGCTTCCTCCAGGAGCTGTTGAGCCGGGTCCTGGAGTCACAGGGTTTTGTCCACAGGGAAGTGTCCTTAGATTCTCTACAGCCAGAATAGGTTAAAGCTCTCCTGCCTTGACTTACTGAGGGTTCCCTCCCCTCTCAGTATTGAAGGCCCTAAACGGAGGGAAGTCAACATGCTTTTCTCTAAACTGCGACCAACCTTGTCTGGCTTCCTAACCAGGGACTAGAAACCAACTCAAGCTTAAGGTCTGGTTGGGGGCAGTGAAAACCCGAGATCTAGATGAGACCTGGAAGGTGGTGCCAATACTTGTCATGTTTACATCCTCTCAGCTTTCTGCAATGTGGCCAGTGCCAGATGAAATAGGACTGCAGTCCCACTGAATTTCATATTAAACTTTCTCTTTTTGTTTTTTCCTTTTTTTTTTCTTTCTGTGTAGCCCTGGCTGTCTTGGAACTCACTCTGTAGACCAGGCAGGCCTGAACTCATAGAGATCTGTCTGCCTCTACCTCCCCAGTCCTGGGATTAAAAGTGTGTGCCACCACTGCCCAGCACATGCAAACTTTTTAAGTCACTTTTTCTTAACATTTTAATTATTATTTTTATGTGTATGGGTGTATGTCTGTGCTTCACATGTATACAATGCCTGTGGAGGCCAGAAGAGGGCGTCAGATCACACTGGGACTGGAGACAGTTGTGAGCTGCTGTGTGGATGCTGGGAATTGAACCTGTGTCCTCTGGAAGAGCAGCCAGGTGCTCTTAACTGCTGAGCCATTTCTCCAGGCCATCATGCAAAAAAAAAAATTTTTTTTTAAGATTTATTTATTATACATACAGTGAATGTTTGGCCTGAAGGCCAGAAGAGGGCACCAGATCTCACTGTAGATGGTTGTGAACCACCATGTGATTGCTGGGAATTGAACTCAGGACCTCTGGAAGAACAGCCAATGCTCTTAACCTCTGAGCCATCTCTCCAGCCCCATGCAAATTCTTTTGAGTAGAGGAAGTCTATTCTCCATTAACCCAACCCCCAGGAGCCAGTAAGGAAGAAAATTTCATTTTATTTTTGCACAGTTATCTGCCTGTTTGTCATGCCCAGTGTTTATCACTGACACCATTGTGACATTTGATTTTTTTTTTAATCTTATTGTATGTGTCTAGGTGTTTTATTTGCATGTATGTGTGTTATCACATGTGTGTTTAGTGCCCAGGGAGGTCAGAGGAGGGCATCAGATGGTTGTGTGCTGCCATGTGGGTGCTGAGAACTGAACAGGGGACCTCCCTCTGCAAGAGCAGCCACTGCTCTTAACCACTGACCATCTCGCTAGTCCTGTCATAGCAGCATTGGGGGAGGGAGGAAGGGGAGGGTAGCAGAGATACAGTAAGAGTTTTAAATTTTAAAATTTCCCCAGGAACTTCAGTACATGCTGGAGAACCTCTGTGTAGGTAAAACCGTGGGTGGCTGAGGAAATGGGTCGGCTGGTGAACTGGTGAAGTGCTAACCATGCAAGCAGAAAGACCTGAGTTGGAGTCTCAGAACCCACTTGGAAACCTAAGTGTGGCCGGGTGGCGGCGCACACCTTTAATCCCAGCACTCGGGAGGCAGAGCCAGGCAGATCTCTGTGAGTTTGAGACCAGCCTAGTCTACAAAGCAAGATCCAGGACAGGCACCAAAGCTACACAGAGAAACCTGTCTTGAACAACAACAACAACAACAACAACAACAAATCTAAGTGTGATAGCCTGTGCTTTTAAGCCAGGTGGACACAGATTACTAGCCAGGCAGCTAGCCTAATCAGTGAACTTCAGAATGGTGAAAGACATTGATTTAAAAAACCAGAAGGAAGCCAGACAGTGGTGTAGCTGAAGTTTTCCTGGTCCAACCCTCCCCGCACCATCCTGCAGCCACTCAGACCCAAATGAACACACAGAGGCTTGTATTAATTATAAAGTGTATGGCCTAATGGTTCAGGCTTCTAGCTAGCTAGCTCTTACATCTTAAATCAGCCCATTTCTATAAATCTATACTTTGCCACATGGCTTGTGGCTTACCAGTATCTACATCTTGCTTCTCCTGGCAGCAGCTATCAGCGTCTCCTTGATCTCTTTAATTCTCTCCTGTCTCTCCAGTTAGAATGTCCTGCCTAACCTTATTCTGCCTCACCATTGGCCAAACAGCTTTATTTATCAACCAATCAGAGCAACACATTTTTATAGCATACAGAATGACATCACCCATCACGGTGGTGGCGCACGCTTTAATTCAGAACTGAGGAGGCAGAGACAGATGAATCTGTGCGTTGGAGGCCAGTCTACAGAGTGAGTTCCAGGATAGCCAGGGCTGTTTGTTACACAGAGAAACTCTGTCTCAAAAAGCAAAATAAAAAAAAATAATAAAATGGTAAAACATGATCAATTTAACACAAGAACGTGTAACAGCTAGCTGTTCTTTATAACTATACAAAGGCAAACAGAAACGTCTTGAGTCACACTGGATGCTCTGGACACACTGTCCTTAGAATCCACACTGACTTCAGCTCTACAGCACCGAGAGTTCAAATGAGTGTAACACCGAGCCATTCCCAGCAACTTACCAACGTGCTCTGCGTTCAGCTACACACTTGCATCATTAAAACGTACCCTGACTCCATTCCCCGATTGCTGTGCACTCTGGTGGCAGCTGACTGATCACTAGACCACGAGGAGCAGGGAATGTGGAAACCCGAGTGAGGTTGGCCATTTGGACAGGAATCTTTTCTGGTTGATATTTGGTAATGAATTTGGTTCTGAAATCTCAAGGAGAACTATACAATTGCCATCCTGAAACTCCCAAAATAATTCAACTAAAATTTAAAACATAACATCCCTTTTTAAAGACTTGCTGGACTATGTCTGCCCTTCCGTGTGGCTTCCCCAAAAAGTAACTTGGTATCGATTTCCCCCGGGGTGGGGCACACTGAAACCAAGCTTGCTCTGGAGTACACTGCTTCATCTGATTACTTTGTGTTGTGTAAGAAAGTGTCACCAAAGTCCTGAGCAATCATGGAGGGTCAATGTTCTTGATGGTTCAGAATGGCACCTTCAGCAAACTGTGGGCTCCTCCTGTACTGGGGACCTTTTAAATCCCGGCTGCCCTGCAATGTCAAGTGAGGACATTGACTGGACTCTGGACTGAGAAGGTCTTAACAGAATCCAAGGACTTCCTCATGGAGGAGCTAATATCACACATTCTATAGTTGAGCCTAAGGTCGGTAGCAGTAACACCTGCACACGGGCTTGCTGGTTTTTGTTGTTGTTGATAAAATGTAAAAACCTGATCAAGCTTGGAAATGCATGTCTTTAATGCCACAACTCATGAGGCAGAGGTGTGAAGATCTCTGTAAGATCAAAGCCACCCTGGAGTTCCAGGCTATCCAGGGCTACACAGACACTGTCTGAAACAGACAAAAAGCATTAAATTGAAATTTAGATTAACAATAACAGATGAGAAGCTTCAATGTGTAGTTTTGATAATTTAGCTCTTGATCAGAACATAACTATTTTTCTTAACTCAGTGCAGAACATTTTTTAAGAGAGGGTCCAGCTCTGTTGTCCACTCTGGCCTTGAACTTTGTGATTCTCCTACCTAATTATAGGAGAACACTACCATGTTTATTTTTGCTTTCGTGGGGGTGGGGTTTATCAACCAGACAGAGCCTCATGCTGTACCTCAGGCTGGGCTCAAATGTTTGGCACAGTTTCTGCCCCAGCTACCCAGAAGCCGGGATTACAGGTATGAGTTACTATACCCAGTTAGATGGGTATAGAACCTTTTTATATTAATATAAGTAACCATTTATTTTCTATTTATTTTGTATTAAGGGCTTTATATCTCTTTTGTTTGTTTTGGTTTTTTTTGTTTTGTTTTCTGAGACAGGGTTTCTCTGTGTAACAGTCCTGGCTGTCCTGGGACTCACTTTATAGACCAGGCTGGCCTTGAACTCACAGAGATCCACCTGCCTCTGCCTCCTGAGTACTGAGATTATAGGCGTGCACCACCACTGCCCCGCTCTGCTTTATATCTCTTAATCTCTATTTTTGTCATGCTTTTTTTTTGAATTTTTGAAACATCACCTTTTTTTTTAATATGTTTAAACAATACAATACAAACAATACTTAATTTTGGGGGGTTTTTTGTGCCAGGGATTGAACTCATAGCTTGTTCATGCTAGACAAGCACTCTACCGCTGAGCTCCATGCTCCATCCACACACCTCCTTTTTTTAAGATTTACTTTTATTTTGCGGGATTCGAGTGTCTTGCCTGTGTGTGTGTGTGTGTGTGTGTGTGTGTGTGTGTGTATGTGTGTGTGTGTGTGTGTGTAAAGTGCACTGTGTGTGTGCCTCTGGCAGAAGGGTTTCTGCCAGATGCAGCATCTTCCTTTCTAGATGGTTAGGAGCATCCTCTATCATCGTCTTTGTTCTTTGATCCCAGTGTCAGAGTAGGAAAGGAGGTTTAATTAAGAGCAAGCCACCTTAGAGTAGGAAGCGTTTCCCCATCTAGAGAACTCTTTGGCTGGGGCATAGAGTGGAGTCTGAGGAGCTCGGAAGTTTTTTGGAACTGCCTCCTCCCAAGATGAGTGACTTGGTGGAGCTCCATTACTAGTTGGTTTTCAAGAGCTATTAGAAGTACAGACCGGGGTTGGGGATTTAGCTCAGTGGTAGAGCGCTTGCCTAGCAAGCACAAGGCCCTGGGTTCGGTCCTCAGCTCTGAAAAAAAAAAGTACAGACCTTAGTTGGGCAGTGGTAGTGCACACCTTTAATCCCAACACTTGGGAGGCAGAGACAGATGGATCTCTGTGAGTTTGAGGCCAGCCTGGTCTACAGAGTGAGCTTCAGGACAGGCTCCAAAGCTACAGAGAAACCCTGTCTCAGAAAAAAAAAAAAAAAAAAGTGCAGACCTTCCTTTTGTCTGGTGACATCCAGCAAGCAGACTCTTTCATCTTGTCTTGTATCCTCTTGCTTGGCCCGGTCAGTCTCCTCCAGTGTATAGTCTGGGCATTAAAGCAGGTCAAACAAAACCTAGAGGAGACTGACTGGTTCTAGGGACGCCTCCCAGGCAGCCAAGTCTGCTCTCTTGTTACCTTGTGTTTGGGGGTCTCCCTTTTGCTGTCCCTTGCAATAGACAATGGGTACTTCCTTGGGTCGCCAGATGGTTTCTAAGAGTGTCAAGATCTCCTCTTTGTTCTTGATCTTCTGGATGGAAGTGAGGATCCTTCTTTCTCGGTACAGGGCCCCATGTATGTGGGCTGTGGTAAAGGCAGACTGGCTCTCAGTATATATAGTGACAGACTTGCCTGTTCCCCAACAGAGTGCCTGAGTTAGTGCTAGGAGCGTGGCTCACTGAGCTGAGGACCCTTGGTTAAGTAAATGCAACCAAACAGTCCCATCCTGGGTTTCCACTGCAGCCCTGTCGTACCTGATTCCATTCTGGACAAAACTGCTCCCCTCAGTATACAGTACCTCATCCACCTTCTGCAACAGGCCTGACAGCTTGACTCAGGTCCATTACCTCAGGGCAGTCACGCAGAGGTTCTTCAGGGACGTCATCTGGTAACAGGCTAGCAGCAGGGTTGAGGGCTGATGTTTTGCAGAACCTGGTATGGGGCTGGTCCAGGAGCAGTGCTTGGTAATGAGTCACCAATGTGTTTGACATCATCTTTCCAGAGTGCCCAACAGGATAGCATCAACCAACTGCAGGGCAGCCAGGAACACTGCCTGCTCCAGTCAGCTTTCTTAACCTCCTTCACCAGACACACACACACAGGCCACCCAACCGAGATTGGGTCAAACCTCTTGGATAGATAAAGCCATCAGCCGCTTCCAAAGCCCCAGGAATTGAATAAGAATTTGCTTTGAGATTCCCGGCCCTCATCTGCATAGAGCTGGAAGGGTTTGTTGATGTCTAGGACCCAGGGCTGGGCGGACACCAGGGTTTTCTATAGGACTTTAAAAGCCTATGTCCTCTGTCTTGATTGTTGTAGACTTTTGGAACTATTTTTAACAGCTGGGACCTAGTCATACCCTAAAGTCCCCCCTCCCTTTTTTTTTTAATATCTGGGACCAAATGCAGAACAAAAGCAATCTGGGTTTTTTTGTTTCTTTTTGTTTGTTTGTTTTTTAGCAGCTGTCCTTAATCCTTTTAAAAAAGGGCCTGGAGAAAATTGTCACATCTTCTTGGTCAGTGTCAAAAGGTAAAATCTGTCATATCTAGGCTGCACTGTCTGGCATTGATCCTTTGGCCCAGCCTGGGGATGGCTTTTCTACTCTTTTTAGAGAATAGTAGGTTTTGATTTTTCCAATTATACACATCATTGGTTGAAAAGGTAACATAAACTTGTGGAAATGAAAAAACGACTATACTCAATTATCATGATTGCTTCCGATTTGGGGAAATATAAATAATATGGATTTACAGACAGAAAAAAAAATAAACAAAATCAGGGAGACCTAAGGCAGAGCAACTGGTCCCCATTTATATTTTTTAGGCCACCATCTAAGATGAGCATGGCAGCTTACTCTCCTCTGCATGAACAAAGGCTGATTCAAAAAACAAAAAAATTGTCACTTTTCATTTTTGTTAATGATGGGAATAGCTTCAGGCATTAAGAGCTTTTTGGAGAATTAAAACGCTTTAAACAACTAGCCAGAGCTGTAGTCGTGAACAGAGCAGTAACACGTGAACACTCACGGTGGTTATCACATGCAGAAGTCAGGGCTTTGTGCTATGGGAGACGAGCAAGCTGAGTGCCAGCGAGGTAAAGATGGCACCAAACAAGCTCTCGTCTTCCTCCTCTCAGGAAAGAAAGCATGCCCAGTGCAGAGGAGCCACGGGATAGGAGCAGAACCCACTCAAGAGCCGCCGCTTTCCCCTGGGCAACGCAGGTCTCTAGGCTAGACTGCTCCCTTTTGGAGCCCTGGGAGTGACTCTCAATGTGGACAGCCGGGTCATCTGTCACTAGTTTTGACAAGGAATCACTAAATTCTGAGAGTGGCTAGTGTGGGCTGAAGAGCCTGCAGGACAGGATAGGCCACAGACTGCAGCCGTGGTAGCAATGGCCGGTGGAATGACTGGTAAGGACAGTGAAGGATTCAGAACCCTGGAGTCAGGCACTGGACTCCAGCTGCCGTGTGCTGAGTGCAAGCAAGGGCTTCGGCACCATCCTGACATCTGCAGGAACCTCCGTGCCCATCAGCCCCCCTCTCCTACGTGTGCTATTAAACCCTCACATTTCCAGAGCACACTAGCCACATATGATACATCCAAATGAAACAGCTGCGCAACAAAGAGCCAAACGTTGGAGTTTGTTTTATTGCATGACGTTTGCATAAGAAAAAGTAGTCTTGAAAACGGTAAGGCATCATGCAATCACTGATAAGCGGATTTTAACTGTACATAAGATAGGCAGACAATCTAAAATTGAAAAACTATTTCCAAAAAGTACATAAAAGTTTCACATGATGAGCTTTTAAATATGGTTTATATTTGTAGTTTCACATCGTTAAAAAGTGCTTCAAATGTACCGCTGGGAAGCTGATCTTTATAAACGGTGACGGGGTTGATGTGGGGCTGTAAACTGTAAAAACTATCTGTATGGAATTAGAAAGCTAACATTGTGATATTCAAACTTGAATCAGTTTGCAATTCCCACTCAGGTAGATATATTAATAATCTAAAAAACTCCTATTCTGAAACCAACAAAAGTCTATTGAATTCAAGTTATGCATGTTGGGGGATGGATCTCAGAGGCCTGGATGTGAGTGGGCAGGAAGGCTGCTAATCGATGTACTGGGCCATCCAGCGGAAGCCTTCTCCATAGCCTTGTCTTTTCAGCACACTGCACATGAACACTTCCAGAGGCCTGGCGTTCAGCTCCTTCAGCGACACACTGCCCTGGAAGAGAAGAGAGCTGTTAGGTTGGGGTTTCATGGAATAAAAGTACTACTCCCCGCACATTGCAGATTCTCCTTCAAAACAAAGGACGTCAATGATAAAGCCATGGGTGCTTAGAATCCAAGTCCCCTCACACATGAACTTCTTCTTACTCTACTGTGTCAATGTGGCCAATGAGTGGGAAAGCTGTGAGCTTGGGAAGTACACAGAAATAAAACAACCATCTGAGCATGGAGACACGCCTGTTTTTCTAGCACTCAGAGCCTGAGGCTGGAGGATCTCAAGTTCCCAGACAGCCCAGGCTAGAAAGTAAGACCCTATTTCAAAAATCAAAAAAGAAAAAAAAATTCCAAATCTTCTTGGCTGACATTTAAGACAACATTCTGCAAGGTGCTGGCATATCCCTGTAATCCCAGCACTCAAGAAGATCTAAGTTCAAGGACAGCCTTGGCTACAGTGAGACCATTGCTTAAAACTGGTAGGGAACAGATTATTACGAAGAAGGCAGAGGGCTAGGATGAGCGAAGAGCGCTGAGTCCCGCCCTCTGCTGCAGTATTTCCTTGCCCTGAAAGAGCATGTGTGAACTGAGGAGGTTCTGTTTATAAACCATGAAGTTCACTCCATGGCTTATCTGAGAATACTTCTTTTCTTTCTTTTTCCTTTTGGTTTTGTTGAGACAGTGTCACTATATAGCACCCAGGGTAGTCTTAAACTTGTCATCCTCTTGCCTCAGCTTCCCAAGTACTGGGATGTCAGACATGTAGCACCATGTCCTGTGGCTTTCTAGAACTTTTCAGTACTAACATGCCCCACCCCATACCTCAACAAATCCACTATAAATAAAAATAGCTCTAGCTAGGCCGTGGTGGCGCATGTCTTTGGTCCCAGCACTTGGGAGACAGAGGCAGGAGGATCTCTGTGAATTCGAGGCCAGCCTGGTCTACAGAGTGAGTTCCAGGACAGCCAGGACTGTTACACAGAGAAACCCTGTCTAGAAAAAAAAAGGAAGGAAGGAAGGAAGGAAAGAAAGATAGAAAAAAGAAAAGGGAGGGAGGGAGGAAGGAAGGAAGGAAGGAAGGAAGGAAGGAGGAGGAAGGAAGGGAGGGAAGGGAAAGGGAAAGGGAAAGGGGAAAGGAAAGGAAAGGAAAGGAAGGAAGGAAGGAAGGAAGGAAGGAAGGAAGGAAGGAAGGAAGGAAGGAAGGAAGGAAGGAAGGAGCGAGCTCTGGTGGAGTGATTGGTCGGTGTGGCTATTTACATTAACAAAAGAATAGTGTGTCCTGACTGGAGCTGGAGAGACAGCCCAGTGCTTAATAGCAACTGCTGCTGCTCTTCTAGAGGACTTAGGTTGGATTCTTAGCACCCATGTGGCAGCTCACAACAGTCTGTAACTCCAGTTCCAGGGGATGCCCTCTTGTGGCCTCCTAGTGCACCAGGCATATATGTAGTATAGAGACAGACATGCAGGCAACACACACATTAAGTCAAAATTGTAAAAAGGAGAAGGAGGGCTGGAGAGATGGCTCAGTGGTTAAGAACACTGACTGCTCTTCCAGAGAACTGGGGTTCAATTCCCAGCACCCACATGGCAGCTCACAGCTGTCTGTAACTCAGTTCCAGGGAATCTGACACCCTCACACAAGTGCACATAAAATTAAATAAAATATTTTTAAAAAATAAAAAAGAGGGTTTGGGGATTTAGCTCAATGGTAGAGCACTTGCCTAGCAAGCGCAAGGCCCTGGGTTCGATCCTCAGCTCCAAAAAATAAAAATAAAAAATAAATAAATAAAAAAGAAGGGGTATTGGAGAGATGCACAGTGGTTAAGAACATTTGTTCTTGCACAGGAACTGGGTTCAATTCACAAATCAAATTCCAGGATAGCTAGGGTTATTCTACAGAGAAACCCTGTCTTGAAAAACAAAACAAAAAAATTATAAATAATTATAAAATGTAGGTTCAGAACCAGAACATAAAATATAGGCTAAGAATCCGGCTTAATGGTTGAATATATGTAGGGTTCTAGGTTAATTTCTGGTAACAACACACTGGAAGTACTTAAAGAAAAGAACAAATAAAAATCCAGGCATGGTAGCACACACCTTTAATCTCAGCACACAGGAAGCAGGGGCAGCAGCCTGGTCTATAGAAGTGAATTCCCAGCCATCCAGGACTTTAAAATGGAAGCTGAGGGCTCATATATATATATATATTCCATCTGGTCTACATAGTGAGTTCCAAGACAGCTAGAGCTACATGGTGACATCTTGTCTCAAAAATAAATAAAGAAATATACAATAAATTTAAAAAAAGGGTTTTACCTTTCCTGTTGTCTGCCCATATAAGCCGAACATCTCTCGTAACCTCTCTTCACTGATGGCTTCGGGTCTGTCGATCTTATTTCCAAGAATTAGTATAGGCACATTGGCAATGGTTTCGTCTGTCATCAGTGACTGAGACAAAGCAAATAACAGGAAAGACAAGTTGATTTAAAGCTTATTGGAGAAGATGCCAAACAGCCAAGGGCTCACTCTTCACTGTATCACGACACCCTGGCCTGCTTAATCACGTTTGATTCCCTCACGTTTGAAAGTGAGCATTAAGAAACCCTGGGCTAAAAAAAAAAAGAAAAGAAACCCTGGGCTAGATTCTCCTATCTCCCTGTAGCTCTCTCTGGAGATGCGCACCATGCAGATCACTAAGGGAGCGTGGACACCTTAGAGGTGGGGCAATCTGGTTTCCCTTCTGGTTCTGCAGCTAGGTTCCTACCTTGGGCAATTAGCTTGAGAGGGATCAGCAGCAACTACTTAGGGCTGACCTGGGTGCTGAGTGAAGCAATACTGAGCTTGTAGAGGACCAAACACAAGGAAGAGTCAGCAACTAACTGACCCTGTTCCAGGACCACAGAACCTTTGTGAATACAGGAATGGCGGGGGTTAGCCTTCCGTCAGATCATGGACCCCTTTACTCTGTGGTCTCAGATTTAGTTCTGCCTTGCTGGAAACTGCTGAGCCTCTTTACCAAGTATCTGACCTAGAGGGTGCAGAGGGTGTGGACATGCCGGACCACTGGCTGGACAGTTGTTGAAGGAATGGGCTTCTGAGATGACACGACTCTGGATAGCTGGCTTCAGGAGTGAGCAGGCATGCACACACATGGCTTCAGGAGTGAGCAGGCATGCACACACATGGCTTCAGGAGTGAGCAGGCATGCACACACATGGCTTCAGGAGTGAGCAGGCATGCACACACATGCGGGGCACACTCTGGAGAGGATGAACTCAGTCTTCAGAAGGGTGTTAGCACTTCTTCACTAATAAGAGCTACTGTAGTCTACTCCCTCTTTGTTCTAAACAGAGTCATCCCCAGTGAAAACCATCGCGGAGTCCAACAGAGCTAGGAGTTTGCCAAGACACTGCAGGAAGGCTCCTCCGACAGCTCAATCTGCACCTATTCCTCAGGCTGCCCAGAGGGAGTTCACTGTGTTTAGTGTGAATTGTTCAACTTACATCAAGTTCTTCTTTTGATTCTAACAGCCTTTCATGGTCTGCACAATCCACAAGAAATACGATGCCATTGATAGCAGGAAGGTAGTTTTTCCATACTCTTCGGGCTAACAAAAACAATCAGGAGTTAGGATTTATGTGTTGGTCAAGCCTATCGACAGCTGATGGAGATGCCAACCAGGTTCCCAGAGTTCTGAGACGTGCCTGTTTGTCAAAGATTTTGGTACCAAATGTTTCCTAGAACACCAAAACAAATTTCAGACTTTCCTTGATTGTGGGCATGTCAAATCCTCCCATTGAGAAATAGAATTAGGGGCTGGGGATGTGGCTCAGTGGTAGAGCACATACTTTGCATGTGAAAGGCCCTGGGTTCAATCCCCATTACCCTCCAGAAAAAGGAGGCTGTTACACACAGAAACCCTGTCTTGGAAATTAAAAAAAAATAAAAATAAAAGCCCATACTTTAGCTAGGCGGTGGTGTACCTCTTTAATCCCAGCACTGGGGAGGCAGAGGCAGGTGGATCTCTGTAATTTTGAGGCTAGCCTGGCCTACAGAGCGAGAGCCAGGACAGGATCCAAAGCTACAGAGAAACCCTGTCTCAAAAAAACAAAACAAAAACAAGAAGAAAAGAAAAGAAACAGAAGTAGGAGGGAAGAGATGGCTCAGGGCTTCAGAATGCTTCCTGTTCTCCCGGAGGACCCCAGTTTGGTTCCCCAAACCCATCAGGTGGCTCACAAACACTAGCAACTCCAGTTACAGGGATTCCACACTTTCTGCTTCCACAGGCACCTGCACACATGTGGTGCACCTTCAGACGCAGTGACTCTCATTAAGTTCACTAGAGAGCCACTGTGAACTCCATCAACCAAATGTAAGCAGTAAAAACCACATACGTGTGCGTGCACTATTAATATTTGACATTTCTAGTTTCTTAGGTTTTAGCTAATGATAAATATGAAACCAACGACAGAAGGATGTTAGTACCAGGTACAGGCTTGGTGGCTAAGTTACAAACTGTTGTATTCAAAACAGAAAAAAAGTTAACTAATGAAAAATTCCAAAATAGTGCCACCATCAGGAATGTTCAACATATAACCTTGTAAGGATATTTCATAGTCAACTATAAGAACATTTTTATGGGGGCTAGAGAGATTGCTCAGTGGGTATGAGGGATGGATGCTTTTCCAGAGGGCCAGGGTTCAATTCCCAGCACCCACAAGGTGGTTCATAACCATCCGTAACTCCAGTTCCAGGGAATCCGATGCCCTCTTTGGACCCCTAAGGGGACCAGGCATGCATGCGGTGCACAAACATGCATGCAAGACACTCAAAATAAGTAAATCTAAAGAAAAACTTTTCTTTTGGTATTTGAAAAATATTTCTCCACTGTCTTCACGTTTACCTTGTTTCTGATGATAAGTGTGCTGTGCATCTTCTTCCATTTATTATTTGGGTTACTCATCTTTTCTCCTCTAGGATTATATTGCTTTTGAATGTCTCATTATAAAAACTGCTGGTTAAGTTGCTGACTTCAGTTCCATAAAAGGAGGGGGAAATCATTAACTAACTCTAGCTTGGGATTAGGATAGAATTCCCAATAGTTTCTAAGATGGGCCTGAACATACTTTGCCAGTCTGTGCTAAGCCTTCATGCAAAGCAGGACTCTTGACACTGACGACTATGAGGGCTGGAGAGACGGCTCGGGGGTTAAGAGCACTTATTACTCCTGCGGAGGACCTGAGTTTGATTCGCAGCACCCACATAGTGGTTCCCAACCATCTGTAACTCCAGTTCCCGGGAATCTGACCTAGGCACCAGGCACACATGTAGTACACAGACATATATGCAGGTAAAATACTCATACACATAAAAATAAATAAATCTTAAAAAAAGTTTGAAAAATGCTAAAGATTCTCTGTCTCACAGTATAAAATATTTCAGCTAGGGTTTAACTCTTTATGTAAAAATAAGCAAGTACAGCCATCTCACTAGTATTCAAATTTGCCTTCATCTTTAAATAAGTAGTATCATTATATACATATCAAAGAATTTTTACAAATAAAAATTTATAATTTTTATAAAATCTTTATAATTTATTATTTAAAAAAATTAACTAAAGTATAGGAAAACATGAGGATAATTGTTCCAATTAAAGGTTTTCAAAAGAAAAACCAACTTTTATTTATTTATTTATATTTATTTATCTATTTAGGTGTTTTGGTTTTTCAAGACTGGGTTTCTCTGTGAAACCCTGGCTGTCCTGGAACTCGCTCTGTAGCAAGCCTGGCCTCAGACTCACAGAGATCTGCTTGCCTCTGCCTCCCCCCAAGTGCTGGGACTAAAGGTGTACACCACCACTGCCTGGCTCAATTTTTATTTTTTAAAAAGATTTTATTGTTTTTTGTTTGTTTGTTTTGTTTTGTTTTGTCGAGACAGGGTCTCTCTGTGTAGCTTTGCACCTTTCCTGGAACTTGCTTTGGAGACCAGGCTGGCCTTGAACTCACAGAGGTCCACCTGGCTCTGCCTCCCACGTGCTGGGATTAAAGGCATGTGCCACCACTGCCCAGCTCTTATTGTTTTTATTTTATGTGTATGAGTGTATTGTCTGCATGTATGTATGTGTACTGTGTGTGCCTGGTTCCTGTGAAGGCCAGAAGAGGGCACCAGATCCCTGGAACTGGAGTTAAGGACAGTTGTCAGCAGCCATGTGGGTTCTAGGAGCCAAACCTCAGTCCTCTACAAGAACAGCCGTGAGAAGGCAACTCTTAGAGTGCCCACGAGAAACCACGCTCTGACTTGAGCTTTGTAGTCCATCTGGAAAACACTATAGAGATGAAATTTCAGGCAAACGCCATTTGATTCTAAGTTTTTATTATTATTATTATTATTATTATTATTATTATTATTAATGATGTGTCTGTGAGTACAAGTGTGTGTGCAAGAGCAAGCTTGTGGAGTTTAGAGAATAACCTCTGGAGTCTGTTCTCTCTCACTGTGGATTCTGGGAATTGAATTCAGGTTTTCAGACTTGCAAGGGAAGCACTGTTACCCACTGGCCATCTCCCCAGCTCTGGATTCTAATTCTCTAATCTTGATACCCCAGAGATTAACCAATGTGTGTCTCAAATGTGTGCTTTCACTAGCCACAGCCACTGAAAACCTTTTCAAATATATGTCGCACCATTTTTTAAAAACGATTTGACTATTATTATTCTTATGGTGCTGAGAAGGAAGTGCATGGGAGGTGGAAAGCTCTACCACAGAGCATCAGCACTATAGAGCTGGCACCCCAGCCCAGCACGAGGCTTCCAGAAGAGCACTAGCTCGAACAGCAGGCTTACGGGCCTCTAGGTCTGGAGTGTTCACTAACTGTGCTACACCACGTGCCCCACATGCTAAGAGCGACTGGGATATAAAAAACAGACAGGGCCAGGCGGTGGTGGCGCATGCCTTTAATCCCAGCACTGGGAGGCAGAGCCAGGCGGATTTCTGTGAGTTCAAGGCCAGCCTGGGCTACAGAGTGAGTTCCAGGACAGGCTCCAAAACTACACAGATAAAACCTTGTCTCGAAAAACAAAACAAAAAACAAACAAAAAAAACAAACCCAAAAAAACAAAAAAAAACCCACCCGGACAGGATGTTAGTCCACAGAAGTTCATCTTAGGGTTCAGGTCCTGCACAGATGTACACAGAGGCACTAAGTCCCACATATGTACAGCTGGAGCACTCCTCGCTAGGGTGGCTTCTCCAGGGAGGGAGTCCCATCTCACAGATGGGGATTTGTGAGCAAGAGCAGAGGGGAGAACAAGAAGTCAGCTCTAGTGGGAGACATGGGAAGAGCAAGGACCACAGAGAACGCTGGGACAATGACAAGTCTGTGTTATAAGAAACGGTGAGTTGCTGCGGGCTTTGGGGGCTGCATCACAGGCTCATAATAGGATTTGGACAACAGGTGAGAGGAGCCTGATGCAAAGAGAAAATGGAAGCTGAATTTGCTTCATACCTCACCAGCACAAGCAGTTCAGACTCCAGTGAGTCAGAACGATCATGAAAACCCTCTTGGCTCTCAAAGCACACCCTTGACCTTACTCTGCCTTACTTGAAGAGCATGCAGTTCCAAGCTCTGGACCATAGCTGCCATATTTACTAAGTTAAGATAAAACAGAGACTAAGAGAAATCGAAGCTTACCTTGGATGTGCCCACCCAGATCAAAAGTCGTAAAAGTCATGCCAGCAATAGTGAGTTCTTCTGAAGCTAAAACAAAAACAAGATATTTTTACAGTACAATCAGGGATCTGCCAGACATAGGGGCCATGACTGTAATCCGGCAATGGGGAGGTAGACGCAGGAAGAACACAAGTTTAAGGCTATCCTTGGCTACAGAGCATGTTCAGAGCTAGCCTGGACTATAAAGACGTGTTTATTATCTTTCATTTATCTCCTCATTGAGTACAGGTTTTCCTTTAAATCCTTGGTCACAGGATCTCTTTACATTTAAAATAAATAAAGAAAAAGGGCCAGCAAGATGGCTCAACAGGTAAAGGGGCTTGCCACTGAGCCCAGTGACCTAAATTTGATCCCAGAACCCCAGGGCGGATGAGAGAACTGACACCCACAACTGTCTGTTGGCCTCCACTTGCAGCATGGCACACACCCTTGCTCCCGACTAAGTAAGTGTAATAAAAGAAACAGAGAAGAGCCTTTCAAACTTAATGTCTTGAGTCGGGGCACATACAACCTAGCTGGCCTTGAACTTGCTATGGAGCAGATTACCTGCATGATCCACCATGCTTAATCCACGCAGAATTTGCACAGCTTCACGCAGGCTAGGCGGATTCTACCAACTGAGCCCCATCCGCAGCCCACCGGAGCTGTCTCTCCCTGTGTGGTAATCCTATCATCTTCGTCACTGCTGGGTCCATTTCTTCGGACAGATTTTTCTCCTGGTTATGGGTCACACTTACTTTGTGCATGTCTTACTAATTCTACATTATAAAATTGTAATACATGCTAAATTTTACTGTATTCTTGAACTTCACTCTAGTGGACTTGTTCTTTCTCCAGATGTGGTCCCTTGGGTTCTACTCCACGACTGCACAGACACGGATTGTCCATGCTAACTTCTGGAGTAATTTCCTCCAGTGCTGTGCCTGGCAAGTTCTGCCCTCCCAGTTCTGGTCTCTGTCTCCTCAACTGACTGGGTTATTTGGGCTTCCTCTTACACCTGGGTTTGAAAACGGGAATACGAAGAGTTCATTTTCCTTCTCTTATGAACTTCAGCCCTGCACCGGCTATTGCCCAGGGCTAGGGAAGTTGAAGGGTAGTGAGTTTGAAGTTAGCCTGGGCCACAAAGCAAGACACTATCTCAAAAACTAGAGGGAGGGGATTATACACAGTGTTTCAAGTAAATTAAATACTTAACTGGGTCTGTATTTAAAAGTTACTACCAAAAGAAAAGGGCAATGCTTGAATATGGCTCGCTACCCATTGGCACAGTTACACCCCTGTGCATACTCTACTCTAGAAAAGAAATGCCTATTTAATTAACTATGGTACAGGAAGGAGACTGTCAACATCTCAGACTGTCCCCTCTCCCTTCTCTGTCAGCCTCCACCTAGACTTCAAGTCTATCACCATGGATTATTCTGGCTAATTCTCAAATTCCATGTGATGGTGTCACACAGCAGGGAACTTCTTGTGACCAGCTTCTCTCATGGAGTCTTATTTCTCCTGGCTGGTCTGGAACTCTGTGTAGACCAAGCTCCAGTTTGTGACTTCCAGCCTCTGCCTCCCAAGCACTGGAACCACAGGCGGCACGCCCAGCTTTGATTCCTCTTTCTTGGAGAATATACCCTGCCGCTTTCTTTCTCTTTTCTGCACAAGGCTTTTGGTAAATACATATTCTCACTTTTCCAGATAAACACCTAGTAGTAGAATTGCCAAATCAGAGGACACAAGGCTATTACTTTTTCCATATATGCTTTAAATGGAAAAATACAAGTTGGGGGAATGTGAGATGCAAGAAAAGCTGAGAGACCACTTGCTTTGTGCCACATAGTTTCCTGTGCCTAGACACAGGTGTGGCATACAGTAGGTGCTCAAGAACTATTCCTGGGGTAAGTGAAAGATCACCTGCTCTGTGCCCTGCAGTTTCCTGTGTCTAGACACAGGTGTGGCATACAGTAGGTGCTCAAAAACTATTCCTGGGGTAAATGAAGGGAACAGCATTAGTAGGCAAAAGAGAAGAAAAAATAGTCAGCTGTTTGTTCTAATTCTGCATACACATCCATGTCTTTAAGAATTAAGTCCTTTCAAAATGTCATTTATTTTTATTTTATGTATATATGAGTGCAGGTACTTGTGTGCCTCAGGTACATGTGCAGACCAGAAGCAACTCTTTTCATTGTTATTTTTTGTGACAAGGTCTCACTATGGACCCTGGTTGACCTAGAATTTACTATGATGTCCAAGCTGACCTCGAACTCACAGATCCACCTGCCTCTTCTTCCGAGGGCTGGGGTTAAAGGTGTGCGCCATCACACACATCCTTCAATTAACTTGTTTTTAAACTGTATCTGCCTGGTTTATAATCTTCTCACTGTGACAGTTACAGATATAAATTAGCCCACTATTTCTTTCTGCTGCTGGCTCTGTAGGTTCTTATTCCGTAACCTAGCCTGGGCTCATGGTGTAGTCAAGTACTTCTAGATCTTAATTTGTGCTCTGGGAACCAGGTCAGTTACTATTTACCCAGCTGCTTCAGGAACAGGTTGAATAATCTCATAGTTTATCCACCAAAAACCCCAAATCAAAACAACTTTGGGGCAGGGCCTGAGACTCGGCCTTACTCCCAGGGAAGCGACCACTTACTGGGATGCAGTGTCGGGACGTGCTGGCCAAGCCTGTCATCTTTGAGCATGTGCAGCAACGTCGTTTTTCCCGCATTGTCCAGCCCAAGGAATACCAGTTTACCGGTTTTTTTATACAACCCTGCAGAAGAAGAGTTCCGATCAGTCAGAGTGTCATCCAACATGGAGTATGAAAATGACTTTATATTTGACATGACATGAAAGTTACTGTTATTGTTGTACTCGGTTATTGTTAAGACACCTGAATGCAACTCTTGAGAAGTCTAGAATGCTTGGGTGTGCAATGTCCTTCTCCTAAGTGCTTCTCTCTGTCTGTGCTTAAATTAATATTAAAACCCTAATAAACTGCAACTTTACCATACCTACAATCCCAACAGTTGGAAGATAAAGGCAGGAGAATCTGAATTCAAGGCAATTCTTAGCTATACAGCAAGCTTGAGGTCAGCCTGGACTACATGAGACTCTGTCTCAAAAAAACAAGAACCAGGCCAAGTTTGGTAGCCCATGATTGCCTTTAATCCCAGCACTTAGGAGGCAGAGGAAGGTGTATCATGCCTAGCTTACATAGTTCCAGGGCAGCCAGGGCTATGTAGAGAGACTGTTTTAAAAAACAAATGGCCGAATCAGGCATGGTGGCGCATGCCTTTAATCCCAGCATTTGGGGGGCAGAGGCAGGAGGATCTCTGTGAGTTCAAGGCCAGTCTGGTCTACAAGGAGAGTTTCAGGACAGCCAGGAATGTTACGCAGAGAAACTCTGTCTTAAAAAACCAAAAGAAAAAACAAACAAACAAACAAACAAAAAGGCCAGGCAGTGATGTTGCATGCCTTTAGTCCCAATATTTGGGAGGCAAAGGCAGGCAGATCTCTGTGAGTTTGAGGCCAGTATGGTCTACAAACTGAGTTTTAGGACAACCAGGGCTATACAGAGAGACTCTGTCTGGAAAAAAAACAATTAACCAACCAAACCAAAGAAACAGTAATCAACTCTAACCCTGCCTCAGCATAAATAAACACACTGAGCATAAGTAAGCTTGGCTTCCTAAGGCATCTTCAGGCTCTGTTCTCGTTTCTGTCTGTGGGAGGCAGTGCCACCCTCAGGTCAGTCCAGGCAAGTGCTTCCTGTCACTGAGCTGTACCCTCCTCCTCCTCTTACTTTTCAGTGTGACAGGAGCTTACCAAATTGACCAACTTGGCTCTGAATTCATTCTGTTGCTCAGGCTAACTTTTAATTTATGATCCTCCTGCCTCAGTCTCCTGAGTAGCTGGGGTCAGAGGTCTGTACCACCAAGTAAGGCCTAGCTCTTATTTTCAGGTTTTATTATTTTATGCCTGCACGTAGTGTCTGAAAAGGCCACAAGAGGGGTCCTCTGAGACTAGAATTATGGACAGATACATGAGCTGCCATGCGGGTGCTGGGAATTGAGCCCAGGTCCTCTGGAAGGGCAGGCAGCCAGTACTCTTAACTGCTGAGCCATCTCCTCCATCCCTCATTTTCAGTTTTAAAAGAGCAATTTAAAAATCTACACATTATCCAAGCATAGCCAAACTTATCTGTAATTCCAACATTCACTGATGAAGTGGAGGCAGGGGGATCATGCTAGTTCCAGGCCAGCTGGGCTACATGGCCACCTCTGTAATCTTTTTCCTTTCTTTTCCTTTCCTTTCTTTTTTGTTTTTTGAGATAGTGTTTCTCTATGTAAGAGTCCTGGCTGTCCTGGAACTCACTCTGTAGACCAGGCTGGCCTTGAACTCAGAGACTGGCCTGCCTCTGCCTCCTGTGTGCCGTGGCAGCCAGCACCTTAGTTCACTGAGCTCTCTAGGTGTTTTGCTGCATGTCTGTCTGTATGCCGTGTGCACAGTTGGTGCTGGAGGAGGACAGGAGAGGAAGTTATATCCTGTGGAACTGGGTACAGACGGTGGTTGGTGCTGGGAATTGACTTAGGTCCTCTGGAAGAACAATCAGGGCTTTGTTTGTTTGTCTGATTGTTTGTTTGTTTGTTTGTGTGAGACAGGGTCTCACTGTGTAGCTCTTGTGGCCTGGAACTCACCAAGATCCACCTGCCTTTGCCTCCAAGTGCTGGGATTAAAGGTGTGCGCCACCACCACCGCCACCGCCACCACCACCACCGCCACCGCCACCACCACCACCACCACCACCACTGCCACCAGCACAGCTAAACCATTTCTCCAGCCAGTCCTATCCTACCCCCGCCAGCAGTTTTGTGTTTTTAATTAATTAATGTTTGGGTTTTCGAGGCAGGGTTTCTCTGTATAGCTTTCGATATTCTGGAACTTGATTTGTAGACCAGGCTGGCCGTGAACTCATAGAGATACGCCTGCCTCTGTCTCCCCAGTGCTCAGATCAAAGGCGTGCGCCACCGCACCCAGCCTCTATATTTATTTTTGTGGGTGCTGGGATGGAGCTCAGGTCCTCCTGCTTGAACAAGCACTTTACTGACTGAACCGTCTCCCCGGCCCAGACACAGACGTTTATAATGAGCTGCATACTTGACAGGACTAGGGATTTATCAACTGATACAGCAACAGCCTAGCATGCAAGAGGCCTTGGGTCAGAGTCGATACCAAAAGCAACCAAAGGTAACACATTGGATTCCATTCACAGAAGAGTCAATGAGATAAAAGAATTAAAAGATGCAGAGAAACTCACCAAGAAGCAATATATATTTCTGTTAGAAATATTACTGACAATAATTATAAGAGGTAGAAGCCAGCATGGTGACACATACCTTTAATTTCAGCACTAGGGGCTTGGGGCAGAGGCTGGCAAATCTCCTTGAGTTCCAGGCCAGCCAAGGGTTCAGAGTAAGACCCTGTCTCTAAATAAATAAATAAAATTCTAGGAGTAGGCTCATTAGAGCCTAGGCTGGGGATACAGCTCAGTGCTGGAACACATGCCCAACATGTGTAAGGCCCTAGGTTCAATCTCCAGTACATTTAAAATTGCCATTTTATAGATAAGAAACTTGGGGTTAAGTAGAAAATAAATTATCCAAATATACACAACTTTTTTTAAAATTTAAGCTCATTCTGAAGAGCAGGCTGGCGTGGAACCTGCTGTAACCCTCCAGTCTCAGCCTCCTGAGTGCTGGGACACAGGTGTGCTCTCCCACACCTGACCTAAGATTACGTGGTTTCAGGGGAGTGAGTCACTGGATGTATTTCATCATTTCAAAGCTCACTTTCTTAAGCACAGGCTTACATAAAGGAGCTCTCTCCAAACAAGTGCATTCACACAAACAGGGCCAAACAGGGGAGCTACAAAGAGCAAAGCGGAGTTACCTAGGAACTGCAGCACACTGCTGAACCCACTGTAAATCCAGTCAAATATGAAGGACATGTCCAGATCTTACCGGTCTGAAAAACAAGGTTTAGATTTAGCAGTCAGCATCGCCAATGTACACAACACACTGACAGATGTTAAACAAGCCTGAGTGACCCGCCAACACCACTCAAGTGTTAGGAACTGTAATACAGAGCTGGGGGAGGCTCAGGACAGACGGGCACTGCCGCCAGGCCTGATAGCCTCACTTCAGTTCCTGGGACCCTCATGGCAGGGAGAGAATCAACCCCACAAGGTGCCCTCTGACCTCTACACACACATTGTGGTGCACATGAACTTGTGCATGTGTGCACACACATAAACACCAACAGGCCGTTATCCTGACTGATATCTGTGCTAATGCATAAATCTCAAAATGCCATTAAACTATCGGGCCTCTAGAGACCATTCTTTGTCCATGGAAGGCACAAAAATGAATTACAACAACCAGGACTAGGGAAAAAATAAAAGCCAGGTATAGTGGCCAAAAACTCTAATCTCAGCACTCAGGACCGAGGCAGGAGGATCACTGCAAGTTTGAGGCTAGACTGGTCTATATAGCAGTTCTAGGCCAGCCACAGCTATATGGTGAGACCTTGTCTCTCTAGGAAATAAATTAGGTGGCAGTATAAACTGGCATAAAACCTTTCCAAAACTAAGTTAGAGCCAAGCATGGTGGCATACACTTGTAATGCTAGCCACATTGGGAAGCTGAGGCAGGAGGATGATGAACTCAAGGCCAGCTTAGACTATCGGGTGAACTGTAAGACTCTGTCTCAAAAACAAAAAAAAATTGGGGGGCTGGAGAGATGACTCAGTGGTTCAGAACACTTCCTGCTCTCCCGAGACCCCGAGTTCAATCCCCAGCACTCATGTCTGGTGGCTCACGATTGCCTGTGACTCTAGCCAACTCCAGGATTTCCAAAGCTCTCTTCTGCCTCTGAGGGCACTGGCACACTTGTTATATACACATACACATACACTAAAATCCTTAAAAAATTTAAAAGACAAATTTTAGAGACTATCTGTGTTCCGTGTATGTAGATGTGAGCTATTTATCAAATATTCCTTGTTTGAGTTGGGGGCTGGGGAGAAAAAACAGAAGAGAGAGAAGACGATGACAAGTTTCCATGCCTGGCATCTGACGAGGTAAGAAGCAGGAGGGTCAAGAGTTTAAGGACATCCTTGGCTGCATAGCTAGTTCAAGGCCAGCCTAGGCTACATTGAACTATTTCAACAACAACAAATAGTAGTAACAATTAGTAAGACCAAATGTGGTGGCACAAGCCTTTAATTCCAACATTCTATACAGACAGTGGCAGGCAGATCTCTGAGTTTGAGGCCAGCCTGGTCTATTTTCTGAGTTTTATAATAATAATTGGTAAGAGTTTCCAAGCTGGACTTGGTGGTTCAAGTCTTTAACTCCAGTTACTGAGGAGGTTGAGAAAGGGTGATCACGAAGTTCAAGTTTTGCCTGGGCTACACCACAGGCTCAAGACCAAGAGCTTGGCATCCTTAGTGAGATGATGCCTCAGAAATACATAAATCAAAAGCCTGGGGTCAGATGTGACATCACTTAGATTGTAGAGGCAGGAGGAAACAGTTCAAGGCCAGACTCAGCTAGATAGCCTGGGCTTTCGGAGACCATCTCAAAAGAACAAAAACAAATAAACAAGCCCACCCCCTTCTCTCATGCATCTCCCCACCCCTGCAAAGAGTAAAAATTTTTTTAAAGCTCAGTGTATGGGCTGGTGAGATGGCTTGACGGATAAAGACACTTGCTGCCAAGCCTGATGGTCTGAGTTCAGTCCCTGGGGAACCACCCTGCAAACTGTCTTCTGACCTCCACAAGGACACCATGGTATGTGTGTGCCCCTCCCCAGTAAATAAAATGTAAGTTTAAAAAAAAAAAAAAAGGCTTAGTGTGGAGAGCTTGTCTAACACGTCAGGCCCCAGGTTCAGCCCCCACTAACACACAGAGTGAGAGTGAGAGAGAACCCCTGTGAAGCAGAACCTCGCTTTCTCTCTGGTTTTTGAGATAGGGTCTCGTGTAGCTTAGGCTGGCTTCTGTGTAGCCAAGGAGGGCCTTAAGTTTCCAGTCGTCCAGTTTCCAGCTCCCAGTGCTAAGAACACTGCGTGTACCTCCACACCTAGCTCCTCTTCTCATGGCTATTGGTTCTAGGGGATAAACTTGGGTATGTTATCTTTCTGAATTTTTCAACATTTAATTATTACCACACGTTAAACAAATCTTTTGAGTCACAGTAGAAAACAGAGTACAATTCAGCGTTTACTTAAGAGAGCTTGGCAAACTAATGGGGTAAAGGGAAAAACAAGTCAGAAAGTTTCTTGAAAGAAGATCATAGCCACAGAAATGTACTTTCACGGGTCAACAAAGTTCACTCTCTAGATGTGAACAAATAACTCTGGCCTGAAACTTGGGCCAAGTCCAACCCCTGGGAAGGCTATGGTATCTTTGTCATTCTTTAGACGTGTCCTGCCTGCTTTAATCAGGTCTGCAGTAGGCTGTCAAACTTGACAGGAATGACTCCAGGGGGTCAGCAGCTAAGCGACCCTGTACCCACAGCCCTTAGAGTGAGAAAAGGGAGCGAAGCCACCTGCAGCTTGTATGAGCCCGGCACGTTTCCCCGAGATACTCTAAGTCCTGTCAATGGACTCTCCCTCTTCTTCTCACCCTTTCTTAAACTAGTTGGAGATGGGTAGCCGGTGGGTGTCAAACCAGGGTCTTAAGAGTGCCGGGCAAGCTCTCACCCACTGAGCTTCATCCTTAACCCTCTAATTTCTTTAATGTGGGTCCACTAAATTCCTCAAGCCGGCAAACAACTCACAATCCTCCTGCCTCAGCCTCCTGAATATTGGGAATTTTTGAGATATACCTCCACACCTAACTCAAATTCTGTTTTTATAGCCCACGAATCTCAGTTTGAGATAAAATATTCAACAACTATGAGTATGTCAGTAACACAAGAATGAGAAATTTGAGCAGATGCTTACACATGAATTCTAGCACTTGGCTGGGATGAGGCAGGATTTTGAGTTCAAGGACAATCTGGGCTGCACATCCAGTTCCAGGCCAGCCTGGACTACATAGTGAGACCCTGTTCAAAAATTTCCCTTCCCCCAAAAGTTACTTCTCCTGCTACCATTATGCCTGGGCGACACAGAAACTGAAATGTGTAGGGGCTGAAGGTGTGGGCAATGGTATGCCTAGGCTCTGGGTTCAGTCTCCAAAAGAGAATTTAGAAACACACTGGAACTTAGAGAGTGTGTGAAAAGTTTCTTTCCAAAGCAACAGAGTATGTTGTTGTTTTAATTCATAGTTTCTGAGTTTACACTAGGTCCAAGGACCTGAGCCAAACACTGCTAAGAATACAAAGAGGGATGATTCATGTGGCTCTTCCCCTCAGGAAGGCTGTGGAGTGATAAACTAGCCATACCAATCAATTTAACCCAAACTGCTAGAACCCTATAGTACACAGCGGGCTGTGAGGGCTTCCCTGTAATCCCAGCACTAACGCTGAAGAGGGCTGGGGAGAGGGAGCAGCAGTTAAGAGCACTGCTGCCCTTGCAGAGGACCTGGGATCAGTTCCCAACACTCACAGGGCAGCTCACAACACCCAGGCAGTTCTAGGGCATGACACCTTATTCTGATTTCTGAGGGCACCAGGCACATATGTGATACACATACATACATGCAGGCAAAACACTCATACACCTAAGATGTAAGAGTGTGCTTACTAGTCTTCCAGAAGACCCAAGTTTGGTTTATAGTGCCTATATCAGGTGGCTCACAACCTCATGTAACTCCAGCTCTAGGGCATCTGACGCCCTCTTCTGGACTCCAAGGGCAACTGCACCTATGTTCATGAATCACTCTTGCGCTCTCTCTCTCTCTCTCTCTCTCTCTCTCTCTCTCTCTCTCTCTCTCTCTCTCTCTCTCTCTCACACACACACACACACACACACACACACACACACACACAAATCTTAAAACAGGGTGATAGCACACGCCTTTAATCCCAGCATTCAGAAGGCAGAGGCAGGCAGATCTCTGAGTTCCAGGTCAGTCTGGGCTACACAGAGAAACCCTGTCTCGAAACAAAACAACAACAAAATTCTGGCTTTCGTGTAACCCTAGGACTTGGGAGGTGGAGCAGGATGAGGATGACCAGAAAGTCAAGATCACCTGCAATTTCATAGCAAGTTTTCAGAAACAAGATGAGATCCATCAATGGATGCTAACTAGTAAGTCAGACACTAGACAGGCATCACACTTCTTGCTCCCCACCTACAATAAAGATGAAGAGCGGTGCTGAGTCACTCATTCAGTTATGTTTATTTTGACTGCAGGTGGGATGGGTGTTGAGACACAGGGTCTTGTTACATGTTCTAGGCTAGCCCCAAACTTTCAAATCTTGTTTCTGCCTCCTGATTGAATGTTGGGATCATAAGCACAGGCCACCTCAACTCTACAGTCATTCAGGAAAAAAAAAAAAAAAAAAAAAAAAAAACGAGGAAAGCAAACAAAACAGCTACCATTCATTGAATCTCTAGGAATATTACGGTCTAGCTCAGTGGTTCTCAACCTTCCTAAAGCTGTGGTGACCCCAACCACAAGATTATTTTCATTGTTACTTCATAACTGTAATTTTGTTTCTGTTATGAATTGTTATTAAACCTTTTTGGAGACAGAGGTTTGCCAAAGGGGTCTTTACCCACAGGTTGAAAACCACTGGTCTAGAGGTTAAGACCAGGAACTCTGAAGCCAGAACCTGCCCACTTCCTGTCCACCTTAGGCAACCGACTGTACCTTCCTCCCCTGTAAAATGAGGCACCAGCAGCTACCTGAGCTGGTGCTGTGAGGATGGAGTGAGTTAGTGGCCCAAATGCAGCCTGGAGCGAAGCCCTCAGCCACACCCCGTGGGTCTCACTTCTATGGCACAGCCTACAGAGGTCGGCAATGACCTGTTTATGCGTCTCTAGTTCACTATTAAATACCCCCAAATCCTTCAGGTATACCAGTGTTCCTGTTTTATAGGAGAGACTGTGTTGACTAAAAACTTCAACTATCAGTGATTAGTGCAGCTAAGCTTCGAATCCGTACCTTTCTGACATCCACACCCATACCTTACCCTCTTCTCACACTAGGCTCTAAAGCTTTATATCAAGTCTGGGTATGGTGGTACACACCTGCCGTCCCAATACTGGGGTGGGGGGCATGGCAGGAGGAATCTGAACTCGAGGCCAACTTGGGCTACTTACCCAGTTCCAGGCCATCATCTGGTATATAAAGATACCCTATCACAAAAAAAAAAAAAAAAAAAAAAAACCAAACACAAAAAAGAGCCAGGCCTAGGGTACAAGCCTGTGTTCCTAGTCACTTGAGAGGCTGAGGCGGAGGACCAAGTTCAGGGTCCGACTACGCTACTTGGTGTGTAGTTAAGACCAGCTCGGGAAATTTAGTGGGACCAGTCTCAGACCAGCAAAAGGAGAGCTCTGGGTATAGCTTAGTGGTAGAGAGCTTCACTAGCATTTGGGAGGGTCCTAAGTATAGTTCCAGTAAAAATAAACAAATAAATAGATACCAGGTTGAAATCATTACCCTTTATCCCTGCAGTGCTTAGGATCAAAGCCAGGCCTTTGACGGGCTAGGCCAGCACTCCACCACGAGCCACATCAGGCTGTTGGTTGTTTGTTTCAGATGTTTGACTCCTCCCTCTCCTCACCTCTCACATTCAGTTGAGCCACAATCCTATCCACAGCTGACCACATAGACTCCGGTCCCCACAGAAGCCTCCTGATAAGAAATTTGTGTTGCTTAGCACAGTGACAGACGCCTGTCATCTCCAAATAAAAAAGTCTGTCCCCATCCACTACACGCTGTCTCCAGAGTAGCTCTGTCAAATGCCATCTTGGAAGTGACTCGCTGCACAGCCAGGGTGGCCACTGGGGACAGTCTCAGCTTTCACCTGTCACTTCAGTATAACGATTCAGGTGACAAATTATCTGTCCATTCTATACACCCTACATGATGGATGAAGAGTTCCACAAGTTTCTGAGCTGAGAAATAATTCAATCAAATCGCTGGTCTAATATTCCAGAATTTTCTCTCCTTTTCTCTTAGTTACCTTTCCAAACTTAACACATATTACTTCTCTTCTTGTGGCTTTCCCTGGGTCAAAAGACTGGTGAGCCACACTTGGCCATCAGATGTCCCTCTACTGTCTCCACTTAAAGTCCTCCTGCCTCTGATACCCACCAAAACGCTATGAACACGTCATGCTTGACATGATCTTTTAGGGACAAACGGGGGGTGGGGGAGTGGGGGGGAGTGGGGGGTGGACTATGGAATGAGGGAAGGCCAGGAGAGCCAGAAGAGTCGGTAGCAAAAATGAAAGAAGTTAGTGACATCACATGCAGCTGTAGGGAAGCATTAGCTGCCTTCAGTTACCCAGAGACAAATTTTGACTGCCCGAGAGCTGTGTTGAAGGAGGACCCATGGCCAGAACTTAAAGCAGAGGAGATCCTATTTCTGATTCATAAGCTATGACTTTGAATGAGTTACAAGTTTCTTCTGAAATACCTGCTGGCATGTAGTAAAGATCAGGTGCACAAAAAAGCCAGGAAGAAGGCTCAACAGGTAAAAGAGGCAGCCATACAAGCCTCACAATTCAAGTGTGATCCCCCAAACCCATGTAAAAAGCTAGATGCAGTGGCACACATCTGTAATCACAGTACTCCTGTGGCAAGATGGGAGACAGAGACAGGAAAATTACTAGAAGTCTGGGGGGAGGGGGCAGCTAGCCTGGAGTGGAGTACAGAGCACAGCTGTAGAGACAAGAGAGACCCTGTTCAACAAGGTGGACAGTGAGACCTGACTCTCCAAATGTATTCTCTGACATCCATGCAAACCATGCCTGTCTGTGCATGCACACACCACACAAAATGTACAAAGTTAATCTGGCTGCTATTATTATTAAGACATGAATGAAAAGCAGAGGCTAACAGTGAAGAGATCCTTTTCCTCTTTCCAAAAGTTCTAACTGTGGGCTAGAGTTGGCTCAATGGTTAAGAGCATGTACTGCTCTTTCAGAGGACCTACGTTCAATTCCCAGCACCTACCTGGTGGCTTACAGTCATCTGTAACCCCAGTCGCAGGGGATCTGACGCCCTCTTCTTACATCTATAGGCATGTGGTGCACATAACATAAATGCAGGCAAACACATAAAATAATAAACCTAAAAGTTAAAAAGTAAAATAGATTTTTTTTTAAGTTTGTAATAGATGTGGTAGTACATGTCTATAATCCCAGCACTGAGGAGTCTGAGGCAGGAGGCCCTAGCCAGCCTGAGCTAGACCCCAGAAGTCTAAATGATTTTCTTCTCCAGGAAGGGTGAGGCTTGGGTAGAATGGTAACTGAAAGGAAAAAACTTCTGGAAGATCTGGGTGTGGTGTTACACACTTTTAGTCCCAGCATTAGGGAGGCAGAGGCAGGTGGATCTCTGTGTTCAAGGCCAACCTGGTCTACAGAGTGAGTCCAGGACAGAGAGCTACATAATAGAGAAAAAGAGGGGAGAAATTAACCAAGAGAAGGAGCAAAGGCTAACATGGAGCTTAACTGGGAGCGCCCTTCCTCTGTGAGTGGAAGGGGGACCCAGGAAATCTGTGGAGCTGGCAGGACTCTGACTCCAGACATGAGGAGGGTAGGGCCTGGTGGCCTATGCTGTAATCCCAGATTTGAGGAAGCTGAGTCAGAGGACTGACTTTAGGCCAGCCTGGGCTACATGAATAGTGAAACCCTGTCTCAGAACAGTGGCAGAGGCGAGCTGAGGCCATTCTGAGACACACAGCAGGTTCTGCGGTGGCGGGTCAAGCTGAGCGCATGCTCAAAGGATGGGACGCGGCTCGATGGCACGCTCGCCAAGAACACGAGAGGACCACGATCGGAGCCCTAACGCTGAGTTTATTTACTGATTCATTTTGTTTTTTGAGACAGTTTTCTCTTGGGTAGCTCTGGCTGTCTTGGAACTTGCTCTGTAGACCAGGCTGGCCTTGAACTCATAATCCACCTGCCTCTGCCTCCAGAGAGCTGGGATCAAAGGCGTGCACCACCACACCCAGCCAGCACTCAGTTTAAGAAAAAAACTGTTGGAGATCTAACAAACATTCACAGCACTGCCAATCAGCGCTGATTTTTTTTTTACCCTCAACACCCCCACCTTACACCCTAGCCTCAGTGATGCTGGGCTTTAAAAATTCAAACTTCCAGGATGAAAAGGGACAACGGGAGAGGGTCCTGGGCCTGACCCTGATGCTAAGGGGAGAAAAGAAGAACACGAGGAACGGCACTTGGAGGGCACCATGGGCAGCATGGGGGTGAAGCCGCCCCTCAGTCCAGGCTGAGCAGACAACAGAGAAGAGAGGTGAGTGGTGACCAAAGGCTCCCACAGAACAGAACCAACGCAGCAGAGGACGTCTGAGAACCGAAGATAAGTCTGGTATAGCAAACCAGGGAGAGGGGTGAAGTGGACCAGGGTGTGTGGTAATAGGGAAGAGCGAAGTTCAGAGAAGTTCAGGTCTGGGTGGTGGCGGCTCCAAGGTCTGACACCGGCATGGAAAGATAAAGAGACATTGGGGTGAAAGGTACAGGAAGCCAGGCTAGAAGGTGCATTGTCCACAGTGACAGGTTGTAGAGTCATCTAAAAGAGTAGAGGGCGCTGATACACATGGGAGTGCAAAGTCTTCGCTGGGAGAGCGACAGGACATGGTGGAGGGTGGAACAGGGTAAGCCTGGAAGGGAAGGATTTGTCTGCATGAGGGTGGGACCAACCTGCTACTACAAAATTTATCCTCAGAGAAATTATCTAATTACACAGGAAAAACTCTACTTGAGAAAATAGATACTATATTCCCACAAAACCACAACTTATAAAACCCTCAAAACAAGCCAGGAATTACTAAAACAGAATTAGCTATTTGTTTTTGTTTTTTCAAATAGAAGTAAAAATAAAAACACCCAACTAAGAATAAAGTCACTTAGCTGCAAACAGACACCTGAGCCCTGAGAACGGGTTACACAACTCAGGCACACATCATAGGGACATGTGAAGAGCAAAGGTCACTGACAAGGAAGCAGGGCACGTCAGCAGGTTTATTTATTACATGAACACCAAACAGGAAAGGGCTCTGCAGATTAAAAGGCAATCTACTCAGGTAACATGAAAATCAGCGCAGTGACCAGAACTCAGGTTACAAATCACTGCTTAAAACTCTGTCCCATTGAACGTCCAGGGCCAGCTCTCTGTGTGAAATGTCGTCTACCACAGGCAGAGCTGGAGAGCAAGCAGATTAGTGCTGTCAGGAGGGGGAGGGGAGCCAGGGTGACCGCTAGTGGGGGTTGGGTTCTTTCAGAGGTGAGGAAAAATGTTCTGGAATTAGTGAAGGTTGTGTAAGACTGTGACTATATTGAGAACACTCTGAACACTCCTAAAGTTAATATTACTGTATGTCAAGTCTAGTTCAACAAAGCTGTTACTCAAAATAAAAGCAAATTTAAAAACTTCATATGAACATTTTATGTTTATGACTCATTTATGAGGAAACAGAATCCTTATGCTTGAGTTTTTGTTTTCTTTTTCCTTAGGACAAGTTATCATGTAGCTCAGGCTGGCTCCTTCTTCATCTCCCAAGTGCTGGGTTATAAGCATCCATGCCCAATTTAATATTATTAACTTTTAATATAAAAAAGATTGATAGCATTCTCATTTTAAAATCTATTGACTTATTTTTTTAAGATTTATTTATTTATTATGTACACAGTACTCTGCCCGCATGTATGACTGCAGGCCAGAAGAGGCACCAGATCTCATTACAGACGGTTGTGAGCTACCATGTGGTTGCTGGGGCCGGGCGTTGGTGGCGCACGCCTTTAATCCCAGCACTTGGGAGGCAGAGCCAGGCGGATCTCTGTGAGTTCGAGGCCAGCCTGGGCTACCAAGTGAGCTCCAGGAAAGGCGCAAAGCTACACAGAGAAACCCTGTCTCGAAAAACAAAACAAAACAAAAAACAAAACCATGTGGTTGCTGGAAATTGAACTCAGGACCTCTGGAAGAGCAGCCCGTGCTCTTAACCTCTGAGCCATCTCTCCAGACCAAAATCTATTGACTTATTAGTGTGTGTGTGTGTGTGTGTGTGTGTACATGTGTGTGGGGAGGGGCAGGGGTTGTGTACCATGGCACCTATGTGGAGGTCAGGGGACAACTTTAGGGACTCTGGGGCTTGAACTCAGGTTGCTAGACTTGTCAGCAAGCACTTTACCTGAGGGCCGAGCGCCAGCCCCCTTTTCACGTGACATATGAACGCACTCTCACTGGCTGCCATCAGGAAAAGTACTAGGATAGTGTCCTGTAAACACAAGTACAGAAATTCCACTACAAACCAACCAGTGTGGCACACACCTGCTCACAACTCTAGGCTAAGGCAGAAGGATTCCTGGTTTGAGATCAGCATGGACTACATCATGATTCTTTTTATATTTTTATTGAGACAGGGTCTTATTGAGTAGCCCTGGTTGGCCTAGAACTTACTACGTAGACCAGGCTGGCTTTGAACTCACAAAGATCTGCCTGCTTCTGCCTCCACAGTACTGGGGTTAAATGTGTGTGTGTCAGCGCTTGGAAACATAGGGATGAGAGGAGGGAATGGTGTGTTTGCCTGTAATTTATAACTCCAGCATTTGTGACTTGACAGGAATATCTTAAGTGAGTTAAAGCCAGCTTGGACTAATGAGATTCTGTCTCCAACAGATGACACTGGTGACCAAAACCAGTACAACAAACAGGAGCAAGGTACAATGACAAACAACTATGAAAATGTCCAAATGGGGGATGGAGAGACAGCTCAGTGGTGAAGACCTCTTGTTCTTGCTGCTCCAGGCTCAGTTCCCAGCATCTACATGGTGGCTCACAACATCTATAACTCCAATTCCAGGGAATCTGATGCCCTCTTGTGGTCTACAGACTTCAGGCATGAACGCAGTACATATGCATACATGCAGGCAAGTCACCCATACACATAAAATAAAGCTTCTAAAAAGTCACAATAAACTCATTATTTTAGGCCGGGCAGTGGTGGCGCACACCTTTACTCCCAGCACCGGAGGGGAGGCAGAAGAAGGTGGCCAGCCTGGTCTACAGAGTGAGTTCCAGGACAGGTTCCAAAGCTACACCGAGAAACCCTGTCTGAAAAACCAAAAAGAAAAACAACAACAACTATAACATTATTTTGTATGGTAACTTTAAAAAACTAATTTAAAACAAAACAGTAGAGAAGGGCCAGCAAGATGGCGGAGTGAGTAAGCAGCTGCTGACAGACACGCAGACCAGAGTTTGATCCCTAGGACGCACAGATTCAAAGGAGAGAACTAACCTCACAGGTTGTACTCTGATCTCCATAGGTACAACATGGCACACAGAAGCCCTACCCCAACACACCAGATGGATGGAATGCTATCTGTAATCTGATTCACCACTAGAAATACAAAGGCCAGGCTGGAGCTGGAGCTCAGTAGAGTGCTTGCCTCGCTTGCATGGTTGGATCCTGACAGCATATAAACCAGGCATGGGATAGCACTTGGGAGGTAGACAGGAGACCCAAAGTTCAAGGCCACCCCCAGTTACATATCAAGTTCAAGGCTAGCCTGTGATACCAGGTAAAACCATGCTGGACTCTGGTTTTTGTTGTTTGTTTTGTTTCGAGACAGGGTCTTACTATGTAGCTGGCCTGGAACTTTCTATGTAGCCCAGGCTGACCTGCAACTCACAGAGATCAGCCTGCTTCTGCCTGTGATTGACTATGTTTCGTATACTAAATGTTTCAAAACAGTTCGGCTCCACACATTTCCATCCTAAAAACAGCTTATTGGACAATAACGTATCCCTTACCCCAGTCCCTAATACAAAGCAATTATGTGAACGAAACCTTTTAATTCATATAGTTTTTTAAAAGTCCATAATTGCTTGCTCTGGACAAAAAAGTGACACCCAATCGAAAGAAGGTTAAAATCACAAAAAATATGGCTTTAAGAGTGAAAAAAAGAGAGGTGGGAAAACCCTCTGTCAAAAGCTAATAGAAAAAGGAAAGAAGGGAGGGGGGAGGGGAGAGAGAGGAAAGAGAACCTTGGGAGGCTGATGGGGAGGCTCTGGAAGAGGCCAGCCTGTGAGACACCAAAAAGAGTATTGTGAAACTGAGGACTGAACTTGGACTCGCCACGGTGGACTAAGAAAATTCAAACTAACGCCTTTAATCCAGCACTGATCTCTGTGAGTTCGAGGCCAGCCTGGGCTACCAAGTGAGTCCCAGGAAAGGCGCAAAGCTACACAGAGAAACCCTGTCTCGAAAAAGAAAAAAAAAGAAAATTCAAACTGGTCTATGTGATAACAAACTGCATCCTCAAAACACCAACAGAGGGCTGGCAAGGTGGCCAGGAGGTAAAGGAGCTTGTCACCAAGCCTGAGGACCTGAGTCTGACTTCAGAACCCACATGGTGGAAGGCAAGAGCCAGCTCCCACAAACTGGCCTCTGACCTCTACCCATAATTCCTGGTGTGACCTTTAACACAGACACATTCATAATAATAATTATATATAATAAAATATTTTAAAACAATAATCAAAGTTGCTCTAAAAACTACATAACAATGGAGAAACTTTCTGACACTGATTTAACTATTATTTCTTCATCATATTTTGCAAAAAAGTAATTTAAATGAGTTTCGGCCAACTGTGTACTTAAGAGAGGGGAGTGGAGACGTGGTGAATCACTGCTGTAGCACTCGAGTTAGTAAGCTTCGAATGAGGTGGCAGTGATTTCCATTTCTGATCGACTACTCCTGCGTGTCAAGTCATGCTTGCATTTCTACTCCAGCACAACAGTCCAAGACAGAGGAAGGTCAAAACACACTTCATTTTAAACTGCAAATTTTCAAAATCACAATACTTTCCTAGCATTTTGACAGTGAGGCCACTTTCCTTTTTCTATAAACGCACAAATGCCCAGGGAGCATCTTAACACTTGTGGAAAAAACTTCTACTTCTTGAGATAGGCTCTTGGGTATGGTGCCCAGGCAGTCTTGGCTCAAATGATGCGCCTGCCCTCTTGAGTAGGTGGAATTATAGGGTTAGGGTGGCCTGCCTACGTTCATAAAAATCTTAAAGGTCAACATATTCTGGCCACAAACACAAATCTACTGAAAGGTGCAGTGGTAGCCACACGTTTCTCTGCTTTACTGACAGAACTCAAGACGGGCAAATTGCAGCGCCTCCCTTATTGGCCATCTGTAAAACAGCCGAGGGAGCTGTCTTCCTGAGACTACAGGGTTACACAGGGGGTACCTTCCTCTCTCATTTCAGTGCAACCACTTTGACCGACATTTTAACAAGGGACACAGACCTTCAAGGTATGAATGATACCCACTCATATATATGTCCAAGTTCACGACAGTAGGTTCGATTTTCTTCACCCCAACACCTTAAACTCCTGACGACTTTGATTCCTTCAGCTAACAAAGCCAGACTTGGATGTTTCAAAAACCAATTTTTATTTTGTCGGGACATCGTGATTTTTCCCCCTATTAGTATCTTTTCCCTCCACTCAACTAGGCTTGAGCTGTGGCAAAACGAGAACTACTAAAAGTGAGGAGGCTCCGTTGGTCCCCACACTAATTGGGACAACACAGAGCGTCCCCAGCCTCTCCTGCTGTCAGTGACCCCTGCTTCCTGCTTCACCTTACCCAGTGGGGAAACTGAGGTCCAGGGGAAGGAAAGAGGCTCGCGCGCCGTCCTGCCACTCTTTCCTGAAATAATTGCGTGTGACAACCACTGTCCTACCCCGAGGGCCACCAGAGCGGTGCCCGCGGGCACGGACCGGACTTGTAGTCCATCGCACCGCAGTGGGGGTAAAAACAACAACAACAAAAAAAACCAGGCTCCCCATTCGCGATGGGCCAGGGATCAGAGCTCTGGGCGCGTGGACAGCCTAAGCAATGCGTCTTCCGGAGGGCCACAGCTGCCGCCCCAACTCCTCCCCGACCAGGGCACTGCCACTCACCTGCCACTCCAGAGAACGCGACTCCCCGCTCCGCGTCCGCACTACACGCTCCGAGCCGGCTCTGCAAAGCGGTATGGCTGCCGCGGCCCCAGCTCTCCGCAGCTCCTTCCGGGTCGGCGGGCGCCTTGGCAGTGACAGTCCGCGGGACTCCAGCGCCGCTCGCCCTCAGTTCCGCCTCCTGGCGGTCCCGCCACCAATCCCTGTGGGCCAGCTCCGGGCCACTGCACACCCCCACCCCAAGAGGCATGTGAGAAAATCGTCTTTGGCATTCGTTTTTTTTTTTCTCCTTTTCCCTCTTGGTACTAGGGGCTGCAGTCGACCACCAAGCAGCATCCGCCACTCTTTTATTTATTTTTATTTTCAGACAGGATCTCACAAAGTTGCTCAGGCAGGCTGTGAATTTATCATCCTTTTGCCCTCGCTTCTTGAGAAAGTGGGATTATAACCCTGCAGCACCAGGTCCAATCTGGCATCTGTTACCTAGGAATACATCCTTTGAGTGACCCCTTGGGCTCACACTAGGGTATGTTTTACTTCCTGCAACTCTTTGGGAAGCTCACACCCCTGTTCTTGGATGTGTCTTGTTTTTCCTCTGAGCACCCATCTTTCTCTTAACCCTCATGCTTAAACCTCTATTAAAATGTCTTTATTAACCTCCACCCAGATACATCTTTTAGGGGGCTGGCTAGAAATATGACTCAATGGTAGAGAGCCCAGCTGGCTTACAAAATGCCCTGAGTTCAGTCTCAAATATCGTACAAAAAAAAAAAAAAAGGGGGTCCTATCTGTTTTGTTTGAGACTGGTCTCTCTACATAGCCTTGGCTATCTTGGAACTCACTATGTAGCCCAGGCTGGCCTCAAATTTACAGAGAACCGTCTGCTTCTACCTCCTGAGTGCTGGGATTAAAGGCGTGCCCACCATGCTTGTGTCCTGTCTTTATATGTGTCAGGCTGCATGCATGTGCAGGCTCCAAGTCAACTGTCAGAAACTGTCCTGAGTTACTCTTCTACCCTATTCTTTGAAGCAGGGTCTCTCAACCTGGAGCTGATATAACTAGTTTCCCTGGGGATCCCATCTCTAATTTCTGAGACTCCACGCCCACACAACATTTCTATTCTTTCTAGTGATCCAAATTCAGATACCCCCCCCCTCAGTTTTTCAAGACAGGGTTTCCCTGTGTAGCCCTGGCTGTCCTGGAACTCACTATGTAGACCAGGCTGGCCTTGAACTCAGAGATCTGCCTATGAGGTTCCCTTGTCTAAAAGACCTCTAGCTTGTGTCAGTTTGACATAAAACTAGCCAGCACAGTCACTGACCCTGAGTTCACGGATTAACTAGACTCTTTGGCTGACCAGTTCCAGGGATCCTGATGTGTCCTTTTCTCAAGCCAGCAATGAAATTACAGGCATGGACTGCTGTGCTGCAATTATTTTTACATGGGTTTGGGGGATCAGGTCCTCATCTTTCAGAGCAAGCACTTTACTGACTGAACCATATCCCCAACCCCAAATCCTCCAGTCCTTTCCATGCTAAAGTTTGGAAGAGGGTCAATGAAATGGTTCAGCAGGTAAAGGCATCTGCCGTCAAGGCTGGACTACTCTAGTTTAATCCCCGGAACCCCAAGATTGAATAAGGAAACTTGTCATCTCCACAAGTGCACCACGGCTTGCTTGCCCTTCTTCCATACAGAAGGAAGGCATTGTTATTATTTAAAGTTTGGAAGATCAGAAAAATAGAAATAAAGATCATTCTCAAACCTCTACGTTACCAATTTGTACATCGTTGGTAGTTGTAAAACACAAGGCTTGGTCTGTCCACACATGAGTTCCAAGGTTACTAGTCACTTTGGCTTTCAGTTCCTGCTTCTGTAAAGTTGGGACTAAGATCCAGAAATGAACAGTATTATGAAGAAACAATAACAATCGCCAAGCTTGCTGGTGCACCAGCTGGAAGATGGAGACAGGAGGGTCAGGAGTTCAAAGATGGCCTCACTTGAATACATAGCAAGTCTGAGCCAGCCAGGACCATAGGAGACCCTGTCTAAAACCAGACAGAAAAATATACAGAAAGGAGTGAATATGGGAACAGCATTAGGAAGCATTACTGTTTAACTAGGTAAAACTAGCCTGAGGCATAGAGAACCTTAACTCTCAAACTCTTACAGGTTTTAGCCAGGCATTGTGGCACATGCCTTTAGAGTCCCAGCACTTGGGAGTCAGAGGCAGGTGTATTTCTGTGAGTTGGAGGCCAGCCTGGTCTACATAGCAAGTTCCAAAACCAGCCAGGACTATATAGAGAGACCCTGTCTCAAAAATCCAAAAACCTCAGAGAGGTTTGACCCAAACAGGAAAAGCATAGTTGGAAACTGTGTGGGGGAGTTTTTGTGGTAACAGTACACAGCTTATATTGAACAAGTCAAAACTGAAAGCTGAGATCATTTTGGCAACGAGGCAGCTGCAGTCAGGCAGGTGAGAGGTAACCAGAGCCTGGGCTGAGTCAATAGGGAGAGAGAAACAGGGAGTCATGTATGAGAAAAAAAGATATATGTTGTAAGGCTTCATGTGGTTAGCAGGGATAAAGAGATAGCAAAGTCCAAAGTTTTAACGGGGATTAACAAATTCATGTTCATTTCTGTTCCACACAATGGGCTGTAGGCCACTGTCCTCAGTGGCCCCCAGTTAAAACAGCTCTAGTCTTTCCCTTCCCATCAATTATTCTCACAGCAGCTGGATTTTTTTTAAAAAATGATTCATCTTAGTTAAGTGGTTCTCAACACCTTTTCACAGGGGTCACCTAAGACCATCAGAAAACACAGGTATTTACAGAAGCAAAATTACAGTTATGAAGCAGCAGTGAAAATAATGTTGTGGTTGGGGGTCACCACAACATGAGGAACTGTATTAGAGGGTCGTGGGGGGGGTTAGGAAGGTTGAGAACCACTGTTTTAGCTGGATGTGAGGGCACAGAGGTAGCAAAGATGGGTCATGAGGGGCTTGAAAGGCTGTGGGTAGGACTTCTGGTTTTAATCAACAGGAGATAAGACAAACCTTTGAGAGGATTTTTAAGTTGACTGAGCAAGCCGGAGTGCCCAAAGGTAAAGCGGCATCTATAACTGGAGCTCGTAATATGAACCAGGGAGAAAGAATCCAGAAGAAACATTCTGGTAGTTTAAGCCCAGGGTACTGTAGACTCAACATGGTGGGTAATGAGAATGCTGTGTCATAAGGGAGCCTTCCAAGAGCTAGGAAGCTCCTTGGCTTGCTGTGAGATGACTGTACTTGGGATGTGCTTCACAGCAGTTGATGTCACATAGAAGCAGGTGTCCTGGTACAGGCAAATGAGGGCAAAGGAACTGTCCCTAAAATGGAGCGGCAAGCAAGTTTCAGAGAATGAAACTGTCGTTCATACAAACGTCTATAACTGAGATTGTTCTGTCTGAACCAAAAACAGAATGACTTTTTTCTTCTTGAAACAAGGTCTCTCTACATAACTCTGGCTGTCCTGGAGCTCACTATGTAGATCAGGCTGGCCTCAAATTCAGAGATCCACCTCTGCCTGCTGAGTCCTGGGATTAAAGGTCAACATGTCTGGTAATTTGCTCTTTTAAAAAATATACCACCCCCTCCACATCTGAGGCAGGTGGGACAACTGGCCCTGAGGTCATAAGACCAGGAGAGTTGCCCCTGTCCCCCATCAACTGCAACACCTGAGGCAGGTGGGAAAGCAGGCCCTGCACCTTGCCGGGGCGGCAAAATAGAGCCAAATCTGTTGGTGGAGGTGTGGGTGAGTCAGCCCTGAAGTTGTGAGCATGGGAGAGCTGTCCCCATTACTCATCTGTCATGTGGTGGCATGGGCAGAGAGAAATCCCACCCACCATCAACGTCCTAGGCAGGTGTGAGAGCTGGCCCTGAGGTCATAAGAATGGAAGAGCTGGCCCAGTCCCTCATCAACTGCAGCCCTCACTCAGGAGAGTGGGCCCTACACCACACCTGGGCAACACAGAAGAGCTGGCCCTGAAGGTGTAGGTGTGGGAGAACCAAGCCTGAGGACATGGAAGCAGGAGAACTCGCCTCGCCCCTTGCTCATCCCTAACCAGGGCAATTCAGGAGAGCTCACCCTGGTGGTAACCACAAGGGAGAGCTGGCAGGCTGACCAACCCTGCAACTACCCAGGCCCAGAGTCAGGGTTATGAGTTGGCCCACCCCAACATCCACCCCATCTGTGATCTGCTGGAGCACGTGAAGGGACCGGTTCTGCAGACCCAAAGCTGCAGGATCTCCACGACACAGGGCAACAACAGGATATCCAGGAGGAGTCCCAGTGAGGGCCCAGCATGGATAGTGTAGCAGAAACCAGAGACCTCAAACCAGACCAACGACTCTGCAGTGAACACTTGCAGGTAAAGCTATGTGGATAAAGGGGTTTACTGTGTGACTCACTGTGTCACACTACAGCTTCCACGACAAGACTGATTTTTCTTTTTTTCTTTCTCTTAAATTTTATTTTATTTTATTTTGTGGGGAGGTTGTAAGGGCAGAGTGTGGATACAAAGAGACGGGGTAATTAATGGGATGGAGATGCATGATGTGAAAGACACAAAGAATAAATTAAAAAGAACATTAAAAATATTTGTGTGTGTGTGTGTGTGTGTGTGTGTGTGTGCATGCGTGCGCGTGCGCACGGGTTCTTGGAGGTCAGAGGACAACTTGTAGGGAGTTATTTCTTTTTACCATGAGAGTTCCTGGGATTGAACTTACGTCATGAGGTTTGGCAGTAAGCACCTTTTCCTACAAAGTCGTCTCTCTACTATCCCCCTTCCTGAAAGTATTGATTTTATCAGCTGATAATCTAACAATCCTGAGTACATGGGCAAAGGAGTGTATTGTGAGCTTCAGTCTACTTATGAGTATCAGCAAATTCCTTTCTTTTGTTTTTTCAAGACAGGGTTTCTTTGTGTGGCCCTGGCTATCCTGGAACTCACAGAGATCCACCTGCCTCTACCTCCTGAGTGCTGGGATTATAGGCATATGCCCCCATGCCTGGCCTCTCCTCAGTATCTTTTTTTGTTTGTTTTTTTTTTCAGCAGGGTTTCTTCGTGTAGCCCTGGCTGTCCTAGAACTAGCTCTATAGACCAGCCTGGCCTGGAACTCACAGAGATCCACCTGCCTCTGCCTCCCAAGTGCTGGGATTAAAGGTATGTGCCACCACTGCCTGGTTCCTGGCTTCTCCTCAGTATCTTAAAGTTGGTTAGTTGAAACATTAAAAAAAAAAATTCAGAGATTTAACCATAGTTTGGGGTAATAACAGCAACAGAGAAATTTAGGGGTGGAACAAAATTGTTTACTTATTAGCAAACTATTTATAGCTATTTAACTGACTTAACCAGTGAGGTTATGTACTTTTTAAGATTTGAACACATGGATATTGCTTAAACAGGACAAAGTTCAAAGAAAGATTGATTTAACCAAATCAAAGCACTATGCCAAAGTCAACAAATCAAGATTATTCCAAAGGAGTTGAATATAAAGGAAAGATTAAATCAACAGAAGTTAGAAACCATGGTATTTACCTCTTTGAAGAATGACCTTTTTTTTTTTTTTTTTCTGACCTCAGGAAGCTTCAGTTTCTCCCTGAGTTTCTAGTTTCTCTTTAAAGCAACTCTGTTCTTGTTCTGTTTCTTGTTTGCTTTACTGTTCTTAGATATAGAACTTGGGATTTTGTCATAGGTGCTCTTAGGTGAAAAGTTTGATTTAAAGTATCTTCATCCTAAAGAAGCCTACCTACCTGAGTGGTGGTGGCACATGCCTTTCATCCCAGCACTCGGGAGCAGAGCCAGGCAGATCTCTGTGAGTTCGAGGCCAGCCTGGTCTACAGAGTGAGATCCAGGACAGGCTCCAAAACTACACAAACCCTGTCTCAAAACAAACAAACAAACAAGAAGCCTACCTAGATCTTGTAAGAAAGGAGTGGGGGAGGGAGAGGGGGAGGGCACTCAGCAGTAAAGAGCATTGGCTGTTCTTACACAGAGGACCAGGGTTCCTTTTCCATCACCCAGATCAGGGAGCTTACAATTGCTTGTCAACTCCAGCAACAGAGGATGTAACGCCCTCTTCTGGCCTCTGTGGGCACTGCATCCACAGAGTGTAAACTACTTCCCTGTGGGCACTTATACATACAGAAAATAAACTTTAAAACCATCTTTTAAAAAAGTAGTTGAATTCCACTCACAGGAAGTATATTTTAGAATGGTTATGGGGCAAATGATAACAAAATCAAGGTGAGGATTTTTTTTTTTAAGTTTTTGTTGATTTTGAGACAGGGTTTCTCTGTGTAGCCATGGCTGTCCTGGAACTCATTCTGTAAGCCAGGTTGGAGGATACATTCATTTATTTATTTATTTATTTATTTATTTATTTATTTATTTTTTATTTATTTATTTATTTATTTATTTATTTATTTATTATTTATTATTATTTATTTATATTTATTTATTTATTATTTATTTATTTATTTAGCTAGCGAGACAGGGTTTTTCTGTATAACAGCCCTGGCTACCCTGGAACTCCCTCTGTAGACAGGCTGTCCTCAGACTCATGGAGATCCACCTGCCTCTACTTCCCGAGTGCTGGGATTAAAGGCATGTGCCACAAGTGCCTGGCGAGGATAAATTTTTATGTGTAGTTACTGCCTGCTTCTTGGGTCTGACAGTAGCTTTATTTTTTTTTTAAAATTTTTTATTTATAAACAAAGCCAACCTCCCCCCCCATTAACTCCCGAACAAACAAAATACCAGATTAAATACAATGTACAGTGAATACACCCAGCAAACATCTGTATGTGCAACTGAATACTGTGTCTGTTACTGTGACACAAACCTCAAACAAACAATATACAGTGTTCTGGGGAAGGAGGGGGGGGTCCCAAGTTTTTACTCTGTGGGGTTTGGGGAGACAAGATAGGGGAAGAGAGAGAGAGGGGGGAAATCGATGTACTTTACTTTTCTTAATTCTGTCCATATAAATATATTCATGAAGACCAGAGAGGAAGGGAGACCGCGAAGGTGAGGAAATGGGAGAAGAGGGGAGTGTGGGACCCTCTCAATCCTACTGACCAAAAAATATGAAAGAAATTAATTCCATGGTGGGAGAAGAGATTTAAAAAAAAAGGTAGAAGAGGATGGGAAAGAGAGGAAGACAGAAGGGGACCAACAGGGAAAAGTGGGACCCCTGGCTGGGAGTCGACATGAGCTTTAGATCGTGCTCTTTTCCTATGTAATACTCCACAGAGGGCATTAGATGTTTAGTGAACTAGGTAAGGTGTACTTTCCCCTGACATTGTGAAACTCCTGGCATGACATGACATTTTAATCAGCAGTCCTCATCTGTGAAGGACTTTGTCATCTGCATGGAGCAGGAAAAACCAAAGTAGAATGAAGGTAGCTAAGATCACTATTGATATCACTAATTACGTTGTGTAACCAACCAGTTTCTACTTCTCGTTGGCCTTAAAAGTCAAAAAGTCTATTTGGGGCTAAAAAAAAAATAAATAAAAAAATAAAAGAAGCCCACAGTCTACTTGCCCAGAAAGGAAGTTTGAATTATTCACCTTAAATGTAAACACTCGGAAGAGGAATTAAAACTGCCTTTAAATTTTTGAACTCAGGTTTTTCTACAAGGTTAAGCAAACTCTCTACCAGTAACCTACATTCCTAACCCCTTTTTGAGAAACTGAATCCTGCTAAATTGCCCAGGCTGGTCTTGGATTCAAAATCTTCCTGTCTCACTTGCCAGTATCCAGAACTACAGGAACACACCACCACCTCTGGTTTAAAATTACTATTTCAGTATGTTATTAGGCCCTGAGCCTCAGTATTAACACTTGCTGTTAGAAGCTGCGTAGCTCAGTGGTCAAACGAGTGCTACCCTAGGACCTTGGATTCCATTGTCAACATCGGGAGAGGAGGCGTGGGAAGTGCTAATTCATGTGTAGGGAACGTACTTCGGAGTGACGAGGTTATGAAGAAGCTAACTTCACACATTTTTACCGTGACCTAGGTAGGGTCTTTACTCCAGCCCTGGCAGATCTGGTCGGCCGCTCTCAAACTTAGAGCAATACTCCTGCCTCGGCCTCTCAGTCGCTACCACGTTCGGCCCATGACACTTTGACATACGCACGTATTTTAGCATCTCTTTTGAAAATTCTCTTGCACTCTACACCCGGCGGCACAGCACCGTCTGAGTCACCAGCGGTGGCTGGGTCTCGACAGCAGATGTTGACGTCTGTCTCAGGTAATCCTCGGAGAATACGGGAAGAGGAGCCCGGGTCTGTCCTACCCCCCACCGGAGCGACTCTAAAAGTCCGCACCGCCCTCAGATCCCCGATCTGTCAGGGAGGTGACGTTCTCCACGCCGGGGATTTTCGTAGTGGCGACACATGCCACTTCCGGTGGGCGGCGGGAGTCAGTGACGTGGCAGGCGAGTCCGTGCACGGTTCTCCGGGCCGGCCGGGACTCGGGACTGTCAGGTGGCCTGGGGCAGCTCCGCCGGGATTGAGAGCCGCCGGCCGGAACCGGAAGTGCCACGTGTCCCCACTGTGCCTGCGCGGCCGGCAGCTCCGCCCAGGACCGCCCTCCTCTCCGGGTTCGGCTGGCGCCTCCGAGCCCGGCGTTCGCGGCCCCGCCAGCCTGACTCCCCGAGCCTCTCCGCGCCCAAGCCGGATCGTGGCCGCCGGCGGGCTGGGCACACCGAGACGCCATGCCTCGGCTTTGACGTGCCGCCTTCGCGTGTTCCACTTCTCCGGCTTCCAGCTCCCTTCCCGCGGCTTTCCTCTTGGAGCTCTTGGCTCGGCGCTGCGGTCGACCCCGACGACTCCGTCCTACCCTGAGAACCCCCGGGCGCCATGGCCCAGCCCGGGATCCCGGCCGCCCGCGGCGCCGCAGCCGGCCTCCAGGCCCAGAACGGGGCCGCCTCGGCCTCGGGGTCCCCCTACACCAACGGTGAGTGCTGCTTGGGGGCGGGGAGGACGGCCCGGCCAGGGCCCCGGAGACCTCCGGGCCGGGTGTGCCGGGAGGAGTGGCAGATCGTGACCAGGGGCCGTGCACCTGCACACCCGCGCTGGTGAGACAGTTTCACATGTATTTATACATCCAGCCAGCAAACAGTAAGCACCTGCGGTATGCAGCGTCTGAGAGAAACAAGAGGTGAAAAAGGATCGCAGAGGAAATCAGTTCCTCAGAACTGCCTTACGGAGGTCATAGTGTCTGGGTGTCATCACCCTCCGCGCCACCTTAGTCCGGTGTCCTGGAGGGCAGGGTTCATCTCGGGTCTGTGAGCTCGAAGCGCGGTGGGGTGCGGGTCGTGTTTATTAGTCCGAGTTTGCGGAGATGAATGAATGACTCCGCCTTTGGCAGACCCCTTTAGGACTTACCCATCCCTCCAGGTATCTTTCTCCAAGGATCTCCCCACAGCTGTCCCTGGGCCGCCTGGACAGTTTTTCGGTTGTGGAAGAACCAAATAGATGGAAGGCTAGGGTTCGTTTCTAGAGGCCTGTTCCTCACTTGGAACGTAGTTAGACCCAACTCTCTGAACCCGAGGAGAGTGTACATCTGGCACTATAATTTATCATTTGGCATGAGAAAATCTTATAATTTGATACCTCTTCTAGGATTCCTGAAGTTTTCCTACAGCGTGAATTGCTAAGCGTATTTTAATTGATATGATAAAGACACATTTTCTGCCTACTTGCAAATTAGCCTACAAATCGTTGCTTTGTGGGAAGAAGACAGGGAGAATAATACTGAAGTACTTAGTGTGCCCATTGAAGTTGGAGAAAATAGCCAGTGACTAAAATTGCTGGTTACAATGCATTTAAAGAAGACTACTGTTTTCTTTACAAAGAGGACTTTTTATAAGACTTAAAAATGTCAGTGGGTAGGCAGCTATGTGGGCAGGGCAAGAGAAGCAGAAGCATTGACAAGTTAACTTGAATTGGTTCTTAAGTTTATAGTAACAGATTATGTAAACTACATTTTCTTCTGTGACAGTAACACTTGCACAGGAGATTGAAGTCATTCCCTTTAAGGTGAAAACAATTAAGCAAGATGTCTCTGGTCTGGGTTTTTCTTATAACTTGCACTTAAGTGGCAAATTCTGCACATGCCCCCATGAGTTACTTGCAAGTGTAATTATCAGGGTTTTGCAATGTTGCAGGAATTTAATCAGTGCTGGAGAGATTTCATTGATTTTAGTTAGTTTTTTGAGACAGTGTCTCACTCTGTATCTCCAGTTGGCCTGAAACTTGTGGCAATCCTCCTGTTTCAGCTGCTCCAGTGCCCTGATTACAGAGCTGGAATTTCCCGTTCCTTTGGTCAAAGCTAAACATACACTTGTTGCACGTCCATATTCTGACCTTGGGTGTAAGAGAGAATAAGAGAGCTCTCTCGTGTGGGTTGTTTAGAGCTGGTAAGTAGTAGAAACCCAGGCGGTGGCGCACACCTTTAACCCTGGCACTCGGGAAGTAGAGGCAGGCAGATCTCTGTGAGTTCTAGGCCAGCCTGGTCTACAAAGCGAGATCCATAACAGGCTCCAAAGCTACACAAATATACTCTTAGGGGGAAAAAAAAGTAAGTAGTAGACCCATGCCTGCAAATATAAAACTCATGAGCTATCACTTCAGTCTCCTCCCCCCCCCTTGGTTATAGGGGTGTTTTTTTGTTGATGTTTTTGTTTTTTTGAGATTGTTGTATAATTACATCATTTCTCCCTCTTTTCCTCCTCGGTCTTTTATAATCTTTTGTTGGTGGTGGTGGGATTTGTTTGTTTGTTTGTTTGTTTTTTGTTTCTTTGAGACAGGGTTTCTCTGTGTAGCCCTGGCCATCCTTGAATTCACTCTGTAGACCAGGCTGGCCTCAAACTCACAGATTTGCCTGCCTCTGCCTCCCGAGTGCCAGGATTAAAGGCATGCACTGCTACCACCTGGCTATAATAGCCACTTTTAACATTTTGTTTTGAGTCAGGGTCTTACTTTGTAACCCTGGCTGGCCTGGAATTCACTATGTAGACCAGGCTGGCCTCAAACTCACAGAGGTCCACCTGCCTCTGTCTACCGAGTGCTGGGATTAAAGGTGGAATTTCTTAAGGTGTTTGTTTAATGTGCTTGTGTAAGTTAACGTGTTACAGTACAGTTAGATCTTAGGATATCATTTAGCTTGAACCAAGATGTAGCAAGAGTGACTGTTTTCGTTTTTTCTGTAAATTGTTTTCTTGCTGTATTCCTTACACCAAACCTTTTTGCTCTGTGATATGTTGTTATGTTGCATTACAACCTAAAGATCATCTAGGAAGGTTTCCCTCAGGTTGTTAATACTGACTTGTGTACATATTTCCATTGCAAAACACTGATAGTGAGGCTGCAGGACAACTGAGCCTGGCATCTCCTCCTGATTGTCACCTTCCCTTTGGTAAGGCTAAAGGGAAGGAAGCGCTCCTGTCGTTCTGTGCCTCCTTTGCTGGCTCTTTGAACCGACTTGCCAAGGCAGTTAGGAGACTGCAGTTTTATTAACTTCATTTCCACGGGCTGTTTACCTAATAGTTCCCTTTACAGATAGAACAGAAGCTGAGAGGGACAGTCTCCTTTCTCCTGTAATTTTCTACAAGAATATCTAACTTCCCTCAACCTGTAAGCCCTGACTTCAGAGCCCACATAGTGTCTAGCACATTTAAGAATTACTAGTTGGGGAGGCTGAAGAGAGGGCTCAAGTGGTCAAGAGCACCTACTGCTCTTGCAGAGGACCAGGGTTCAAGTCCCAGCACCTATGAAGTCCCTCACTTGTAACTTCAGTTCCAGGATAGGTATCCATCGCCCTCTTCTGGCCTCTTTGGGCACCAGACAGGCGTGTGGTGCAGAGATAAACAAAAAATACCTATACATGTGTTGTTTTTGTTTTTGGTTTTTTGTTTTTTTTTTTTTTTTTTTGGTTTTTCGAGACAGGGTTTCTCTGTGTAGCTTTGCGCCTTTCCTGGATCTCGCTCTGTAGACCAGGCTGGCCTCGAACTCACAAAGATCCGCCTGCCTCTGCCTCCCAAGTGCTGGGATTAAAGGCGTGGGCCACCACCGCCCGACATTATTTGTGTTTTTGAGACTGGGTCTCCTGTAGCCCAGACTGACCTCAGGCTAAATGTGTGACAAAGATTTCCTTAAGTTTCTGATCCTCAGGTCTCCACCTCACAAATGCTGTGGTTATAGGTAAATGCCACCACAACTGGTTTTTCTTTCCCTTTCTTTTTTTTGACAAGTTCTTCAGGTGAAGAATATATTTTGATTCATGACATGAGAGATGAGATACTAAGTTAGATCCCCTGGGTTCTCAAATTCCCTGGGAGTGGATTTACAGGTTTGAATTACCATGTAATGCTGGAATTGAACCCAAATCCTCTGTAAGAATAGCCAGTGCTTTTAACCATGGAGCCAGCTCTCCAGCCCTCTGAGTTAATTTTAAATTAGTCATTCTTTTTTTTTTTTTTTTTTTTTTTGGTTTTTCGAGACAGGTTTCTTTGCGTAGCTTTGCGCCTTTCCTGGAGCTCACTTGGTAGCCCAGGCTGGCCTCGAACTCACAGAGATCCGCCTTGCTCTGCCTCCCAAATTAGTCATTCTTTTAGGTTCATGTGTAATAGTTGGCAAATATAAACTGCCAGCTAAATAGTGGTTCATTGTATAATGTACTAGTGAGTGAGTGGCTGAAGAATAAAAACGTCCTCAGTCTTTATCCTACTTAGAATTTTAAGAAGAACCATTAGGGACATATCTGTTTCCTTTACATTTTATTTGTTTATTTATTATATGATACTGAGGATTAAACCTGGGGCTTCATGTGTACTTAGTGAGCAGTGTCCCTACCCTTTTTCGTATTTTTAAATTTTTGAGACAGTCTCAGTGAGTTGCTCAGGCTGGCCTGGAGCTCATTCTGTAGCTTGGGTAGGCTTTAAACATGTGATCCTCCCTACCTCAACCTCCCAAGTTATAGGCCTCAACTGCCAGGACTAGCCTTTTCTTCTACATGGATGATTTTGTGAAAGAGGTAGTTAATTCAATATGTTCATAACTGCTTAGCAGGCTTACTAAGGAAACATAAATATATATATATATATATAAAAGTTTTTTTGAGACAGGGTTTCTCTGTGTAGCTGTGGAACCTGTCCTGGAACTCACTCTGTAGACCAGGCTGGCCTTGAATTCACAGAGATTCATCTGCCTCTATTTCCCGAGTGCTGAGATTAAAGGTGTGTGCCACTACCACCTGGCTATAAATCATAATTTTTGTATTAATTGGTGTGATACTGTCAGAAAGATTCTTTTAATTTTGTTTGATTTATGAAGAATAATAAAGACATCAATTATTTTAAAAGTTATATCAGTGAGTTTTTTGTTTGTTTTGGGGTTGCTGGGGATTGAGCACATGGTCTCTCACATAGCTAACAAGCATGCTGTCATAGAACTAACTATCCAGGCATTCTTCCCCCCCCCCTATTTTGGCGGGGGCGTGTTCAAGACAAGTTTTCTCTGCATAGTTTTGGAGCCTGTCCTGGAACTCACTCTGTAGCCCAGGCTGGCCTCAAACTCAGAGATCCGCCTGGCTCTGCCTCCCAAGTGCTGGGATTAAACGTGTGCGTCACCAGCACCCAGCTCCTTCCCCCTTTTTAAAACTTTATTTTGAGACAGTGTTTTGTTTTGTTAAGTTACCAGAGCTGGCCTGAACGTCTGTGTGTGTATGTGTTTGTATATATCCCCCTCGCTGCTGCCGCAGCCATTTTTTCTCAGGACAGAATCTTACTGTATAGCCATGGTTGGCCTACAGCACTCCATGTAGAACAGGCTGGCCTTAAACTTGATGGGATCCCTGCTGGCTTCGGCAGCACATATACTAAAATTGGAACGATACAGAGAAGATTAGCATGGCCCCTGCGCAAGGATGACTCGAAAATTCGTGAAGCGTTCCATCTTTTTGCTGCACGAACTGCACTTGGTGCATGCCCAAAGACAAGGCCATTAAGAAGTTCGTTATTTGGAACATTGTAGAGGCTGCTGCTGTCAGGGACATATCCAAAGGAAGTGTCTTCGACGGTTATGTGCTTCCCAAACTCTGTCACGCTGCATTACTGCATGAGCTGTGCTGTTCATAGCAAGGTAGTCGGGAATCGATCCCGTGAAGCCCGCAAGGACCGAACACCCCCACCACGATTTAGACCTGCTGGTGCTGCACCATGGCCTCCACCAAAGTCCATGTAAAGAGGTGGCTTCATAAAGACAGGAGAAAAAACGCCTTGGAAAAATAAAATGGGACTTACACTTAAAAACAAAAACTTGATGGGATCCTCCTGTCTCTGCCTCCAAATTGTTAGAATTACAGATGTATGCTGTAACATCCAGTTTAAATCGGTAGTTTCTAAAGTCCATTCCAAAATGTATGTGACTCTCAGTAGAGGCATACATACACTCTTCCAGGTGCTGGATTCTGTTAGTTATTTCTGGCCTGTGAGAAGAGTGAAATAGTGTCTCCTACTGGAGCCCAGGCAGGCCTCCAACTCACAGTATCTAGTGTCTGCTTCCCAAGTACTGGGGTTACAAATGGGAGTTACTGTCTTAGTTAGGGTTTCTTTTGCTGTGAAGAGACACCGTGATCAAGAAACACCGTGATCAAGAAACACCGTGATCAAGAAACAGCAACTCTTTTTTTTTTTCCCCCCCTGAGACAGGATTTCTTTGTGTAGCCCTAGCTGTCCTGGAACTCTCTCTGTAGACCAGGCTGGCCCCTGAACTCACAGAGATCTGCCTGCCTCTGCCTGGACTAAAGGCATGTGCCACCACTGCCAGCTTTTTTTTTTTTTTAAAGAATTTATTTTTATTTTATGTGCATGTTTGTCTGTATGAAGGTGTCAGATCTTGGAGTTACAGACAGGTATGAGCTACCATGTGGGTGCTGGGGTTTGAACCTGGGTCCTCTGGAAGAGCAGTCAGTGCTCTTAACCACTGAGCCATCTCTCCAGCCCCCATATAGCTCTTATAAGGAAAACAGCAGCTCTTATAAGGAAAACATTTAATAGGGTGGCTTACAGTTTCAGAGGTTTAGTCTATTATCATCATGGTGGGACATGGTTATGTGCAGGCAGACATGGTGTGTTGGAGCTGAGAGTCCTACATCTTGATCAACAGGAAACAGGAAGTGATCTGACCACTGGGTGTGGCTTCAGCATGTATGAGACCTCAAAGCCTGCCTCCACAGTGACACAAGGCCATATCCTCTAAAAAGGCCATACCTATTCCAACAAAGCCACACCTCCTATTAGTGCCACTCCCCATGAGCTTGTGGGGGCCAATTACAGTCAAACTACCGTAGTCCCCATGCCTGACTTCCATGAGTCTTATAGAATGGAAATTTACTAAAAAGGTTAGACCTGGGGTCTCAATTTGTGTCCTTGTTGTAGGTTTCTCTTTGATTCTGAAGCTGCTGTTGGTATGAGTGTGAAGCATCTTTCTGTACTGAATTGACCCTTTTGATTTGTTACTTCTTTGTCTAATTTGGGCTCTCTGGTGCTTTGAATGAAAATGGCCTCCTTAGGCTCATAGGGAGAGGCACTATTAGATGTGGCCTTGTTGGAGGAAGTGTGTCACAGGGGTGGGCTTTGAGGTTTCAGATGTCCAAGCCGGGCCCATTGTGTCTCTCTCTTCCTGCTGCCTGCGGATCCAGATGTAGAGCTCTGGGCTCCTTCTCCAGCCTGTGCTGCTACCGTGTTTCCTGCCATAGTGATATGGACTGAACCTCTGAACCTGTAAGCCAGCTCCAATGAAATGTTTTCCTTTATATGAGTAGCTGCAGCTTTCCAGCATCGAGCAGAGCATATCCTGTGATCGAGCAGCCTTACAAAAAAAAAAAAAAAAAAAAAAAAAAAAAAAAAAAAAAAAAAAAGTGCAGCAGGTGGCGTACACCTTTAATCCCAGCACTTGGGAGGCAGAGGCAAGCGGTTCTCTGGGACTTCAAGGTCCAGGTCAGCCTGTTCTACAGAGTGAGATCCAGGATAGCCAAGGCTACACACAGAGAAACCCAGTCTTGAGGAAAAAGAGTAGTTGTGGTCATGGTATCTCTTCACAGCAGTTGAAACCCTAACTAAGACAACCTCTATTCCCACATGTTCCCCATACTGTCCTTAATAGAGCCACAGATGACTGCCTGGTTAATAAAGTAAAAATGTTTGCTGGCTGTATGACATATGCTTGCAGTCCCAGCTCTTGGCGGGTAGAGGCAGAGGATCAAGGAGTTCAAGGCCAGCCTTTCCTACATAGCGAATTCAAGACCAGCTAGGGCATATGAGGTGCTCTCTTAAAGAGAACAAGAAGCTAGCAGCGGTGGTGCATACCTTTAATCCCAGCAGAGCCAGATGGATCTCTGTGAGTTCAAGGCCAGCCTGGTCTACAGAGCGAGATCCAGGACAGGCACCAAAACTATACAGAGAAACCCTGTCTTGAAAAACAAAACAAAACAAACAAACAAACAAAAAGAACAAGAAAACCAAACAACCAAAAACCTAAATCCCATGGAGCCAGAGAGGTAGCTCAGTAGTTAACTTCCTGCTCTTCTAGAGGATCCAAGTTCCATTCCTAGTACCCACATCAGGTAGCTCACAACTACCGTAACTCAAGCCCTAGGGGATCCAACACCTCTTGCCTCTGTGGGCACCCACATACAGACACACACACATAATACAAAGTAGTAAAAGAAATCTTTTTTTTTTTTTTTTTAATACAAAAACTGGAAAAAGGTATTTAGGGTATTTATTTTTGCTTAGGTTTGGTTTGGTTTTTGAGACAGTCTCACTATGTAGCTCTGGCTGTCCTTGAATTCACTACATAGACCAGGCAGGCCTCAAACTCGAGATTCGCCTGCCTTTGCCTCCCTAGTACTGGAATAAAAGGTGTGCATCACCATGCCCAGCTACTTATTTAGGGTTTTTAATGCAATCTTACTAGGGAAATGTGAAGTGGACAAGCAGTTAGGGGAAACAAATACCTTGAAAAACAGTTGTCCCTCCTCTACTTGCTTTAAGAGAATGGAATGAAAAAAAAAAAGAGTGAGAAACAAATTGCCCAGTAATTGCTGTGAAGGGAATGGTGTGTGGATGGAATGTTGCTGCAGGTGTTTCCAGGCACCTGTGAGGTCTGTTGGGAGGGAGGGGCATGCCTCCTGGAGGACACTTAACAATGGCGCTGTGAAGAGGTCAGTAGTAAAGGAACAAACGTGTCTGTGCTTGCTTCATACAACGGAGAGTCCTCCTGTGACCATGCTGGGTGTGGGCACACACAGTTCTTCAGTGGACACCAAGTGCGACAACCCAGTGCAAAACCTGTCCTGTTCAGTTGTGACCTCATCTACCTGGAGATAGCACCAGGTTCTTCAGGTCAGATAAGGATTCAGCCCCACAAGTTGCTTCAGATGCCAGTACCAAGCCCAGGTTTTTGACCTGTGCTTCTGATTAGTTATATCAGTGAATCCCATGACCTTCCTGCTGGAATGCAGTAATTTGGTAGACAGTTAACAGAACATGAGAAAACATTTGTAATGCTTCATATGAGCAGCCAGATCCATAAGAGCAAGCAGGGCGTGGGGAAGAGCAACCCTCTTAGACCATCTGTGTCTTCAGCAACCTCGAAGGTCATCATATCTACAGGATGGGATAGTTTTATGACAATGACCAGGTATGTAGTATGGAAGCCCCCCTCTCCCCAACAGGATGTCTGTTGCCTAGGCTGGCCTCATACTCTGAGGTCACAGAGATCTTCCTGCCTCAGCCTCTGGAATCCTGAGATTATGGGCATGAGCTAGCATGAGCTAGCATACCTGGCATTGGTATGCAGACTTAAAGAAAACAACACTTTATTTTAGTGTGTGTGTGTGTGTGTGTGTGTGTGTGTGTGTGTGATGGGGTATACACATGCCATGGTGCACACATGGGGAGGGCAGAGGACATCTTTGGTGAGTTGGTTCTCTTCTGCTGTTATGACTTCAAGTTGTCAGCTTACATGGCAAATGCCTTTACCCAATGAGCCATCTCAGTATCTCAGCCCACATTTCAAAATGTTACTACCGCCAAAGACAAGCAAAACCCTTAGCCATTATTCTAGTGCCCCAACCATGAATTGGCTTTTGTGTCTGGGTTTTCCTATTCTGGGCATTGTATATAGGTTAATTATACAATGCATGTCTAATTACATCCTCCTGTGTCTGGCTTCTTTCAATTAAAAGATTATGTGTGTGTGGTGGTGGGAAGTGAACTCGGGGGCCTCATAAATAGCAGCAGATGCTGTTCTGCTGAGTAAGAACTACAGGCCCAACATTATGTGATATTTTTAACTTAGCAGTAGACGCTGTTCTGCTGAGTAAGAACTATAGGCCCAACATGCTGTGATATTTTTAAGGTTTATTCATTTATAGCATGTTTAGCAATGCTTTATTTTTATGACCAAATCATATTTCACTGTATAGATACATACCACAGGATTATCCTTCTGTTGATGGTGGTGGTTGTCTCCATTTGGGAGATATTATCTTAGTCATTGTTATAGTGCTGTGAAGAGACACCATGACAAGGAAACTCTTTCTATAATTTTTGTTGTTGTTCAAGTCCAACTTTAAGGCATGGTGGTCCGGTAAGATACAGGAGGTTATTCCAATTTTTTTTTAATCTGTTGAGATTTGTTTTGTGGCCAAGCATGTGGTCAATTTTTGAGAAGGTTCCATGGGGTGCTGAGAAGAAGGTGTATTCTTTTGTGTTAGGATGGAATGTTCTGTAGATATCTATTAAGTCCATTTGAGTCATATGTTAGGTCCTTTACTTCTTTGTTAAGTTTCAGTCTGGTAGATAGATCTCTTTTGATTGATTTTAGTTTGAAGTCTATTTTATTAGATATTAGGATAGCTACACCAGCTTGTTTCTTAGGTCCATTTGCTTGGAAAGCCTTTTCCCAGCCCTTTACTCTGAGGTAGTGTCTGTCTTTGATGTTAATGTGTGTTTCTTATATGCAGCAGATGGATGGGTCCTGTTTTCTTATCCATTCTGTTAGCCTGTGTCTTTTTATAGGTGAGTTGAGACCATTGATATTGATGGATATTAATGACCAGTGATTGTTAATTCCTGTTATTTTTTGTGGTTGTGTTGTGTTGTCCTTCTTTGGTGTATGTTGGTGTGGGATTATCTATTGCCTGAGTTTTCATGGATGTGTTTAGCTTCTTTTGGTTGGATTTTCCCTTCTAGTGCTTTCTGTAGGGCTGGATTTGTGGACAAGTATTAATTAAATCTGGTTTTATCATGGAATATTTTGTTTACTCCGCCTATGGTGATTGAGAGTTTTGCTGGGTATAATAGTCTGGGTTGGCATCCATGGTCTCTTAGTGTCTGCATAAGATTTGTCTAGGACCTTCTAGCTTTCATAGTCTCTATTGAGAAGTCTGGTGTTATTCTGATGAGTTTGCCTTTATATGTTACTTGGTCTTTTTCCTTTGCGGCTCTTAATATTTTTTCTTTATTCTGTGTGTTTAATGTTTTGATTATTATGTGGTGAGGGGACTTTTTTTTGGATCCAGCCTATTTGGTGTCCTATAAGCTTCTTGTATCTTCATAGGTATTTCTTTCTTTAGGTTAGGAAAGTTTTCTTCTATGATTTTGTTGAATATATTTTTTGTGCCTTTCAGTTGGTATTCTTCTCCTTCTTCTATCCCTATTATTCTTAGGTTTGGTCTTTTCATGGTGTCCCAAATTTCTTGGATGTTTTGTGTTACAACTTTTTTGTCTTTAGTGTTTTCTTCGACTGACGAATCTATTTTCTCTATTGTGTCTTCAGTGTCAGAGATTCTCTGTTCCATCTCTTGCTTTCGGTTGGTTATGCTTGTTTCTATAGTTCCTGTTTGATTAGTCAGGATTTCTATTTCAGCATTCCCTCAGCATGTGTTTTCTTTATTGTCTCAAATTCATTTTTCAGATCTTGGAATGTTTCTTTCATCTGTTTAATTGCTTTTTCTTCGTTTTCTTTGATTTCTTCCCATTTTTCGTTCGTTTTTTCTTCCATTTCTTTAATGGAGTTTTTTATTTCCTCTTTAATGGAGTTTTTCATTTCCTCTTTAAGGGAATTTTTTATTTCCTCTCTAAGGGAATTTTTTATTTCTTCTTTAAGGGCCTCTATCATCTTCTTAAAGTCATTTTTAGGGTTGATTTCTTCTGTTTCTTCTGTCTTGGTATGTTCAGGTCTTGCAGGTGTAGAATCGCTAAGTTCTGATGTTGCCATATAGGTCTTTATGTTGTTACCTGTATTTTTGCACTGGCGTCTACTCATCTCTTCCTCTGCTCGGTGCAGGTGGTGTCTGTGTCTGAGAGTGTCTCTCTTGTTCTAATTTTTAGTCTTGGTTTAGTAGGGGTTCTTGGTTAAATTGGTGCTATTGGGCTATTTCTTTAGGGGCAGCTGATTTCAGTCGGTGAATAGCTCAGTTTCTGGTCTTATTGCAACTGTGTTTTGGCCGCCACCCACTGGGCTTGCCTGCCTCAGCCGGCCACTGGGCTTGCCTGCCACCCGCCTCTGCCAGCTGCCGCTGCGCCTGTCTCAGAAACTCTTAAAAAAGGAAACATTTAATTGGGGCAGCTAGCTTACAGTTTCAGAGATGTAGTCCATTATTATCATGGCAGGAAACATGGTGGCAATCATGTCACTGAAGCAGTAACAGAGCTGCATCCTCCTCTGCAGGCCACAGGAGAGAGAGAACTGGGCTTGGCCTGGGCTTTTGAAACCTCAGGGCCCACTCCCAGTGACACACTTCTTCCAACAAGGCCGCACCTCCTAGTTCTTCTCAAATAGTGCCATTCCCTGATGACTAAGCTTCAAATATATGAGCCTATGGGGCCATTCTTATTCAAATCACCACAGTCTACTCCCTGGCTTCCATAAGCTTGTACCATATTGTAATGCAAAGTGCATTAAGTCCGACTTCAGAAGTCCCCATATTCTTTCAGTCTCAACACTGCTCAAAAGTCTAAATTCGGCTGGGTGTTGGTTTGTTTGTTTGTTTTAATAATTTATTTATTTTTATTTTATGTGCATTGGTGTTCTGCCTGTATGTATCTGTGTGTGAGGATGGTCAGATCTTGCAGTTACAGCAGTTGTTAGCTGCCATATGGGTGCTGGGAATTGAACTCATGACCTGTGGAAGAGCAGTCAGTGCTCTTAACCACTGAACCATCTCTCCAGTCCTGGGTATTGGTTTTAATGCCTTTAATCCCAGCACTCGGGAGGCAGAGACAGGCCGATCTCTGAGTTCGAGCCAGCCTGACCTATAGAGTGAGTTCCAGGACAGCCACAGCTACACAAAGAAACTCTGTCTCAAAAAATAAAACAAAACAAAAAATTCAAGTCTCTTCTGAGACTCATAGGATTCTCTTAACAGTAAGCCCTTGTAATATCAAAATAAAAAAGCAGATCACATACTTCCAACTTGCAATGGCACAGAATATACATTACCATTTCAAAGGGGAGGAAAGGGAGCGTAGTGAGGAAATATTGGGCCAAAGCAAGACCTAAAACCAGCAGGGCAAACTCCAGATTCTGCATCTCCATGTCTGAGATCAAAGGATCTCCAACTCCTTTCAGCTTTGTTGATGCTGGTTCCACCCCTGATCTGCAACTATCTTTGGCAGGTATCCTACAAACCTGGCATCTCCATCATCTTGAAGTCTTCCGTAAAATCCAGGCTTCACCTTCACCTTCACAGCTTCACACAGTGGTCTTTCTAGGCCTCCATGCAGGGATCTCTCTCTCTCTCTCTCTCTCTCTCTCTCTCTCTCTCTCTCTCTCTCTCTCTCTCTCTCTCACACACACACACACACACACACACACACACACACACACACACACACACACACACACACGGCCTCAGCGTCTTTCCTTAGCCTTGGAGGGAGATTCTATAACCCTTTTCTTGTATCCTTGACTCTAAAGCCAGAACCACATGGCCAAAGCTACCAAGTTCTGCTGCTTGATGGGACTGGAACTTGACTTCCTTGTTCAATTAAACTTTTTCTCTCCTGAAGCCTGGACTTGCTCCATTACATTTCCTGGTGCTCCTTTATCTTCAAACTGTAAATTTTTGTATTCCTTCTTGCCTCACTTGCTCCTTTTCACTGTAGATCAGACAGATGTTTAGGAGAAGGACAAGAAGCAGCCACATTCTTTGTCAGAATGTCACTAGAATACTCTCCAGGCCACTTCTGTTCTTCCCCTCAGCAATTTCTTGAGCTGGCCCCACAGTTCAAATTGCCCTCAGCACTGTCTTCCATGCTCCTACTGGGATGGCCCATTAAGCCCGGCTTAAAGTGTCCAGCTGCTTTTCTAGTCTGAATCCCCGAATCTTCCAGATTCCTCCAACAAATAGCACAGTCAGGCCTGTCCCACAATGCCCCAGTCTCTGGGACCAACTTCTGTCTCAGTCACTGTTCTACTGCTGTAAAGAGACACCATGACCGAAGTAACTTTTTAGAAAAATTATTTATTTATGAGTACTCTGTCTGCATGTCAGAAGAGGGCATCAGATCTCATTATAGATGGTTGTGAGCCACCATCTAGTTACTGGGAATTGAACTCAGGACCTCTGGAAGAGTAGCCAGTGCTCTTAACAGCAGAGCCATCTCACAACCCCCCAAAGTAACTCTTAAAAAGGGAAGCATTTAATTGGAGGCTTGCTAACAGTTTCAGAGGCTTAGTCCAGTATCATCATGGTGGAGAGGATAGCGGCCCCACAGATACTGTATGTAATGCTGCTGAACATTTGTGTAGTTACTGTGGGGCCTAAGGGAATTGCAAGATCATACAGTAACTGTTCACAATGTTGAGAGGGGGATGGGAGCTGCATGAGTTTATATTTCCATTAGCATACTGACTTGTTACTGCTTTTTATAACCACCTAGTTTGTCTGAATGGTTCTTTTATTTTAGTTTTCGTTTGCCATTCTCCAGCAATTATGTTGAATAAATGTCTGGTTTTAGATTTATTTTATTTATTTATTTATGTGTATGTATGTGTCTGTGTGAGTCTGTGCATGTGTGTGTAGGACCAGAAGAAGGCCTAAGATCCCTCGGAGCTGGAGTCAGGTGTTTGTGGGAGACCTGGCTTGTTCTCTGAGTGCTGGACACTAGTCTTCATGACGACACATCAAGTTCTCTTACCTACTGAGCCATCTCTGCAGCCCCAAGTTCATGTCTTTGCACATAATTATTAAACATGCCTGTTTTGTTTCCTTTTCTCCACCCATCCCCAGCCCCTCATATAGCTCACTCTGTAGACCAGGCTAGCCTCGAATTTACAGAGATTCACCTGTCTCTGCCTCTGCCTCTGCCTCCCAAGTGATGAAATTAAAGTAGTGATTCTCAACCTTCCTAATGCTGTCACCCTTGAATACAGTTCCCCATGTTGTGATGACCTCCAACCATAAGATTATTTTTGTTGCTACTTTATAACTATAATTTTACTACTGTTATGAATCATAATGTAAATAGCTGTGTTTTTCTGATGGTCTTAGGCTCATGGGTTGAGACCCACAGGTGGAGAATTGCAGTATGTTTTCTTAATCTGCTGGCTGGGCAGTGGTGGCGCACGCCTTTAATCCCAGCACTCGGGTGGCAGAGATAGGTGGATCTCTGTAAATTCGAGGCCAGTCTGGTCTACAGAGTGAGCTCCAAGACAGCTAAGGCTGCACAGAGAGACCCTGTTTTGAAAACAAGCAAACAAGCAGAAAAAAATCTGCTCATTTTTTAATTGAGGTGTTTCTACTATTGAACATAACATTTTAAGGAGAAATTTAATAAGACCTCTCTAATTTTAAATTATTTATCTTAATGTGTATGGGCATTTTGCTTGCATGTATATCATATCTGGTGCCCTGGGAGGCCAGGAGAAGGCATTGGATTCTCTGAGACTGAGTTACAGATGGTTTTGAGCCATCATGTGGGTGCTGGGAATTGAACCCTGCTCCTCAGCAAAAGCAGCCAGTGCTCTTAACCATTGAGTCATTTCTCTAGTCCCTGAGTGTAATATATTTACTATTTTGTTAGTTTTGTGTGTAAGTGTATGTTTTGTTTTAAGACAGGTTCTCACTGTCGTAGTCCCTGGCTGGCTTGGAACTCCCTTTGTTAATCAGGCTAGCCTTGAACTTCCAGAGATCTACCTACCTTTGCCTCCCAAATGCTGGGATTAAAAGCATACACAAGCCAGTGCATGCCTTTAATTCTAGCACTTGGGAGGCAGAGACAGGCAGATCTTTGAGTTTCGTGCCTCTCTGGTCTACAGAGTGAGTTCCAGGACAACCAAGGCTACAGAGTGAAACCTTGTCTCAAAAAAACAACAGGGGGAAAAAAAAGCACATACCACCATTCCCAGGTTAGTCCTGGTTGGCTTGGAACTCACCATGTAGACCAGACTGGCCTCAAACTCACAGACCTATCTGCCCCTGCCTCCCAAGTGCTGGGATTAAAGGCGTGCATCACCATGCTCAACATATAGTAAATGTTCCTCACTGCTGAGCCAATGCTCCTTAGGCCCTTGTTTTGATTTTTTTATATAGAATCGCACGTAGTCCAGGCTATCTTGGTATTTACAATCCTCGTGCATCAGTCTTCTGAGTGCTATACTTGTTGTTCCCTGCTCCTGGGTGTTGAAATCAGGATCTTTTGTGTGAGCCACACTCTTAGCCCCTATTGTATTTTTTAAAGCACTGCTACATTTGTTTGCAAGACTAATTTTTCTCCTGTCTTATCTGAAGGTCCTGTCCAGAATACACTGATGTCATCACAAGTGTCATCAAGCCAAGGATATGATTCCCAACTTCCAGGATCCTACTCTCGTCCAATGCCAGCAAAGACTTTGAATCCATTCTCTGCACAGTCGAACTATGGTGGTTCTCAGGGATCTGGGCAGACTCTTAATAGACCACTTGTGGCTTCCAGTCCAGTACCACCTTCACTTCACAGTGGTCCTGTTCCCCGAATGCCACTACCCACTTCTCAGAACCCAGCTGCTACACCAATGCCTTCTGGTAGCTTTCTTCCTGGAGCCAACCCACCGCCACCTTTGAATTGGCAATATAACTATCCATCTACAGGACCACAGACTAATCATTTTCCTCATGTAGCTCAGCCAACTCTATCTGGGAATACAAATTTGACAGCAGATCGTCAGTATGTTTCTTCTGGAGACCCTGCACTTCAAACCAGCCTCATAAAGCCAGGTATTCATGAGAGTGTTTGAAATGTAGAGAAACTTGCTCTATTAGATTTGCACTGAATACTTGAAGCCTTAGAGAAAGATGGTTTTTAAAATCAGTCAATTTTTAAATAAGTTTGTTTCTTCTCACATCTTTAAGTTAGCTTAATAGATTGCTTACATTCTTGAACTCTTACTGCTTTTGCTTTGTAGATATTTTTTCTTTTCTTTTTCTTTTTTTTTTTTTTGTTTGTTTTTCGAGACAGGGTTTCTCTGTGTAGTTTTGGTGCCTGTCCTGGATCTCGCTCTGTAGATCTGAATGGCCTCAAACTCACAGGGATCCTCCTGGCTCTGCTTCCTGAGTGCTGGGATTAAAGGCCTGAGCCACCATCGCCTGCCTTTTTTTTTTTTTTTCCTTCTTCTTCTTTCTTTTCTCTTTAAGGAGACAAGGTCTTATTATGCTGTCTCTGCCGAATTGCAGCTCCTGCACTCAAGCCTCCCAAACATCTGGTTCTCAAAGCTATTTTTTTTTTTTTTTCAGTCTCTCCAAAGAGTTCCAGGAACTTACGTTTTTGTGCCGTCACTTCCATAGGCCTGAAAGAGGACAGGTGTGGTGGCATATGCCTTTCTAAACCCTAGCATTGGGGATAGACACATGCAAAAAGGGTTTGGTGGTGTCCTAGAAAATAATAAATATTTCATGCAAGTTACTACTCCTCCTGTTAGTGGAAATGAATTTCAGATAACTGCTCTGGCAGGACAGTAGTCACAGTGAGAGCGAACCAAGGGCCTGGGCTCCCAGCCTTGTGTTCAGATTTGCTTTTCTTTCTTCTTTCAGCCTTTTCTACAGGGAAACAGGATGTTCTTTAGTTTGGGCCAGCTTTGTCCTTGAGTTTACTATGCAGCTAAAGATGACCTTGAGCAGCTCTCCTGCCTGTGTGTGTCCCTAGTGCAGGGACTGCAGACATACACTGCCAAGCCCAGGGACATGGGAATGTGGTTAAATTGCAGATGTGTGCTTAGCAAGTGCCGGGACCTGCAATCAGTCTTGAGTCCTGCCTGTTCCACCCCATAAGATCACTTTCAGCAGCTAACAAGCTACATGCTTGATGGAAAGTATTTGTATATAGTTAAGGGAATATACATAAAAGAAGATGGCTATTGATGTTAGCCGTTTCATTTGGAAGTTTGTGCTGGTCCATTTCCTCAGAGTGTGTGCTAGGAGTACACGTGAAGCTTGCAGGCTGACAAGATGGCCCAGTGGGCCAGAGTGCTTCTGCAAGCCTAACGCTCTGAGTTCAGTCGCTAGAACATGCAATGGTGGAAAGAGAGCTAACTCCAGAAAGCTGTCTTCTGACCTCCACGCAGTTATGGCATTTATGCCTCGTGCCCCCTCACGTTATTCACACACATGCACACAATAAAAATAAAATGTGCTGGGTATGATAGCACATGGCTGTAATCCCAGCACATGGGAAATCAAGGCTTGTCTGGGCTGCACAGTGATTGAGAGTGCATATTGAGGCGCTGCATGGTTGTGCACACCTTTAATGCCAGCACTCTGGCAGAGGCAGGTGGATCTCTGTGAGTCTGAGGCCAGCCTGGTCCACAGAGTAAGTTCCAGGACAGCCAGTACTGTTACACAGAGAAACCCTGTCTCAAAAAACAAAAAAACAAAGTGCATATTGCTCTTAGACGACCTGAGATCAGTTCCCAGCACCATGTAGGGCTGCTTCAGAGAATCTGACGCCCTCTTCTGGACTCCACAAGCATCACATGTGCACAACCCCCCCCCCCCCCCCCCACCCACCACACACACACACATGCATTAAAAAAAAAACCTTCGAAATACACAAACCAAGAAGGCCACACATTACGCAAAACAGGCGCCCCCAGTGTGACCCCTGTTTCCTACTAAACTAATATATACATTGTCTTACTGAGTCCTCACTTAAGAGCAGAGTTGGATATGATGGTACATATCTGTAGGTTCTCTTTTGGGGAGCTGAGACAGGAGAATCATGAATTTCAGCCAGACTGACCTCTATAGACCGTGTCTCAAAAAAAAAAAAGTTTTTATAGTAATCTCTTTGACAGCTAAGAAATATGAAACTTGAATAATTTGCTCATTGCACGATAAAATAGTTTGGGGAAACATATTATGTAAAGACTATTCTCAAGACTGGAAAGACAGCTCAGCTTTAGAATTTTTGCTGTGCCATCTTGAGGACAGGCTTAGATCTCAGTACTTATATAATAAGCCAAGCAACCTGGAAACACCTGTAACTACAGCTCGGAGGGATCCAACACCCTCGTTAGGCACTGGGCACCTGCACACACATGTATACATACACAAACACAAACACAAATAATAATAAAAATAGGTCTAAAAGAAAACGAGAAACTATTTCATCTATCTTCCCAGTTGCTCAAAAGGCTTAGGCAGGAAGATTACTTAAGTCTAGAATTTTGGGAGCCTTCCCAGGCAACATCTCAAAAAACCAATCAACCACAGCACTCAGGAGGCAAAGGCAGTTGGATCTCTATGAGTTGTTGAAGCCTAGCCTGATCTATATAATGAGTTCCAGGCCAGTCAGGGCTACAAAGTGAGACCCTGTCTCTAAATGAATGAATGAATGAGTGAGTGAGTGAGTGAGTGAGTGAGTGTGTGTAAGCACAACCTTGGTGAAAAGGGTACTTGATCAATAACCTCTAATTTCCTTGGCCTTAACCAAGAAAACCATAAATAAGGACTTCAACTTTGAACATTCCCACATAAAAAGCAAGGGGTTGGCTGGGAGTACAGTAGCATAGGCCTATAATCCCAGCACTTGGTAGGCTGAGGCAGGAAAATCACAGTTCAAGGCCAGCCTGCAAAGGTTATATCTTTAAAGAGATAGAGAGAATGAGAATGTGGGAAGACTGTATAAACTATTGAAATGAAAGTAAAATAAATGTATGGCTCTCTAAACAATCTTAGTTTTAATATCTGTTTTCTCAGCTTGTGCTTGATAGTCTGAAACCAAAAACTCCAGTATCAAGCTGGGCTTGGCAGTTCAAACCTGTAATACTGGTAACTTGGAAGTAAGCCAGATCACCATGAGTTTAAAGCCAACCTAGGGTACAGAATAAGATCTTGTCTCAAAAAACAAAAACAACAAAAATGATATATGTGGATGTATGTATGTATGTACATACACACAACGCACACGGCTACAGGGATGAGATGACTCAGTAGGTTAAGAAGCACCATCTACCAACGCTGGTGATTTAAGTTTCTTCTGTTCCCAGTGCACTGCTCACTTGAGAGAAAGATAGAACTGAATTCCACAAGTTGTCCTCTGACTACCATGTGTGACATACACAGGAAATAACTCATTAAAAATTAAAAATGAGCTGGAAAGATGGATGATCTTCCTGAGGACCTGGGTTCAATTCCAGCACCAAAATGGCAGCTCACAACTGTCTCTAACTCCAAGATCTGACACCCTCGCATAGACATGCATGCAGGCAAAAGACCAATGCACATAAAATAAAATTAAATAAGTAATAATTTAAAAAAAAAAACCTAATCCTTCTTTGATATAGGACCTTGAAGGAAGGAAGGAAGGAAGAAAGAAAGAAAGAAACTAATCTAAGTTGTAAGAAAGAAAGAGGGCTGGAGAGATAGCTCAGAGGTTAAGAGCACTAGCTGCTTTTCCAGAGGTCCTGAGTTCAATTCCCAGCAACCACATGGTGGCTCACAACCATCTATGAGATTTGGTGCCCTGTTCTGGCATGTAAGCATACATGCCAGAACACTATATACATAATAAATAAGTAAATCTTAAAAAAAATTTTTTTAAAAAATAAGAAAGAAAGAAAGAGAGAGAAAGGAAGGAAGAAAGAAAGAAAGAAGAAAAAAAGAAAGAACGAAAGAAAGAAAGAAAGAAACTAATCTAAGTTATACCTGTTTCTAGTTCTCACATTCAGCTTTCTGTTTTTTTCCTACCTTTTTTATGGCCTGGCATGGAGGCACACACCTTTAATCCCAACACTTGGGAGGTCGAAGTTCAAGACCACTGTGGTCTATAGAATGAATTCCAAGACATCCAAGGCTGCATAGAGAACCCTATCTTGAAATACTTAAAAAAACTTTTATGAAATATAGCATATTCTCAATTCAAAAATGTTCTAAAAGACATGAAAAACACATGTAAGCTAACTTATGTTTTGTTAAACATTAAGTCATTGCAGCTTTGTGGTTAGACATCTTTTGGTGTTGTAGATTCTTAATGCTGAGTTGGGAGTGCACCTTGCCCTTTGTTCTTTTAAATTGTGCATATGGTCATAGATGAGTGGGTGCTTTCTTGATAAGGGAGTCGCATAACAGCAATTTTTATCTTTACTTTCCCAGTGAACACTGATTAATTTTTGCTAAGATCAATAAGGTTTATTAATAACAAAAGTTTTTCTATTTGGTCCTGGAGAATTTATAGTAGAAGATGGCTTTTTAAAATTTTTCATATTTGGCTACCTTTGTTCCTTTGGTTTTATAAAATGCATGTTTACTATAGGTAAAATGTATTAACTGCGTCACTAACAAGTATAAAAACAGTGAGTTTCTTCTTTTGTTTTGTTTTCTTTTTTTAAGTCTTGGAACCAGGTGTAAGGATACATGCCTATAATCCCAGCACACGAAGAGCTGGAGAGATGACTCAGTGGTTAAGAGCACTGACTGCTCTTGCAGAGGAACTAGGTTTGACTCGCAGTACCTACTTTAGTTAGCTCACAAGAATCATTCTAGCTTCAGGAGATTTGATGTCCTTTTCTGATCTCTGTGGGTATGTGTTCACAGACACACATACAGGCAAAACACCCATACACATAAAATAAAAGTCAATAAATCTTACAAAAAAAAATCCAGCGCTGATTCCAGGCTGAGGTAGGAGCATCATGAGTTCAAGGCTATATAATGTGACTCTGTCTCACAAACTGGAGAAGGGCTGAGAGGAGAGCCCTGGTGGTAGTGTTTGCCCAGCTGAAGCTCTGAGTTTGTAACTCCAGTTCACTAGAACCTCATAAATCAGGCATGGCATCATGTACTCAGGAGGTAGAGGCAGGAGGATCAGAGTTCAAGGTCATCTTCAGCCACATAATGACTTGGAGGCTCATCTGTGCTATATGAGGCCCCGTCTCAAATAGGTAGGTAGGTAGGTAGGTAGGTAGGTAGGTAGGTAGGTAGGTAGAGTAGATAGATCGAGATAGATAGACAGACAGACAGACAGAGTGGATGGACGGACGGATGGACGGACGGACCGACCAAAGGGCTGGAGAGGGGACTCTGATTTTCCACGTAGCACTGCATACTGCCTGTAACTCTAGCTTCAGGGGACCTAATGTTCTCTTCTGGCCTCCAGCAGTACTGAATGCATATGGTGAACATACATATACTCAAGCACACAAACACACACAGTCACATAAATTATAATCTTTCAAAATTTACATTTTTGTGCAAGAGTGTTTTTCCTGCGTCTGTGTTTGTTTGTGTTTTGTTTTTCGAGACAAAGTTCCTCTGTGTTAACAGCCTTTGCTGTCCTGGATCTTGCTCTGTAGCCCTGGCTGGACTCAAACTCACAAGAGATCCACCTGCCTCTGCCTCCCGAATGTTGGGGTTAAAGATGTGCACCACTGCACCCAGCTACCTGCATCTGTGTAAGTGCACTACATGCATGCCTCGTGCCATGACAGAGGTTGGAAGAGGGCATCGGCTTCCCTGGAACAGGAGTTATAGACCCAGTGTAGGTTCTGGGAATCAAAACCGGATCATCTGCAAGATCCTCTTTATGTGGTTAGTGTGTGAGTGTATGTATGAGTGCCAGGGTGCAGAAGAAGGTAGAAGACAACTTGTAGTAACAGTCCTGGCTGTCCTGGAACTCACTCTGTAGACCAGGCTGGCCTCGAACTCAGAGATCCACTGCTTTGCCTCTCAAATGCTGGGATTAAAGTTGTGTGCCACCACTTTCCGGCATAATATCTCTTTTTTTGGTTTTTGTTTTGTTTGTTTGTTTGTTTGTTTTTTTGAGACAGAGTTTCTTTGTGTAGGCCTGGCTGTTGTAGAACTCACTTTGCAGACCAGGCTGGCCTCGAACTCAAAGGGATCAGCCTGCTTCTGCCTGCCTACTGGGATTAAAGGCATGCACCACTATGCCTGGCCATAATCTCATTTTTAAGCAGAATGAATGTGGATTTATTAAGGAAAATGAGAAGGAATAACATTAGGGAGCCACCAAGGCAGTAATGCTCCATAATTTTATGTTTAACAAGTTATACCATAATAAAAACAGACAAAACAAAATAAAAATTGGAGAATTAGTCCAATGCTCTATTTTTAGCAAGCAAACAAAAGGAATAAAATGTGCCAGACATGTTCACACACCCTGGTAACCCCAGGATATGAGAAGCTGAGGCAAGAGGTTTAAATCGTGTTTGAGGCCACCCTGTATTATATAGTGAGACCCTGTATTAAAAAAAATTGCTGCTGGGCATGGAGGCAGAGATTCCAGGACAGACAAGGCTACGCAGAGAAACCCTGCCTCGAACCACTGCCCCCACAAAAAAAAAATTATCAAATTTTATTCATTTTAATTTATTCTTGGGATATTTCATATGGCTTCTTAAGGTTTTTATGATCAGTTAGTGAAAAAGATAATCAGAATATTTTATTTACCCTAGGAGTGATTTGTACTAATGTATGTATGTACTTTCTGTGGGGACGAGGTCTTCCTTGCAGCCCAGCTTGGACTGACTTCCAGCTTGCTGACCTGTCTCAGCTTCCTGAGTGCTGAGATTATAGGCTGCTGGTTTATTTATATTGCGTTAAGAACTGACAGATAAGAAGCATGGTAAGACAGAGTTAGAAAATATAGACTACACATAGAATTACAAATTTGGAAGTTAGTGTGTTTCTATTAATGGATTTTTTATTGATTTTTATTAAAATTTCAGTTTAGATGTCTGTTTGGTTTTAGTAAAGATTGTTTGAGACCTTTGTCTTGAGTTCATACATGACGTGAAAAACCCATGTTTCCATAGGTTCTGCACTTCCCTTACAGAATCCACCTCTGCCTACCACTTTTCAGCCAGGAGCTCCTCCCGGGCCCCCTCCAGCTGGAGGCCCACCTCCCCAGAAAACACTTCCTAGGGCTGCAGTCCCACCATTTAATTCAACTGTCACCCAAGAAGGTAAGTAAATGGAAGGCAGAGCCACTGCCCAGAGTCTCAGCTCAGGACTGAAAGGAGAATGTGGATACATCCTGTCCTTCAGAAGCCTGTTTCTGGAATACATTAAAATAGAATATTGTAGGATTCTTTCTCAATCTCCAGGAAAACAAAAGATTCCAAGACTGATATTTCTTTTCCATAAAGCTGCATCTAAGTTACTGGAAACATTTGTGTATTTGGTAGCACACACCTGTAATCCCAGCGCCTAGGAGTCTAATTTGGAGGCTTATGTGTGCTGTGCAGTCATTCAGTCACTAAGGTATATTCCTGTCCTTTCTCCTGCCAGTATCTAAATTTTTATTTTCACATTTGAGCTTTTTAAAAATTACTACTTAAGGTACATATTTAGAGGGTGGAGTTGATGGTTTGATAAATGTATAATATGTGATGATCCGTCTAGTCAGAATAATTAGGATATCTGCTATCTCAAGTATTTGTCATTCCGTAATTGGTGAACACATAATCATCTCTTCTAAGCCAAACATGGTAGTGCGTGCCTGTCAGCATTGGTAGCTGAAGCAGGAGGATCTTGAATTTGAAGCCAGCTTGAGCTGTATAGTAAGATCTTGTCTTAAAATAAACAAAAACCCTCTAGATATTTTTGAAACATAGTAAATTATTTTTAACTTAGTCACCATTGTGCTCTATAGAACTCTAGAAATTGGCTGGGCAGTGGTGGTACACACCTTTAGTCCCAGCACTTAGGAGGCAGAGGCAGGTGGATCTCTGTGAGTTCGAGGCCAGCCTGGTCTACAGAATGAGTTCCAGGACAGCCAGAGCTACACAGAGAGACCCTTCTTGAAAAAGCAAACAAACAAACAACAACAAAAAGAACTCTAGGAATTGTCCTGACACTATTCTGTACCCGTTAACCAACTTCTTCTTTCCTCCTGTCATGTGGTTACAGTTCTCCTCATTCTTTGAGATCAACTCTCTATATGAATGAGAATGTACAGTAGTTGTCGTTCTGTGCCTGGCCTATTTCATTTAACATGGTATTCTTTCTTTCTTCCTTTTTTTTTTTTTTTTCTTCGGGACAAATGACTTATTTTTTTTTTTTTTTTTTCTTCGGACAAGGTTCTCGCTTTGTAGACCAGGCTGGCCTCAAACTCACAGAGATCCACCTGCCTCTGCCTCCCAAGTGCTGGGATCCAAAGTGTGTCCCACTACTACTCGGCAACCTTAAACCCTTGATCCTCCTGTCTCCACCTCCTAAGGGTTGGGATTAGATGTGTTCAACTTTATTCATTCATTCATTCATTTATTTTTCAAGACAGGGTTTCTCTGTATAACAGTGCCCTGACTATCTTGGAACTCACTTTGTAACCAGGCTGGCCTTGAACTCACAGAGATCCACCTGCCTCTGTCTTTCGAGTGCTGGGATTAAGGGCATGCACCACTATGCCTGGCTATATTTTAAATTTTAAAATATATTTTTGCTACATTTGTGTGTGTGTGTGTGTGTGTGTGTGTGTGTGTGTGTGTGTGTGTGTACATGCACACATGCAAGCATCAGAATACAATTTATAGACACATTGGTTTACTCCTTCCAGCATATGGATCCATTCCTTTACACCTTCCTGACCATCAACTCAGTTCATCCACAGGCTTGATGGCAGATGCCTTTAAAGATTTATTGTTATAAATCTTTTGAAACCCTGTCTCGAAAAACAAACAAACAAAAAAGGTTATTATTTCTCAGTATGTGTCTGTGTATGGATGTGTGCACATGTGTGCGCTACCCTCAGACACAAGAACCAGATCCCTGTGGAGTTGGAGTTACAGATGTTTGTGAGCTACCTGAGTAGGTTCTGGGAACCTACCAGATTTTTGTTTTTTGTGGTGGTTTTGTTGTTGAGATAGGGGTTTGCGATGTAGCCTTGGCATGGAATTCACCATGTAAACCAGGCTGGCCTCAAACTCAAAGAGGTCTGCCTGCTTCTACCTTCCCAATGCTAGGATTAAAGGCATGTGCCACAATGCCTGGCAACATTTTGACATGTTTGATAGGCTGTGACTTAATTAGTTTATTAAGGGTTTTCTAAATTTTTAGGTATTAGTTCATTTCTTGAAGACTTATTTAAGTCTTGTTGATGAATTTGCTTTTCAGGTGTTCCATCACATGCCAATAATGGATCTATGGTGGCTCATAGTCCTTACGATGAAATTGAAGGAGGTGGCTTCTTGGGTGAGATGCTTATGAATGTTTTTCTTTTTTCTCTGATTATAGAAGTAATATGTGTTCATTGTATGGAACTAAGAGAAAAAAGTTTGTTGTGTATGTGCACCCACTGTTGATATTTTTTTACTTCCAGGCTTACAAGTTTCTTCATCCTGTTAGAATTGGAGCTTTGGGCTTTGTGTGCCGTGTTTTAATCAATTATACATGTTTATATCCGTGTACCTAAGTCCCTAAATTGCATTTAGGATGTATTCATTAGAGTTTTTTTTAATGAAATTTAGTCTGAATATGAAATTTATTATATGATATGGATGTAAATTAACTATGCTAAACTTATTTCTGTGTGTTTATGGCTGTAGTCTATATTAACTAGATTTTTGATCTTGCTATTACTTGTTACTTATGATTGGTTCTCTTTAAGCCGATAAATGAAACTATAATTCAAAAAATTGATGTTATAATTTTCATAATTTAATGGATCATTTAGGTGTTTTAAGTATTCAGGAACATAAAATAGAACTTAAAAGTTACCTTGTTTCTAGCAACACCACAGCTTACTAATCAGAACCCCAAAACGAGCCGAAGTGTGGGATATGCATACCCCTCCCTACCACCTGGCTACCAAAACACAGCGCCACCTAGTGCAGCTGGAATGCCACCCTCCTCCCTGAATTACCCAAGTGGCCCCCAGGCCTTTGCTCAGGTAAACTTTCTTTTAATATTTTTTTAACCTTTAAAAAGGTACATTGAATGTTTTATAGCCATTTAGACTAAAAATGAATATTTCATAAGACTTTTTTTAAAAGGTTTTATTTATTTATTATGTATCCAGTGTTCTGCCTGCATGATAGAGAGGGCACCAGATCTCATTACAGATGGTTGTGAGCCACCATGTGGTTGCTGGGAATTGAACTCAGGATCTCTGGAAGAGCAGCCAGTGCTCCCAACCTCTGAGCCATCTTTCTAGCCCCCTTCAGAAGGCTCTTGTACTTGCTTATTTCTCTAGACCCTCAACATGGCCAGGAGTCTAGATGATGCTCTTCTAAGCTATCCCTGTCTATCCACCTACAAAGTTTACTCACTGTGAAACTGTTTGTAGACTCCCTTAGGTGCTAATCATTTAACTGCAAGCATGAGTGGATTAAGTCTACATCCAGAGGGTCTAAGAGTTGTCAATCTTCTTCAAGAAAGGAACATGCTTCCCTCGACACCTTTACAGCCTCCGGTTCCAAATTTGCATGAAGACATCCAGAAACTCAACTGTAACCCAGAGTAAGGCTTCAGTAGCATTTCTTATGACAGTGACCATGTTCTCAAGTTTTCTGGTGTGCTTGTTAGGTGTTATGAATAAGCTGTTACAGGTAGACTGTATCTTAAGATAGGACTGTTAAAGCTTACCTGAGATTTGCATGTTCTAAATAAAGAAATGTAGTTGGCAGTCTCCTACAGATTGCGGCCATCCTGCTTCCTAAGTCTGCTCATTTTCTGAATTACCCTGAATAGTGTGGTGACTCCTCCTCTGTCACCCCTGTTCTTAGCATGCTTTCCCTAACACTTTGGGCTTCCTTACTGTTTCTCTGAAGCCTCCTCCCAGCCATGGGATTCATTGTCTACCATGAGTCTGATCTCTAAGTCAGCTTAAACAGCATGGCACCTTATAAGAGTTGCAGCTTGCCTGGCCTGGTGTTTCCTTTAAAACTCTAGTAAAATTGTCCTGGAACTTAAAAAAAGGGTGTGTGTGGGGTGATGGTGTGGCGGCTAGGGAAAAGATTTATGTCCCTTGAATTGATTGTTCCTTTTATTAGCTCTAATAAGATTATTAGATTCATGATCATTAGTGTAGCTATATTTCAAAGTTCAGGTATTATTTTTTTGTTTGTTTGATTTGAGACAGGATCTCTGTACATAGCCATTTGCTGTCCTGAAACTAACTATATAGACCAAGCTGATCTCAAACTTAAGGGATCTGCCTGCTTCTGCCTCAGAGTGCTAGGATTAAAGGCGTCCACCACCACTACACCCAGCCTGGCCTCAAACTTTATTCTCCTTGACTTAATCTTCCAGATTCAAAGACATTATGCTCAACTCTTTAGTCCCTAAATAATTTTAATGTATGTAGTAAAGACTCGTAAATTGCACAATTTGTTATTTTGACATAATATTTTTAAAAACTTTAGTATAACCACTCTTCAGTGAACTCTGACCTGGTATACTAGTGTGTACATGTAGTCCTAGCTCTTTGGTCTTGTGACATAGGAGGATCACTTGAGCCTAGGAGTTCAAGACCAGCTTAGGTAGCATACCAAAACCCATCTACAAAATAATAAATTCATTAAGTAATGAATTAATTAAAAAATAAAGTTTTTGTTTGAGGATTTGAGTCACTACCTACTAATTTCGAAGTAATAATTGTTAGTCCAGACTGTTTTACACAGAAGCCAGATGAGACTATTCTTTATGAGTAGTAGGTCTTTGACTTAATTTCTTGTTTTAGTTTCTTGAGACATGGTCTCACTGTGACCCACGCTGGCTTCAAACAAGTAATCTTAGTGCCTCAGCTTCCTAGGTGCTGAGTTCACGGTTTCGTGTGGCACACGTGGCAATTTAAATATTTTAACAGTATAAAATTTAAAATCTATGGTTCATTTGTAATCTGATCTAAGATGAAGATATACACTTTTTTTTGTGCTAAAATAATGATAGCAGCAATTGACATGTATATTTTCTTCCCCAACAGGTTATTTCGATGCACGCTGACTAACATCCCTCAGACTCAGGCCTTACTGAATAAAGCCAAGCTTCCTTTGGGTCTGCTGCTCCACCCTTTCAAAGACCTAGTGGTATGCTTCTTTAGAGAAAGTAAATGCCTTGGGGAAATTGCCTAAGTGGTGAAGTATTTCTCCGACAGTTTAAGAATGAATATAAAGTCTGATACGTGACAGTTATTTTCTTCTTTAATTTCTAATTCAACCAACAATTTTATTACAATTTAAGAACAAGGTAAGGGAAGTATTGAAAAACCCATGGGATGCTGTATAGATGGGCATAACAACAACCAAAAGATGGGCCCAGGCTTGGTGCTGTGCACTTGCGATTCCAACACTCAGGGAACTGAGTCAGGAGGATTTTGAGTTTAAGGCAAGCCTGGGCTACATATTGAGACACTTTTTTTTTTTTTTAAATAAATGTGCATTGATGTTTCGCCTGCATGTATGTGTATGTGAGGGTGTCAGATCTTGGAGTAACAGACAACTGTGAGCTGCCATGTAGTTGCTGGGAATTGAACCTGGGTCCTCTGGAAGAGCAGTCAGTGCTCTTAACTGCTGAGCCATCTCTCCAGCCCCTGAGACACTTCTTTAAAATACAAACAAAAACCCTGAACTTTTCTTTCTTTTTTTTTTTTTTTTAAAGATTTATTTATTTATTATGTATACAGAAAAGGGTGCTAGATCTCATTACAGATGGTTGTGAGCCAACATGTGGTTGCTGGGAATTGAACTTGGGAACTCTGGAAGAGCAGTCGGTGCTCTTAACCTCTGAGCCATCTCTCCAGCCCCCCTGAACTTTTCTATTTAACTAAGTTATAAATTACCGTTAAAGTAGTTTACCCTAGCTTCCCCCTCTGCTGCTCTTGGAGTGAAGTCAATTGCGCTAAGAAGTTGCTGCCTGTGCATAAATAAAATAAAATAGAAGTTGTTCAACATCTAAAAACCTTTAGCTCACTTTTGTCCTAATTCTCTGGAGCCAAACGTGTTCACAAGCTCCTGAGAATCAGCATGTGGTTGTTAGGATTTTATTGTTTGATTGGGTGATTGATTTTGGTTGTACTGGGGGTGATGATGAAGGCCTCCGTGAATTCTAGACAGGTGCCGCACAGAGTTAGACGATGCAAACCCCTTATTGATTTTTGTTTGTTTGTCTAAAGACGCTGTTTTGCTAAGTAATAGCCCTGGCTGGCCTTGTGCTTGTTACGTAGCTCACACTGGCCTTGAACTGATAAGAATCCTCCTGTCTTAGCCTCTGAATGCTAGAATTACAGGTATGAGCCACAAGGCTCAGCTTCCCTTACTGAGTTGAGGTTTTTAGTTGTTCCGTTTTATGTGAAGTCTAAGAAGTTTTATTTTTTGTTATTATTGTGTATGTATGATGTAGATACGTGAGTTTGAATGCTTGCAGGTGGAGATCAGAAAACCATTTTTGAGAGTCAGTTCTCACCTCCCAACCTTACTGAGACAATCTGTCTTGTTTCTTCTGCTGTGCTGTGAACTCTCTGGGCTAGCTGGCCTAAGGATTTCTGGGTGGTTCTCCTGTCTCCACCTCCCACCCTGCCATAGACTTGTTGGGATTACAGATGTTTGCCACACCATCCAGTTGTTGACGTGGGCTCTGGGGATCAAACTCAGGCTGTCAGCCTGCGCTGCAAATTGCCTTTACCCACTCAGCTGGCCACTTGTCCCGTAACTCTTAGTATAGATGATAAACTTTGAATACTGTTTAGCTTTTAATAGTTGTGGAAAATTAAGGCCTCTTAATATAAAATAATATAAAATCAAGACTATATAGCAGTTTCATTCCTCTTTATTTTAGAATGTACTTTCTCCTCTGAGAGCTGAGACAGAAGGATTTCTTGAGACCAGGAGTTTGAAACTAGTCTGGGCAACATGGTGAGACCTGTCTAATCAACAGGGAATGTTGTTCCTATTTCCTTTGTCGCTTGTCCCTGAAAACACATTGTATAGGGTACTGCCTTGGTCTGCAGTGTGAATGCTTCATGAAAAGATGAGTACTTTTCTAAGTGATACATTTTATTGTGGATGCCACCCCCATGTGGTGTTCTGAGATTAGCTCTTGTTCTGCTGCCCAGGCTGGCCTCAGACTTGCTGCTGCCCATTTCCTCTTCCCTACACCCAGGCCCCAGATGTGAGCCTGTGCCCACACTTTTTGCCCTAGGTTTCCCTCCAAAGTTAAAATGTCTTGCTAGTTATTTAGAAGGGATAGATTAATGTCTGCTTGGTCAACTTAACAATCATTGCCTTTAACAACTTTGCTCTGATTTTTTTTTTCCCTAGCAATTGCCTGTGGTCACCTCCAGTACAATTGTGAGATGCCGTTCATGCAGGACTTACATCAACCCTTTTGTCAACTTTCTTGATCAAAGAAGGTGGAAATGTAACTTATGTTATCGAGTTAATGATGGTATGCGCTTTTGAAACATTGTCTTAAAGAGACATTTATGTCAGGTGGTGGTGGTGTTCACCTCTTTAATCTCAGCACTCATAAGGTAGAAGCAAGTAGATCTCTAAGTGAGAGACCAGCCTGGTCTACATAGAGAGAGAAAGAGACCCTGTCTTGAGAGACGAGCCTGGTCTACATAGAGAGAGAGACCCTGTCTTGAGAGACCAGCCTGGTCTACATAGAGAGAGAAAGAGACCCTGTCTTGAGAGACCAGCCCGGTCTACATAGAGAGAGAAAGAGACCCTGTCTTGAGAGACCAGCCCGGTCTACATAGAGAGAGAAAGAGACCCTGTCTTGAGAGACCAGCCTGGTCTACATAGAGAGAGAGAGACCCTGTCTTGAGAGACCAGCCTGGTCTACATAGAGAGAGAAAGAGACCCTGTCTTGAGAGACCAGCCTGGTGTACATAGAGAAAGAGACCCTGTCTTGAGAGACCAGTCTGGTGTACATAGAGAAAGAGACCCTGTCTTGAGAGACCAGCCTGGTCTACATAGAGAGAGAGACCCTGTCTTGAGAGACCAGCCTGGTCTACATAGAGAGAGAAAGAGACCCTGTCTTGAGAGACCAGCCTGGTCTACATAGAGAGAGAAAGAGACCCTGTCTTGAGAGACCAGCCTGGTCTACATAGAGAGAGAAAGAGACCCTGTCTTGAGAGACCAGCCTGGTCTACATAGAGAGAGAAGAGACCCTGTCTTGAGAGACCAGCCTGGTCTACATAGAGAGAGAAAGAGACCCTGTCTTGAGAGACCAGCCTGGTCTACATAGAGAGAGAGACCCTGTCTTGAGAGACCAGCCTGGTCTACATAGAGAGAGAGACCCTGTCTTGAGAGACCAGCCTGGTGTACATAGAGAGAAAGAGACCCTGTCTTGAGAGACCAGCCTGGTCTACATAGAGAACGAGACCCTGTCTTGAGAGACCAGCCTGGTCTACATAGAGAGACATGGAGCCGGCACAGGGCTCTAATTCTGACCACTGGGGAGTCTGAGCAGGATGGTAGTAATGGTGAAAGCCTATCTCAGAAGAAAAACAGCTTTTGACTTACTTGATATAGATAGTCTTTTAGTTCAGAGAGCTGCTGTTGACTTTTTTATGCCTTTAGACTTAAAAATAAGTCAATACTTTTAGGCAGAAATGAGATGATCATTTTAAGACAATATTTTACAAGTATATTGAGCATATAAGTGGAATGGTTCACAGTATTGTTTAAGGTTTGTTTGTAACCCCAGTGCTGGAATTATAGGTATATGCTACCATACCCGGGTTATGTAGTGCTGGAGATTGAACCCAGGGATTCTTTCAGGTTAGGCAAGCACTCTGCCAGCTAAGCAATATTGCCAGCCAAAAATAATTTATTTTGAAGTTAATTTGTGTAATTTTCCCCCTAGGGTAAAAGAAAATAAGTCCATAGAATACCAGCGGTCTCGTTCCCTCACTGCTTTTGAACAGGGTGGGGCAGTACTAGGTTAGTTGAATGCAGTGTGATCAGTAACTGAAGAAGTGTGCTCTCTCAGTAACTGCTTTATAATTTATATTTGAAGAATATCATATAACAAACAGCATTGTGTTGGAATTTTTAGCACTTGGGAGGCAGAGGCAGGAGGTCATCCCTGGACTATACAGAAGAGTCCAGAGCCACCCTGGGCAGACTACGTGAGCCCTTGACTCTGAGAGAAGGGAAAAAAATAGCTTTTTGGAAGATTTTTAATCAAGAGTTGAGACTACAGCTGAGTGGTGTCACACACCTGTAATCTGAGCCCTTGCAGAGGCTAAGGCTGGCCTGGGCTACAAAACAAAACCAAGTGTATTCTCTACTTTATAAAAATTCAGGAAAAAAAATAGTGTTTAGTTCACCTCATCTTTTTGTTGTTGTTATTGTTTTGAGATAGAATTTCTCTTGTGTGTTCCTGGCTATCCTGGAACTCACTCTGTAGACCAGGCTGCCCTCAAACTTAGAGAGATCCACCTGCCTCTGCCTTCCAAGTGCTGGGATTAAAGGCGTGGGCCACCACCACTGGGCTTCACCTTTAACACCTTGAGTGTATGTTCAGTAATACACAACTGATGTTGTGATAAAAGTTGTAACCTCCTTCATATGCCATTGAGCTATTTAATAAACTGTAGTTTATCCTTTGAGTACATAAAGATTTTAGGTTGTTGTTGGTGGTGGTTGTGATTTATTTCCTTTTTTTTTTTTCCCATTACATTTATTTACTTTGTGTTGGGGGTTGAGGAGTGGGGGGCACAAGCCACAATACACACATGGAGATAAGAGGACAACTTGGCTGGAATCAGTTCTCTCCATCCACAATGTGGGTTTCAGGGATCAGACTCAGGTTGTTGACTTGGCTGCAAGTACCCTGACCAGCTGAGCCATCTTGCTGGCCCTTTGTTTGATTTTTGAGGCAGGGATTCACATTATACCCCATGTTGGCTTGGTATTTATTTGCTATATAGCCTAGGCTGACACCTAACTTGGTGATGATCACCTTGGCCTCAGTTTCTCACATGCTGGGATTATAGACATACAGCATCTCACCCAGGCTAAGGATTTTAATCTTTTTTTTTTTTTTTTTTATTTTTTTTTTGGGGGTGGGGTGGGGGGACAGGGTTTCTCTGTGTGGCCTTGGCTGTCCTAGAATTCACTCTGTTGACCAGGCTGGCCTCGAATTCACAGAGATCTGCCTGCCTCTGCCTCCGGAGTGCTGGGATTAAACACGTCCGTCACCACCACCCAGCGAATGGATCCCTTTTTAAAAGCCAGTTTGTTACATTATTTTTTTTAGCTTGGAACAAGTTAGTTATAACACCCTAAATTAAGAAAAAGATCCAAATGTAAGGTATTGAATTAATTCTTTTATCACTATATTGTTTGTGTTGCATAGTTCCTGAAGAATTCATGTACAACCCTTTAACCAGAGTTTATGGAGAACCTCACAGAAGACCTGAGGTTCAGAATGCTACTATTGAGTTCATGGCTCCTTCAGAATACATGGTAAGATTTCTTTTTCCTTGCTTTTTTGAGGAGGGTATGGTTTGTTGTTGTTTTGAAACAGGATCTTGCTATGTAGCCATGGTTGGCCTGGAATTTGCTAGTTAGCTGAGGCTAGCTTCCAAGTTCCCATAATTCACCTACTTTAGACTTCCAAGTGTGTGACTATGGTTGTGAGCCATTCCCCCCAGCCATGATCCTGAATTTGAAGTCCAGCAACGTAATAGCCATTACCAGAGTTCTGTTCTTAGCTGAGAAAGTATCTGTTCAACAAAGGCCAAGGGCTTGCTGTGCGAGCCTGGTGATCTGAGTCCCTCCCCAGAACCCACATGTGTGCATGCACACACACACACACACACACACACACACACACAGTTAGATTCAGATATTGGGAGAGTAAAGATGTGTGACGTTCCGCTTCAGTGTCTTGTCTGTGTCAAGCAAATTGCAATATAATACTGGGATCATATTCATAGTTCATATTTCAGTCAAATCAGACTTCGGTGTTTTACAAATAATGCAGTGTAATCCAAGCACTTAAGAGATAGAGGCAGGAGGATTAGGAGCTCAAGCCTGCATTATATGTGAGTTAGGCCACTGGGGGCTATATAAAATCATCTCAAAACAAACAAACCAAAACCCCAGGGGCTGGAGATACGGTTTAGAGGTAAGAACTCTGACTGCTCTTATACAGGACCCAAGTTGTAACTCTGGTTTCAGGGGATTTGAAGCCCTCTTCTGGTCTCTGTGTGCACTGCATGTAATTAGCACACATATGTACATGCTGGCATTCATACATAGACATAAAATAAAGTAAATAAATAAAACAAAAGGCCCAGGCCTCTTAGTTTAGGTCTCTTTCACTAAGCCTTGATTTCATCTAAGAAGGAGGACTGTGAAGATGACACTAGCATGTAACACCAGCCTTGACTACTAACTTATTAGTGTGCACGCATGCGTGTGAGATCCTGTAAGCCAGACATCAGCCTCTAATGTCACTCCTCAGGTGCCATTCATAATGACTTTTGCTCTTTTTTATTTGAACCAGGGTCTTAATTATGTAGCCCTGACTGTCCTGTAACACTTGAGACCAGACTGGCCTTGAACTCATAGAGATCCACCTGCCTCTTCACTTTCTCTGTCAAAGAGCCCAAGCATCTGCTCTTCCAGCCAGGTGTGGTGGTGCACTCCTTTAATCCCAGCACTTAGGCAGTAGAGGGAGGCGGATCTCTGTGAGTTAGAGGCCAGCCTGGTCTGCACAGTGAGATCCAGGACAGGCTCCAAAACTACACAGAGAAATCCTTTCAAAAACAAAAACAAAAAAGAGAATGATAAATATGTTCAATAGACAAGTCAATCAAACATAAATGTATGAGTTAACAAATAATTGTGAAGTAAACAGCCTTTGTTAGCACTGTCTTGATCAGTATCCTAACATTAGGTGTTGCAAAGATATCTCAGGAGTTAAAAGCACTGGTAAACTTCCAGAGGACTCCGATTTGGTTCTCAGAAACTACATGAGAGCTGATACCCATCTGTAACTCCAGTTACTGGGAATCAACATTCCCTTCTGACTTCAGGGTGTATGCACATGGTGCACATACATGTAGGCAAAACACCTTACACACACACAAAATGATCAGAGCATTGCCAATGTTGCCAGAGCCTTGTGATGGCATGCGCTCTTTCCTGCCTGAAGAGATCTCTTCTGAACTATAAAGACACACTTCTCCTCCCTTACATTTGAAATGGGTAGTATCTTCAAAATGAACAATCAGTATTTTTCAAAAGTACATAATTATGTTCTAAAGGACCACTTAAATGTATTAGCTTAGGCCTTGCTTAGAGTAAATGGAAAGAGGAATCCGTAAACAAGGAAGAAGTTCAGCGCTGCCTCCAGTTAGCCCTTAATAGTGTTTATGTTGTAGTTTTGCTGTGTGTGTGGCCCCAGCACCTAAGTTCAAATGTAATGCTGTTGGATATATTTAATTGAATTCTTTTTCCTCTAGTTACGACCACCACAACCTCCAGTGTACCTCTTTGTGTTTGACGTATCTCACAACGCAATAGAAACTGGATACTTGAATTCTGTTTGCCAGAGTTTGTTAGACAATCTGGATCTGTAAGTGTCTTAATTCAGCCTAATTTGAAATGGATAATGTCTTCAAAATGAACAGTTAGGTTTTTTTTGTTGTTGTTGGGGTTTTTGTTTTGTTTTGGTTTGATTTTTCGAGACAGGGTTTCTCTGAGTAGCTTTGCACCTTTCCTGGAACTCACTCTGTAGCCTAGGCTGGCCTCAAACTCACAGAGATCCGCCCGGCTCAGTTGGTTTGTTTTAAAGGTACATAATTATGTTCTGAAGGACCGATTAAATGGGTTAGCTTAGGCCTTGCTTAGAGTAAATGGGAAGAGGAATCTGAGGACCCCCCTCCCCATGTCACCTTCAGCATGCTGCTCTTTCTGCTTCATGTAATCCTCTTTCACACACCTTTTCTGTCATTTTACCTTCAAATACCTCAAGGCTCTTTAAGGAGAAGCTCTTACTCTGTAGTCAAGGCAGGCCTCAAACTCACTGTATAGCTCAGGCTGGCCTCACATTTTCACCAATCTTTCTGCCTCAGCCTCTTGAGTGCTGGCATTACAGACATGAGCCACTGTGCCTAATCATGGTATGATTTTTAGTTAATTTATTTGTTTATATATGTTTTGTTTTTTTTTTTTCATATCTAGACCCCACAGTTTTCCCCTCCCTCCTCTCCTAGTCTCCCCCCCCATCCATCTCCATTTCTCTTCAGAAAAGGGCAACCCCCCCCCCAGCCCCCATGGATATGAACCAGCCATGACATATCAAGTTGCAGTGAGACTAGGCACCTCCTCTTCTATTAAAGCTGAACAAGGCAACCGGGTAGAAGGGAAGGGTCCCAAAAGCACTCAACAAAGTCAGAGACAGCCCTGTTCCCAGTGATTAGGAGTCCCAGAAAAAGACCAAGGTACACAACTGTAACACACATGCAGAAGGCCTACGTCAGTCCCATGCAGGCTCCCTGGTTGTCAGTTCAGGCTCTGTGAGTCCCTATGAGTCCAGGTTAGTTGATTGTGTGTGGTTTTCTTGTGGTGTTCTTGACCTCTCTGGCTCCTATAATCCTTCCTCCTCATCTTCCATAGGATTTCCCTGAGCTCTGCCTAATGTTTGGCTGTGGGTCTCTCCATCTGTTTCCATCAATGGAAAAAAAACTTGCTAGGTGAAGTCTCTCTGATGACAGTTGGGCAGGCACCATCTATGAGTCTAGCCAAAGTATCATTAGGAATCATTTCATTGACTTTCAGTGCGAGAGGGGCTTCTAGACAGGGTTTCTCTGTTTAACAGTCCTGGCTGTCCTGGAACGCACTCTGTAGACCAGACTGGCCTTCACCTCACAGAGATCTGCCTGCCTCTGCCTCCCAACTGCTAGAATTAAAGGCATGCACCACCATGCCAGGCTAAAAAAAAGAGCTATGTTTTCAGTGTTATATACACATGATAGAACTTATAAAAATTAGTGTGAACTTTTAATATAAAAAATGCATAGGTCAGATTTCATCACAGACTGAGTAACTCCTTCACATTGGCCAAAAAGGCATTCTTGTTCTTGTCTGTATTTGTATCTCATGTTCTAGGCTGTATATGGGAATTGTGTGTGGCTGAAAGGGTCCATTAAGTCACCCAAGCATGGAAAAGGCTGGAAGCTAGTTCCTTTGCCACTAAGAAATTTTGTTCCATATATTGGGTCCTTTAAAACAGATACTTTTGCTCCTCTTTGTTCTTAAAGGCATTAAATAATATAAAAGTTTTATGTAATTGATTTAAATAGATGCAATAGCTAAATTTACATTGCATTTTAGTTTCTTTTTTTTTAAGATTTGTTTTTTTATGTGTGGATGAGTGTTTTGCCTGCATGTATTTATGTGCACCATATGTGTGCCTGGTGCCAGAGGAGGTCAGAAGAGAACATTCAATCCTCCAGTACTGGAGTTACAGACAGCTGTGAGTTGCCATGTGGGTGCTGGGAATTGAACTGAGTCCTCTGCAAGAGTAGTTGGTGCTCTTAACCACTGAGCCATCTCTCCAGCTCCTACAATGCATTTTAAAATGCCATATCATAATTTTTTAAAGCATTCTTTTTCCTGTGATGCTGGAGACTAAACCAAGGACCTTACACCCATCTGCCACATTCTCCACCACTGAGCTAAATCCCAGCCCTTTTGAAAATAACTTGAAATCAGGCCCAGTTTTGTACATATTTTTCAGGTTTTTAAAAAGCTCACATATGCTAAGAAATTATAAGTTTATATAGAAGCAGTTGATTGTAAACTGCTGAGAATGTTTTCATGGCAGGTAAACATTGGCTCTTTATGCTGGGCCACTTTCAATACTATTACATTGGATGCTTACATATGACACTTAGCAGAGAGAGAGAAAGAATGTGTGTGTGTGTGTGTGTGTGTGTGTGTGTGTGTGTGTGTGTGTGTGTGTGTGTCTGTGAACACTGATTAAAACTTCCTTGTGAATTTATTTCTAGGCTTCCTGGCAACACTAGGACAAAAATCGGCTTCATAACATTTGATAGCACTATCCATTTCTACAGTCTTCAGGAAGGTCTCTCCCAGCCTCAGATGCTAATAGTTTCAGATATTGACGGTATGTGTTATACACTTAAACTCACTGAGCTGCCTGGAGAATTTTCCTGAGTGTTTGGTGACTCAGGAACGTGTGGTGTGACTCTAGTATAATGGAGGAAAAACTTGGTTTTTTGGAGCTCAAACCCACTGAATAACTCAGGCTGGCCTTAAACTTGTGTGCCACCATGCCAGGCTGAGGGGAACACTTATGTAGAAAAATACTAGATTGATGGGGTTTTCAGAATCTTTAAGTCCAATTTCTTATTTTATCAGAGAGCAAAAGGGTTATGGGGAAGAAATGATTTCTGAGCAAGACAAGTTTGTGTTAGAACCTGAGAGATGGAGTCATGAAAAAAAGTACCTGAGGGCATGGGTGGAGCTGTGGGGGAGAGCTCCTCCCTGAGCCACACAGACAACCAATCAAAGGCACTTGAATAGAGACTGGGAAGAAAACTAGATATTGAAGCTCAAAAACAGACCCTAGGGAAACAGTTAATTTATGATTCCAAGGCTATTCAGTGAGGGAAATTCAGTAAGCCAGATGTGGTAGCACATGCTTGTAGTCCCAGCACTTGGAAGAAGGAGACAGGAGAATTACTACAGTCTAGGGTCAACCTAGTCTACATTCTGAGTGTCAGGGCAACCAAGGATAAATAGTGAGACCCTGTCTCAAAAAACAACAACAACCAACCAAAAAAAAAAAAAAAAAAACTAGAAAGAAGTAAACTTGAGGGCTGGAGAGATGGCTCAGAGGTTAAGAGCACTGCTTGCTCTTCAAAAGGTCCTGAGTTCAATTCCCAGCAACCACATGATGGCTCACAATCATCTGTAATGAGATCTGGTGCCCTCTTCTGGCTTGCAGGGATATGTGCAGACAGAACACTGTATACATAATAAATAAATCTTTAAAAAAAAAAAAAAAGAAAAAAAAAAAGAAGTAAACTTGAGTTAAAAATATATATTTTTTTTAAAAAGGCTGTGTGTAGTGGAGCACACCTTTAATTCCAGCACCCAGAGGCAGAGGCAGGTGGACCACTGAGTTCCTGCTAGCCTGGTCTACATTGTGAGTTTCGAGAAGCATTATCTTAAAAAAAAAAACGGGATAAGAATTAAAAATTTGGGGAAAATTTTCTCAAGATTGGATTGACAATGGCTTCCTATAAACAACACCCAGACACAGGCAGGAAGAGGGAAAAACAAAAATACATAATTAATCCCAGCACTTATCACTCAGAGGCAACCCAGCATTTGGAAGGCAGAGACAGCTGGATCAAGGCCAATTCAGCCTGGTCTACATACCAAGTTCCAGGCCAGCTGGGGCTACACAGTGAAGCCCTGTCTCCAAAAAAAAAAAAAAAAAAAAAAAGGCAGGAGTCCATGTTCAAATTCATCCTCAGCTACTAGTGAATTCAACTGCAGCCTGGAATGTGTGAGACCTTGTCTCAAAAACAAAATTTTTTTGATGTGTATTGTAGCATATGCCTGTAATACCAGCCTTTGGGAGGTATTGCTGAATTTGAGACCAGCTTGAAGTATTATATAGTAAAGCCCGGTCTTCATGAATGTTTGTGGCTAGGGATGTAACTGAGTAGTAAGAGAGCTCACTTCACATATACAAGGCACAGTTCATCAGAGAATACTCGATGGCGTACAGAAAACAGCCTATGGCCGAGAGAAAATACCGGTAATTATATACCTGATAATGAATTTTTAACAAGGCACAGTTCATCAGAGAATACTCGATGGCGTACAGAAAACAGCCCATGGCCGAGAGAAAATACCGGTAATTATATACCTGACAATGAATTTTTAAAAATTTATTTATCTATGTGTGTGTGTCCCTGTGTCTGCTGAAGTCTGCAGGGGCTAGAAGAGGGCATTGAATCCCCTGAAGCTGGAGTTACAGACAGTTGTGAGCTCCTGACATGGGTGCTGGGATTTGAACGTTTCCTCTGGAAGAGCAACAACCACTGAGCCTTATATCCAACCCTAATAATGAATTCAAAGTGGAAAGTACATTCAAAATTTGTTTTTCTTAGGAATTAAATTCCTTTTCTTAGATGGAATCAAACTAGGAAGAAAATATAGGTGCACGGAAAATTATTAAAAAAAAAATCAGTTTCTGTATTTACTTATCAAAAAGTAAGGATTTGAATGAAGGTTCTAAAAGTAATAATGAAGTAAAAGATTTTGTTTTCAGACAAGGTCTCATGCGCCCTAGGCCTTGAGCAGGAATTTTTCTTTTAACAGGGTTTCATAAGCCGAACATGGTAGTGCGCATCTGTGATCTCAGCATTAGAGAGACAGAAGCAGAAAGGTGATCCAAGTCAGTTTGCACTACACAGTCAGATCCTGTCTCCAAACCCAGTGAGGGCCTAAGGAGAGCTCTCTCAGTAAAGTGCTAGCCTTGCAAGCCCATGGACCCGAGTTCCACCTCCAGAGCCAACTTAAAAATGTCAGACATGTGGTGTACTTGAAAGACACTCAACAGATCCCTGGGCCTCGCTGGCCCCCAGTCTAGCCTACCTGGTGAGCTCCAGACCAATGAAAGATCTTGTCTCAGGAAGTGGATGGTATTTCTGAAGATGCTACTCAAGGCTGTCTTCTGGCTCCCCTATGCACTGGCATCTATAGAACATGCACATTAAAAATTAAAAACAAAACAACAGAGCCAGCCCAGCAAATGAGTAAATGAAGGAATAAATATTCCAAGGCTCACCTAGAGTGTTGAGAGCACCTTCTGGTTCACCTGCGTTTGTAGTCCCATTAGTAGAGCACTGGTTTGGAATTCCTTTATGAAGAAGCATCAGCCTTCCAAGTGAATATATTAGTAAACTATTATTTCAGATAGAAACAAAGCATTCTTGCTGGGTGTAGTGGTTCACGCCTTTAATCCCAGCACTCAGGAGGTAGAGGTAGGTGGGTCTCTGAGTTTAAGGCCAGCCTGGTCTACAGAGTGAGTTCCAGGATAGCCAGAGCTACATAGTGAGACCTTGTCTCGAAAAAAAAAAACAAAACAACAAAAAACAAAGCATACTCGTATGTTCTGTTAACTAGTGTCTGCAGAGGTCAGAAGGTAGTATTGGATCCTCTGGAACCGGAATTACAGATGGTTGTGAGCCATATGGGTACTGGGAACTAAACCTGGGTCCTCTAGAAGAGCTGCTAGTGGTCTTAACCACTGAGCCATCTCTCCAATCCCATAGCTGTCTTTCTAATATTAAAAAAGTGTCTTTAACAAGTGTAGTAACCACACACCGTTAGTCCTAGCACTTGGGAGGCAGAGGCAGGTAGATCTCTTGTGAGTTCCTGGTCAAACCGGTCTACGTTAAAAGTTTCAGAGCAGCCAGGGCTACACAGTGTAATCCTATCTCAAAAAACAATAACAATAAAAAGATAAATAAATAATAAAATGAATGTGTCTTTATTCTTTCAGATGTTTTTATACCCATGCCAGAGAACCTGCTAGTAAACTTAAATGAAAGTAAAGAGGTAAGGCATACTTCCCTTCCTGCCATATTGAATTGAACGCTGAATGCATATTTCTGAAATGAACTTTAAATTTAGCTTTTCTTTGATTTCTTTAGGCTATGTAGCATTTTGTATCTACTCTTAGTTTAAGTTCATTAGATGGACAGTTCTTGAGATCAGTCTTGTACTGATCGCTTCTTAGTCTAAGGCAGCAGATTCTCGGTAGTGGAGCGGAAGACAAGGCTCTTCCAGAAGGAAGAGCACCGAGGAGGCCTGGCCTGCAGGCCGTATGGGCAGAGGGAGGGATGCTGCAAGAAGGCTGCTGGGCACTGCACGGAAGCACATAGCCAGGCTGCTCTCAGTGCTTTTGCTTTTCTGATTCACAGAGTGTCATTGGGTCAGTTCAGAAGAATCTCTTATTACCTGCCTGGAAATTGCCATGACATAATACAGTGAGAGGTGAACAGAATGTGTCTGAAGGGGGGATGTTGTCTACCCTGTACCTGCATATATGGCGTAGGATAACACTCACCTAGCAAGGCTGTGCTCCCCACTTTGTCAGTGGGGGCAGTGCTGTAGCACAAAGTATTTTTCCCCATTAATTCTCTTTTTCTGTACAACCTAACTTAAATAGGCAGTTGGTTTTGACTTTGTTTTTCTTTTGTAGTAATACTACTAGTTGGCATTGTTACTGGATATCTTAGATTTTGCAACAGGCAAGAGTTAAACTCAAGAGAATAAAGTATGTAAAGGTGATGGAGAAAGCCATGTTTCATGGCATTAAAATAGATAAATTTCTAAATTGTGATGGTTCGTTTGCATATATTCTGGACTTACAGTCTTGCTGGACTATTGCATGTGCAAGAACTGTAAGGCCCCAGTTTGAATGTCTTGCTTGCCAATTTATAATGTTTACTTAAAATGGCTTTCTTGTCATTGACCGACTTCATTGTTTCTTGTAGTGTCTGTAGATTCTCTGATCATCATCATGATTCAGTGTCCTGTCTGTTGTATTAGATAATGATTTATTGTGGAAAAAAATTTAATTGTAACATTTTTTAGTTTTCTTGCTTTATTTCACAAGCTTGTCCAAGATTTACTGAAAAGTTTGCCACAGATGTTTACTAAGACGCTGGAGACCCAGAGTGCCTTGGGTCCTGCACTTCAGGCTGCATTTAAGCTGATGTCACCAACTGGCGGTCGAATGTCTGTTTTCCAAACACAGCTCCCAACTCTTGGCGTGGGAGCCCTGAAACCACGAGAGGAACCCAACCAAAGGTCATCTGCTAAGGTTAGACCACCAGGGGTATAGCCTGGTCTGTGCTGATGCTGTCTCTTTGACCTAAGAGCTTGTTTTCCATTGGTTTGTTTTATTAATTGTTTGACTGTGAGGAGGAGGGACTGTAGGTAATGAATAAAGAGTTTCACTGTTACATCCATATAACTATTTTATTATTTTCTCTACCTGCCTGATGCATCTGTGCTTTATTATCTTTAACATCTTAGGCTTTAGAAATCCAATCTGGTTTTGATGAGAAAGTCTGGAAGACTAAGAGAATACATTTGCTAGGGACAAAGTGAAACCAAAATGACCATTAGAAGTGATCATAATAGCTCGGAGGTGGTGGTTCACACTTTCAGTCCCAGCACTCAGGAAGCAGAGGCAGGTGGATCTCTGAGTTTAAGGCTAGCCTGGTCTACAGAGTGAGTTCCAGGCAGCCAGAGCTCTACAGTGAAACCCTGTCTTGAAAAACCAAAAACAAGAGAAAGAAATGGTCATAATCTGGTAGACTAAGAACCAGGGGTTGCTTTTGAGCTCTGTGTCTGTTAGGAATTTGCATTTCCCAAAAGATAAGAGAAAACAGGTCTACCACATAGTTCCCATGTCATTCCTGGCCAGACAGCCTACATTCTGCTGCCTGTTAGATAGAGGTTAGACCTCAGTAACTGATTCATTACATCCTTCTGTTTCTTTGTGTATGAAGAGAAGATGCTGATGCTCACCTCTTAGGGTAGTGGAAAGGACTAAATGCATGCCATGTATGAATTGTTAGCATGTCCCCAGCTTTTGGAACATTTAGTAGGCTAAAGTTAAAATAGTAATTACCTTTGTCTATTACAAAATTAATGTACTAGAGGTTTTCCTTTTCTTCTTTTTTTGTTAATATTTCTTTTTAATAGTAAACAGAATAAATATAAGCCCTCAGAAAGTGCTTTAACACTGTGGTATACCTAAGTGTATATTTACTTTCTTTTGATGAATTTAAAATTTTCTCTTTCTATTCTACAATTAATAGGAAATACATCTGACACCATCCACTGACTTCTATAAGAAATTAGCCTTGGACTGTTCTGGCCAGCAGGCAGCTGTTGACTTATTCCTTCTCAGTGGGCAGTATTCTGATTTGGCTTCTCTAGGTATGTTCTTGCGGTTCTTTTTTTTTCTTTTTCTTTTTCTTTTCTTTTTTTTTTTGAGACCAGGTCTCAGGTAGCCCAAGGTGACCTTGAACTTCCTCTGGGTCCAAGGATGACCTTGAACTCTGGATTGTCCTGCTGCCATCTCCCAAGCACTGGAATTACAGACTTGTTCTGTCACACCAGCAGCAAGATTTTTTAGTGATTTTTCTAAGAGAACGTAAAAATGATGTTGTTATAATGTTCTGTTTTTGAAATGGGGTCTTGCTGTGTTACCCAAGGTGGTCTCCAAATTTTTTGTTTTTGTTTTTCTGAGACAACATTTCTCAGTGTAGCCTTGGCTGTCCTGGAACCCACTCTGTGTACAGATCAGGCTGGACTGGAACTCAGATCCACCTGCCTCTGTCTCTGGAGTGCTGGGATTAAGGGTGTGTGCTACTATGCCTGGCAAGTAGTCTCTGTTCTTCCGGCTCAGTAATTATCCCCACTCCTACCCTAACACACTCCAGCCCACCTTGGGTAGCTGGAACCATCAGCAGGTGCCACCATGCCTGGCCACCCTGGTAATCTGTCAATTTAATCTGTTAAAACCTGATACTCTTTTTTTTTTTTGAGACAGTCTCTCTACAGAGCCCTGGCTGTCCTGGAGCTCACTATGTGTAGACCCGGCCAGCCCCAAACTCACAGAGATCTACTTGCCTCTGCCTCCTAAGTACTGGGAGTAAAATCATGCACCATTACAACTGGCATTCTACTCTTAACTTAGTGTAGGGGAAATAGAGAAATTGCTTGCTATACCACTATTATAAAGGAGCAGAATATTCTTTTTGACGGTACCTTGAGAAGTCAGAGAAAAATGTGTGCAGTTACTTTGATATGAAGTATTAGTAGTTATTATTTTAAGGAGTGTATTGAGAGGCTAAGGCCTGTGTGTGTGTGTGTGTGTGTGTGTATATATATATATATATAGAGAGAGAGAGAGATCTATAACATAACTCAAGTTATGTTACCAGCACCACATTGTGGCTCACAACTACCTATAACTCCAGCTGCAGAGAATTTTATGTCCCTGGCCTCTGTAGGTACCTGTACCCACATGTACAAATTCGACACATACTTGCACATAGTTTAATAATAACAATTTAAGTCTTTAAAAATTTGTAATAGGGGCTGGAGAGATGGCTCAGTGGTTAAGAGCACTTACTGCTCTTCCAGAGGTCCTGAGTTCAATTCCCAGCAACCACATGGTGGCTCACAACCATCTGTAATGAGATTTGGTGCCCTCTTCTGACATGCAGGCAGAACACTGTATACATAATAAATAAATAAAATAAAATAAAATAAGAAACTTGTAATATATGTAATATAGTTATCTATAATATATTACACACACACACACACACACACACACACACACACACACACACACACACACACACACACACGAATGACAGGGTGAGTAAAAAGAGCTTGTGTTTTTTCTCTTCCAGGCTGTATTTCTCGGTACTCAGCAGGCAGTGTTTATTACTATCCCTCTTACCATCATCAGCACAATCCAGTCCAAGTGCAGAAATTCCAGAAGGAACTACAGAGATACCTCACTCGGAAGATTGGATTTGAGGCAGTCATGAGGATCCGATGCACCAAAGGTGGGAACACTTTTATTTCTCTCAGGAGGCTCCATGTTGTTTTTAATACAGTAAAAACAGGTATCATGGGCTGGAGAGATGGCTCAGGGGTTAGGAACACTGGCTGTTCCTCCAGAGGACCTGAGTTCAATTCCCAGCATTCACATAGCAGCTCACAACTGTCTATAACTCCAGTAACAAGAGATCTGACACCTTCACACCAGTGTACATAAAATAAAGTTAAATAAATTATTTAAAAAAAAAAAGTAGCCTGAACTCAGCATCAGTTTAAAATAAAGTTAAAAACAAATATGTATCACACAGGATTTACTCTGCACAGGTACATTGCTGAGTTTTAGGATGTGAAATTGTACAATATGCAATTAACGGAAAACCCATTATAACCAGGGGATATTGGGGCTAGAGAAACGGCTCAGCAGCCACATGCACAAACCCACACAGACACACACATGCACATAATTTAAAAGGATAACAATGAATCTTTAAAAAATGGGGAATATTGTGAATGTATTTAAAACTACTGAACTGTGTGCATTAAAATGGTGAATTTTATGCTATGTGTGCTATTTCAGTTTTGTTTTGTTTTTTTTAAAGAGGCCACATCTCCAAAGAAAATTCATGAAGTAAAAGTAAAAGAATGCATAGAGAAAAAGTAAACACGTAACAGTCATGGTGATCTTTCTTATTTCTAGGTCTTTCCATTCACACTTTCCATGGGAACTTCTTCGTCCGCTCTACAGACTTACTGTCTCTTCCCAATGTCAACCCAGATGCTGGGTATGCCGTGCAGATGTCGGTGGAAGAGAAGCTCGCCGACACTCAGCTAGTCTCTTTCCAGTCAGCACTCTTATATACGTCAAGTAAAGGTACGCTTTTGTTTGCATTATCCCCACAGAAATATGATGCCCTTGTTTCTGAGACAAGGTCTCACTCTAGCTCTCCTCTGACTGGCCTAACTAGCTGTGTAGCCCAGAATAGCCTCAGACTCAGAGATTCACCTGCCTCTGCCTCCACCCTCTCAACAGATGTGTGAGTACACAGTGCATGCTTAGCTAAACACAGAGTGTGAGATCGAGTAATCTGTAGGGTGTGCTGGCGTCTGTTATGGCCTGTGGTACTCTCTTCTTCCAACAGATGATTTGTAATGATAAGAAAAGATTCTTATTGCTGTTTTTGGTAGTCAAAAGATTTGTCTTTATTTTCCTAAATATCTTTCCTAAAGATTTGTCTTTATTTTGTTTTAAAAGAAAAAAAAATTTTTTTATTTTTTATTTTTTATTTTATTTTTTTTTTTTGCTCCAGCACTCAGGAGGCAGAGGCAGGTGGTGGATCTTTGTGAGTTTTTTTCTTTTTCATTTCCTTTCTTTCTTTCTTTTTTTTTGAGACAAGATCGCTATTGGAGACAAACTGGAGCTCCTCCTGCCTCGGGTTCCCAAGTACTGGCTTTATAGACATGCACTTACACTACCCACTACTCCCAGTGACAGATACTTGTCTATGATCAAACATTCTGGTTAAAAAAACTCTCTTGGGGTTGGGGATTTAGCTCAGTGGTAGAGTGCTTGCCTAGCAAGCACAAGGCCCCCCTGGGTTTGGTCCTCAGCTCCGAGAAAAAAAAAAAAGTTCTCTCTAAGCTGGAGAGATAGCTCTTGCTCTTCCAGAGGCCCCAAATTTCAGTTCCCAGTCCCTATGGCAGTTTACAACTACCTATCACTCCAGGGGATCTTACACCTTCTTCTGGCTTCTGTAGGCACCCACAGGCATGTAACATATACACCCAAAATAAAAATAACAGTAAATCTTTAAAAATCCCAGAGACAATCAGATGTGGGGCCTTCTTGACCAGCCACTCTAAATTGTGAGATCCTGGACTAAATACTCAGTACCAAAAATAACAACCCCGGTCTGAGATTGGTGGTGTGGGTGATTACTAAAGGAAAGGTGCTAAGGTGCTGTGGTCTTAAAATGAGAGTATCTTCTTTTTTTTTTTTTTTTTTTTTTTTTTGGTTTTTCCAGACAGGGTTTCTCTGTGTAGTTTTGGTGCCTGTCCTGGATCTCACTCTGTAGACCAGGCTGGCCTCAAACTCACAGAGATCCCTGGCTCTGCCTCCTGAGTGTTGGGATTAATGGCATGGGCCACCACCGCCAAGCTCAGGCTGAAAAGTAGTGAATTCCAGAACAGCCAGAGCTCCTTAGTGAGACCCTGTCTCAAAAAGCAAACCAGACAAATATATATAAACCTGGGACTAGAGAGATGGCTCAGCAGTTTAGAGAGCTTGTTGCTCTTGCAGAGGCCCTGGGTTTGATGCCCAGCACCCACATGGTGGCTCACAACCACCCAAAACTCCATTTCCAGAAGATCTAATACCCTCTCTGATCTCTGAGAGCACTAGGTATGTACATGGTATACATATATACATGCAGGTAAAATATTTATACACAAAAAATAATTAACTCTAAAAAAATGTTTTTTAATATTTATGAAATTGCTGCTGCAGAGGTGGCTCATTGACTGAGCCAGCGGTGGTGGCGCACGCCTTTAATCCCAGCACTCAGGAGGCAGAGGCAGGCGGATCTCTGTGAGTCTACAGAGTGAGTTCCTGGACAGGTTCCAGAACCACACAGAGAAACCTTGTCTCAAAAAATAAAAAAATAAATAAAAAAGAAACATGAGGAAAAATAAATAAAACTTTTAGAAGGTAGGGAATTTGTTAGGCATAGTTGTGTGCCTCTCTAATCTTAGCAGTCAGGAAGCTGACAGAGTAGGATTATGAGTTGGAGGCCTGCCTGGGCTGTGTCTTGATCCTATTCAGGAGGGAACGAGAGAGAAAGCTAGCATATTATCAGCCTTCAACTACAATTTCTGCTGTCTATTCAGTAATAACTTAGAGGAGTTTTATCATTACAGTATAAAACCTGAAAATATTTTCTGATGTTTTGTGGTGCTATCCCTGCTTTCTATGTGACCTTCTTGGTCATAAGTGCAAAAAGAATGATTTTAGGGGCTGGCAGGGTGGCTCAGCAGGTAAAGGTGCCTGTCACCAAACCTGATGACATAAATTTGATCCCTGATGCCCATGGGGAGAGAGCCAACTCACAGATGTTATCCTCTGACTTATCCGATAAAAATTTTTTAATGAGAAAAGGAAATGACTTTAACATAACCTTTTTTAAAAAGAAAATAGCTATTGTGTTTTTCCCCTAAAGGTGAAAGAAGAATTCGTGTCCATACTTTGTGTTTGCCAGTAGTTTCCACCCTGAATGAAGTCTTTCTTGGAGCTGATGTTCAAGCAATTTCAGGATTATTGGCGAATATGGGTAAGAATTGTTATCTGTTTAAATAAATTACATCATACCATTAAACATATACATATGTTTTAGTTTTACCTAAAGTTGTTACCTTAGATGTTTCGATGTTTGAGTGTAGGTCTTTTTCAATGAAAAGGTCCACTGGGTGGCCATGGTGCACGCCTTTAATCCCAGCACTTAGGAGGCAGAACCAGGTGGATCTCTGTGAGTTCGAGGCCAACCTGGGCTACAGAGTGAGTTCCAGGAAAGGTGCAAAGCTATACAGAGAAACCCTGTCTCGAAAAATTAAACAAACAAACAAACAAAAAAAAAAAAAAAAAAACAGAATAAAATTCTAGGGGCTGAAGAGATGGCTCAGTGGTTAAGAGCACTGACTGCTCTTCCAGAGGACCTGAGTTCAATTCCTAGTACCCATGGCAGCTCACAACTGTCTGTAATTCCAGTTCCAGAGGACCCAATATCCATGGCAAAACACCAATGTACATAAAATAAAAATAAATAAATAAATTTTAAAAAATAAAAAATAAAATTCTATATTTTCTTCTGAACCTTTATTTTTTAAAGATCTTTGAATTATTTTTATTTTTACTTTTTGTGTATGGGTGTTTTTCCAGCATGTATGTCTGTGAATACCTGTATGCCTGGTATTTGAGGAGGCCAGAAAAGGACATTGGAGCTCCTAGAACTCCAGTTAAGGATGGTTATAAGCTGGCATGTAAAGGTGCTGGGAACTGAACCCAGGTCATTTGCAAAAGTAGTAAGTGCTCCTAACTGCACAGCCACCGCTGCAGCCCCTGAAACGGCATTTCTTATATGAGCACTTGTTGAAACGGTTGCTGATAGTGCTTTATTAGCCCTGCCTTGGATCACAGATGGCAATGGACTGTGAAGCAGAGCTTCTTAAACATCTGCACCCTTAACAGCTGACTCCTTGCACTCAAGAATATTTTATGCAGCCCCAGGTATACAGTGTAGGATAGGGATATACATATACAGATCACATTTTTATTGATGATGAATCATAAAGAAACCTTAAAATAATTTTTGGTATATGTATACTTTTTCCATTTACTACATTGCATATTAATAAAATGGATGTGCTTGTCTATTTTTTCATGAATTAAACCTTGGATATCTAGGATGTGGAGTATTTTCAGCATTTCTTGGAGTTGATCTATATTTTGTTTTTATTATCATCATTGCTTAGAGAACTGCCTCATATTTAAATACATGACACAAAATAGCCAAAATATATTTAGGGCCATTATTCTGTCCTAATCTCAAGATTAACTCATTTGACCAGGCAGTGGTGGCACATGCCTTTAATCCCAGCACTCAGGGGCAGAGCCAGGCAGATCTCTGTGAGTTCGAGGACAGCCTGATCTACAGAGCAAGATCCAGGATAGGAACCAAAACTACAGAGAGAAACCCTGTCTTGAGGGGGGGAAAAAAGATTAACTCATTTAACAACTTTTTATGAAACTCAACTCAGCAACTCAAACAACAGTTTTTAAAAATGAAACATTATGGGCTGGGCGTTGGTGGTGCACGCCTTTAATCCCAGCACTCGGGAGGCAGAGGCAGGCAGATATCTGTGAGTTCGAGGCCAGCCTGGGCTACCAAGTGAGTTCCAGGAAAGGTGCAAAGCTACACAGAGAAACCCTGTCTCGAAAAAACCAAAAGAAAAAAAAAGAAAAAGAAACATTATAATGTAATACAATCCAAAACTACTTATATGTTGAGACAGGACAGAAAAGTATTGAATGTGCATTCTTCCTAATTAAACTATTGTGTCTTAGAAGAGCAGAAAACTGTTTTTGTACAACACTGCCATCCATTACACACAGGATCTGAGTCTGAGCCCAGAGGTCTCAGGTCTCAGTAGTTCAGATGTGTGTTCAGAGTAGAGGCTGTTCACACAGTACAACATGGCTGAACATTCCCAGAAACACCTTGAGTTTGTTGTGTGTGCGTTTATATTAACTTCTGTTTGCTCTAACTTCAAAAACCTTTTGCTAGTGCCAGATTTTTTTTTTAATCCCCAACATTCAACTACATGACCCCATCTGGGATTTCAAGGCATTTGGCTATAAAGAGTTGGAATCAAATTTGACATTAAAAAAACTAAACATATGTTACTTTTAAACATAAGTTCATGACCTTGCTTAAATCTGCTATGAAAAAAATTCATTGGGCCATTATGCGTGGTGGTGCATACATTTAATCCCAACACCTGGGAGAGAGAGGCAGGCAGGTCTCTGAGTTCAAGGCCTGCCTGATCTACAAATGGAGTTCCAGGACAACCAGAACTGTTGCACAGAGAAACCCTGACTTGGGGGGTGGGGTGGAATTCTTTGGGGCAGCATGATGTCTTGAACAAGTAAAGGTATTTGCCAACCAGCCTGACTACCTAAGTTCAGTCCCTGAACTCACATGATGGAAAAAGAATGCACACACATGATGGAAAGAGAACTGACTCCTGCAAACCTGTGTGTGTGTGTGTTGTGTGTGTGTTGTGTGTGTGTGTGTGTGTGAGAGAGAGAGAGAGAGAGAGAGAGAGAGAGAGAGAGAGAGAGAGAGAGAGATCTGTTTTGTTACTTTGTCCTTTCCAGTAGAATCTCTGACTTCCTGTCCTGTGTCTTTCTTGTCCCTAGCTGTTGACAGGTCAGTGACTGCCAGCCTGAGTGATGCCCGGGATGCTTTGGTGAACGCTGTCATCGACTCTCTCTCAGCTTACCGCTCTTCAGTCCTGAGTGGCCAGCAGCCAGGCCTCATGGTTCCTTTCTCTTTGAGGCTCTTCCCACTTTTCGTGTTGGCTCTCCTTAAACAGGTGAGAAGACAGACTAGCACAGTAAGAATGTTAAAAAGCTGTTTATTCCTTGAAATCCTAAATGTTGTGTAAGTAGCTTTAAACCAGTTAAATTTTCTGAGGATGGGAACCCTATCATTTATTGGAGCATTGAAGGGATTTATAGCCAGAGAAATCTATGAATAATTTAATGCAAGTGCCTCACATGGAAGAGATAACTCACTTGTCAAGGATTCGGTGTTGTGACCACAAATTCAAATGATAACTAGCTTTCCAAAGAAAGAACTGGAAATTGTGCTGTTGGTATAAGAGACCACGTGTGTACTGCTTGTTCTCACTCATACCAGAAGCTTAGAAACGAGCACACGGACTCAAAGAGCAGAATGACAGTTGGTAGAGACCAAGGAGTGGAAAGAATGGAGATACTGGTTGGGGTGGGGGGTGGGGGGGATGACGGACAGTGTTATGGTGAAACAGGAGAGGCCTGGGTGAGCACAGCATGAGTGGAAGTGCCTGGGCATGCCCGGCATGCCTGAGGTTCTGGAAGTCCCAGAAGTCTTTACAGTCCGGCTCTTCCCTCGAAGGCCTTTGCTGTAATGTCACTTGATCCCCCCCCCAGCTCACCTGTGTGACGTGCAGCACTGTCAGCCCCCAGCTCACAGCTCCGTGACACCCTTCGTTCCTCACCCCTCTAATTTTTCCATGCCCGTTATCACTGACTGCAGAGTTTGCTTATTCATGGTTTTCCTTTTGTTGTTGTTGAGACAGGGTGTCACTGTGTAGCCCTCAGTGTCCTGGAACTTACTCTGTAGACCAGGCGGGCCTTGAACTCAGAAGTCCACCTGCCTCTGCATCCCAAGATGTTACACCCGATTTTATTTCTCCTTTTATAGGAAGTAAACCATGAACACAAAGATCTTTGTATTTTTTAATTCTCTAGTCCCAGCACCTAGTATGTAATAGACACTAAATAAGTGAAAAAGATTTTAGTGAATTATTTCACCTGTAACTATATATGCAGTGATTATTTATTTTATACTTTGTTTTATTTTATATGCCTGGGTGTTTTGCTTGCATGTGTACCTCGAGCCTATGGAGGTCAGAAGATAACAGATCTTCTGGACCAGTTATGGATAGTTGTGAGCTGTGATATGTGTGCTGGGAACCTAATCTGGGTCTTCTGCAAGACCAGCCAGTGCTCTTAACCACTGAGCTATCTCTCAAATTCCTATTACTTTATATTTACAGATGAAGTAACTCATTAAACTCTTTCTCATGCTGTACCAGCAAAGCCTCTATTACGGTTACCTAGGCCTCCAGCTTTCAACCCGTGCTGATTAGTGGGCAGCCCCACGAGTGCAGTTGTCCTGGGCATAAAAAACTGGTCTGGGTTCTTTGGGACAGGGAACACAGACGAACACCAAGCACACACTTGTGACGTGTGACAGTCTGAGTCAGGTGCAGTGAGGGGAAAGCCGTGGCAGTCAGTGTTTTTCCCGAGTGTGTCAGCAGATGCCTCCGTTCACCTGAGCCTGCCTTGAGAGGCTTTCTGCTCACATTGGCTCATTGTTCCCTGCCTCTACTCCTTTCCACCAATTGGAACACTTTAGTACATGACTTCTTTTTTTTTTTTTTTTTTTTAAACTCTTTTTTTTTTCCACAGGCAATTTATTTTGTTCTATTCATTCACAGTTAATACAGAAAATACTTGGAAACATTTCCATATAATGTTTGACACAGAAATCATCAAATAGAAGTATACAATGTTGACAGGAGGCAGTACATTTATAATTTATAACCCCAAATGTATTTATAAATTAGAAATGGAAAGATCTACAAATGAAATTATGAAGGTTCACCAAAGTCATTTAATCTGTCAGTTTCTCATTCATTTTTATGTCTTAATAATATTCTATTGTGTGAATAAGCCACATTTTATTTCTCTCCAGTATTTGATAGCTATTTGAGTTGTTTTAACTTTTTTACTATTAGCAACACACTGCTGTAAACCTTCATGTACATGTTTCATAGGTGCACATTTTCAGTAGTTTGAGGATATATTCCTAAGGGTAGAATTGTTGAGTAACAGAGTAACAATGTTTTGCATTTTGACCAACCACCAAACTGTTTTGCCAAAGTGGCACACCATTTTACAATCTCACCAAATCCTTGTTTTTAAGGCTCTGATTTTTGTACAAAAGCATTCAATCATTCTGTCAGACCAAACCAGGAAAAGTAAGCTATAGTTCAGAGCTGTTCTATTCTATTTACTATGCAAAGCCATTCTTGGCGTTTGCAACTCTCAGCCCTTTTGAGTATTCTTGCAGTGTTCACCTTTTCCTCCATCACTTTTTTTTTTCTTCTTTTTTTCTGGTTTATTCCTATCTATTACAAATGTATAAAAAATCCTCCATCAACGCTGCTGATAGCAGCAGAACCTTGAGAAATATACCTTTGGTTTGCCTCAGAAAAGGAACACATATTGTACTGTAAAGTTTATAAAATTGGCACAAAACATTGTGATAATGTTACAATACCAGTTTTAAGAGTTCAGTGACTAATGGGGAGCCGATGGGATACATGCAGAACTGTGAAAGCGATCTCACTTAGCCAGCTGTACACGTAGACTGTAAATCTACATTCAGATCATTTCTGATCTAAGACTATCACCTCAGTTTATCTGTTGAGGTCAACCAGGAAACCCTAGAATATACCTTGATTTTTGCAAAAAAACAAAATAGGGGGAGGGGTTTTTTCAGCATTTCAGTCCACGAGTAACAGTATCCTAACAGGCAAAGTGTTCTCTCACTGTCAACATAGAATGAACTGCTGCTGGAGGTCAACTTGGGCTTTAATTTGCATTAGCACTTACATGCATAGTAGTCCAAGTTGTTGACCTCATGACTTTAAACAGTAACTCTAAAAAAGTAAAATGGCCCTTCTTGGAAGACTAAAGAAAGACATCCAGCCATAGTTGTAAAAAGTCTCATGAAAACAATATACCCTTTTATGAATTACGCCCCCATTAAAAAAAAAAAAAAGTAGCCCCAAATAAGAAGCAGCTCTGAAAAAGAAAATATAACTTAAGATATTTGAAAAAAACAAGGTGAATACAGGTTCAAAAATAGGGGCTGGAGAAATGGCTTAGAGGTTAAGAGCACCGACTGCTCTTCCAGAGGTCCTGAGTTCAATTCCCAGCAACCACATGTTGGCTCACAACCATCTGTAATAAGGTCTGGTGCCTTCTTCTGGTCATACATGCTGTATACATAATAAATAAATAAATCTTAAAAAAAAAAATAATTAAGATACATTTTCTTAAGGCTACCTAGAATTAGGCTTTAAAGAATTCTACCATTTCAAGTTTACCACTAGTTACTAGATACCTATTTACAAACAAGATGTTCACCTTTTTTGTTCCTTTATCAAGAGAAAAATCTACCTTCAGATTATGAGGGTGGTGATGGGGAGGGACTAGGAAACAAGATTCAAACAATCCCATGTAAATATCACATTTTTCAAATGGAAGAACTCCAAACTGCACTAGAAGATCCAATCACTAAGACACTTTCCATTGAAATGATTTAAGTACAACTACATGGCACCAAGGTTTAGGACTAATATAGGCCTGACAACCAAGTCCTTGTTTTCTGGAAGAAAGGCCTCAAAAGTCCCACTCAATTCCACATAACAATACTTCAAAGATCAATTAAGTTTTCCTTTCCTTAATATTTTTGTTTTTGACTTCTAATCTTAAAGACTAGATTAAAACTTAGCTCATTTCTCAGAAGGCATTGCTTCCCTTTGCTCTATGAAAGAGTCCACCAAGACCTCTTCCTCAAAACCATCTAGCCCCCAGCCTCCAACCTGTGCTTTCTCAACATCCTGAAAAGTAATGTAGGGCGGGGTGGTGGGCACGCCTATCCAGCCTCGGGGCAGAGCAGGCGGACGTGTGAGTTCGGGCAGCTGGCTACAAGTGAGCTCAGGAAAGCGCAAAGCTAACAGAGAAACCTTGAAAAAAAAAAAAAAAAAAAAAGTAATGTAGGTAAAATATGCTCATGAACATTAAAACTAGTTGTTAGAAAGACGTAACTAGCTTTATAATTTAAGTTTTAGAACATAAATACTTGCAGCTTAATCTGCACTGACAATGATTGTCGAAGCCTAGAATTCAACATTTACAAATTCTCATTCACACACACAAACCACACTATTATCACACAACTTATGTCTTGAGAGAATCTTCTGCTTTTTAAATCTTTGGCCTCCCAGTCAATCCCAAGTTCAACCAACTTTTCTGAATTCTAGTAGTTACCTGGACCACTGAGGCATTGCCACAAGACTTCTTCTCTTTTGAAACATCCTTTTTCTCTAGATATTAGGATAGCTACGCCAGCTTGTTTCTTCTGTGGTGTATATTGGTGTGGGATTATCTATTGCTTGATTTTTCATGGATGTGTTTAGCTTCTTTGGGTTAAATTTTCCCTTCTAGTGCTTTCTGTAGGGCTGGGTTTGTAGACAGATATTGATTAAATCTGGTTTTATCCTGGAATATTTTGTTTATTCCGCCTATGGTGATTAAGAGTTTTGCTGGGTATAATAGTCTGGGTTGGCATCCGTGGTCTCTTAGTGTCTGCATGAGATTTGTCCATGATCTTCTCACTTTCATAGTCTCTATTGAGTAGTCTGGTGTTATTCTGATGGGTTTACCTTTATATGTTACTTGGTCTTTTTCCTTTGCGGCTCTTAATATTTTTTCTTTGTTCTGTGTGTAGTACATGACTTCTTAAAAGATATTTTCAAGGGATAACTTATGATAAATTTGCTAATTCCAACTGAAGATCTTTGAGCAACTGACATTTACAAAATCCTGTCTTTTTTTAATATTGGGGGTATGGTTTTTGTTTTGTTACAGAAGTCTTTCCAGACTGGGACGAATGCACGTCTAGATGAACGAATTTTTGCCATGTGTCAAGTGAAAAACCAGCCCTTGGTTCACCTTATGCTCACAACACACCCCAATTTGTATAGAGTTGACAACCTCTCTGATGAGGTAAGATCACCTCCTCGTTCTGGGGCTTCTTCTGAAAATTGTTAAGCCTAATTATATTCAGTATGGAAGTGAGAGTTTGTTACTTAATTCTTTGTTTTTTTTCTAGGTAAATATACAGAAACTTTGATTTTTAGGGAAGTTCCTGAAAATGGTGACTTTAAGTTTTCTAAGACAATTCTCTTTCTCTAGTTTTAGACTTAAAGATAAGTTACAGATATGCTATAGAAGGTGTCTCAGTTTCTGTTGCTGTGCTAAAACACAATGACAAAAAGCAACCTGACAAGGAAAAGGTTTATTCCAGCTAGTAGTTGGTAGTTCATCATGCAGAGAAGTTAGAGCAGGAACTCAAGGCAGGAACTGATGGGAAAGCCAGGGAGGGGTGCTGCTTACTGGCTTGCTCAGCCTGCTTTCTTACACACCCCAAGACCACTGCCCACAACTGGGCTACTCTCATATCACTCACTAATTGAGAAAAATGTCCCACAAGCCAATCTGGTGGGGGCATTTTCTCGGTTAAGTAGGTTCCCTCTTCTCGAATGACTAGGCTGTGCCAAGTTGACATAAGATAGCCAGCACAGAAGATTCTTACATACCCTAGCCAATCTCCCCTAATGTTTAATTTTCTAGTTAGCTGGGTGATAGACACACACACACACACACACACACACACACACACACACACACACACACACCCCGCGTGCATATGTGGCTTATGTCTCTAGTTCAATGACTTTGGGAGACTGAAGCAGGAGGACCACTTGAACACATGAGTTTGAAACAGTCAGGAAACAAACCCTGTCTCAGAAAACAAAATCTGAAACATTTTAAAGTAAATACAAAACTATATTTCATTTGTAAAATTCAAGAAAACAGAATTGTTGGGAGTAGTAGTGCATACTTTTGATGCCAACACTCAAGAGGCAGAAGCAGGCAGTCTCTATGAGTTCAAAACCAGTCTGGTCTACGTGGCATGATCCAGGACAGACCAGGCTTCATAGAGAGACCTTATCTCAAAAAGAAAGAAAAGAGAAAATTAATTAGTATATTATTAGTAACTAAATTCTAGATTTGGTTTGTATTCATTACTGTCACTTATCTGTTCACTATGCATTATATTCATTGAATTTATTTCTTTTAATAATAGTTAAAAAGCTAAGCTTGGTGGTACATATCTAATCCTAACACTTGCATGGTGGATCAGGAGTTGAAGACTAACCCGAACTATAAAGGGAGTTCCAGGCCTGCCTGGCTCTCTCAAAACCAAAAACTTGGAGCTGAGGATGTACTCAGTTGGTAGAATGCTTGCCCAGCATGCATAAAGCCTGGGTTCCCTATTGAGCCCTGCATAAACCCATCGTGATGGCTCATACCTGCCATCCCAACACTTGGGATATGGAGGCGGGAGGATCATAAAAGAAGTCCAAGGTTACCTTTAGCTACATAGAAAGCTGGCAGCCAGGTTGGACCTAACAGTCTGGTCAAAAAACAAAAAAGGGGGTCTGGAGAGATGGCTCAGCAACTTAAGAGCACTGGCTGCTCTTCCAGAGGACCCAGATTCAATTCCCAGCTCCCACATGGCAGCTCACAACTGTCTGTAAGTCCAGTTCTAGTGCTTCTGACCCCCTCACACAGACATGCATGCAGGCAAAACACCAGTGCACATTAGAGAAAAAAAAAAAACTATAAAAACAACAAAAGGTGGGACTAGACTGGAGGGATGATTTGCTGGGAAGGTGCTTGCTGCACAAGTGTGAGGACCTGAGGTAGTTCTCCAGCACTGGTGTGAAAGCAGAAGAGGACAGCATGGGTCTGTAACCCCAGCACTGGGACACAGGCAGGAGGATCCCTGGAAAGTGCTGGCCAGCCAGCTAACTGAGTCAACATTGGGTTGACTCTGGGTTCACTGAGAGCTGGTCTCAAAGAATAAGATGGAGAGTAACGGAAAAGATACCTGCCAGTAACTTCTGGCTACACACAAGAAATAAAGATGATCAGAATTTGATTTCAGTTCTTAGAGTCACAGTGGCTTTCATATACATATTACTCCATCTTTGCCATGGATAATTGATTCATCTAATTAAAGTCTAAGCTCTGAGAAGTCAAATTCATTTAATTATATTTGTCATTTAACTATAGCTCTAAAGAGCTGGGCATGGTATCACATGCCAGTAATTTCAAAATTTAAGAGGAGGAGGCAGGACAATCAGAAGTTCAAGATCATCTTTAGCTATATAAGAAATATGAGGCCAGCCTGGGCTATATCAGACCTTTTCTCCAAAAAGCACTAAGGCTGAAGGTTTGACTCAAAGGATAAAATGCTTATTGTGGAAGCATGAGGACCAGATTACAGAACCCACATAAAAATTAGGGCACGCATAAAAAACAAAAAGCAGGCATGGCAGCCAGCTGTAATTCCATCACTCTGAAGACAGGCAGCAGATCCTTGGAACAAGCTGGCTAGCTAGTTATCTGGAGTTGGTGAGCTCCAGGTTAAGCAAAAGACTGCCTTAATAAAGTAAAAGTCATCCAACACCAATTGTGAGCGTGTACACAGGCACACACATATATGCCCGTGTACCTAGGCACATGTGAACACATGCCATATACATGTACATATGCAAATATATATATTGTGTCTCTGTGTTACCTGTATCTATAAACCTCACTCTTTGCTTCCTTCTTCAGGGAGCTCTCAATATCAATGACAGAACCATACCTCAGCCCCCCATTCTTCAGCTCTCGGTGGAGAAGTTGAGCAGAGATGGAGCTTTCCTCATGGATGCAGGCTCGGTGAGTAGATTTACTCAGCCTGATGAGCTCAATGTGCTACTGAGCCTCCTTAGCACTTGGCTTCAGCTGCCTTTAATCCGTATGTTAGCATTGGCCATTCTCCCTGCAGCCTCCAGTTTCTCGATGTATAGTAGTTCTCTGTACATCTCACTAAGCACATGCTTATCCTTTAGACTTTTTAAACATAACCAGTGGTAAAGGTGCCAGACTCACTCTTAGGCTGCCTCTCAAAACAGCGTATTCTTGTTTGCAGGTACTGATGCTTTGGGTTGGAAAAAATTGTGCACAGAATTTTCTCAGCCAAGTTCTGGGAGTTCAAAACTATGCATCAATTCCACAGATGATGGTAAGCTTTTTATGTTGGTAATCATAGGAAATTTAAAGCACATTTTAAATATGACAAAAACATGAACCCTGTTTTCAAGCCAGAAATTAATACTCCAAGTTGCTCCCAGAGTTTCTATCCTCACAGATGGTATCTCTCTTCAACTGTAAGTGCTCATTTTATGGTTTGGTTTGGGTGTGTTTCTAGGCAGGATCTTGCTGTGTTGCTCAGGGTTATCTGTGATCCTAGGACTCAGAGGGATTCTTTTTTTTTTTTTTTTTGGTTTTTCGAGACAGGGTTTCTCTGTGTAGCTTTGTGCCTTTCCTGGAACTCACTTTGGAGACCAGGCTGGCCTCGAACTCACAGAGATCCGCCTGCCTCTGCCTCCCAAGTGCTGGGATTAAAGGCGTGCACCACCATCGCCCGGCCTCAGAGGGATTCTTATGCCTCAGAGTAAACCATGTTAATTTATTGGCATAGTCAATTTATCAACAAGGGTAGTTTTGTCCCCAGGAGGTGAGGTTGATTTCAATCTGCTATAACAGGTACCCACATGTCTTCACCTCAACGATTCAGCAGTTCATGCTTCAGTCAGGGCCGGCTACTCCTTCTTCACTTTCACTATCTTTACGCTGCTGCCGGAAGTCTTCTCAGCGTTTGCTTTGAACTCAGTCTTCAGGGCATCCCTCACTGCTTTTGCACAGATCTGGGAGAACCAGATGTAGCTGAGTCCAGCCTGCAGCCAGTACGCCACCATGGTGTCGCGAGCCGGGCGTGTCGGGCTTCTCTTATCTTTTTTTTTTTTTTTTTTTTTGGTTGGGTTTGGGTTTTGGGTTTTTGTGTTTTTTTTTTTTTTTTTTTTTTTTTAAGACAGGGTCTCAGTGTGGCCTTATTACAGAACTCACTGTGTAGACCAGTTGGCCTGAAATGCACAGAGAACCACTTGCCTCTTGCCACCTGGCTCATCTTGTCTTCTAATAGTATTTTGGTTAGCCTCAGGATTATTTTTATTTTATGTGTATGAATGTTTTGTTTGCATGTAAATGTGTGTACCACATGAATGCCTGGTGCCTGTGGAGGTTAGAACAGGGTGTTGGATCCTCTGGAACTGGACTTATAGATGGTTGCGTGCACCATGTGAATGATGGATTTGAACCAGGGTCCTCTGCAATAGCAATACATGCTCTTTAAACAGCCATCTCTAGCCTCTTCCCTCAATTTTTTGACAGGACTGCTGTGTACAGCCTGCACTAACCTGGCATACACCTTTAATCACAGCATTCAGGAAGCAGAGGCCAGTGGATCTCTGTGAGTCCAGGCCAACCTGGTCTGCATTCCAGGACAGCCAAGGCTAGCTACATTGTGAGACCATCTCAAAACAAAAAACCCACCAAACTTAAGATACTTTTCAGCCAGGGTCTTACTATGTAGCCCTGGCTCACCTGGAACTCACAACCATCTATAATGAGATCTGGTGCCCTCTTCTGGTGGACAGGGATACATGCAAACAGAATACTGCATACATTATAAATAAATAATCTTTTAAAAAAAGATTATAGCTAGAATTTTAGCTTTTAGTTCTTGAGCAAAACTACTGGACTGGATGGATAGGCATTTTAAGTAATGAAGTAAGAAAACGGTCATATTAGTAATAACTACCCAGATGAGTCAGTTGATTCTAAATTTTGTTATGAAGTGAAGAACTGGGAGGTTTTCCTAGATCAAGACTGCACAAACTGGGTCCAAGTGCCTACCACTTGTAATTAGGACTTTATTGCAACACAACACAACATATCCATTCACTTACTTCTGTACGGCAATGGCAAAGCAGAGTATTTGCAACAGAGACAAAATTACTTCAAAGCCTAAAATAGTCACTTGGTTATTCAACAAAATCAGCTGATTATTAAATTTAAAATCTGAAGAATGCTTCAGACTACACAGTCGATAATAACACTAATTGGAGTTTTGTTTTACAGACCGACCTTCCAGAACTTGATACACCAGAATCTGCCAGAACAATAGCTTTCATCTCGTGGCTTAGAGAACAGAGGCCATTTTTCCCAATACTCTATGTAATCAGGTAAGTCAGATTTTTAATGTGTCAATTAATGTCTGGCCTTACAAGGACATGCTTAGTATGTGTATGACCTAATTTGTAAGTAAAACTTTTAAAAGAACATAGGAGCGTCGGGGATGTAGCTTAGTTGGTAGAATCTTATGTAGCATCTCGGGGTTCAATCCCCAGCACAATATTAAACAGTGCATGGTGACACATGCTTGTGAGGCCAGCACTGAAAGGTGAAGACAGGAGCATCAGTTTAAGTTCATCCTCAGCTAGAATGAGTCCAAAGCCAGCCTGGACTACATGAGTCAGTCTCTCTCTCTCTCTCTCTCTCTCTTTCTCTCTCTCTCTCTTTTTGAGACCAAGTATCTTTGTAACAGCCCTGGCTGTCCTGGAACTTGCTCTGTAAGGGCTGGCCCCAAACTCACAGAGATCTACCTGCCTCTGCTTAGTCTACAGAGTGAGTTCCAGGCCAGCCTGGGCTACACAGAGAAACCCTATCTTGGAGAACCAAAATAAATAAATAAAATGAAATAAAAATAATATAGAAGAATAAAATTTAATTCTTTTCAATAAAGTTATCAACTATTCATGATAACCAATTATTAGAATTATTAAACTTTCACTGGGCATGGTAGTACATGCCTTTAATCTTAGCACTCAGGAGGCAGAGACAGGCCAATATCTGAGTTTGAGGCCAGCCTAGTCTAAAAAACAAGTTCCAGGGTAGGTGTGTATAAGACTTTTTCTTTTGGTCTGCCACCCAGCCAGCTTCCAAATCATGACATGGAGACTTACTATTAGTTTTGAATGCTCCACCTAGCTTATGCTTGTTTCTGGCTATCTCTTTTAGCTTAAATTAACCTTTTTCTCTTTATCTACCTTTTGCTTCAGGGCTTCTTACCTTTTCTTACTTTCTTGCTATCTCTGTGTCTGGCTTCTTGCCCTGAGGCATGTCTCTATCTCTGTCTCTGTCTCTGTTTATTCTCTCTGCCTGGCAGCCCTGCCTGTCCTCTCCTGCCTAGCTATTGGCCGTTCAGCTTTTTATTAGACCAATCAGGTACCTTAGGCAGGCAAGGTGAAACAGATGCAACACATATTTACTAATTAAACACACATCCTTACATTGTTAAACAAATGCAGCATAAACAAAAGTAACACACCTTTACACAGTGAAAGTAATATTCCGAACATAAACAAATGTAACACATCTTTGCCTAGTTAAAATAATCCACAGCATAGGTGTTTTGCCTATATGTATGTGTACCATGTGCATACCTGGTGCCCTTGGAAGTCAGAAGAGGGTATTGGCTGCTCTAGAACTGGACTTAGAGGCAGTTGTGATCCACCATGGAGATGCTAGAAACCAAATGAGCCCAGCCTCTCTGTAAGAGCAGCAAGTGCTCTAAACCACTGAACCTTCTCTCCAGCCCCTAGACATAGTTATTTATGCGGTCAAAATTATTTTAATTACCACAGTAAATCAATAGCCTATGAAAAAAATTCCACGGTTTATCTTCTGTATCTAACGTACATGAACATTCTTGCCTTTTATTTCTAAGGGAGGAGAGTCCGATGAAAGCAGCCTTCCTTCAGAACCTGGTAGAAGACAGAACGGAATCCGCACTGTCTTATTATGAATTCCTTCTGCACATACAGCAGCAAGTGAACAAGTGAAGAGACCCGGGGCTGCTGAGGAATCCGTGCAGAGTTCCTGAGAGCGCAGTACCTTCTCCTCCTTCAGACTGTGAACAGATGTGATGATTAAGATGTTTCACTGTGATTTCAACAACTATAGCAAATAAAGGACCACAGCAGAGAGTCAGATGTGCAACTCCAAAATACTGTATTTTCAAATCAAAATAGATTGGAAGCCTTTTTTTCCTTTGCTGTCAACTATGTTTGGTTGTTACAGATTGACATGAGACAGTACTGCAGAGGCAAAGTACATTTATAAAATAAAGACTCCGTGTTCTGCATTTCTAGTTCTCATTTTTTTTATTTTTCTGAGTTTTTGGCTGCTACATTAAAAAAACCTCACAAAACTAAGTGTTGCAGGGAAGTTCCAAATCTCTCAATAATGATCTTTTTAAATTGGAAAGTCTGAAAGTCAGTAGACTGTAGAAAAGCTAGAATCCATTCTCTTTACATTTTTCTTGCCCCGCCCCCAGCCTTCTTTTTTAAGGAAGGAAAGGGATCATGTTAACAAAGACTGGAGTAAACCAGCTCTGGCCTTGCTTGGGAAGGGTGTAAAGGAACTGTCAAGCTTTAAAGTCATCAGTATTCTCTCTACTTGAACAAAGTCACTTTAATTTGAGGTGAAAACTGTAATTAGGTGATTTTCTGCTGTTTTATTCTGCCATGAATAGAATTAGAACTGTCTTCATAAATATATCGGGACTGGCAATGATAACAGCGGGAAGTTTGGGTTATCTGGATTCCGAGTGGGTTTTTGTTTGGGACATTTCTGCTGTGGCTGATAAAAAGTCAAAGTATTTTGGTAAAATGAGAGTGAAAGAAGTTAAAGGTTCTATAAATGCTGTCTCAGAGTGCATCAATATTTCTCTAAGGAGTTTAATAATTAAACTGGAAGCTACTCATATTCTGGGATGTTAAAACCTGCTAAAGTATGAATGCTGCTGTTTGAGTTGGTGGCTATTAAGATTGTACAAATTCATCATATTAAAGTCATAAAAGAAACTTGATTTCTGAACACTCTAAAGACTGCTTGTTTTGATTCAGTTAGAGGATTATTACAGTCAGACTATCAGATGGCTTCTGTTTACAAATAGGTAAATTATCCATGTGTATTTAAAGTGCTGTGATGTGTTTTTAAAAGAGTTTGGCTTAGTTTTCACAGGTTCACCTTGTCTTGTATGAACTTCTTCAATGATGTTTGTGTGTAATACATAATGAAGAGATTTTTTTCTGTTTTTTGTTTTCATAGGTTAGAAATGTGTTTACAATCCTGGTCTCACGTGATCACCAATGAAATAGTAACTTTCAGGTTTACACCTACATGGGCTGACTTGAACTCCTGGGAAGGGAAGCAGCAGGTCCCTGGAGTATACAACTACTGTTTGCCAGCTGCTTCCGAATAACTGTGCTTCATGAGAATAACAGTGTTAAGGTTCTTTTTAAATTACAAGCCAGACGTGATGGTACATGCCCCTAACCTGGTACTTGAGAGGCCAAGGCCAGAGAATTGTTAGCCTGGGCTACATATAGCAAGTGCCAGATCAGCTAGACTTTGTCTCAAAAAAGGTGATTAAAAATATTAGTACACTGAACCAAATTTCTCTTGAAAGCTGCTTCATTTATTGAGAAGCACTTTTCAAGCTATAACCAATTAAATTTATATAATTTCCCCCTCTTTTTAAGAAACAGCCATTATGTACTGATGTTCCTTTAAATGAACTAAAGTTCTCTTTTTAATGTGATTTTTAAATGTTGGTATTTGTAGGTTCCTTCTTTGTAGTAAGGAATCTTCCAGAGGGAAGTGTTGCACTCCTAGGGAAACCTTCCTTGTGCCTCAGTCCTTCCCTGAGTGAGGGAGTCTGACCCTTATTAGCTAGCACCTGCTTGGTTAGTTATTTCACAAATTTACTTTAAATTTTATTTTAGATATCATGTAATGTGCAATCCAGAGTAATTTTATAACAGTTATAAAAACATAACTATTTAGGGTTCATGATTTTCATTCTCTAGATAAGAGAATGAACCTTTGTGGAATATTGATATAATTATTTTTGCAATATTGAATGTGTTTTTTAGTTTGTTTTGTTTTAGCAGTAAGACACTACCCATCCTATCATCCTGTATTACTTTCTGATGTAAAGCAACTAATATTTACACTATGCCATATTTTTTTTTATTGTAGTTGTAAATTATGAAAGATCCTTGAATTTTCTACAGATCTACAACTACTAAAGTAACAGACAAGGGAAATCTTGATATATAAATCTGAGCATGGCAGTTCAACCATAAAAAGTCTCTATTTTTCTAATTTCTAGAATTTTTAAATGTTTCTCAAAGTCTGACATACTAATATTCACTCAAGCAGTACCATTTATTTTAGCTTGCATATATTTTAATTTAATGTAATGTATTGAGTCTAATAGACTGTTTTGCAATAATTAGAATAAAATATTTAAACTTCTAATCAGAGATGCATAACAGCTGTTACCTAGGGGACCACCAAATGTGATTTCACAGTTTTAACTATTAGAAACACAATCCTTACATAGAAAATTTAATTTTGTAAAGTAGTGTATAATATTGTAACATTAAGTCCTTTGTCTCGAATCAAAAATAAGTATTGATCTTCAATGTGTTGTGTTCAGTCTCGCTTCTCTGAAATGTTAAGAAACAAGATTTTTCTTCCTTTTTATAGATTGTAATTTTCACTGTTTTACTCCTGTTTTTAAAAAAAGTCATTTGTAACCATGCAAACAATCGTTTGATCTGTGCTAACTTATGAATTTGGCTATTCAATAAAGTTAATTAAAAGAGCTTATAAACAGTGGCTGGTTATTTATAGTCCAGATTGGTGGCCTTGCCTCCACAAGGTTTTATTTTGGAGGATAGGCTCTTATAAAGCCTAGGCTCGCCTCTAGCTCACTATGTAGCCAAGTATAAAACCTTTAACTTCTGATCCTCTTGCCTCTACCTCCTAAGTACTAGAATTATAAAAATATGCCACCATGCCTGGGTTTATATTGTACTGGGGAGTCAGGGGGCCTTCATTTGAGCTGGGCAAACACCACCAACTAAGCCATATTCCCAGCCTTAAATTGAGTTCTTGATGCTCTGCAAGGATAGCTAGGTTTGAAATTCTAACTGTTGGGATTAAAAGTATAAGCAATCATGACCAGCACTGTTTTCCTTAATTCTTGTCTTTGCCTAAACTGGAGTTTAGTGTTGATTTTATATTTGTATGGTGTGGGAGCCCGTTCTGGGGTTCTTCGTGGCTTTACCCAGCAGGTCCAAATAGAGGATGATCAGGACACGGGCTGAGTGCAGGTGTCTGAGATGGCTGCACTTGGCTGTGCTGGGGAGGAGGTCTTTGCTCCACCCTTGGCGTCTCTATAAAAACCCTGGACAGAGACAGTCGGGCCGTTGGAATAGGTTCAGCCTCTCGAGGCTATCTTTATTTTCTATCTGTTTATCTCCGCAAGAGTCTCTGCTATAAATCCTTCTATCTAATATTTCCTGCTGCTCGCACTCATGAAAACTCTGGGAAGCTGTGGGGGTGGTGGGTAAACGCCCCACAGTATGGCTATATTTTTTATTTCCAAGATTGACTTTAATGGCCTTGTGTTTTTAATTTTTATTTTACTCAACAGGTTTTGTTGTTGAAGTTTTTAGAGACAGGATTTTTCTCTGTGTAGCCCTAGAGGTACTTTAACTCACTCTGTAGCCCAGGCTGGCCTTGAACTCACAGACACCTGTCTGCCTCTTCCTCCTGAGTGCTGGGATCAAAGGACCACTGCCCAGCTCAATAATGTGGGTTTTTTTTTGTTTTCTTTTTTTAACAGTTCCATTCATTTATTTTTCCCTTGGTTAGTCTTTCAAAACTAACCAATCTCGAACGTCAGACCCCAGCCAATGGGGAAAAGACATAGCCACCACCTGTTAAAATAAAAACCAGTGAACCTCCTGCCTTAGTTTGGATCCTGACACACCTTTAAAACCGGAAAGCCCAGACTGGCGGCGGCGGCGCACGCCTTTAATTCCAGCACTCGGGAGGCAGAGGCAGTCGGATCTCTGAGTTCGAAGCCAGCCTGGTCTATAAAAGTGAGTTCCAGAACTAAGCAGAGAAACCCTGTCTTGAAAGAACAAAAAGCAAAAACCACGAAAGCCCTATGAGCTACTTTGCTTTGTTCTTTTGTAGGGCACCAAGATTACTGTTTTCAGCAGACACAAAAAGGAAAGCGTAAACGCCAAACTTCATCTTTGTCACCCCAGGGCCCCAAGAGAGAAGTCAATGCTTTTTAGCAATAGCAGCTTCTGAGAGTCTGTTTAGGGGATAAAGGGACACAGAATGCCATCACCAGGAAAGTCTCATCTGTACTAAGTACATAAGGAAAAACTGACGAAACCAGGCATACACTTGAAAAAGCAGAGTGCGAGATGAAAATCAACACCAAACAAACCCCAGCTGAATTGCTCCCTAAACCATCCTCCTCCGATTGCGTCATTTCCGCCCACGAATAAGGCCCGCAGACCGGACCCAGGCGCCTGGCGCTACAACCTCCATTTTGCTTTCTGGCACCGACGTCGTCTCAAACTACGCCTCACTTGGCATGTTTCTCCCACCGCTCACGCCGCGTGCCGGCTCTCTACACCTCCGAGGGAACAGCAGTGACAACGGCGGCAAGTATTCATGCGGTGTAGGCAAGGCAGAGCTGTAAGAGCCCGACAAGGCCGCCAACACCCGACGCCCTACCATGCCCAGACCCAAAATGGTGGCCAAAACCCAACGCGCGACACATGGGCGCATGCCCAGTCGTCCGAGACACGGTGATCCAAGATGGCGGCCAGGGCCAGGCCGGGGAGGGGGAGGAGCCAGGCGGGGGGGAACCGTGCCCTTGGCGCTTTCGCGAGCATGCGCGGTCTCCCGTCACTCGCTGAGTCAAGATGGCACCCCGGGCGGGCCGTCCAGGCGCTCCTGGGCGGGCGCGAACGTGCACGCATGCTCAGTCGGCCGCCTTACCGCTTCGCTGGGCGGGGCTCGCCTGTGAGGTGACGTCAAGGTTGGGTCATGGGCGCTGGACCCCTTCCCCGCCGCCCCCGGCACCACCGCGCCTGAACTAGAGGAAGTGGACTTGGGTGAGGTATTTACCGTCGTCAGAGCCCACCCTGGGCGGGGCGGCGCTCGCCGGCCGTCCCCGCGTTCGGCGCCCCAAGCATCGTCCTAAGCCTGTCGGTGGGACCCAGACCCTGTGGCGGAACGCCAAGTCCCGAGCCGGAGACGGGAAGACGGGAGGGTGTCCCGGGGAGACACAGTTTGGCCACTTCAGTGGGGGTGTGCTTCGTCTTCCTTAGGATGGGGTGTGGCTCGGTGGTAGAGCTCTTGCCCAGCGAGCACCGAGGCTTTGGATTTGGTCCCCAGCCCCGGAAATAAAGTTTAAAAAAAAAATTAAGAGGGACATGGTGGATAATCCCAGCACTGGAAAGGGGGAGGCAGAAGGGTGAGAAATTCAAAGCCATCTTCTGACAAGTAGAGGCCAGTCTGGACTACGTAACACCTTTAAAAATTTTTTTAAAAGATAAGATAATAACATCAAATGGCAAATGTACGTGTTTATTTAATGGATTCTTATCCCGTTGGTCATTTTGATATGCCCCAACTTAGGCCAGTACCACGCTGTCATTACTTCCGCAACTGTGTTGTTAAGTTCAGATGGCTGTTTGAAAGAAGCGACATCGAGTCTGTAGGTCTGTAGGAGTATTGCCATCTTTAATCCATAAACATGGATGGTATTCCACTCTGATTTTTAAAATGATCATCCCTTGACAAGTTCCTTTGACATGTGTAAAATGTACTTTTCACACCCTCTCACCCCACTCCCATCGAACCCTTCTTCCCGATAAGTTCCCCTTTCCATGTCTTTACATTCTTTAAATTACTACCTATTGTGTTTGTATACAATACATTAGTGTGAGTGCCTGTAGATGAGTGGAGGTCAGAGGACAACTTTATGGAGTCAGTTCTCTCCTTGAGCCTTCTATTTCTCTTTTCTTTTGGGAGACAAGTTCTCTCTGTGTAACCTTAGCGGTCCTCGAACTTGTTTTGAGGACAAACGAGGCTCAAGCTCAAGAGATCCTCTTGCCTCTGCCTCCTGAGCTCAGGATTAAGAACATGTGCTACCAAGCCAAATCCCCAACCCTGCTTATACCTTTCAAGAATGGTCAGATTTGAGCCGGGCGTTGGTGGCGCACGCCTTTAATCCCAGCACTCGGGAGGCAGAGCCAGGCGGATCTCTGTGAGTTCGAGGCCAGCCTGGGCTACCAAGTGAGCTCCAGGAAAGGCGCAAAGCTACACAGAGAAACCCTGTCTCGAAAAACCAAAAAAAAAAAAAAAAAAAAAAAAAAGAATGGTCAGATTCTTTAATTCTTCAGGGATTTTCTTTGGAAACCTAGGCCCTCTGCAAGAGCAGCCAATGCTCTTGGCCAGAAAATATTTTCTTAAGTGATTACCCCTTGTTCTGTTCCTCCATCACTCCTGGATTAGTTGCTAGTCTAGAGAAATCCAGCTGTTGTTTCTGTCTTGATCTTGTTTCCTGTAACCTTACTGAACCTTCCTGTAAGTGGTTCCATAGGACCACTTACAGGATATTTTATGTATACGATATCAACTTCAGGCAGTTTTGACTTTATAGTGTGAATGTTTTTTATTTCTTTCCATTAGCTTTATTTCCCTGGCTGACATCTCCAGTACAGTGCTGAACAGAAGTGGCAGAGAGGCACTCTCCCTGAGTTCCTAAACCTTATCTTAGCTGAAAGGCAGAGACCTGATCTTGCCTTGTTTCTGATTTTAAGAAGAAAGCTTTGAGGCCAGCCTGGTCTACAGAGTGAGTTCCAAGAAAGGCACAAAGCTACACAGAGAAACCCTGTCTCAAAAAAAAGAAGAAGAAGAAGAAGAAGAAAGCTTTTAGCTTGTAGTTTTTTGGTTTTGTTTTGTTTTTAGAGACAGCACCTCAGACTCTAGCCCAGGCTGGCTGGAACTCACTGTGTAGCCCCGGTGGCCTCAAATTCCTGACAGTCTTCCTGCCCAGTCTCTACAGTGCTGGGATTTCAGGTGTGAGCTACCACGGCCCTGCAGTCTGTGACCATTAATTGTAAACTTACTTTTGGATTTGGTGGTGGTGGTGGCGAACTTTTTCAGATTAAGGAAATTCCCTTCTCTTTGTGTTTTTCTTGGGTCTTTCTGTTTGTTTTGGTTTTTTGAGACAGGGTTTCACTGTATAGCCCTGGCTGTCATGGATCTCACTCTGTAGACCAGGCTGGCCTCGAACTCACAGAGATCTACCTGCCTCTTGTTCCTGAGTGTTGGGATTAAAGGTGTGTACCACCACCACCTGGCTATTTTTCTGTTTTTAATCAATGAAAGATGGTAGGTTTTTGTCAAATTTATTTTCTGAACCTATTGAAATGATCTAGATGATGAGCAGCTTTCCTTTTGTTTCATAAAAAGTACAAAAACCCAAAGATGAAGGAAATGCATATGCAGATTTAGTGTGTGCTAGAGGTATATTAAATCGTTGGGGCAAGGGTGAAATTTTAATAACTATAGCTAGGTGTGGTAGCTAATGCCTGTAATACCCACACTTAGGAGGCTAAGGTAGGATTGAAATTTCAAGGCTAACATGGCCTATCTCAAAAACAAAAATAAAATAAAATTTTTCATGTATTGACTGGGTGTTTCTGTTACCAGCGTCTCACTACAGGAGCTGTACATTTACAGAAGACGATGTCTGGAAGCTTCTACTTTGTAATTGTTGGCCACCATGATAATCCAGTTTTTGAAATGGAGTTTTTGCCAGCTGGGAAGGCAGAACCCAAAGATGAACACCGACACCTGAACCAGTTCATAGCTCACGCCGCCCTGGACCTGGTTGATGAAAACATGTGGCTGTCCAACAGCATGTACTTGAAAACCGTGGACAAATTCAACGAGTGGTTTGTGTCGGCTTTCGTCACTGCGGGGCACATGCGGTTCATCATGCTTCACGACGTGAGGCAAGAAGATGGAATCAAGAACTTCTTCACCGATGTCTATGATCTGTATATCAAGTTTGCAATGAATCCCTTCTATGAGCCCAATTCTCCTATTCGGTCAAGTGCATTTGAAAGAAAAGTTCAGTTTCTTGGAAAGAAACATCTTTTAAGCTAAACGCAGAAAACTTCAGAATCACAGTGGGGTCTGCTCAGGAGTGTATGAATAGGAAGTAACTTGAAAAAACAGCCTGGCAAAACTTTACATGTCTCAACTTATCTGTATATCGTAAAATTTCCTTTATATGTAACAAATCTACTTTTTTCATGTTAGTTATCAACGTTAGCATTTGCTTGTAAATAGTTATTAGTAATTCAAATATTTTATTTCAAAAATTAAGAATAAACCTCTATCTTTACTGATTGAGATAATTTAAAAAAACTTAGATTTATTTTATGTGTATGAATGTTTTTCCTGCATACGTATACACACCATCTTCATGACTGTTACCTGAAGAGACCAGAAGAAGGCATGAGATCCCCTGGAACTATGACCCACTCGTGTGTGTAGGCAATCAAACCTGGGTTGTGCCAAACCACTAAACCATCTCTCTGAACCTTTCCTGAGATAACATCTTTTTTCCCCCCAAGACAGCATTTCTCTGTAGCCTTGGCTGTTCTGGAACTCACCCTATAGACCAGCTGGCCTTGAACTAACTGAGATCCATCCACCTGCCACTGCCTGGGATTAAAGTGCTGTGATTAAAGGTGTGAACCACCTTTGTCCAGTGAGGTGACATTATTTTATAATATAAAAGCTCATGGTTACACACGCCTTTTATCCCAGAGGCAGGCAGATCTCTGTGAGTTTGAGGCCAGCCTGGTCTACAGAGCGAGTTCTAGGACAGCCAAAGTTATACAAAGAAGTCCTCTCTTGATATTTTGCCATTTTTTTCCCCCAGAGCTGAGGACCAAACCCAAGGCCTTGCACTTGCTAGGCAAGCACTCTACCACTAAGCTAAATCCTCAACCCCAAATTCCTCTCTTGAAACAAAAGTTTAAAAACTAATACTGGACCATGGGGATGGCTCTGTGGTTAAGAATATGTTCTGTTCTTCCAGAGAACCCGAGTTCAATTCCCTGTACCCACATCAGGCAGATCACAACCATCTGTAACTCCAGCTCCACTGGATCCAGTGCCCTGTTCTGACCCCCACAGTCACTGCACTCAGGCCCACACACCCACATGCAGACACACCATAAAGATATATAATTAAAAGTAAACCCAACACTGACAAAAACCTTTAGTCCCAGCACTCAGGAGGCAGAGGCAGGCAGATCTGAGTTCTGAGTTCTAGGCCAGGCTGATCTATATAATGAGTTCCAGGATAATCAGAGGTATGTACAAAGACCCTGTCTCCAAAAAAGAAAAGAAAAGTAAGCCAGGCTTGGTGGTACACAACTTTAATCCCAGCACTTGAGAGGCAGAAGCCAGTCTTGGCTACTTAGTGAGTTCTAGACTAGTCAGGGTTACATCATGAGATATGCCTAAAAAAAAAAAAAAAAAAAAAGGGCAGGGGTGGCTCAGAATTAAGAGCACTTGCTACTGTATAAGAGGACACTGGGTTTGAGTTCCAGCACCTACATGATGGTTCATTACCATCTATACCATCAGTTCCAGATCTGGGTCTCTCTTCAGGACTCCTGGGCTTTCTAATCCACAGATAAGCCTTAAGATGGCCATAACGGTACCAAGTGGAAACTCTAGAAACCAGAGTTTCTAACTGCCACCACCTCCCCTCAAAAAGAAAGAAATAAAAGTAGAGTGTACTTGAGTGAACCACAGCCCATCAGAACTCTGAGGTTCGAGGACCTCTACAAGGATTTGGTGTCTTGGTGGAGAGTTTCTGCTGCTAAGCTGACAAGGCCCTGGACTGAACAAAAACTTCATGGCCTGGAGGGAGAGGTGGACACACCACTTGCGGGCCTAGGTCTAGCCCATGCTTGCTGTCATCTTAACCGCTGCGAGGCATGACGTGTGTGGAACATCCCAAGGGTGGCCTGAGGGCTGCCAGGACACTCCAGGCAGATGTTTATAATCCCGTTCCAGAAGCAAAGCTGAGGTTCGGTGATGGACAGGCCCCAAGCAAGAAAAAGACTGAGCAGATTCCATCGCCACTCTGCCTCTCCTAGGGGAAAGCCATGGGCAGCTTGGCCTGTGTAAGCACACCCCAAAAATCTACCAGGAAGAAAAACAAAACAAGATCCAGAGTCAGGCTGTCCCGAGCACCCACCATGGCCCTTCCTGACTCACTGAGTCACCTGTCACACCACTGAACTGGTCTCTGCTCTTCAGGCACAGCCTGGGATCATACCTGCCTTGCAGGATGACCACAGCAGTTAAAGTAGGTACCCAGTTAACCTGGCTCCGCGGCTGCCTGGGTATTGGGTTCTCCAGGCCCACACACACACAGCCACTCTTGGCCTTCCCATATCTGATAGTACCGTCATCACATCTTGAGACCTGTCCTGTCATTACTGTCACGGAATGCAGTCAGGACTCTCACTGGCTGAGAAGTCTGTGGAAGATGAAAGGGCGGGGTTCTGGTGCTAACCTTGCTCTGCCTAACTGTGAAAAACACAACCCGGAACTGGGGAGTCATGGGCTCTGTGAACACAGATACTGCCTCCTAGAGAGCACAGATATTCTCCTCCTGTGGGGAGATGGGACTCAAGGGTAGAACACAAAATACAGGCAAAAGCAAAACCTGAGAGGCAGGAGATGTGGACATCCAGTGTTTGCTGTCAGAGAAATTGCCATCTGCAATAAAATTATATGCTGACTATTGTTTTCCTGCAGGGGGTGCTGTCCGCTCAGTAACCCACAACAGACTTGCCAAGAGTTGGCAAGTCGTCACAACCAAATGCTGACATGTTCTTTGCTGTGTGTCTACTTATTAAATTGTTGGCTTGGCCATAAGCCGTCCCAGACAGATTAAGGAAACAACACTGTTCTTTAAAATCATGAAAGTGCATGTTTCCTACAGCATGCCTATAATCACTTGAGAAATTCACCACCCCAGCATGTCTACCACAAGGCTTCACAAGCAAAGCTCTGGCTTTCCAGGTTGTCCTCTCAGCTTTAGAAAATGTCCTGCTGGGACCTGGAGCTCTCATCTGAGGTAGAGAGCTTGCCTGGAAGGCACAAGGTTCTGGGTTAGATTGCCAGCACCATGTAAAAAACAAAAGTAATGGATTCAAACGTATATTATCTACCTCCCCTTGTCTATGGAGACTGTGTTCAAATTCCTAGTGGATTCCTTCTTAATTCCCCACTGATTTTGTGTATGCATGTTCATGTGTGTGTGAAGGCCAGAGTGTTGCTCAGACATCACCCACCTTTTTTGAAATTTTCATCTATTTACGTTGTGTATGTACCACCGGTAAACATGGAGGTCAGGAACCAACGTGCAGGAGTTAGTTCTCGCCTCTGACTCTGGATCCCTGGGATCAAACTCAGGTCGTCGTCAGATGACAGCAGCAGCTACCTTTACTCAACAAGCCATCGTGCTCTGGCCTTACAAAGCTTCTCGCTTTCTAACCCCCTCTTCAGTGCTGGGTGTCAGTCACGAACATGCTCAGCTTCCCCAGCGGGTTCCCGGAAACACTAACAGTACTTAATAGTACCAAGCGACACATAGACCTTTTTTTCTTTTATCCTGTCCATATATAGCTGGGATAATGTAACTTATAAATTAGACACACCAAGAGGTTAACAACAGGGCGAGAGAGTATAGTTCAATTGGAAGAGTGCTTACCCAGCATTCATCAAAGCCTGGGGTTCCCATCCAATAGACTAGGTGTGGTAGCACCAGCCTGTAATCCTAGCGTTTGAGAAATGAAGGCTGGGGACGTGTCAAAAGTTCAAGGCCATCCTCAACTACATAGAGAGTGTAAGGACAACCTGGTATATTTGAAAAACAATATGGCCTCTGACTTCTTTGAAGAAGAATCTCCAGAACAGGATTGTTGAGTTCTAACGAAAAGGTCTCTGGTTCCTAGCTGAAGGGGGCTCAAGGCCTGGGCTCTCATTGGGCCCTGGGGCCAGAAGTCTAACACCCATTTCCCTCTAGAGAGGGAAGAGGTGTATCAAATGACCTCTAGGAACTGATGCTCCTGTGATACCTTGAGCCGAGCTCTAAGGGAAATGGGAGCAGGTGCAGAACCTGGAGCTAGGTGGCCCTGGAGCTGTGTGAGAGTCTGTCAAGATGCGGAAGGAAGGAAGGAAGGGAGGGAGGAAGGAAGGAAGGAAGGAGAAACCCTTCACTCACCTCAGAGGCCTTCAACCTTTGCCCTTGTTTCTGTGTTGACTTTTTATACTGAACAGGGCCTCTTACATGTCAGGCAGGCCCTTTGCCAGCCAGTACGTTTCATTTGTTTTCTAGGTGACCTGGCCTGGAACTAAAATTCTCCTGCTTCATCCTGTACTGGGATTACAGGTGCGTGCCACCACACCCAGCCTGATATGATGTAGACATTTTTTTCTTTCTTCATTTTAATTTCTTTCACTATTATTATTTGCAGTAGTAATTTAATTTTTGGGGGGATTTTGTTTAATTTTATTTATATGAGTGTTTTGCCTGAATGTGTGTCTATGGACTGTCTGTGTGCAGTGCCCTTGGAGGGAATCAACTGTAACTGGAATTACAGCTGTTCTCTCTTTCCATCATGTGGGTTCCAGGGATGGAACTCACGTTGTCAGGCTTAGCAGCGAACACCTTAAACCCAGTGAACCATCCCACCAGCCCACTTTTAACAGATTCGAAGATAATCCAGTTCCACAGGAGAGATGGATGGGTCCACCGTTTCTGTCTCATTGTGTCCCCAGACCCTTCTCTCACCGTTTCCCAGCTACCAGGAGATGGATACTTTTGTTTTCCCAGAACCCCCCACCTTCATGTTCCATATCACCACAGGTCCAAAGCAACAGAACCACACACCACAGAGCGAAGCCTCAGAAACCAGGACCAGGAATAAACCTCTCCTCCTTCTAAGTTGATTCTCTCTGGTATTTGGTCATAGGAACAGGAAACTGACTAACCCATAGGTAGAGAAAACAGTGTGCCCAGCTGCTGCAGAGCCAGGGATGCGCCCTGGAGCCATCCAGTAACCCCTGACCCAGGAGAGGAGGGAGATGAGAATAAAATAATGAGAAAGTAATGGAGGGGAGCTATCACCTGAATGAGAAAGGTCTATCTAGGGAATCTGAGTCCAACCAGTTAAAAACCCATCCCCACCTTTAATCTCAGAGCTCAGGAGGCAGAGGCAGTGGCAGAAGGATCTCTGTGAGTTCAAGGCCAGCTTCATCTATATAGTGAGTTCCAGGATAGCCTAGGCTATAAAGAGAGACCGTCTCAAAAACAAAACAAATGAAAAAACCCACAGGGCAGCTTTAAGGTGGCCAGATCAGAGCTGGGCATTGGGCTGACTGACGATGGCTGGTGGACAGTGAAGAAAGCTACCTGGGATGGACCAACCTGGGAGTGGCCAGACACCTGGAAAGTGTTGTAGCTGTTCAAACAGACAAGAGATAAGAGTAGGGCAAAAGAAGGAGACGTAGGGGGTGGGTTAAGTTGTCAGGTATCTTTAAAGGCATGGCGATGTGTGATTGGAGCAACAGCTGAGAGCTCACATCTTGATCCGAGAGAGAGAGAGAGAGAGAGAGAGAGAGAGAGAGAGAGAGAGAGAGAGAGGCACAATGGAATGGCATGACTCTCTTGAAATGTCAAAGCTTGTCCCCAGCCTCCCTCAACAAGGCCATACCTTCTAATCCTTCCCAAACAGTTCCACCAGTTGAGGAACAAGTATTTTAAAATTTTTTTTTTTCCCGAGACAGGGTTTCTCTGTGTAGCTTTGCGCCTTTCCTGGATCTCGCTTTGGAGACCAGGCTGGCCTCAAACTCACAGAGATCCGCCTGCCTCTGCCTCCCGAGTGCTGGGATTAAAGGTGTGCACCACCACCGCCCGGCAGAGGAATAAGTATTTTAAAATACGGACCTATTGGGGCTATTCTTAGTCAAACTACCACACCAGGCAAAATGCAGAACTGCCAGGTTTTTTTTTTTGTTTGTTTGTTTGTTTTTAGGTTTGCATGTGAAATATTCCGCACAGGTTCATGTTTGAACACTTGGGCCCTAGCTGGGGGTCACTGTTTTGAGGGCTCGGTTTGGGGAGCCTTTAGGAGGTAGGACCTGACTGAAGGAAATGGAAGGGAAGGAAGCTTGAAGATTTTTGTTGTTGTTGTTTTTCCGAGACAGGGTTTCTCTGTGTTGTTTTGGTGACTGTCCTGGATCTCGCTCTGTACACCAGGCTGGCCTCAAACTCACAGAAATCTACCTGCCTCTGCTTTCTGGGCAGAAGCTTAAAGATTTATAGGCCAGCCGGGCGGTGGTGGCGCACGCCTTTAATCCCAGCACTCGGGAGGCAGAGACAGGCGGATCTCTGTGAGTTCGAGCCAGCCTGGTCTACAAGTGAGTTCCAGAAAGCGCAAAGCTACACAGAGAAACCCTGTCTTGAAAAAAAAAAAAAAAAAAAAAAAAAAAAAAAAGATTTATAGGCCAACTTGGCTTTATCCTCAATCTCTCTACTTCTCTACATATAGCCCAGCTCCATGCAATGGGCAGAGTCCCAGTCTCATGCTTCCCCATCCTACACACCATGCTTTCCCTGCAAAGGCCTGTTCCCTCTCAAACCATGAGTCCTGATACATTCTTTCTCCTTCAGCTGCTTCTTATTAGATATTTGGTCACAGCAATGAGAAAAGTACCCATGGCTGGGCAGTGGTGGCACAGGCCTATAGTCCCAGCAGAGTGAGGCAGAGGCAGGCGAATCTTTAAGTTCAAGACCAGCCTGGTCTACAGAGCAAGTTCCAACACAGGCAGGGCAGCACAGAGAAACCCCATCTGAAAAACAAACAAACAAAAACTGTATAAAGGGTGGAGTCCTGCTGTGATGAGCCTGACTGTGTGGCTCTTAGGTCTGCAGAGCTGGTTTGTGAGAGGACTGTAGAACACTTCAGATCTGCAGGCTGGAGAACCTAGAACACATACATAAGGCAGAGCTTCATGGACTCTTCTTGGAACAGAATGCTTCTAGGAACTTGGGCAGACAAGATTATACTCATGAGGGTTCAGAGGGTAAAAGGATTCTACCCAGAACTAGACTAAAGGTCATTTATGTTACATTCTGGCAAAGACTCTGACTGTGTTCTGCCTGTCTCCTAAAAACTTCAATAAAGCTGATTTCAAGTGTAATGGATTATGGGGCTGGAGAGATGGCTCAGTGGTCCTATGATTGCTTGCTGCTGGCTGGAGAGATGGCTCAGTGGTTAAGAGCATTGACTGCTCTTCTAGAGGACCTGGGTTCAATTCCCAGCACCCACATGCAGCTAACAACTGTCTGTAACTCCAAGTCTGACACCCTCACACAGCCGTCCCATATGTGCCTAACTCCAGCACTTAGCAAGGGGAATAGAAAAGGATCCTTGGGCCTCACTGGCTGGCAGCCTGGCCAAGAAACGAAAGCTTAGGAGTGCCAGGGAGACCCTACCTCAAAAGAATAAAGCTGAGGGAGGTAGAGGAGGACACCCACACTCTCCTCCTCTGGCCTCCACACATGCACAGGCAAGCATCTACACACGTGTGTTCATACACAGAATACACACACATTACACACACACACATAGTAATGGACTAATTTGCTTGGCAAAGGAAATTTCAACACAGCATAACATTGGTTGTGGTATAGTTACTGCTCACTGTGTTTAGTGACGTTTATAATGAGAATTCAAAGAGAGAAGAGCAGAAAGATGTGAAAATGTACTTGGGTAAGGAAAGGAGAATGTTAAAGCTGGAGACAGGGTGGACAAGATGGGTGCTGTAGTTATTAACAAATTAGCACAATTAAGGAGAAGCCTCAAATTTGCATTTGAGCTAAAAGCTAAAGGTGCCTTGAGGGCAGGACCTCACCCATGGACAGCTCTAGAATGTAACAGTGAAGAATCATTTGAAAAGAGAGCATTATCATAGAGAGCCTCCAAGGCATCCTGCTCAAGCAGGGCCACCTTGAGAAGCCTTTCTCAAGTTCAGCCAGGTAGATCTTCCAAGGTCCAAGGGACCAGGCTACATACTGAGTTGGCAGCAGAACATGGTGTTATTCATATGGTTCTTGTTTGCAGGAAAGCATGATGCCAAACAGGGACTTCACTGAATGTGGTGGTGCACAACTTTTTTTTTTTTTAAAGATTTATTTACTATGTATACAGCATGTATGACTGCAGGCCAGAAGATGGCACAAGATCTCATTACAGATGGTTGTGAGCCACCATGTGGTTGCTGGGAATTGAACTCAGGACCTCTGGAAGAGCAGTCAGTGCTCTTAACCTCTGAGCCATCTCTCCAGCCCAGGTGGTGCACAACTTTAATCATAACACTGGGGAAGCAGAGGTAAGTGGATCTCAAGTGTAGCCTTCTAGTTTTTACATATATATATGTATGTAATATAAAAAAAAAAAATATATATATATATATATATTCAGTGAGATCTCTGAGACCACACAGAGAAACCCTGTCCTCGAGAAAAATACAGAAGAAAGAAATCTTTAAAAGAATAATAAAAAGACAATATACAACTTGTCCTGCTCTTTTCATCTTTGAGGCATGGTCTCATGTAGTCCAGGCTAGCCTTGAATTCCTGATCCTCTGTAACAGCCCTGGCTGTCCTAGAACTCACTCTGTAGACCAGGCTGGCCTCAAACTCACATAGATCCACCTGCCTCTGCCTCCCAAGTGCTGGGATTAAAGGTGTGCACCATCATGCCCAGCTGTTACTTAAGTTTTTAGTGTGTGTGTGTGTGTGTGTGTGTGTGTGTGTGTGTGTGTGTATGCTTACTTGAGTTTCTATACACCATAAATATGCAGGATCCCACTGATATCCAAAGAGAGTGTTGGATGCACTGGGACTGGAATTACAGGTGGTGTTAGCTGCTACTTGAGTGCCAGAACTGAACCTCGTCCTCTGGAAGAGCAGCCAATGCTCTCATCCAATGAGCCATCTCTCCTGTCCCTGTAACTCCAGTCCCAGGGGATCCTCTGCCTTCTCCTGGCCTCTGCAGACACCGCACACATATGGGTACACAGACATTCATTCATGCAGACAAAACACCCAAACACATAAAATGAAAAATAATGGAAAAATAAAACTCAAAAGAATTAATAAGATGTCCATATGTAATACTTGGTGGAAAAGGTTTTTGTTGTTGTTGTTGTTTTCATAGGTTAGAAATGTGTTTATGCCGGCAGTGGTGGTGGTGGTGGTGGGCGGCGGCGGCGGCGGCGGCGGCGGCGGCGGCGCGCGCACGCCTTTAATCCCAGCACTCTGGAGGCAGAGCCAGGCGGATCTTTGTGAGTTTGAGGCCAGCCTGGGCTACCAAGTGAGCTCCAGGAAAGGTGCAAAGCTACACAGAGAAACCCTGTCTTGAAAAACAAAAAAAAAAAAAGAAAAAAAGAAAAGAAAGAAAGAAAAGAAATGTGTTTACAATCCTGGTCTCACATGACCACCAACTAAATACTTACTTTCAGATTTACACCCACATAGGCTGACTCGAACTCCTGGGAAGGGAAGCAGCAGGTCCCTGGAGTATACAACTACGGTTTGCCAGCTGCTTCCGAATAACGGTGCTTCTGAGAATAACAGCGTTAAGGTTCTTTTTAAATTCCAAGCCAGACGTGATGGTACATGCCCCTAACCTCCGTGCTTGGGAGGCCAAGGCAGGGTGATTACAAAGCTGGGCTGCCAAAGAGAAGAGGGGAGGGCAAAGAGAGGGGCAAGGAAGGCTGAAGATCTGACGACAGTGGTCCAGAGGTGGAGTGTTTGCCTAGTGTGCATGAAGCCCTGGGTTCAATTCCCAGCACGACACAAAACTGCGCATGGTGTCACCACCTTACCATTTCAGGACTCGGGAGTCTGAAGCCGCAGATTGAGATGTTCAAGGTCGTTCTCAGCTGCATATCAAATCTGAGGCCAGTCTGAGAGACAAAGAGAGAGATGGGGCTGGAGAGATGGCTCAGGGGTTAGAAGCACTGGCTGCTCTTCCAGAGGACCCAGGTTCAATTCCCACACCCACATGACAGCTCACAACTGTCTGTAACTCCAGTTCCAGGAGATCTGACACCTTCACACCAATTTCACACCAATGCACATAAAATAAAGTTAAAGAACAAAAGAACAGAGAGAGAGAGAGAGAGAGAGAGAGAGAGAGAGAGAGAGAGATCCTGAGGCAAGTACCCGGGAAGCCTTCGTCAACTGAAGAGAATTGACAAAGAGGCCAAGTTCACTTTTGGTGGTTTCGCTGGCTGCAGACAAAACTGGGCTAAACTACCCCACACACCCCTGACTGTGGAAGCCCACAGGAGTGTAAGAGAACTGAATAACAGCCCTTCCCCTTCTCTGGTAGTGATGAAGGCACTGAGTCATTCAGGCAGCTTGGCCCACAGCAAGCCCCTGAGCATGAATTAAGATCATCTGTCTGTCAAGACTGCAGAAGCCTGGAGAAAGCAACAGAACTTCTCTTTGGAGTCAGGCTTAGTGGAGAAAACTTACTCACTCTGTAGACCAGGCTGGCCTCAGGCTCGGAGATCCGCCTGCCTCCGCCTCCCAAGTGCTGGGATTAAGGGCATGCGCCACCTCTGCCCGGCTGGTGGAGAATACTTTTAATGTGAACAGAGGCAATAGGGTGGAAAGTTCAAGTCCAGCCTGGGTAAGAGCTTGCCTCAAAAAGAAAAGTTAAAAAAGAGGGCTGGCCATGTGTATTGGTTCAGAACTGTAATCCCACTACCCAGGAGTCAGGAGCAAGAGGATGGTCGGTCGCCTGGCCTACACAGAAAGTTCCAGGTCAAACAGGGCTACATAGCAATGCCTTATCTAAAAAAAAAGGGTGGGGGGCTGGGCAATGGCTCAGTTGGTAACAGTCCTGTAAAATAAGTAAATACATACATACATACATTCATACATACATACATACATACATACACACATACATACATACATATGAGACAATCGGCAATCAGGAATAGCCATTCCTCCCTGGGAGGCCTTCCCATTCTGGGAAGTTATTTCTAATTTTTGTTTCATAAATCTACACGTGCTCTGCTAAGAAAGAAAAGGACAAAGAAGCCAAGCATGGTGGTAGGTAGGGGTGAGGGGTGAACCCTCATTGCCATTGGAAAGCTCCAGGCTTAGTGAGAGACTCTGTCTCAAAGAATAAGGCAGAGATTGATTGAGGGGGTCACCAATAGTCACCTCTGCCTTCTTCATGGGCATACATCTGAGTGTGAGCACACACATTCACACACACACACACACACACACACACACACACACATATTTAGTTTTTTAAAAGAAGGCATAGTGGAGAGATTGCTCAATGGTTAGAGCACCATTGCTCTTGCAGAGGGCCCAGGTTTGGTATCCAGCACTCACATTATGGCTCACAATGGTCTATGACTCCAGTTCCGGGAGAGCCAACATCCTCCTCTGGCCTCTGAGGGCACCAGGTGTGCCCTGGTACAGAGACAGGAAGACAAAACATGCACTAATGAATCTAGTTAAGAGGGAGCGAGCTGGGGATACTTAGTGTCACAGCTTGCCCAGCATGTGTAAAAAAGAGGAAAAGAAGTAAAGACCGTTAACTTTCATTCCATTTCAAATTATCTCTACAAATAATTTTGTATAGCACTTTTTATTTCTTCTTTGGAGATAATTTCTTACCACGTAGCCCATGTTGGCCAAGAAGTCTGGATCCTCCTGTTTCTACCTCCTGAGTGATAGGGACATAAGCTTGTACCGCCACAACCAGCTCACAGGCTAAGGAGACAACTGATAAAAGTACCACTGTGAAGTATGAAGACTGGAGTTTGGAAACCTAGCACTTACGTTGAAAAGCCAGTTGTGGGGCTGGAGGGAAGGCTCAGCGGTTAAGAGCATGCACTGCTCTGCAAAGGACCAGAGTTTGTTTCCTAGCTCCACATCTGGCAACTCACAGCCATTAACTCCAGCTCCAGGAAATCCAATGTCCTCTTCTGGGCTCTTCCAGCATCTGCACACAAATGTATGCATCCTCACCTAGACACAGGCATATACACATAATTTTTTTTAAAAAGGCCAAGAATGGCCGGGCGGTGGTGGTGCACGCCTTTAATCCCAGCACTTGGGAGAAAGAGCAGGTAGATCTCTGAGTTTGAGGTTAGCCTGGTCTATAGAGCCAGTTCTAGGCCATCTGGGGCTAAATAGAGAAACTCTGTGTCGAAAATAAGTAACATGGCAGGCAGTGGTGGTACACACCTTTAATCCTAGCACTCAGTAGGCAGAGGCAGGCAGTTCCCTGAGTTCGAGGCCAGTCTGGTCTACAGAGCAAATTCCAGAACAGCCAGGGCTACACAGAGAGAAACCCTCTCTCGAAAAACCATAACCCAAACCAAACCAAACCAACTCACCAAAAAAACTGACTCTCCATAAGTCTGCTGACTTCCACATGTACATCAATGGTGCCCACAAGTGAAGAGTACACACACACACACACACACACACACACACACACACACACAGAGAGAGAGAGAGAGAGAGAGAGAGAGAGAGAGAGAGAGAGAGAGTTTTGTTTAAAGTCATAAAACAAATCAAAGAAGAAGAAAAGCCATGGAAGCTGGTAGTGGGAAACAACTCATGAAGAACGCCAGTATTGCTGAAGAAGGTCCCAGTCCACCGTTCTACAGTCCTCCCAGTGAGGGCGCAGGGAGCTCGGCCAAGCTAGATCCCCAGACTTGAGTCCTCCTGGCAAACTGACTTCCTGCTGGGTTCCGTAAACCAGAGGCACTGCAGGGGGGAGGGGGACTGAAGGAGGGAAAGTAGTCCTTCCTGTCCCTGCTTCCGGCAGCCTTTACTTCCCACCCTTGGCTTCTGTCAACACTGCCCTATGAGGAAAAGCCACAGCTGATTGGGCCCTCCTACCGACCATCTGTAGCTGGGGTCCTCCTCCGAGTCCTCCATCCTGTTAGCCCTACTTCCTGAACCCTTTCATCCTCCCAAGCTTAGGGGTGGTAGCCGCCCACTATAATTACTAATATCTGGGGAATCTCAGCTTCCTTCTTGGCTCTTTCAGCTTTACAGCATGAGTAAACAACCCACCTTGAATATCTTACCACACTGGCCTGAGAAAAACTAGTGTGGTTAGAATTTTCCTGTGGACACTGAAAACGATACAGGGATTTCAGAGGAGACACAGTGTCACGGACTGAATGACTGCTGACTGCTGCCAGCTCCTGGTTGGCAATGACCAGGCGCACAGCTTAGATGTGCAAAACCTGACCCCACCCTGCTCCAACCAGGCTTAGGATAATGATATGTGAGGCTAAGTGATGTCTGCCGCCAGAAGCTTCCAGAACTGTCAACGGATTTTGCCACTGTTTTCTCTCTCCACCAGGGACCTGGTGTGTCACCAGCTGCCCCACAAAGGAAGACACCAACCTTTGTTGTTCAAGCCAAGGAGATTGTGGAGATGCTTAATGAGCCACATAAAACCTCCCTGGCTCTGAAAGAGACGAGATGGCTCAGCGGTTAAGCGGGCTTGTCATTTCTGCAGAGGACCAAGGTTGGGATCCCAGCACCCAAACTGGGTAGCTCACAGCTGCCTGCAACTCCAGCACCAGGGAATCCAGGGAGTGCCCTCTTCTGGCCTCCATCGACACCTGAATGAATACACACACACACACACACACACACACACACACACACACACACACGACTGATTCATAGAACTGCACTGTGTCTAACGCCTCACAGCAAAAACGGGAGCCAGCAAACAGCCGAGCACAGCTTCAGTGTGCTGAGATGATTACTATCAGTCTGGAATTGTGCACTCAGAAAATCTGCATCTAGATGCTAAAACCCAGACACCCAAAATGACAAGAAGATCCCACGTAGGAGATCCTCATATGTTCAAGAAAATTCTAAAGAGAGAGAAAAGGAAAACACTAAGGTGAATCATGGATGTGGGAGGGAATGAAGAACAGCAATAGGTGTGTGAGTCAGCTTGGCTGAAGATGGACTTCCAAAAGAAAAACTGTATTTGTGGAGTAGAGAGTGGAGGATGGATGTTCCACACCTATCGTAATCCCAAATGCCCCAGGCTGCAGCAAGGGTCTAGAACTCTAGACCAGCCTCAGGAACTTAAACTACCTCAAAAACAAGCCAACAAAACATTAGCATGGAAACCAGAAGAGAGGGTGGGTGAAGACGCCTCTACAGTTCTGCTAAGGGATAAAGGCACTGATTAACTTCAGACATTGAGTGAGACTGTCAAAAATAACATGGTAGTGCACACTTTTAGTCCCAGTACTCAGGAGACAGAGGCAGGTGGATCTCTGAGATCAAGGCCAGCCTGGTTTACAGAGCGAGTTCCAGGACAGCCAGGACTACACAGAGAAACAAAGACAAAGAGATGGAGGCAGGAAGACTAGGAATTCAAGGTCAGTCTGTGAGTTCAAGGTCAGCTTGGGCTATACAAGACTCTGTCTCATAAATATCACACACACACACACACACACACACACAAATAATCCCAGGCATTCAATTCCCTGGATGCATGGCATTTCTAAATAGTTTTTAATGTGGCCTCAAAATATCAAATGAGGGATGTTTTCTGTCAGCTTTAAAGCTAAAATGGTTGGAAGCACTGCTTCCCAATAAGCTTCATGATGCTAAATGTCCTCTGGAAAAATAGACCCAAGTTAATGACTCATGAAGACAGCAGGTACAAAGGCCCTGGGGTGGGTTGTGGTAAGTAATGAGATCAGTTCCTGCTGGAGCCCACCCTTGGCTGATAAGAGGGAAAGCATAGAAACCAACCAGAAAGCCCTAAGCAGAGAAGAAAGCTTAACTAGGTTCAAGTTTTATTTGTTTATTTTGTTACTTTTAATTATGTGTGTGTGGGGGGTGGATTACATGCCCACAAATGCCCACAGTGGCCAGAGGTGTCTGATGCCCTCAGAACTGGAGTTACTGGTGGTTGTGAAGCTCATGGAGGTGCTGGGAATTGAACTCAGGTCCTCTGGCAGAACAGTATGTGATCTTAACTACTGAGCCATCTCTCCATCCCTTTATATCCTATTATTTTTTATTCATTGAAAAATTTTTTTGAGACAGGCTCTTTCTATGTAGCCCTGGATGGCCTAGAACTCACAGGCCAGAATGGCCTTAAACTCATAGAGATCCCCCTGCCTCTGCCTCTCAATTACTGGTGTTGAAGTTATACACCACCGGCCTGGCCTATTATCATTATTATTAATAATTTTGGTTTTTCAAGACAAGGTTTCTCTGCATAGCACTGGCTGTCCTGGAACTTGCTCTGTAGAGCAGGCTGGCCTTCATGAGTTCGAGGCCAGCCTGGTCTACAGAATGTAAGCACAGGCACCTGAGAGGGTCCGAGGCATCTGATCCCCCTGGAGCTGGAGTTACAGGTGGTTTAGCCTGAGGTGTGTTCTAGGAACCCTAGGAACTAGACTTGGTGCTCTGGAGGAGAAGTACGTGCTCTTAACTGCCGAGCCATCTCTTCAGCCCTGTTTGCTTCTGAGATAAAGGCTGATTATGTAGCCCAGACTGGCCTTAAAATCGCCATTCTCCTGTCTCAGTCCTGAAAGGGACCTTGAAGTCAGCACAAGACACTCTGAGACCAAGTTCTTGGCACAAAGCAAATTTATTTGTCCCAGGGGACAAAGGGCTGGGAATAGGAGACAAAGACGAGAGAGGAAGAGGGAGAAGGGGACAAGAGAGAGGGAAGGGGTATGTGTCCCAGAGGGACAAAGGACTGCCTCTGGACAGAGAGGAGACAGATGTGGCCAATAGGCAAAGGTCAGTTTATAAAGTAAAGTGGAAACCCGTGTTTGGATGAGTTGGTTCGTTTTGGTCGGACATGTTAATTAGGTGAGCCGAAGGGGGCTTCTGATTGCTGGACTTCAATGCTTTGATAGCTGGACCTTGGTAGTCAGCCTCAGGAGGAGGAAGTGGCCAAATAAGGGACTAGACCTTGGAAGCTAACTTCAGGAATGTCACCTAACAGTTTTTAGCAAGGCAGAGGGAATTGGGCAAGGGCAAGGCCTGCCAGAGCCGTGTTTGCCATGCTGCGGCCTGCTGGAGTCCCTTCAAGTCCCCTTTCCTCTCTCTCCTCCCTCCCTTTCTTGGAGACAGGGTCTCACTTGCAGCACCAGCTAGTCTGAAACTTGCTATGTGGAGCATGCGCATCCCATACAGAAAGTGGTCCGCCATTCTATGCGGTTGGATTTGAACGTGTTTGTTAAGCTCGTAGCCAACAAAGTTAGAAGAGCAAAAGCAAGCAGCAGACAGAAGCAGAAGAGAGACAGCAGAGAGCACCAAGTCAGGGTTCATGTGACAGACTCAGCAGGCAAGCGGAGGAGACGGCACCAAATCAGGACTGAAGACACCCAGCGGAAGTGACTAGGGAAGCCGGGACGACATGATTTTGCTCGGATTTCCTGATGGAGAGACAGAGCGTTTTCTCCATGGATTGGTGTCTGGCTTCTCATTCCTCCTTTAGCTATTTTTATACCATGAGATAAACAATAACCTCTGTTGGAAATGGCTTTTCTCTCCAGCTCTTCTTATGGCCACACTGTTTCAAGTTTTGATTTTATTTTTTTCTGTGTATGGATGGTTTGCTTGTGTGCCTTTGCCCAAGGAGGCCAGGAAGGGGCGTCAGATTTCCTAGAACTGGAGTTACACAGGGTTGTGAGCTGCCATGGTGCTGGCAATTGGAACTTAGCTCTGTAACAGCAGCCTGTGTTAATGCTGAGCCTCAGCCCCAACTCACCATGTTGGTTTATTTGAAATTTACATGCACACGCCATGTTTTTTGTTTGTTTGTTTTGGTTTTGTGTGTGGTTTTAGTGCCTGTCCTGGATCTCGCTCTGTAGACCAGGCTGGACTTGAACTCACAGAGATCTTCCTGCCTCTGCCTCCCAAGTGCTGGGGTTAAACGTGTGTGCCACCACCGCCCGGCCCATCACCATTTTTTTTTTTTAAATACAAGTAGTTGTTCATTGATTTTCTTTCACCCTGTTACAGGGTAAAGGGGCCAGACTGTACCTAGAACAGGGAGCTCCGGAAGAGACTTGAAATAAGATGTGAGTCTGCTCCCAGTAAGAACAGACAGGGTGTGCCAACACCAACAGTGTCTGGCAGCTTGTCTCTGAGCTTCTGAGTGATCCTGCTTCCCTCATGCTTGTATCACCCCATGTGGTGCCACATCCAGGCCTGTGGGCTTTAATATTTAAACTAAGTTTTAAAAAATTCAAGGCCAGCAAGATGGCCCAAGGTAAAGGCCGGTGATTCTCAGGACCTACATGTCAGGAGAGGGCCACTCCCACAAATGTCCTTTGATCTCCATATGCATGTCTCTCACACACACACACACACACACACACACACACACACACACACACGAATACATGTGACCTTTTTTTTTTTTTTTTTTTTTTTTTTTTTTTGGTTTTTCGAGACAGCGTTTCTCTGTGTAGCTTTGCGCCTTTCCTGGGACTCACTTGGTAGCCCAGGCTGGCCTCGAACTCACAGAGATCCACCTGGCTCTGCCTCCCGAGTGCTGGGATTAAAGGCGTGCACCACCACCGCCTGGCTGAGTGACCTTTTTTTAGTTTTATTTGTTTGTTTTTTTGAGACAGAGTTTCTTTGTGTAACCCAGACTGTCTTGGGACTCACAGAGACCCTCTAAGACTAAGAGAATACATTTGCTAGAAATGAAGTGGAACCAAAATAACTATTAGAAATGGTCATAATAGCCGGCCATAACACCTTACACCTGTCAGAATGGCTGTGATCAAAAACACTAATGACAGTCTATGTTGGACAGGATGTGGAGCAAAGGGAACACTCCTCCACTGTTGGTGGCAGTGCAAACTTATACAACCACTGTGGAAGTCAGTATGGTGGTTTCTCAGAAAATTGGGAATCGATCTACCTCAAGATCCAGCCATACCACTCTTGGGCATATACCCCAGGAATGCTCAATCATACCACAAAGATGCATGTTCAACTATGTTCATAGCAGCATTATTTTGTAATAGCCAGAACCTGGATACCAGACAACTGAAGAATGGATTAAGAAAATGTGGTAGATATACACTACTCAGCAGAGAAAAACAATGACAACATGAAATTTGTAGGTAAATGGATGGAACTAGAAAATATCCTGAGTGAGGTAACCCAGACTCAGAAAGACAAACATGGTATGTACTCACTCATAAGTGGATACTAGATATAAAGGAAAGGACAATCAGACTGCAACCCACAGATCCAGGGAGGCTACCTAGCAGGGGGACCCTAGGATGACTGTGGCTTATAATCAGTTTTGGTTTTACTCAATCACTGAGCAAGCCTCAATGAAACATTTCACTATTAGGATAAGAATTTGTACTGTATCAAGCTGATGAAAGAAAATACTGGCCGTACTTTCAGGAGGGGAAGCTAAAATCTTTTTAAGATTATGGATTAGCCTATAGAAAAATGTCTGCCGTAAATCAAACAGTGAAGAGGAATATGAATAGGAATCTCACTTACACAACTTGAGTAAAACATAGCCCTCTGAACAGATGAAGATAGGTCTCTTCTGTATCCCAGAATCTAATCAATATTTATATGTATAATTCAGCTATCATTTGGCTTAAAAAAAAAAAAAAGAAAGAAAGAAAGAAATGGTCATAACAGCCGGGTGGTAGTGGCACATGCCTTTAGTTCCAGCACTCGGGGTGGGGAGAGGCAGGCAGAACTTTGAGGGTAGCCTGGTCTACAGAGGAAGTTCTAGGACAACCAGGGCTACACAGAGAAACCCTATCTTGAAAAACAAAACAAAAAGAACCAAAAATTAAAAAGATAATTTTTATTATTTTATTTTGGTTGTGAGCCTAGCCTTCAATACCACCTCTCCAGCCCTTATTATTTTAAAAGTACGTGCATGTGTCTGGGGGGGGGGGCTATACACATGTGAGTTCAGGTGTTCCTGGAGGCCTTGGAACTGGAGTTATGAGTGGTTGTGAACCACTTGATGCACGGGCTAGGAACTGAACTTGGGTCCTCTGCAAGGATGGTTTGTGTCCAAAGGAATAAGGGGGAATGTAACAGAGCAGGACGCCTGACGTCCACTGGCCCTACACATGTGCACAAAGGCCACACACACAAGCACCATATACACACTCACATGCACAGAAAAGCTGTGGTCTGGAAGGCCACGGCCCCACCACCGAGCAGCTTCCATTCTAGAAGTCTTATGTCTGCCAGGCACACAGTAACTGGTGTAACTTGACGGGACAAAGTGATGTACTCCTTCAAGACAGGGCCTGCTGCCTGCTGCAGAGGCAGCCGACAGTGTCCAGTGTTGGCACCTGCAGGGTCCCACCTTGGCTTTCAGCACTTTCCAGTAGCTAGTGGCTGAACGAGGGGACGGTATAGGGTTTTCCGCTCTCCATGGAGCCCCTCTGGCAGCTGACCCACGACCCTGAGATTAAGAGTCTCATGCTCTACTGACTGAGCTCTGGGGTCTGGTATTAGGCAGTAGTCAAGTCTGCATCCTTCAACACATTTGTGTGAAGGCTCTTCCTTGCAAGTGGGCTGGGCACAGGCAAGCGGCAGCTCTCAGGCCTGCCTTCCCCAGCCTCCCTGTACCACAGTCCTGTGTCCATCAGTCCTGCCAAGGGCACCATCACAAAAGCCATGCCTTGAGAACTTCCTAAGGAGCTGTGTGGTGGGCTCTGGGCAGAGGCAGCGTGGGGAAAGCTGCTGTCCTGGTGCGCTTGGAGAGAGGGCCGGGCAGGCGTATGGCCGTGCGGGACAGGAGTACGGCAGTGCGGGGCAGGCGTATGGCTGTGCCGGGCAGGCGTACGGCAGTGCGGGGCAGGAGTACGGCCGTGCCGGGCAGGCGTACGCAGTGCCGGGCAGGCGTACGGCAGTGCGGGGCAGGCGTACGGCAGTGCCGGGCAGGCGTACGGCAGGCGGCAGCGTATGGCCAGTGCCGGCAGGCGTACGGCAGTGCCGGGCAAGCGTACGGCAGTGCGGGGCAGGAGTACGGCAGTGCCGGGCAGGCGTACGGCAGTGCCGGGCAGGTGTATGGCAGTGCGGGGCAGGCGTACGGCAGTGCCGGGCACAAGGGTGTGTGCAGCTGTCTGGCTCTCTGGGGTGGGGTCTTGTGAATGTTTGGGGATAGGCAGTGGCTGTCACATGGTCTGGCTGCAGGTTTGGGAAGGAAGCCAGGAGCTGGGCCATGTGCCAGACACTGGGTTAGGGAAGCAGAACAGACCTGGGCTCTAGACAAACTTCTGCCTCGGTACCAGATGTACAGGAGAAAAGTGGTGCTTGGAAGACTTTGAAGGACTGTGGTACTCGGCGGAGAAAGGAGCCCAAGAGCATGGAGGGCTGCGCTGTCAGACTGCCCGTGATGTGTGAAGAGAGAGAGAGGTGTATGGGCTCCATGACTGAGACCCCTGACACCCCAACTCTACAGGTCAAGCCTGACGTTCCCCTACCCCCTCATCCCCACAGGGGTATGTCTTTTTTTTTTTTTTTCCCCCAAGACAGGGTTTCTCTGTGCAGCTTTGGAGCCTGTCCTGGAACTCACTCTGCAGACCAAGCTGGCCTCGAACTCACAAAGATCCACCTGGCTCTGCCTCCTGAGTGTTGGGATGAAAGGTGTGTGCCACCACCGCCCGGCCCCCCAGGGGTAATATGTCTTTGGGGGCTGAGGCAGAGCTCCACATCTTAGCCATCTTCCCCATACATCCTGAAAGCCCCCCCCCCCTCCCAGTTTTCCTCTGAGGGAATTTACAGGGGAGATCTTCCTGTTTCTGTCACCAGTGGTCAAAGGTGGGCAGGGCAAAGCAGAGCGAATGCCTGACTGCAGAGGTTCGCCTGCAGACGCTGCTCACTGGCAGCCCACAGCCTTGCCTTTTCACGCCTGTGAAGTCACACGGACAAACAAACGCAGGGCTGCACTGTGGCTTGGTAGTGGAAAGCTCGCTTTTGCCAGGCGTGGTGGCGCTCACCTTTAACCCCAGCACTCGGAAGACAGAGGCAGGCGATCTGTGAATTTACGGCCAGTCAGGTCTACATAACAAGTTCCAGGCCAGCCAGGGCTACAGTGAGACCTTGTCTCAAAAAAAAAAAAAAAAAAAAAAACAACAAAAAACCAAAAACCAAAAAACAAGCAAGCATATTCAGTATATGTAAAGCCCTGAGCCCAATATCCAGCAAGCTCCCAAATAAAAGTATAATTAGTACAACCTAAAATGTCTTCCCTAAGATGTGTACAGATGAAGCTTGGTGGTTGGTGGCGCACATCTTTAATCCCAGCACTCAGGAGGCAGAGGCAGGCGGATCTCTGTGATCTTGAGGTCAACCTGGGCTACCAAGTGAGTTCCAGGACAGGCAGCTCTACACAGAGAAACCCTGTCTCAAAACAGTAACAACAAACAAACAAACAAACAAACAGGTGTTTATAGATGAAATGGTATTTATTACCTGGAATTTGTTCTGAAATAACCCAGGAGGGCTGAGGGTGTACCAGGGGTACAGCTTGTTCCAGGGGTTTAGAAAACGTGAGGCTCTGGCCTCCGTTCTTAGGAACAAAGGTTAAAGAACCAGGAGTACCCGCCTGTGCTCCCAGCTCCTTGGGGTACTGAGGTAGGAGGGTTTGGACCTACAAGTACTAGCTGAAGGTCATCATCAACTTAGAACATAACTTTATGTTTTGTTTTTGTTTTTTGAGACAGGGTATCACGTAGTCCAGGCTGGCCTGAAACTCACTAGTAGTCAGGAACAATACCTAAGCAATCAAGCTCACTTGATTTTTTTCCTTTCCTTTTAAAACATCGTGGGAAAATAAACCTCATATACAAAGTGCCAGCTCAGCCTCAGGAGGTAGGGGAGAGTGTGCTGACGCTGCCTTACAGGCCAGACCCCCAGCCCAGGTCCCAAACCTGGAGAGCCTGGAGCCCAGGTCTCCACACAACACTGGAAAAAAGTGCTGTGACCACTTAGCCTGGCAGCTCCTCCTGGACTGGCTGGTCCAGGTCTCCCTGTGGCCCAAAAGCGGGCCAGCTGGGTGGCCTGGACTTCCGGGGGCGGGTCTCATCCTGGCTGGCTCCTGTAGGTCTAAGCTGCCTGCCCTAGGGCAGGCACCTGAGCAAGTCCCGGCAGGTCTCAGCTTCCACCCACAGCCTGCTGGGGGATGCCCAGGTCACCGGGTCACCGAGGGAGGACGGACGGCAGAAGAGGAGCCAAGCAAGGGCTCCTTCCAGCTCTGGCGGCTTAGGGAGGGCAGAGTCCTCCAAGTCCACTTGGCATCCGTCGGCCTGCCCTTTACAAGGGGTGAGGTCCTTAGTGGCCACCAACACAGCCCAAAGCTTCTCTGTCGGGCTGCATCTGGCTCAGCTCCAAGGGGACAGGGGAGAAGGGGAGGGAGGGTGAGGAGTGGAGGGTGGAGGCCGCAGGGCTGTCAAGTCCTGGTATATCGCGCCAGCTCGTGCACCTGAGTGAACTTCATCTAGTGATTTGTCCTGTTTCACAAAGCCAAGAATCCAGGACTCTGAAAGATCACCAGGCAGTTCCAAAACCAGGGTCCAGGGCAAGACCCACCTTTCTTCATTCTCTTCCTGGTTAGAAGAGCCATGAAGCTCCTTCGGGGGGCAGATGGCGTGTTGAGGAGCACGGGCAGCCGTCAGGCCCCGGAGGAGACTGCAGTGAGAACAGATGGCTTCTCTCTGCCCTCCTAAGTTCTTGGTCGGTCCACCAATTAAACTGTCATTAGACAGATTAAGAGGAGGAAGACCGGGGCTGGAGCGATTAAGCCCCTCCTGAGTTAGAGGACCCGAGTTGACTCCTAGCACCCACACCAGGCAGTGTAAAACTGCCTCTAATTCTAGCTCCTGGGGAACCCATCGTCCTCTTCTGGCCTACTTGGGTACGTGAGGCACATACAATCAGGCACACATACATACACATAAATAAATGTTTTTAAAGGAGAAACTGGAGGTGTAGCTCAGAAGAGTGCTTGCCTAGCGTGTACAAGGCCCTGGGTTCAATCCCCAGCACTTGAGAGGCAGAGGTGGGTGGATCCCTTGAGTTTGAGGTCTTCTGGCCACATAGTATGTTTAAGTCCAGCCTGGGATGCATGAGACCTCCCCTTGAAAGGAAGAAAAAAAAAGAAAGAAAGAAAGAAAGAAAAGAAAAACTGCCAGGTGTGGTGCTTGCATGTAACCCCAGCACTTGGGAGACAGAGGCAGGTGGATCTCTGTGAGTTCGAGGTCAGTCTATTCTATATAGTGAGCTCTAGGACAGCCAAGGCTATGTCGAGAGACCCTGCCTCAAATAAACAAACAGACAGACAAACAAAAGGAGAAAAACTGTATATCCTTACAAACAGTTGGTGCTACAGAAAAGAATACCAGCTCTCGGCTCCTGGGATGGAAGGATGGTGTGGACAAATTTAGGAAGCTGAATGGAGGAGCTTCGTGGTGAATCGAGGTTGTCTTGTTAGATACAGAAGCCGACATGGAGGCTCACAGCTGTACTCGCAGCACAACAGAGGAAGGGTTGTGAGTTCCAGGTCAGCCTGGGCTAGATAACAAGTCCCCGTGTCAGAACAGCGTGGTCCCCGAGTCAGGAGGCTCCCCTCTTGCTGTTCCCCGGGCCTCAGTTCAAAGAAGCCCGAACAGTCACAGTCACGTCGGGCTGGCGTTCCCAAGCCCCTTCAAGACCTCGGGGGACTCTGGACTGGGCACCAGTCCCTACATGCTCAGGGCTTGCTATTTTTCTGGGAGTGACAAGACAGGTCACGTGACCCAGAGCTGCTGGCACTCAGTAAAAGGGCAACTGGGAAAAGGAAAGGCTGAGAGTGGAGGCGGTGTGATCAATTATTTGTGGAGGGTGAGCAGAGAAACCTTGAAGATAGTGGGTGACCCCCAAACCAGCCAGTTACAGCGCAGGAGACTGAGGGGGGTCCCAGGACATGGTGATGGCAGCCAGGCTAGGGTCTCAGCCCGAAGGAGTGGCAGGACCGATCCTGAGGCTGAGAGTCTACCTCTCGGGCTGCGGGGAACTGGAGACAAATGTGTGGGCTAGAAGGTCCCTCTGGGGCAGAGTGAAGAGGCGCCCAGGAGGGCTGTCGCAACCGTGGAGAGGAAAGGTGGCGGGCCAGGGGTGGCAGCTGGAGACGGAGTGAACTCCCACTCCCCATGGGTAGCCCCAGGACCCTACAGTCTTGGGGACTTGCAGGCAGCAGATAACTGAAGGAAGTTAAGCTGTCCAAGGCTAGTGAATCCAGGAAATAGGTACACCCAGGGAATTTGGTTTCACTTCGGCCCTGGCCTGGTGCCCAGAGTGCTCACTCCTTGGCATTTGAACAGCGTGGCTTGCATGCCAAATCCATAGGTCTGTCAAACATGAGGACAAGAGAGTCATGTATATGTGTCTACATGATGAACCGAAGGGGCGGACAGAGTTCAGTGGGTACACCCCCTCCCCGGGGCCAACTCCTTACATGAGTCTAGTCTCTTTCGATGTGAGGCAAAATTGGGGTAAGAGGAAAGAGGCCTCTGATCCCCCCACCTCTGTCTAGCCCACCTTCTCTCTAAGGCCTCAGAAAGGCAGACCCTTTGGGGCCCTCCAGCACTGAGGTGTACTTTGGGGGAGGCAGATCATGTCCCCCGCTCTGTACCCCAAGTGTTCCATCAGAGAGGGCTGAACCGAGGACATCCAAGAGTTCAATGACATGTCCTAGGCCTTAAGCCTTGCAAACACACAGAGGACGGGGTCAGGGTCCTAGGGGAAGAGGAGGCACTGGCTTAGGACTGAGCCTACTTCCCTACAGGGTCAACTGGTCCCGTCTGCCTTGCTGTTCCCCATCAAGGTTACCAGGGTAACAACTCGCAAGGGCTCAAAGCTAGGCAGTATCCGTCAGGCCAGCTCTCCAGAGGGGGGAGCGTGATCTCAGCAGTCTGGAGTCTCTAGCCGGTGCAGAAGGTGGAGACAAGCAGCCTGCCCCTGACCTTCCCTTGCTTCCCCAAAGGACACGTCTCTTCAGGCTGTCCTCTGCCTCTGCTCTAGCCCCTCAGCTCCACAGCCCAGCCACGATCCTCACCTGAGGCCAGCTCTAAGAGTGTTCTGTTCAGCCAGGAGCCTCCACCCTCTCTCCTGTGTTCATTCTCGACATCTCTGGGCTCCAGAGGGGAGGGGCCTATGATCCAGTCCTTCCTCCTGGGATGCCTGAGACACATCCACCATCCCTCTCCACTGCAAGGGGAAGAACACCGGGAGGGCGGGAAGAAACCAGAGGAACGTGGATAAGTTACTGCATTTGTAAAGGAGAAAGGGATCCAGGAAGGGGGAGAGGTGGGCTCGGGTCCCATTGAACCCGAGTCACCCTCAACACTTACAGGTAGGGCAGGAGAGGGGACTCCAGGGGCAAAGCCCTTGCTGTACAAGAAGAGAACCTGAGTTCAATCCCCAGAACATTTAATGTAAAGGGAGAGAGACACTGACTTCACAAGGTTGTCTGTCCTCTGACCTCCCCCTACATGCAAACACAACAACTATAGCATAACACAACAACAATAACAATTAGTAAGTATTTACAGAGCTAGGGCACATACAATCCCAGTATTTATAACGTGGAAAACTGAGGATCAGGAGTTCAAATCCATCTTCTGCTACAAAATGAGTTCAAGGGCAGCCTGTCCTACAGGAGACCCTTTCTCAAAAAAAGATTCAGAGTTTAGCTGGACCTCTTCTCTCCTTAAGAATGTTCTTTAGCCGGGGTGGAGGTGACACAAATCTTTAATCCCAGCACTTGGGAGGCAGAGGCAGATGGATCTCTGTGAGTTCGAGGCCAGCTTGGTCTACAGAGCGAGTTCCAGGACAGGCTCCAAAGCTACACAGAGAAACCCTGTCTCGAAAAAACAAAAAAAAAAAAACAGAACAAACAACAAGTGTGCCACCACCATCTGGCTTGTTTTGTTGTTTAAATGAAGTAAGTTTTGCATGATACATTACCATTTGAATTTGGGGTACTGGGAATTGAACCCAGGGCCGCAGGTGCACTCTGAGTGCTTGCCCTACCATTGAGCCACACCCAGCCCCCTGAGACATTTTAAAAAGAATGGCAGAAAGTGCTGCAACCCCTGCCTGACACCAAGATGAAACCCCACAACTAGTAAGGAATCACCCTCACTTCTCCTTCCTCGAAGCACCAATCTACAGGCTGTCCAAAAGGGTTTACCTAATTCACATGTGTGAAATCACTCCACACGTGGCCTTTTGTGAGTGAGTTCTTTGATTTAGCATGGCTTTTTAGAGGTTTATCTGAGTTGAAGCACAGGATGGCACTTATCCCTTTTCTGTGGTAAGTAATATTCCTCTGTATGGGTGGACCACACTATCCCTTATCCATGGAGAGTTTGATCTGTTTCCTTCTTTCGACTACTATGCACAGTATTGTTATGAATCTCTGAGTACAAGTACCTGTTGACATACCTGATTTCAGTTTCTTTGGCCATACACCCAGGAATGGAAGTGCTAGGTAATATCCTAAAATCCGTGTTTAATTTACTTTTTTTTTCCTAAATCTTAAAAATGAAAGGAGGCCAGGCGGTGGCGTGTGTCTTTAATCCCAGCACTCGGGCAGCAGAGGCAAGCGGATCTCTGAGTTAGAGGCCAGCCTGGTCAACAGAGAGAGTTTCTAGACAGCCAGGGCTACACAGAGAAACCCTGTCTCGAAGTGGAAGTGCACACACAAGTGTATGTGTGTGCCTGCGTGAGTAAATGTGCACCACGTGAGTGCAATGCCCCCAGAGGCCAGGGCGGGGGCATTGGATCCCAGGGAAATGGAGTTGCAGAGGGTTGTGAGCCGCCACGTGGGTGCTGGGAACCAAACCCGGATCCTCTGTTGCTCTTAACCAGAGGAGTCATGTCTGCACACACACATCCTCACCCATCCGTAATTAACTTTTTAAGGGAGAAAGGGCGTTCTAACTTCCTGAACTTGAACGTGTTTGGGTGTCCAGCCTTCTGTTTCCGTCCCGCTACAGCTTTACCCAGCCCATGTGACTCATTTACATTATCGGTCTGGCCCCTGAAGGCATCTGAACCTGCCGCCCCCAGAAGGCATCGGAGGCAAACTAACCTCCCTCCAAAATAAAAGCCCTGCTCCCGATCCAGCTGCCAACGACTGGAGACGCCGACTACACCTCTTGGGCTCTCAGAGCGCTGCTTGGGTTTATTTAGCCTCACAGGAGGAAAGTGGTGCTCACCTGGGAAAGAGGCGGCGAGGAGCAGAGACGTGACCGCCCCACCCCAGCGCGCCAGTTTGGAAGCTGGTTCTGGAAGGAAACCGGGAGAGGCGGGCGAGGCCCGGAGCTGGAGGAGGAGCAGCAGCAGCCGGGAAGCGCGCGCTCTGGAGCCTCGGCCGGGTCCGGGTCTGCGGAGCGGCTGCACGCGAGCGAGCGCGGCACCGGGGGATCGCCCCGCTGCACCCCCGAGCCGGGGCGGGGCTCAGGTCGCTCGGGGGCGGCGTCGGTGTCCGCCCCCCACATCCGGGGGCCGGACCGGGCTCTGGGGCTCGCGCCGCGCGGGTGAGTCAGGCCGGGTTTTCCCTCCGCCTCTGGGGCCAGGAGAAGAGTGTCGCCCAGCGCCTCCTCTGCCCGCCGATCCGGCTCCCGCGCCTGCCCGAAGAGCCTGCGAGGAGAAAGGTTCGAGACCGAGCTGGGGACTGCAGCGCGCCCTGAGATCCTCGGCGCCAGCATGGTAAGTGGGCAGGGCGGGTCGCCGAGGTCGTTGTCGGACCCCGGCGGGGGGTGGCAGGATGCGGTGCGAGCCCCGGTGCCCTCCGCTCCCGCGCACGAGGCTGACCTGTACATGAGCGTTCCGCGGAGCATCGCCCGAGACCCCTGCGCCGCAGCTAGGAGGGGCTGGCGCCCTTGGCGCAGGAGTCTGACCTCTGCCTCCGCCCCCTGCAGCAGCTCCAGGCAGGCCCGGCAGACGGCGGGCGGGATGTGTGCACCCCACCCCGCCCCCCTGGGGAGCTCTGGGGCCTCCCGCAGTTCTGGGATCTCTCGCTTCCTCCACTGACTTCCCGGGCGTAGTTCCACCGGGATGGCCAACCTGTCTTCTCTGCCGCCTTCCCGGGGACACCGCTCACCTGCCCTCGCCCTCAAGGTATCCTCTTCCTGCCCCAGCCCCCTACCTTGTCTGGTCCTCAGCCAGGGACCTGCGGATAGGGGATGTCCCGAGGTCCGGGACTCTGTTCCCGTCCTGACCTCAGCCTTTGACAAAAGTGAGGACCGGGACCCCTGTCTCTATTCAGATGGGGGCCTGGGACATCCCCACCCCAGAGGTGCATATTGGTCATGACTGTCCTCAGGAGGGAGCAGAGGCGGGAGGGCCTCCTGGACCTGGTGATCAGCCTCCTCCCAGGCTCTCCCAAGCAGGGCTCCTCTGCCGACTGGCTGCGTGTGGGTGTGTATGTGCGAGACTGTGAATGAAAAGCGACCAGCCAGCTCCCAACACCGCCTCTAGCAGTTTCCAGAGCTTAGCGTCTCTAAGCCAGCGCCACTTCCACTCTCTCTTCCTACCCTCTTCCCCCAGGGCGAGCTAGGAGAGATCCTGGGAGGGGGTGAAGTTCCATCCCACCCAGCCTATCCGTAGATGCCCTTGAGAGAAACAAGCATGGGGGCTGGGCAGGCTACACAGACAGCCGTGTATGCGGGTGGAAGGTGACCCCTAGCTGGGACAGCTGGGTGTAGTATCGAGGGCTTCACTGGGGGGATCCAGATTGGCCCTCGGAGTGGGATCTTAGACGAGTCGTTCTTCCTTTTAAGCCTCAGTTTCCTATCTGTAGATAGGATCCTTACTACCCTGTCAGTCTCCACCGACTACTGTGGAGAAAGGATGTGTGACATTATGAAATAGAAGAGCTGAGAAACACTGAAAAAGCCCTGTGCATTGAGCCAATCGGAATAATTCTGCCGAGGGGGCAGGGTATACCAGCACCCCCACCACCTCTCAGGCTGTCCCCATTTTGGGAGTTGGGACATTCCAGTCTCATTCCTCTGGGGCAGCTGCAGACACACCCCTCAGAAGGGCTGATCCCCCCCAGCAGGTGGTGTGACCCTCCCCTGGGGCACGCTGATGGGACTAATGGCAGTGCAGACAGACAGTGCTCCTACCACACGGAGGCCGAGGTGCCCCAACTCAAAGGAAATGCAAGGAAAGCTGCGTCTTTGAAGCCAGGACACTTCCTCCCGTGCGGCTGAACATGACCTTGGTCACGCATGTCGTTTTACCTCCTGGTCTCCTTGTTTCCTCTAGCAAAGCAAAAAGTAAGGGTGTTCACAGGTGTGTTTTGAAGAGGTACCCAGGGTCTGGTGCTGGGGTGCCCCCACTATATATCACCGTGTACCTCTATTTAGGGATTTCCGCTCTTCTGGCATTACGTGGGGGCAGAGCCTTACAGAGCCCCGGGCATTAAGATAGACGCCCTACTGTGGCAGCACAGCCCAGACACTTGGTGGGGACCCCCCCCCCTCTGTTCTGCTCTGCTCTGGTCCCCCAGAGGTTCTGAGGCACTTGCCAGCTCCCTTCTCCTCCACCCCCACCAAATCACAGGCCACAGAGCCTACACAGCTGCCCTGGTCTGAGCAGGCAATCCCAAGGCTTCTAAGCAACGGGCAAGAAGGAATGTGCGTGCTGGGGGGAGGGGCAGAGGTAGGGTGGATTTTTCAGGAGGAGGGTTTGTCTCCAGACTAAGACCTGGGTGGCCTGGGGCCTCAGCCCCGCAGATGGAGCGGGCAGTGCAATGTGAGACGGGTGGGTGGTGGGTGACCTTGCACAAACTGTGTTGTCCGCTGCTGGATACGACTGTCCTCGAACACACGTCTCTCTGTGGACCCATACTCTGACACTGTGTTCTGTATAAAGCTGTTTACATAGTGGGCGCCATAGAGTGTCAGCTTTTTTCTCTTGAGACTGGAAGTGAGTGTCTGCACAGAGGAAGGTGAGGGTGCATGTGTTTGGGGTGAAGTGGGCATGTTTGGCAGTGCCCCCAAGCCCTGGGCCATAGGACTTAACAGATTCACAAAGCCCTTTCATTCCTGTTACCTCTCTGTCAGTTATCCTGATGGAGGTTAAGAGAGAGAGGCAAGGCAAGATGCAGGGACAGGCATCTAGGGTCCCCCCGGGAGGGAGAGAGAGAAGGCTGGGGACTAGTAACAGAACGTTTCGAATGCAGCCATGTCTCACAGGGTGGGCTTGTCAGGGCGAGGCAATGTTGAATGCGGAGGCAAGGTGACCCCCTTCTAGTTCTTTTGGTTGTGGGTGCCATCCTGAGTCCTGCTAGACACGTGGCAGCCCTGGCGTTGGGATCCCATGCGTCCTTATACTGACCAGCTCTGTGCGTCTCCAGGAGCTTGCCTTTAAAAAGAGGGGTACTGGAGCCATAGCCTCCTTGAGTCTCTGCAAAGTGCTGGTTGCTATAGTAGTCCCAGCTCCGGTAGTCATTTAACCGTTGACTCTCTTGAATTTCCGTGGCTTGTGACATTCCTAAAAGAGTATGACTCTGTTCACACCGGACTGGGCAGAGTGTCCAAGCTCAGACTTGCACCCCACTTTGAGTGGTGTAAGACAGTTAATCAGGAGAGGGTCACAGCTTTTTTTTTTTTTCTTTTCTGCCGAGAGTGCAATTGAGGGCTGTAGCGTGGGGTAGGAATAAGGCCTGCCCTCCCTCTACCAGAAAGAGCTTTGTCTTCCACAAACACAAAGCCTGGAAATGGTCGAGGATGGAGCCTCCTAAACCACCATTGTTTGGGGTGGGAGTGGGTGTCCCGGAAGCATATTGGGTGGGTGGTGGTGGGTACTTCCAGTTGCAGCCTGCCTGCCAGGCATCTGCTTGGCGTTGGGAGCAGCTGTGTGTGGGGGTGGGAGGCAGAAAAGGTGCCACTCACCGCCAGTTGTTTGCACTCACCGTATGCCAGGCAATGGATGTGGCACAGGCACCAGTCTCCAGAGTGTTGGGCCCCAGAACACATGAGAGAGTCCATAAGCCTGGTCCCTTGGTGTGGAGTTGGAGTGTGTGACTAACTTAGCCTTGGGTGTTCAGTGTTGACCGTGGCTTCAGGCCAGGCCTGGACTAGGTGCCTGGTCACAGTATCTCACACCTTTTTTTTCAGCATCCCTAAGTGATAAACAGTGTCTGTCACTGACTTTCTCTGCTCCGGGGAAGATAAGGCTCACAGAGGTTAGGCCTGGCTAAGGTCCTGGGGACATGGCTGGTGATGGCCAACGGCAGAACTCAGTGGCATTACAAAGCACCGACCGATTCTTCCCTCTGCCTCCCATCATTGCCTAGATCTGAACACCTGTTCCGGAAATAGGAGCCATTGTTCCGCCCCTTAGGCCCTTCCTGTGTGTATCACCATCCTTCCTCCCCTTGGGCCCTTCCTGTTAGGATCCCTCCCACTGCATCCCCCCCCAGCCCCACCCACTCCAGATGTTTCCTTGGGGAGACCTCTGACCCTTTGAGGGAAGAGGGGTTTCCCACCTCGAGAAGACAGAGGAGCAGACCTCCAGTCCTGGTTCAGTGTGCTTGCTCTGCATGCCACAGATTTGGTGGAGAACCTGTCAGAAGTAAACAGGGACATGGGTCAGACTGCCTGAGTCCACCCTCCCCCTTTGCTGGCCCAGTTCGAGGAGGAGGGTCTCCCTTTCCTGCCTTGCCTCTACACTGCCCACCAGACCCCGATCTGAAACTGTTCCTTTCGCTGTCCCAGTGGAAGCCCCGTTTTCTTTAGACTTAGTGTGACCCAGTGTTCAGTGTGCCCCTTTCTCTTGCCGGTCTGTGGATCCTATCCTGTTCACGCATATCTGCCTCTGATGGGCCTGGGCAAACTGGGGACTAACAGATGGCACGTGTCTGGTTTTAGAGCATCTGGGGACTTGGGTACTGAGTGCCCATCTGCCACTAACGGAGCCTTCTGATTCCCAGAGTCAGCTGCCTGTGCCCTGTTGAACCTTCATGGCCACAGCCTCCGGCCCTGCTGGCATTGCCATGGGCAGCGTGGGCAGCCTATTGGAACGGCAGGACTTTTCCCCCGAAGAACTTCGAGCTGCACTGGCTGGGTCCCGGGGCCCCCGGCAGGCCGATGGGCTCCTCCGGAAAGGCCTGGGCCAGCGTGAGCTCTTCAGCTACCTGCATCTCCCCAAGAAGGACGGCAAGAGCAGTAAGCGAGCGCCTCGGAATGAGCCGGACTATGCCACCCTCTACTACCGCGAGCATCCTCGGGCTGGTGACTTCAGCAAGACTTCCCTGCCTGAGCGGGGTCGCTTTGACAAGGTGCACCTACCTCTATTGTGGGGGGAGGGGGGTTGGGCCCAACTTGGAGCCCCTGATGCTTGGGTGGTCAGCTGGGAGGCCCCGACGACAGGCTAGGGCAGGCTGAGGTGTGAGAAGTCTGCTTGCTCCATGTGGGCCAGCCTGAAGTTTGACCACCGCCTCCCTGTGACACGTACCCTGTATTCTCAGAGGGGAATCCTGAGGACCTTCAGAAACCTCGGGTGGGCAGAGAAAAGTGGTCAACCCGACTCATGCCTGCGTTCTTTTCCTGGCAGTGCCGAATTCGTCCGTCGGTGTTCAAGCCTCCTGTGGGCACTGGGAAAGGCTTCCTGTCCATGCAGAGCCTGGCAGCCCACAAGGGCCAGAAGCTGTGGCGAAGCAATGGCAGTCTGCACACGCTGGCCTGCCACCCACCCCTGAGCCCTGGGCCTCGGGCCAGTCAGGCCCGTGCACAGTTGCTTCACGCCCTCAGCCTGGATGAAGGTGGCCCTGAGCCCAGTCTTTCGGACTCTTCCAGCGGGGGTAGTTTTGGCCGGAGTCCAGGCACCGGCCCCAGCCCCTTCAGCTCCTCTTTGGGCCACATTAATCACCTTGGGGGTTCACTGGACCGCGCTTCAAGGAGCCCCAAGGAGTCTGGACCTCTGGCTGTACTGAGCTGCCTGCCTGAGCCACCTCCCCCCTACGAGTTCTCCTGCCCCGCTGGTGAGGAGGTAGCCATGTTGCCTGAGACCTGCGAGGAACTCAAGAGGGACCTCAGTGACCAGGATGTCTCTAACCCCTTCACCCAGGTGAGGGAGTTCCTGCCCTGGAGTGCTTTGTCCCTTGGCATTGAGATATAGGCCAGATTAATTTCTGATGACTGGCCCAGCTGCGGGGTGGGGGCAAACCATGAGCCAGTCCTAAACACAGTATGATATTGGGGGGCCGCTGTATGATAGAGGCAGCGGAGGGTGGGACCAGAGCAGTCAGATGATGGGCGTTTATGCCCCGATGGTGTCCTTTCTCCCATTGGTCTTAAAGGAAGGCAGAGAAGACACCTGTAGGCCGGGACTATAGTTCAGGGGTGGTGTGCTTGCCTAGCATGTGTGAGGCCCTAAGTTGGATTCTCCGCCCTGAAAAGAAAGAGAATTCTAACCTTAGCTCTCCTAGCCTCAACTACCTATCAGGGATGCCCTGTCACTTTGGTTCTGTCCGGGAATTGTGTAGGAAGGAGGGAGACAGTCTCTGTGAAGACCATGTGTTAGGTGGAGAGCCTCTTTGGGTGTGAAGCACATGTGGCCAGGACGCTGGGCCCTGCGGCCTAGGTGCACGAGACATTAGTGGTGGCAGGCTGTGGGCGCAGAGGAGCATTGTGATGAGGGGGCCGGCTAAGCATGGAAATCTGAGCTCACCAGTTCCTCTTCCTCTCTCTAGGTGCTAGAGGAGCGCCAGCGGTTGTGGTTGTCCGAGCTGAAGCGCCTGTATGTGGAGCGGCTGCATGAGGTGGCCCAGAAAGCCGAACGCAGCGAGCGCAACCTGCAGCTGCAGCTGTTTATGGCCCAACAGGAGCAGCGGCGCCTGCGCAAGGAGCTGCGGGCTCAGCAGGGCCTGGCCCCGGAGCCTCGGACCTCTGGTCCCCAAGTGGAGGCTGACCCCAATGCCCGGGCAGAGGAGGAAGCCCGATGGGAGGTAGGACACCATCGCAGGCATCAGCTGCTGTCCTGGTCCCCATACCCTGTTGCCTCTAACCCTGCAGCCGGCCCCAGTGTCATCCTGCGCTTGGCCCTTGCTCACGATTTGTCCCTACCCCACCCCCAGGTGTGCCAGAAGACGGCGGAGATTAGTCTGTTGAAACAGCAGCTTCGGGAAGTCCAGGCGGAGCTGGCCCAGAAGCTGGCTGAGATCTTCAATCTGAAGACGCAGCTTCGGGGCAGCCGGGCGCAAGCCCAGGCTCAGGACGCTGAGCTGGCTCGGCTGCGGGAGACGGTGCGCAGCCTGCAGGAGCGGGCGCCTCCTCGGGAGGAAGCTCCAGGCAGCTGTGAGACGGATGACTGCAAGAGCAGGGGACTGCGGGGGGAGGCGGGAGGCAGCGAAGCCCGAGAAGGGGCCGAGCAGCTGCGGGCTGAGCTGCTGCAAGAGCGGCTTCGTGGCCAGGAGCAGGCGCTGCGCTTCGAGCAGGAGCGGCAGACTTGGCAGGAGGAGAAGGAGAGGGTGCTGCGCTACCAGCGAGAAATCCAAGGGGGCTACATGGACATGTACCGCCGGAACCAGGCGCTCGAGCAGGAGCTGCGGGCGCTGCGGGAGCCCCCGACATCCTGGAGTCCCCGACTGGAGTCCTCCAAAATCTGACGCTAGCCCAGTGTGCTGACAGCAGGCATGCTGTCAGAAAACACCATGAGAGGGCAGGCTCCTCCCTTGCACTGGTCTGCGGCAGAATCTGTAGAGGGCCAGTTCAGGGATGGGAGGCCCACCCAGAGGAGGGCTCCGGCAGGCAACGGGCTGGATTAGGTGCCTGCTCCAGAAGCTGTGGCACAGCCTTGCTGGCAGAGAAACAGACCCAGGCAGGGCCCAGCCCTGCTCCCTTCAGTGGGTGTGACCCAGTAAAGTAGGTTGGAGCCATCGAAACCTCGGCCCCAGGATGCAGAAGGGCAGGAGCGAGGGCGGGTAGCTGGAGACCTGGCATGAGGTCTACCTCCACGGAAGGAGCCAGGGGTGGGAAGACTGGCCTCCTCCAGAATAAAAGCACATTTTCTATAAGGAGGCCCAGTTGATACCGTTGTCCTTGGCCCGAGTCCAGAGGATCATGAATGATCAGATGTCCCAGGCCTTGGAACATTGTGCCCCTTTCCCCAGTCACGGCGGTGGGCAGAGTGTGTGCCCCGTGCAGTCTCAGATCTTGTGTGTTGGGGAACGGAGGAGGGCTCTGCCTTGCTTCTATACCACACAGTCCCGAGCTGCTGTGTGGGCTGCAACCCCTTTCTTCAACACCCTCTGATGTCTGAGAAGAAACAATACCGGGCACACAGAAGGATTGGTCGGCTGAGGCATTTGCAGAACAGGAAGTGGTTTTCTGGTGGGATGTCTAGACCCTGGGTGCCCAGGCAGCTGCTGGGTTTCGAGCCAGCTCAAGACAGTTTCCTCTGGAACACGTTCAAAGTTCCTGTGGGCTCTGCCATCCCCAGCGTGGTGTGCCCCTCCCTCCGGGGCCAGGGGCCAGAGGCAGGTGCAGGAACTGTGGGTCATTTCCATAGGAGGCCTGTGAGGTATCTTATTTATGCAGAAGGTCTGGCTTGTATTCTAGAACGCTCTGGGGAAGGAGCCCCTCATTCTGTACCTGGCCTCTAAACTGACCCTGTAAACCTCCGCTTCCAGCTAAAGCTGGTCCTGGGTCCTCTGAAACCCTTTAGCCTCTCCTACCTAAGTGTGCATCCTGAGGGCTTTGCTCCCCTTGGGTTAGTAGTGACTGATTCAGCTGATACCTCTACCTGCCTTTTCTTTTCCTTTTTTTTCTTTTTTTTTTGATCAAGGTTTTGCTATGTAGACCAAACTAACATGGAACTCTGTGTAGACCAGGCCAACATGGAGGGGTTCTGCTGCCCACGTGTTGGAGTTACAGACCTGTGCTACTTACACCTTAGCCTGCCTGCTTTCTTTTGCCTAGTTTTAGACAGGCTCTCCCAATGTAACCCAGGCTGGCCTTGAACTCAAAATCCTCCTGTCCCTGCCTCCCAAACGCTGGGGTTATCAGTATGCACCTCCACTTTGGGTTCCCTTCCTCTAAAGCAGTGGTTCTCAACCTTCCTAATTCTTCAGTCCTTTAAAGCAGTTCCTCATGCTGTGGTGACCCCCAACCAGAAGCTTATTTTCATTCCTACTTCATAGCTACTGTTATAAATCGTAATGTAAATACCTGTTTTCTAATTGTCTTAGGTGACCTCTGTGAAAGGGTAGTTGATACCCCCCAAATGGCTCTCGACTTCAAGGGTTGAGAACCGCTTCTCTAGAGAGACATCACTTTGTCACAGATGCATCATGGGAATAGCTACCACAAACTTACTGTCTGCCTAGTGCTATGCTGGGTCCTTGTGGTTGGTCTTAGAGACACAAGGCAAATTCAGTGTGCTTCCCTGCTCCAGGGGAGAACATAGCCATTTGGGTTTTTTGTGTTTTTTTTTTTTTTTTTTTTCCCAGACAGGGTTTCTCTGTGTAACAGTCCTGGCTGTACTAGAACTTGCTTTGTAGACCACATTGTTTTGATTTTTGAGACAGGGTCTCTATATGTAGCACTAATTGTCCTGGAACTCAGTATATAGACCGGGCTGACTTTGAACTCACAGAGATCCACCTGCTCAACTGAACACACCCAGGTTTTTTTTTTTTTTTTTTTTTTTTTTTTTTTTTGCCTCCAGTCCCTTCCTTGGCACCATTCAAGAATCTTGTCACAGGACTCTAGATCTCAGGCCGTGACTGTGAGCCTCTGAGACCCAGCAAGTAGGTGCCAGGGGTTTAGATGACCAGCTCTGGGCTGTGACACCTGAATGATGAGCCCCACCTTTTTTAGGGTGGAGGATTGGGTGTGAGTTGTCTGTTTCGGGATGCTGTGTTTATGATCTGTGAGTGGCAGGTGTGTAGATGTGCTTGGGGGTGGTAGGTGTGTCCAAGGGGGTGTGTTTGGGGCCCTGGCCGTAAAAGCCAGCTCCTGGGTGGATGCCAGGAGTACTTCCTGATTCTCTCCCTTCCATTCCTTCCCAATTGTTCAGCCCTTTGCACTTGGCACACTAGGTAGATCCTGCATCCCAGATAGTTCCCTGGGAGTAGCTGACACACACACACACACACACACACAGGCCTGCACCTCACTCTGGTCCCTACCCTAGGGAAAGCAGAAGTGGATTAGGCAAGCCAGTCCCCACAGACCATGGTACCCGCTTCCACTTCTTAGGTCCCTGCAAACGCAAGTCTCTGGGCTAGTGGGCCCTAGCAGTTCTTCCCTTAGCAGGTCAGGTGTTGGCCTGAAGTCTGCCTTACTTCCTCACCAGGGCCAGGAGCCAGTCGGGCCAGGTGCCCACGTGCCCACCTTTTGGTGTACCCACTCCACGGTGCACTTCCCCACCCAGCAATTACGACCTGGGCTGGCCAGTAGAGCCAGCGGGGGTGGGTGGGCGGTACCAAAACTTGGCAGTGGTGCCAGAAACCAAGGCCAGGCCCAGATGTAGAGGGGGAGGGCAGCCCAGAACCAGATCTCCTGTTAGTTCATCCTTGCTCGGCAAACCAGTTCCCTGGTCCCCAAGCAGGCTGGGTGGCTCTGGGGCCAGCTGGTCGTAGAAGTCATTGTCACAGTTACTGGAGAAGTCCGTCCCTGTGGCCTCTGGAGGACCCCTGGCCCAGCCAGTTCTATGTGAAAATGTAGTGAGCACCTCACGCTATTTCCAGATCTATTCCTTGCATCCCTCCTGTTTACCCAGTGTTTCTTCCTCTGGGCTTGTCACTTAACCAACAGCCTTCTAGGACCTTCCAACTTCAGTGATCCTGGCAGCACCTCTTGGCTCTCAGGAGAGCCCTCTGGTCTGCCCGGGCCCAGACCAAAGTTTACAGGGAGAGGACATGGTACTTTCTGGAGCTTTTGGAGGATGGTGTGGTGGCGCACACCTTTAATCCCAGCACTTGGGAGGCAGAGCCAGGCGAATCTCTGAGTTCAAGTCCAGCCTGGTGTACAAAGTGAGATCCAGGACAGGCTCAAAAGCTACACAGAGAAACCCTGTCTCGAAAAAAAAAAAAGGGGGGGGGTCTTGAGCAGGCCCTGAGCTCGGCTGGAGAGGGAGCTAGGGCTCCCCTGGTTGAGCCCTGTGTTCGAGGTACCACACAGGTAGCCAGCACTTGGTGTTGCTTCTCAGAGAAAACTTTGCAGAGCCCCCCATGCCTGCCTCTCCCAGGTGTCTCTACACTGTTCTAACTGTTGGCTTGCCTGACTGCACTGGGCTGTGAGCATTGCCGAAGCGGGTGGTGGCCTCCATTCCTCTTCAGACTGCTCTGGCTCCAGCCCCAGAGGTGGGAGTAAGGGAGGTAGAATATGGAAGCAAGGGTGACCAGACTCCCCCACAAATTAGTACGGCTTTGCGGTGAGGGCCTAGGGAATGCTTTAACTCTGAGCTATTCAGGGGCACTAGTTCTAGGTCAAGTCAGTGCCAAGTTCAAGGCTCTAGGACTAAGTTACTGTTCAGACCTTGGGCTGAATGCAGTTCACAGGTGAGGGAGACAGTGTCCTTGGGAGAGGATGAAGACATGTCTACACTAGTGAATGCTGTTTTAGATAGCAGGGCCAGGCAGGGCATAAAGAGGATGCAGGGCTGAAGACATGGCTCAGCAAAAGAGACCTGGCTGCTCTTCTGGAAGACCCAGGTTCTATTCCCATATCTATAAGGTGGATCACAACCACTTGTAACTCCAGGCCCAAGGGTTCTGATGCCCTCTTCTGGCCTCCACGGGAACTGTATGCGCATGATGAACAGACATACATGCAGAGAAAACACCTACACAAATATATATATATATATTCCTCTGTGTACCTTGGCTGTCCTGGAACTCACTCTGTAGACCAGGCTGGCCTCAAACTCACAGATCCATCTGCCTCTGCTGAGTGCTGGGATTAAAGGCATGAACCACCACTGTCTAACCGATATTTCTTATTTTTGAGACATCGTCTCATATAGCTTAGGCTAACCCCAACTCTATGTAGCTAAGGATGGCTTTCTTAAATATTTATTTTTACTTATGTTTTTATGTATGTGTCTCTGTGTATGCATGTCTGTGCACATGTGTACAGATGCCTGAGGAGGACAGAAAGCGTCAGAGCCCTTGGAGCTGCAGTTGCTGGTGGTTGTGAGTAGCCTAGTGTGGGTGCTGGGGACTGAATTTGGATTCTCTGCAAGAGCAGTACATGCTTTTAAGCACTGAGCCATCTCTCCAGCCCTGACCTGAACTTCTGCTCCTCCTGTTTTCATGGCTCCACCTCCTCAGTGCTGGTTGCAAATGTCACCATCACGTCTGGTTTACGTAGTGCTGAGAACTGAACCCAAGGCTTCCTGTTAATACTCCACCAAGTGCTACATTCTCAGTCCAAGAGTATATATAATTCGTGAGATAAAAGAGGCTCATGTTCTAAGAGGTGAGGATCTCTGGGGCTCCCAGGAAGAACAGTTTATTTATTCTAAGCAGTGAAGTGGGAGGTAAGGCTCCCCAAGGGCTGGGCAGGCTGGGTCAGAGGGGTATGTTCCTGAGTAGTATGGAGGGGCATCCCCAAGCGAATTTGGACTTGGATGTAACAGGAAGTGTGGGTTGAGTTCCAGGAAAGACAGTGTCCTGCCTGAACTCAGAAGGAGAGTAAAGGGAAGAGAGGGATGCAAACCTGGAGAGCTTGATAGGTGAGCTGGCACAGGGTCCCTGAGTAAAGGAAATGGGTGTGCACACCTGTGCACCAGACATGGGGTTAGTTTACAGTCACCATCTTGAATTCCTTAATGTGGAGAAGGGACCTCACTTTTTTTATTGTTTGTTTGTTTTTTGTTTTGTTTTTGAGGTAGGCTTTCTCTGAGTTCCTGGCTGTCGTGGAATTTACTCTATAGACCAGGCTGGCCTCAAACTCAGAGATCCACCTGCCTCTGCCTTCTGAGTGCCAGGATGTACACCACCCAGCTCACATTTTCATTTTTTAACAAAATTTTTATTTTTAAATGTATGTTTTGCCTGAATGTAAATCTGTGCAGCATGTGTAACCCCCAGTTTACTTTCTCAAAAACGTTGCAGGGTTTTCCCTTCTTTATTAACAAGGGGGTATTTAATCACACCTCTTTAATATATCACATTACACATTACACAATAACAAGAAAAACGATAGAAAATGGTGTAAAAATAAATCTATACTTACGTGGAAAGAGTGGGGGCCCAGATATAAATCGTATTTTTGCAACAACAACAAAAACCCTATAGAATAAGGGGAAAGCCTAAGGCAGGAACACAACTTAACCAGAGCTATTTGGCTTGACTTCTAAATATGGGACAAAATAAGCCACCATATCACTACCTTCTAAAATAAAATGGACATCGAGGGCTTTCCTGTTTGTGTGTGTACATGGAGGTCAGAGATTAACACTGAGATATTCTTCAATCACTCTTCACCTTTTTTGAGGCAGGGTCTTTCACTGAATCTGGGTCTCATTATTTTATCTATCCTTGCTGGCCATCAAGACCCAAGGTCCTACCCGTCTGCCTCCCCAGTGCTGGGAGTACAGGCAGATTTTTTGATGGTTACCAGGGATTGCATTCAGGTCCTCAAGCTTGCATGGCAAACACTTCACCAACTAAACTATCTCTCTAGCTTCGTTTTTTCCATTGTTCTTTAATTTAAAAAATAAACTCGATGAGCAGTTGTGGCACATGGCTTTAATCCCAGCACTTGGGAGGCAGAGGCAGGTGGATCTCTGTGAGTTTAAGGCCAACCTGGCCTACAAAGGGAGTTCCAGGAGACAGCCAGAGCTGTTACACAGAGAACCCCTGTCTCAAAAAACCAATCAATAAACAACTCCTAGGAAACTGGCCCAAAAGAAAGAAAATACTGAGAAACAGCTTTTGATCACTCCACTTTGAAGCACTCTGCTCCAACAAAAACCAGAAGTCCAATCTGAAAGAGGAAGGAGCGACAGAATCAAGCGAGTAAGGAAACCCATACATAGGAAAAGTACAGAATAATACAGAACGCGAGTCCCACCACATCGTGAGAAAGACACAAAGGTTCAAAGGTTCTAATGTGAGCCGCCCCAGGTTCCGGTAGAAGCCGGCTTTGTTCACACCCTGCTTGATGGTGAGGCATCCCGGGAGAGGAAGTGGGAAAGCCTGGGGCGTTCTAGAAAGCTTGTGAGGTCCTGCCTGCTGGGGCTCGGGTTCTTCAGTTCTGGCTCTTAGCCCCAAGCAGGGCTCATTCAATTTCTCGCCCCCGCGACTTCCGCGTGGGGCCAGGACCACCCAGGCTCCCGAAACACCGCCAGGAATCTCCAAGATGCTGGGGTCACGATGCCCCTACTGGCTGGTGTCACACTCTGCACCGCCCTCTTCCCTGCTGTGTTTCAGAAGGTTGCGCACCAGTTTCCTCTTTTATAAGCAGAGGATGTCGGTCAGCTCCCAGCATCTCTGTGCTTACTCTGTTCCAGTAGCGATGAGGACTAACTAAGTCCTGAGTCCAATGGAGCTTTTATCCTAAACGTTGGGGGAGGTAGAGATAGGGGCAAAGAGACAGAATCAACACAAACACATGATTTCAAGCCAAGGCTGTAAAGAAAACAAAGCTAGATTGTGCAAGGTGGGGGAGGCGAAAGAGGGGGCCGATAAATGGCCGGAGGGAAACCAGCAGTAAAAAGCTGCTTGTCTTTCTCAGATCTAAGAGAGAAGAGAGTCTTCTTTATTCTGCTCCAAGGCAAGAGGGGATGGAGGAGGACCCTGGGTGGTGACCTGTAATCTCAGTACACAGGAGGTGAAAAGATGTCCTTCTTGACACAAGGAGTTCAAGGTCAGTCTGGGGTACCGAAGACCCTGTCTCAAAAGAACAAAAATAAAAAATAAAATAAATTTTTTTAAAAATTTAAAAATTAAAATTAAAAAATTTAGTCCTTTTCAGTTTGGGGATCACTACCTCCTCTCCTTTTGTACCTTTGCTCCCCCTCTTTTTCCCTCCTCAAACTTACAGTATGTGCCACTACAACCGGCTCCTTCACCCTTTTTAATTAAAGATACGCAACTCCCTACTCCATCTTACCACTAAAGAGGGGCGATTCACAGAGAGCAGCAGGTCCAGGGGCTGAGGAAGTACAGGGTTAGGTGGCCGTCAAGGACAAAAAAAAATCTTAAAATTGTGTATGTGTAATGTGAACGTGTGTACCCGGGTGTGATTGTGCAAGTGTGTGCAGCATTTTGATCGTCTCGCTCTATCACGCTCCACCTTATTCTCTTAAGACATGGTCTCTGCTTTTCAGCTACCTCAGCTGGCAAGCACGTCCGGGTATCCTCATGCACTACCTACCCACTCCAGTGCTGCAGTTACAACAGTACCAGGGATCCCAACTCAGGTCCTCAAGCTTGCGTTGCAAGCACTTTACCCATTGCCACAGGACTCTTCCTTTAAACATTATTTGCTATTTCAAAAAGCATTACAGGAAATACGTAATCTCTGGGCCACGTACATGTAACGGTCTTTTGAAATTTTTATCTTTCGGGTGCTGGGGATGGACCGAGGGACCTGCACGTGCAACCTCTCCACAGCTGAGCAACGCCCGTTGTTTTGTTTTGTTTTGTTTTGTTTTGTTTTGTTTTGTTTTGTTTTGAGACAAGGTCTCAAATAGCTCAGGCTGGCCTACTTCACTATGTGCCCTTGAACTAATGATCTTCCTATAATTATAGGATTATAGGCAGGTGCCACAGTGCCCAGCTTTGTTTATTTTCTGAGACAGAGTCTCACTTTGTAGTCCACACTGGTCTGGACCTCGCAGCGCTCCTCAAGCATCAGCTTCCCCAAGCCCAGCCTCAACACTTGAGACCTAGGACTATAGATAGGACTTGCGGTTTGGGACTCCAGTTAGGCAGGTACGCCGGCTAAGAGTTCCGGTAGAAACCCGGGACCACCCTCCGGTAGTTCCGGCCGGCGGAAACCGAGGTTTGCTCGGGGTCCCAGGGAAGCGGCGCCTGGGCACTGCGCAGGCGCTGACGGCCGCCTGGCTCCCGCGGGCGATTCCATTCCGCACTCTGGGCAAAGGCAAGGGCTAGACGGACAGTCTCCCCACGCTCCCTGACAACGCGCATGGGCGAGCCCGGACCCACCCGAGGGGCAACCGCCGCGACTTCCGGTTCCGATGACAGCGGCGCCGGAAGCCGGCTGGACTGCAGGACTAGGTGACAGCCGCCCGGCTCCGGGTCCCGGGGTGCGGGGCGCCCCGACCAAAGCCCGGAGCAGTCGTCGGCCACACCTTCCAAGTCGCCCCGACTCAGACGTCCCAGCTTAGTGCACCCGACTGGGTCACAGGTAACCAGCTGCGGGCGGTGGAGTCCTGGCTGGGCACTGCAGGAGGGTCTCTGGAAGAATGAGTAGGAGTTTGCCAGTCTTTTGCACCATAATGCGGGTGAAGTCCGGGTCGTGGCAGTCCCCTAGGGTAAATGGTGGCGTTTCCCGTCCTTGCAGTTTTAGGTGAAGAGATTACGATTTGAAACTTTCTAGTATTAATAGAGATAAGATTTGTTCGAGGGTAAAGTATGGGGCATTAGATGTTGTGGTCTGAAAAGATGACACTTGTGTCGAGACCTAAATAAGGAGCCAGCTATGGAAAGATGTGAAGAGAGAGTGTTTCAGGCAGAGGATGGTACGCTGGACCAGAAAGGCCGGTGGTGGCAGAGTATGGCGAGTGAGGGGGGTGAGTGGTTAGAATGAGGAGGAATTGGTTTGTTTTGTTGTTGTCTTTCCTATAAGTAGACCAGGCTGGCCACAAACTCACAAAGATGAACCTGCTTCTGCCAAGTGCTGGGGGGATTAAAGTCATTCACCACCACACCCAAACTCAGATTTATTGATTGATTAGTTGATTTATTTAGAGACAGTGTTACGCCACACAGCCTGGACTGTTCTGGAATTCACTCTGCAGACCAAGCTGGCCTCGAACTCACAAGAGATCTACCTGTCTTTGCGTCCTGAGTGCTGGAATTAAAGGTGTAAGCCATTACACCCAACAGATTTTTAATTTTTTTTTTGTTTTCATTTTTATGTGTATGGGTATGGTTTTGCCTGCATGTGTGTCTGTGCAACACATGAATGCAGTGTTGGAAGAGAGCTTCAGGGCCTCTGGAACTGGAGTTAAAAGGAGGTTGTTGGCGCCATGTGGGTGCTGGGAACTGAACCTAGGTCCTCTGCAAGAGCAACAAGTGCTCCTTGACACTGAGCATCTCTCTAGCCCCTGTAGCGGGAATTTTTAACATTTCTTTCATATCTTCTGCCCACTGGGAGCTTTTGATTCAAGACTTAGCGAAAGGCTAGGAAATGCAGGTACTGTTGAAACAGTTAGGGCTTACTCAGTCCTGTGGTGGCCTGGGCCCCGGAGAGCATGAAACTAGTCTCCAGTCTTTGCTTAGCTGGTAGTCCTGTGGGGGAGACATGTGAAGAATCAGTCAGAAGGATTCAGATCTGTGTGGGACTGACACATGAGGTTTCTCATGCAGAAAAGGAGGCTGCACAAGGGAGCTGGCTCAGTGAGGAAAAGCCCGAGTCGGGTTCCTAGGACTTAGTGTAAAAAGGTGGATGTTACCGGGCTGGTAGCACGCGCCTTTAATCCAGCAGGTGTGACAAGCACCTTACCAACGAAGCCATCTTCTCAGCCCAGTCCTCAGCTGTTCCCACTCCTCCACTTTTAATTCTTTTGTTGTTGTTCTTGTGGGGAGCAGGGTTCACTTTCCCACTATGTAGCCCAGGCTGGCCAGGAACTAACCATGGTTGGTCTGCCTCTTCCTCCCCATTACTAAAATTAAAGGTGTATACCACCAACACCTGTATTTCTTTTCTTTTTTTTTTAATATTTTTTTTTTATTTTATTTGCATTGGTGTTTTTGCTGCATGTATAACTGTGTGAGGGTGTCAGATCTTGAGTTACAGACAATTGTGAGCTGCCATGTGGGTGCTGGGACTTGAACTCAGGTCCTCTGGAAGAGCAGTCAGTGCTCTTAACCACTGAGCCATCTCTCCAGCCCCCCTGCACCTGTATTTCTTCAGCTTTAAAATTTATGTATTTACTTTTTTTTTTTTTTGGTTTTTCGAGACAGGGTTTCTCTGTGTAGCTTTGCCCCTTTCCTGGGACTCACTTGGTAGTGCAGGCTGGCCTTGAACTCACAGAGATCCTCCTGGCTCTGCCTCCCAAGTGCTGGGATTAAAGGTGTGCGCCTCCACCACCCGGCGTATTTACTTTTTACTGGGGACACAATGCCATGGCACACATTTGTCAGAGGAGAGCTTTCCTTCCTCTTTCCTCCCGTGGTTCCCATGTGGTTCCGTGGACCATATTTAGATCACCAGGCTGGGTGGCAAGCTCCTTACCTACTGAGCCATTTGCCTGCCCAATCCTCGGCTTTTTTTCATAGGTTCCCTCCGATGGTGGTCCTAGTTTCAGTTGGTATCTGACAGGGCCAGACATTTGACCATGATGAGGTCCTGTCCTTGAGCCATGTTAATCTGTGATAAACGTGGCTCTGGTATCCAGACCCTCTTGGCAGATGGTGGTTTGCATTCGCTCCAGTTTAACTTCCTGTTTGTTGTCATCACTGATGGACCCTATGAGTTCATCACAGCCATACACACACATACACACACAGCCCGTTTTCCTTTCCTGCTAGGCCAGCGGCCTGCTTCGCTGGTCCTGTTGTGCAAAGTACTTAAGGAGAGAGCCTCAGCCTGGAGCCAGAGAGCAGGCTTCCCTCTGTTCCCACTCCTCCACGCCCCAGCTGTGTGGCCTTGGGATGTTTATTTTATCTTTCCCTGTCTCGTTTTCTCAGCTGCAAAGTGGGTCTAATAACCGTACCTACCTCACAGTGTTGTGAGAATTAAGTGAATGAGTTAATGGATGAAGTCATTGGAGCAGAGCCTAGCACATAACGAGCCGCTGGGGAGTGTTAGTTACTACCAAGGAAAATAGTTATATCATTTTAAATGGGAGTCCCTGTTATATTTTACCCATATCTTATAACTGTCCAGTTTGGTTTTGGGGGTGTGGCATCTCTGGACACTATGACTACAAATTTTAGGATGTAGGATAGCATCAGCAAAGCTCCAGCACTTTCCTGTCATTTGTCCCCATCTGGGAGGGAGACAGCGGCTGTAAGTGGGGCTGAGATGGTCAAGCCGAGATGGCTGGTGCTTGTCGGACTAGGAGAGTGGAGGAAGTGGGAAGATCCCAGGGTCACCATGGACATCGACTTCTTGTGACACCATTCTTTTAAGAGAGTGACTAGCTGGCTACATTGACTCCTTTAGAGGGACACATAACTCAGTCCTCTTATTTCTAGTCCTGTGTGTGGGCACAGAAGATCTACTCTGTTGCCAACATTCTGAGGATTATCTGTGTACTCCATGTTGAAGGCTCCTTAAAAGGGAGTACAGTGGTGAACGACTTTAATCCCAGCACCTGGGAGCAGAGGCAAGTGGATCTCTGAATTCTAGAACAGCCAGGGTTACTTAGAGAAACATTGTCTAGAGGGGAAAAAAAGGAGGGGGGAGCAAAGTGGAGAGGGTTAGGAGGAGCCCACTTGAGGAGGCGGTGGAGTCAGGTGTCAGTGTGTGTGTGGGGGAGGGGTTGGCTCAGTGTTGCTTGCTGTACAAGCATAAGGACCTGAGTTTGAATTCCCAGGACCCATGTAAAGGCAGGCATGGTAGAGGATAGCTAATCCCCAGCATTCCATTTCTACGGGAGGCCGAACTGTCACTAAAAGCTTTCAAACCAGTTGGCTTGGATTACGGTGAACAACAGAGGAACCCTGTTTCAGACAAGGTGAGGACCGACACCCAAGGCTGTCCTCTGATCTCCACGCCCACACTGAACCATGCCCACATGTGCCTGTACTCAGACACAGGCATACATGTAATACACATCACACATAAGTCCCTCCCTCCCCCCTCGATCCTTTTCCATGCACAGTTGAGCAAGAAGGCGTCTGTGTGGCAGGGAGGCAGGCCCTCGGTCCTCGTCGCTCAGGGTTCGGGACTAAGGATACAGAGTGAGAGTGGAGGGGGCGGTAGGCGAGGCTCAGGCCAGCTGCCTGTGACAGCTGGGAGGTTGGGCTGCAGGACTCAGCCAGGCAGAGGCCATCATGCTCCAGGGCCTGCAGCTGTGAGAGCAAAGGTTCGAGCTGTCCAGATCCAAGGAGCAGCAGGGGAGCCCATCCAGCCTGCACAGTTGGTAGTTATTCCTGAAGCTGCACTTGGGATTAACAGCCATTCAAGAACTGCCTTCATGGCTTATCTTCCTACAGTACATGAAAAACCAGTTCCACTGTGAACATGTGAATTACATGCAGTGTGAGTCTAGGTGGTTCTGCCACAGAGACTGCTGAGAACCCACTGAGGCCCAGTCTTCTGATTAAGAAAGGACCTGAGCTGGGCGGTGGTGGTGCATGCCTTTAATCCCAGCACTCAGGAGGCAGAGGCAGGAGGATCTCTGTGAGTTCCAGGCCAGCCTGGGTTACAGAGCAAGTTCCAGGACAGGCTCCAAAGCTACACAGAGAAATCCTGTTTTGAAAAACAAACAAACAAACAAACAAAAAAGTAAAGAAAGAAAAGAGGGTTTGTCAGAGGATCAGTCCCTGAAGTGCCCTTTAGGACTTGAATTTGACACCCAGAACCCTGTAAAAAATTAAAAAAAAAAAAAAAATGCCAGTTGTTGGGGCCGGAGAAATGGCTCAGCAGCTAAGAGCGCTGGCTGTATTTCTAGAAAGCCCAGGTTTGATTTCCCAGCATTGACAAGGTAGCTCCTAACTATCTGTAAGGGGATCCAGTGCCCTCTTCTGGATTCTGCGGGCACTGCACATACATGGTACACATGGCGTTGTTTTTCTGTTTGCTTGTTGGCTGTACCTGAATCTACTGATACTTTAACTACTGCCTGTGCCCGGGAGTCAGCACCCCACAGCTCAGACTGTGGCCTGGGGAGGATTTCTAGACCCACTGGCACCAAATGTAGGTTTTAACTAAGTCTCTATCATTGTATTTACCAATAAAGACTCGGGAGTCAGATGTTGGGGTGAAAACCTGCTAGATCAGAGAATCTAGAAGCAACCAGCTGACCTTCCTTTTTGGCGGGAGACTCAGCAAGAGAGTCTCTCTCCACTTGTCCCAAACCAAAAAAAGACCTTAAATCTCTAAGTCCTTCCCTACTTCTTCCTGTGAGTCTATCCATCTTCCTAGTTCCTCTGTCCTCTCTATGGCTAATTCCTGTCACTGGCTCAGTCCCCTGATCCAAGGTTAATTTTATTAACACAGTCTTGCAGTTTCACAGTGCGATTAAATATCCTGCAACACATATTTTTGTACATGAAGCAAAACACCCATACACATAAAATAATAAGGTAATTTGCCTGGCAATGGTAGCACACATCTTTAATCCCAGCACTCGGGAGGCAGAGGCAGGCGGATCTCTGTGAGTTCAAGGCCAGCCTGGTATACCGAGTGAGTTCCAGGAAAGGCACAACGCTACACAGAGAAACCCTGTCTGGAAAAACAAAAAAAACAAAAAAAACAAAAAAAGGGTTGGGGATTTAGCTCAGTGGTAGAGCGCTTCCCTAGCAAGCACAAGGCCCTGGGTTCAGTCCTCAGCTCAAAAAAAAAAAAAAAAAAAAGTTGTGTATTGGGCTGAATAACTGGTGATAGCACATGCTTTTAATCCCACACTTGGGAGGCAGATCTGTGAGTTCAAGGCCAGTTAGTCTACAAATCGAGGAGTTCCAGAAACCCTATCTCAAAAAACAAACAAACAAAAAGTGTGTACTGGGGGAGGGGGCAGGACAAAGATAACAGGGCAAAAAGTTCAAGACAGTAATTTTCTTTGTTTTGTTTCAAGACAGGGTTTCTCTGTGTAACAGTCCTGACTGTCCTGGAACTTGCTTTGTAGACCAGGCTAGCCTCGAACTCTAGCCTTCGTCATCCACTGGACACCTCAGCGAGGATGGCTGGGAAGCACTATGTTTAGCAGGGGACTGATGTGTTATTCAGGAAGGGTGAGGGACCAGAAGAAATGCTGTGGGGGTCCCCCACACACACACACACATTGGCCTGATCCCATTGACTTCACTAGGCAGAGGCCACCATGGAACAGTGTGCGTGCGTGGAGAGGGAGCTCGACAAAGTCCTGCACAAGTTCCTGACCTACGGGCAACACTGCGAGCAGAGCCTGGAGGAGCTGCTGCACTACGTGGGTCAGCTGAGGACGGAGCTGGCCAGTGCCGGTAGGGGCCGATCCCTAGGGATCATGTAGCCCTAGGCTACTGACTGGGTGGGAGAGTCTTGGACATGCATCTCCAGGCTTTCTTGAAGGTGGCAAAGGAAGCCTCAGCTCAGTCAGAAAACCTAACAAAAATGATTAATTTACCTGAAATTACTAACATTGACATTTTGTTTTCAACTAACTTTTCTTTTATTTACCTTTTTTTTAGGGGTTGGGGGGTGATGTTCTCTGGGTTTATTTCTGTTGTAGCATTTATCAGCACCTTATACCTTCTAAGGCTGACTGATATCTTATTGTGTGCATGTAGGATGGACCTTGGGTTGTTTCTACCTCTTGGCTATCTTGAAGAATGTTAGGAAGAGTGTTCACACACGGCTTTTTGTGGACACATTTCCATTTCTCCTAGAAGTGGAATCACTGGGTTCAGAGTGATTCTGAGTTTACCCTGACGGCCCACAGGAAAGCCTGCAGTACAGCCAATACACAGTAGAGCACACAGGAGCCAAGTCAGCATTCACAGCAACATGGATTGTACAGCTGAGAAAATGGTACCACCAAGGTCCTGGCTGTGGGCTAGACAGATGGCTCAGCAAATAAATGGTGCCTGCTACCATGCCTGACTACCTGAGTTTAATCCTGGGACCCTCAGGATGGAAGTTGAGAACCCACTCATGAAAGTCGTCTTCTGACCTCCAGGGTACATCATGGCACATATGTGTGTCATGTTCTCCCACTCACCACCCCCATGCTCTTAACTAAATAAATTTTTTGTTTGTTTGAGACAAGGTCTCTCGCTATAGCCCTGGCTGTCCTGCAACTCACTCTGTAGACAGGCTGGCCTCAAACTCACACAAATTCACCCGTCTCTGCCTCCCGAGTGCTGCTGAGTTTAAAGGTGTGTACCACTAACACCCGGCTAAAATCTTAAAAACAAAACATACTGTCTTGTTACACTTAGCCACTTTCAAGTCTCACATTAGAAAGTGACTGGTAATCCCAGCACTCTTGAACCAGAGGCAGGAGGATCTCTGTGAGTTAGAGGCCAGCCTGGTCTACAGAGTGAGAACAAAGACAGTAGCTGACAAGACTGGAAGTAGAGGTTCAACTCTGGCGTGCAGGCTGTCTTCTGGGCCACCACACTGGCATGTAGGAGGAAGCAGCCAGTCTGCTGCAGAAGCAGGTGCTTAGGCCCTGCCTCCTGACCCAGTCTGCTGTCTCCACAGCTCTCCAGGGGACCCCTCTCTCAGCCACCCTCTCCCTTGTAATGTCCCAGTGCTGTCGGAAGATCAAAGACACAGTCCAGAAACTAGCCTCAGACCACAAGGACATTCACAGCAGCGTCTCCCGAGTGGGCAAAGCCATCGACAGGGTGAGCGGGTGGGTGGCACAGGGTCGAGGGCTGGGAACACTCCAGCGCTAGCTAACGTGTGCTGGCTCGGCAGGAACAGTGTGAGCGCCCGAGTCACAGATCCATCTCTCCTCTGTTAGAACTTTGACTCTGAGATCTGCGGCGTAGTCTCGGATGCCGTGTGGGACTCCCGTGAGAAGCAGCAGCAGATCCTGCAGATGGCCATTGTGGAGCACCTGTACCAGCAGGGCATGCTCAGCGTAGCTGAGGAGCTGTGCCAGGTAATGTTGGCCTTGGGAGCACAGGGACATTTATATCCCTCCTCTGTTTGAGATGAGATGGTCTTGCTTGTGTAACCCATCCTGGCCTGTTAGCCTCCTGCCTCAGCCCCCTAAATCCTGGGGTTATAGGTGTGCACACCACCACACCCAGCCAATTGCATCATCTGCTAGTCTTCTACGCCGACCCTGACATTCTTGGCTATTTTTGTTTTGTTGTTGAGAACTGCCTGGAACTCGGAGAGCCTCCTGCCTCTCACCATGCTGATAGCACACGTCTCTTGTGTTTCTGAGCTAAGGTCTGGCTGGACAGCCGAGGCTGGCCTCCAGCTGCTCCTTTTCCCCTTTTCTCTCAAGGGCTGGGATTGCAGGTGTGCATGGCCCTCCCATGGCCCTAGTCACTGACATCCTATTTATTTTAGAAAGGAATTTGATCCTCCTACCACAAAATAGGAGGTAGATCTAAGGGTATCTGATAAAAAACAAAGTTACTGATTTCTAGCTAGAATTGGTTGCCTGCCAGGGCATGGAGCCAAGGCTTGCTCTCCTTTTTTATTAAGGGGATTAAACAAAATGGCAAATAGCACTAGTTAGGTGTTGAACACAATGGGAATGGAAGGAGACTGCCTTATTGTAATCAGGTAGATTAAAAGTCATTTTCTCACTCTGCCGTTCAGTGCCAGGCCTGGGGACTTTCTGCAGTAGAGGGAAAGGCCCTTCACTGTGGCTGACCAATGATGGTGCTTAGCCTCAGCAAACTGGACACTGAACAGGGGCTCATGCTACTGGCAGACCACAATTCCTCTGGTAAACATTGCCTTTCTTCAGCTAACCTTTGGCTGACGAAGTTTTATTATGGGCAGAATTTTGGGGACACTATCTTCCATCTTCCCTAGGAATCAACATTGAATGTGGACCTGGACTTCAAGCAGCCCTTCTTGGAGTTGAATCGGATCTTGGAAGCTCTACATGAGCACGACCTGGGACCTGCACTGGAGTAAGGGTGCCCACATGGAGCTTGTGGTCCTCTCACCTGACATGCCTGTCTTATGCCAGCCCTACCTAGAAATCCCCATTGTCCTTTACGGCCCTCTGTAGCCACCACCCACTGCACTACACTGCTCTCTCTCCCCAGGTGGGCTGTGTCCCATCGGCAGCGCCTGCTGGAGCTCAACAGCTCGCTGGAGTTCAAGCTGCACCGGCTGCACTTTATCCGCCTTCTAGCTGGCGGCCCCGAGAAGCAGCTGGAGGCCCTCAGCTATGCCCGACACTTCCAGCCCTTTGCTCGGCTGCACCAGAGAGGTAAGTGCCCAAGGTGCTGGGAGACAGGGGTTAGGCTCCTGCCAGTGTCTGGACATGTCAGGTAGCCTGTCATTGTACCCACAAACAGTTCTGTTTACCAGAAAGATGGCTCCCCACAATTCAGAAACTTTTGATCCTTTTGCCTCTAAAGTCCAAATCAGAGGCAGAGCTGAGGCAGGAAGACCGCTTCAGTCTCAGAGTTTAGGCTAGTATGGCAGTAGCAGGCCCCTGACTCAAGAATTAAAGACCACAGGTAGAAACACAGAACACTAAAAATAAAAACCACCGGTCATTGGTGGTGCACACCTTTACCCTAACACTTCGGAGGCAGAGGCAAGCAGATCTCTGTGAGTTCAAGGCCAGCCTGGTCTACAGAGCAGTCTTCAGGACAGCCAGGGCTACACAGAGAAACCCTGTCTTGTGGGTTGGGGAGGAGAAAAAGAAATAAAACACAATAAATAAAACAGCAAAGCAGTGATTTTATTTTCTGTGGTACTAGGGATGGAACCAGACTTATCAATGCTGCTTTACTACTGACAACTGTGGTACTACTGAGCCACCTCCGCCCACAGACAGTTTTAGTTCCTCCTGCCTCCTGAGAGTTTCAAAACTAGATCTGCTGATAAGAGGGAGAAGTCGGGCATAGTGGTGTATGCACACGGGATGCAGTTTGAGATCAGCCTTGTCTATATAGAGACCTGTCTGAAAAAACAGCAGGGGAGGGATTAGAGTTGGTGAGTGGAAACATTCTCTGCCAAGCAGAGACTGTCGATGCAGTCAGAAAGCTGGAGAGAGCCTCTCTGTCCTACCTGCTGCCTCCATGTTGGCAGCAGCCCTGTGGCTCTCTGGGGTATGGCCCAGAGCCTCTGCCTTCCCTCAACTGCCATCCTCTTATCTTGTAGAGATCCAGGTGATGATGGGCAGCCTGGTGTACCTGCGGCTGGGCTTGGAGAAGTCACCCTACTGCCATCTCCTGGACAACAGCCACTGGGCGGAGATCTGTGAGACCTTTACTCGGGATGCATGTTCCCTGCTGGGGCTTTCAGTGGAGTCCCCACTTAGTGTCAGGTACGACCCAGCCTCCTCAACCCAAAGGCAAAGGCAGGGAGGACACCGTGCTGACCTGCCGTGTGCTTTCACAAACCTAAGCTGGCTTAGCATCCTCCCTGAGACAGACACTGCTGGTTTTTATGGTTAGATAGACAGGGCCCACCTCTCCTGCATGTTAGGTAACCTCGGGAAACTACACCACCCTCTCAATAACCCAGCCATCCTTACAACCTCACCAAAACATCACCTCCCTACATAGAGACTGGGGTGCTAAGTAACATGCTTGATTTATCTACAGTGGTCTCTGCACACTCCATAACAGGGCCAAGTTAGAAGTCCTGTTAACCCAGTTAACAGATAAGACGGACTTGTCACAACAGCATTTCCCAGCAAGGTCACCACTGCCCCTAGAGGATCTATTGGGGAGGGTTCCTGTCTGTGGGCTCCCCGCTCCCCATCATCTCGAGATAGAATTCATTTATAGATGTCTTTGCTGGCCGACTCTGACTGGGTACCATGGTAACAGAGTTGGTTAGACTCCAGGCAGGCTCTGGCCCTGTCAGCTGAGCACTGTCCCCATTAGGAGCTTTCCACTGTCTTGGACAAGCACTTCATCTTTTCTATACTGACCTTTCCAGATTTTGGGATACTTTAGAGCAGATACAGAGTTGAACAAACCTGGCTATGTATGTGGCTCTTTAGGAGCAGTCTGGGAGAAGAGATGGCTCAGGGGGTTAGGAGTACTTGCTGCTCTTGCTTTGGACCTGAGTTTGGTTCCCAGCACCCACAGGGTGGCTCACAGCTCTCATTGGCTATAGCTCTAGGGGATTTGACACACTATTCTGGCCCAAGCATGCACATGGTCCACATACACACATGTAAGAACACACTCATACACGTAAGTTAAATAATCCAAGGACCAGTCTGACTTGACACCACTTTAGAACCTTGTCTCCGGTCCTACTTGGGACGGTGTGCTGGTTCTTTGTCTGCTGCTGCCTCTGATCCCAGCTGCTTCCACCTCCGCTCTGTCCCTCAGCTTTGCTTCTGGCTGTGTGGCGCTGCCAGTGCTGATGAACATCAAAGCTGTCATCGAACAGAGACAGTGCACTGGCGTGTGGAGTCACAAGGATGAGCTGCCGGTAAGGCTAGGCTGGGGAGGGACCCCCAGAGGCAGGTGCTGGGGTGCACAGCTCAGACAGGATGTGGTACTCAGCCTTTTGCTGGCCTCCTCAGATTGAGATCGAGTTGGGCATGAAGTGCTGGTATCACTCCGTGTTTGCATGTCCCATCCTGCGACAGCAGACCTCAGATTCCAACCCTCCCATCAAGCTCATCTGTGGCCATGTCATCTCCCGAGACGCACTCAACAAGCTCATCAATGGAGGAAAGTGAGTTCCCCCTGCCTGGCTCCATCCTAGCCTGGTGTTCTTGGCCTGCCCTGAGATGTTCTTCCCTTGCCTTTCCTTGCAGGCTCAAGTGTCCCTACTGTCCTATGGAGCAGAATCCAGCAGATGGGAAACGGATCATATTCTGACTGCAAGGAACCTTTTGCTGGAAGGTGTTAATCCACCCATGGGCCTCGGTCTGCCGTGGTGGAGGACTGGCTTCAGTGGATTGTGATGCCTCTCAGACCAGCCTTCCCAAGAGGCCTGGCCTGCCCAGGCAGAGGCCAAGGAAGGCCGTGAACCAGTCTACACTTCCTTGGCTGCAAGGGACTGGTGCTGTGCTCCTGCTGTCTTCCTGTTTACACTTGCCCGACTGAGCAGCAAAGGCTTGGGCTATCAAAAGCAGACATCTTTCTCTTCCTGCCCTCAAACCAGGGGGGTCCAGCTGTGGTCCACCTCCTTCTACTGTACAGCCAACTGTATGTATCTATTCTCCACTGTAAATAGCCCGTTAGAACTGGATGCTGTTTTGTAACTTTGAACAAATATATTCACAGCCCTTCTCCTTATTGCTGGTTAAGTGTGAGCTTCACTGACAAATGGCTGCTTGCTGCATAAGGTACTGGGCATGGCCTGACCTTAGCACTACCATCTAGCACCTGTGGTTGGAGGGAAACCTAGATGGAAGACCTGGGCAGGGTGCTTTCCCATATAAACATATAACTGTAAGGGGACACAGGAAGAAGAAAGCTTGTAGTTCCAACTGGTTCTGGACCTCTGAGCCCAAGTCCACCTGATTATCCCAGGGTTGCTGTGTCCTGATCCTGTGTGGGGCTTTTTATAGGAAGGAACCTTAAGTTTAAAATGCTTCCAAGTCTTATCAAGTCAGAGCACTTGGGGTCTTTAATTTTTGTGTGTTGGTATTTTGCCTGTATGTATATCTGTACACCATGTGTCTGGTGCCCTTAAGAGGCCAGAAGAGGACTTCAGTTTTTTGGAACTGGAATTACAGACAGGTGTGAACCACCATGTGGGTGTTGGGAACTGAACCCAGGGCCTCTGGAAAAGCAGCCAGTACTCTTAACTGCTGAGCCATCTCTCCAGCCTCCGGGCCTGGGCTGTGTATTTAGCTTCATTTCCTATTGAAAATGTACCGTGTGGGTGGGCAAGCAAATTTTACAGATACATAAGGCTGTTGGGAACACTCCTGACATGGGACCACGGGCTTCTAGGAGGTGGAGCCTGGGCCCTGCTGCCTGACCTCTAAGACCCCCACCTGTCCTGGAGTGGGAACTGAAGGCTTGGGCGGGCTGTAGACAGCGTGAGCATTTGTGGAGTACATTCTTGGGACTCTGCTGAAAAGCTGCTTCCATTCCTCCTGCCAACATCTCGGCTCCATCAGCCCCTGGAGTTTAAAAAACACCCACACACTCAGCACATTTTCGCCTCAGCATTTACTTCCACCCCACATTCTTGGAACTGTCTTCATCTGAGCTCAACAGGAGATGGCACTGATGGAAAGAAGCTGGCTCTACCTCCAAGAACAGCTGCCTGGGAAGACTTCACACGCCAGGAAACCGGGGAGATGCGGTGAGAGTGGGCAGCCGCCTGCAGCAGCCCAGCAGCTCCTACAACAGGCTGCAGCCCAAGTCTCTCACAGAGGCGCTGGCAGGGCCTGCACCTCCTCCAGGCACTTGTCATAGGTCTCCTGATACTCCTCATGGGGCTTCACCATGATCACACAGGTGGGACGCTTGGAACCGGTAGCTGCACCCAAGTCCTGCACAAACAGGAGAAAACTGTTGGGAACAGGGGCCACAAGTGACCCCCCAGCCTAATCTGGCCCACAGCCATGTCCTGTTGGTACACATTACATTTAAGAATATTTCAGATTCGTTGTCACCATTTAAACTCAAACTGAGCTTTCAAGCCATGGTCCCCCAAGCCTCTACTGAGTATTCCCACATGGCCTAGGAGGGTATCCCTGTAGGCAGGGCCGTGCCTCTGGTTTACAAGTCCCCGCCACTCTTCCTTCACTCCGGTGCTCCAGACATGTCCTTGCTATGTATGCACAAGGAGAGCTGAAGGTCCCTCCAACTGCTCTGATCCCAAACCCACTAAACAGTACAATCACAGATGTACAAGACTTCACAAGGCACATTCAAATGCAGCCTGTTTCCATTCTTGATGCACTGAAGACTCCCATTTTACAAGAAGGAAATCTGCCAACCAGGTCATGCGCTTTAGTCCCAGCCACACAGAAGGCTACGGCAGGACTGACTGCTTGAGCCGCAGAGGCGGGGGCCAGCCTGGGTGACATAAAGAGACACCATCTCTACAAGGAAAGAAACAAGCCACCCAGACCTGTGAATTCTAACCCTTGAGTTTCCTCCTCATACAGCCTACCCAGGGCCAAGTCGGGAGTGGGGCAAAGTGGGCAGAAGCTCCTCACCGTCTTGGAGGGGATATAGACATAGGGCAAGTTCTGGTCCTCGCACATAACCGGAAGATGGCAGTACACCTCAATCGGCAGCGTGTCTCCTGCCAAAACCATGATTCTGCAATGAGAGAAACCCCCATCATGTCTTCTTTGCCCCTCCTTCCCTTGCAGCTGTTCACTGTGAGCATTACCTCCAGCTGGGCTGTGAGAGCAGAGATGAGTAAGAGGCCCTGCCCCAAGCAGCCCGCAGTCACTGCCAGCCTCCAGCTTGAGAGGAGGGTGTCAAGTCGTGTTTGGCAAATGCATTTCTTCCGGGGGACACGATCTCTGCTTGACAGCACATAAATGCCACCAAATGTGACAGCAGTACAATGCTGGGACAGATGAGGTATGGGAGGAATGCCAAGAAATAGGAACTTAGCTCCTAGGAGTCGGTGACGTTCCAACTAGGAGGTGACTCTTGAAAAGAGACCGGCAGAGGCAGAACAAGGCCAAGGGATCAGAGTGGCGCTGAAAGGCTGGTTGTCAAGACCAAGGGTTGCCTTTGGCAGTACACACCAGGAGGGGCCAGAGAACAAAGCTGCAGAGATCAGCAGGGGTCACACCCCAGGGTTTGAACAAGAGACAGGGTCCATCACAAGAGAAAGTTCGAAGAGCCCTCAATTAAGGGTGTGAGCTGTCAATGTGCTCACACAAGGAAGAGCGTTCTCTAAGGGTAGGGACACATCAAGAGCCCTTGGTTCAAAACCCTGCTTCCATACTCCATTCCCTTTGGCACAGGGCCGGTCCTCACTGCCTCCTGCTTGGCTGCCCTCCCCTGTGGTCCCTTCTCCTTGGCTGCACCGACCCATAATCATGGTACCAGATGCCACCTGGAGGTACCAGGCTCCATTTGTCCTACCAAACACACAACCATCTGCCAGTAGGACAGCTAAGCAGAGCATGTCCAGGGCATTCTCTGTGTCAACTCAGGATGCCCCTCAGTGGATAAAGGCACTCACTGCCAGCCCTGACCACCTGAGTTCAATCCCTGGAACCCAAATGGTGGAAGGAGAAAATCAGCACTCCCAAGTTGTCCTCTGACATCCACATATGCACCAGAGTGCATATGTACACACACGCATGCAGGCACGCACGCACACAAGCGCACACGCACGTGTGCACACACTCGCCATAAAGGACCCATTGCACGTAAACCTGGTGTTCCTCCACTGTCTGCAGTCACAGACTACGGCCCACACCAGCATCTAGAAGGCACAGACTTGTCACTGTCCTCTCAAAGCCACCAGCCTTCACTCTCTTGTCCCGTCACCTCACTCGGGCTACAACGGGTTCCTAAATCTGACTAATTCTTTCCTCGATATCACTATTCGGCTGTCACTTTGTTCTGAGAACAAAACCCAAACCTGCTATTGCTTAAAAAGCCCCATGAGGACTAGAGAGATGCCTCGGGTGTTAAGAGGCTTCTCTTCTAGAGGGTCCAAGTTCGATTCCCGGCACCCACAGGGTGGTGCACAACCATCTGTAAATCCAGTCCAAGGGGATCTGACACCTTGCCGTCTTTTGGTCTCCAAGGACACCAGTGATGCACAAACATACACATTTAGGCCAAACATTCATACACAAATTTAAGTCGAAAAGTAAAAAATTTAAAGGCCCTCACCAAGTACTTAACCACTAGCCTCTGCCCTGCCTGGGCGCCTACTCTTCTCAGGATCCCAACCCCCCCACACTAACGTCCATCCAACTCTCCTTTTGTTTGTTGTTTTTATTTTATTTTTTTTTAAGATTTATTTATTTATTATGTATACAGTGTTCTGCCTGCAGGCCAGAAGAGGGCACCAGATCTCATTACAGATGGTTGTGAGCCACCATGATTGCTGGGAATTGAACTGAGGACCACTGAGTCATCTCTCCAGCCCTTGTTGTTTTTAAACAGGGTCTCTATACACAGTCCTGGAACTCAGAGATCCGCCTGCCTCTGCTTCCCAAGGGCTGGGATTAAAGGCCTGCACCACACCCCTGGCTATCATTCTATCCTTTTCTGGTCTTTTTGAGACGTTTTCATAGCCCATGCTGGCCTTAAACTTGCTATGTAGCCGAAGCTATCCTTCATTCTCTGACCTGCTTGGGAAAATGTCTCCCTACAGCCCGTTGCCTGAAGTCTGGAAAAGTACTGCCAATCCACAGAATGAACGAACCGGGCTCCAGTCTACGAGGGTTGGGTTTGTGTTCTCTTCCCTGTCATTCATTCACTGTAAGTGATGTGGGTGTCGGTAGTGAAGGCCTTGACTGGTCAGAGTCAACTTCACCATTACTGAGCACCTAGGGAGGTGGAATTCCTCCTTAACCAACTGAAAACGCAAACTCAAGCGGCAGAGTAACTGTCTAGCATGCACAGGCGCTAGGTTCAATCCCCTGCGCTGCAAAAAAATAAAAAATAAAATCACACACAAAACTTAAAAACCAGCGAAAGGCTGGTTCTTACCCTTTCTCGCCCTTGTTGACAAATTTCTGAACCTCCTTCACCCCGCGTCGAATCTGCTTCTGCTTCACGGCTGCAAAGAGAAGCGTGAGCCGCGACTTCGTCCAGCCCGCCCCGGCCCGGCCGCCCTCCCAGCCCGCGCCGGGCCGTGGTGGCCACGCGCCCGGCCGCCTCACCCTTCTTGATGCACTTGTAGAGCTTGCGCGTCAGGCGGCGGGAAGCCAGCGGCTGCGCGATGGGGTTCAGGTTGACCAGCAGCTCTTCGTACGTGCGCTCCTCGCTGCCGCCCTCCGCCTGCGCCTCCGACTCCTCGGGAACGGCCTTTAGTTTGGTCATCTCAGCAGCTGGCGGCAACCCGCTTAGTGACAAAACCGAACCACGCGGCCGCCGCCTCCGAGACCACTTCCGGGTCACGAAGCTGCCCTACCCCGTAACCAATTGGGAAACGAGGTACTGTGCACCGACCAATCTCTAAATAGACCGGTGGGGGCGGGGTCTTGGTCATGGGGGCGGAGTCACAAGGCTATCTAGCGGGCTTGGATTTCGCCCGCGGGAACCTGGGAAACGGAGTTTGGCGGGGGTGGGGGGGTGGATCCAGAGGAAAAGAGGCGGGGCCAGGGGCAGAGAGGCGGGGCCCAGAGGGAAAGAGGCGGGTCCCGTTGGCAGGGAAGAGGGATAGGGCGAAGGGAATTATGACTCCAATAATAATTATGGTTCCTGAGCTCCTGGCCAATGTGACCTGATGCTGCTGGTTAGCTAAATCCTGATGCGGCTAAAGGTTATTTCATATTTTATTTTCCCCTTCTTGGATCCTGTTGCTCAAACGATAAGTCGCACGCCTTTAATCCCAGCACTTGGGAGGCAGAGGCAGAAGGATCTCTGTGAGTTCAAGGCCAGCCTGGTCTACAGAGGGAGTTCCAGGACAGGCACTAAAACTACACAGAGAAATCCTGCCTCGAAAAATAAAAAAAAATAAAATAAAAATATAAAAAGATAAAGAGGGAAACTGCCCATCTGCCCTGTGGCTACCCACTGACCCACTGTCTATATTTTAAAGGCTCTGAAGCCCTCTGTAGGCACTGCATGCCCATGGCATGCAGACATGCAGACAAAACAACCATACACAGAAATAAAACCAAATCTTTACAACTACGTGTATGTATATATTTACTTACATGTGTGTATAGGTGACAAAATTAGAAAGGGGCTCCTAAGGAGGGAGGAATTTCCCCTAAAGAAGGTGGGAAGTAGGATAATGGGCTACACATAATAAGAAAAAAAGAAGGAATCTCGAGGGAGGAAAGAAATCAGCTGAAGGAGGAGAAGGTATGGACAGGAATGAATGAAAACAAAGTATAAAGACATGTTGGGATCAGGCTGGGCTCTGCCCTGAGTTGCTCCATATTTTGTAAAACAGCAGTTTTTCAGCGTTTCTGGCTCTGAGAGATTCCACTTTGAAGATGGAGCCTGACTCCACACCTGGATGAACACAGGAATAACACGTCTTCTGTTCAGCACCACCAACACAACACTGACTGGAAAATGACTTATGCCTGGGAGTAGAAAGAGTGCTCCCTATAAATTTATGGGGGTAAACTGAGACAGTAGAGGCATATGGACATATTAAAATCATATCAGAAAAACCAGGCCCGAGAAATAAATAATACAACAGATCAAGGAGAGTCTCCCTCACCCGGACTCCACACTGAGATGGCATTGGTTCCTACTGACCCGACGTGCCCCACCTGTCTACCAATCTGTCTGGACCCTGCCTTCTTGCCACTAGAGTTGGTCTCAACTCTGCAGCTTTCCCCTCAAACCTGTGATCTGAAGGAGTCTAACTAGTCACCAAAGTTGCGCCAGATTCTTTCTTGAAGCTCTGCTTCTGTTAATTTATTGATATCTATTATCAAATATCTACTGACATTTCTACTTCCCTGCTTTTCAAGACTTATGAAAACTCTTGAACTCTGCTGCGGTTTCTTAATACTTTATTGCCATTCTGGAACCATACATACATACATGCATATGATTACATGTATATGCACACACACATATTACTGTGTGATCCAAGAGTTGATATTAGTAATTAAAATGGGAATAAAACAGCCTGTGTTCACCTCAGTCATGGTTACCAAGGAAAGCAGGAGTATCTATCAAGTTGATACCATAGAAACTATTGTACTCTGTGAATTTATCATTACTCAATAAATTCTGACATTGTTGAGATTTAAAAAAAAAGGGGGGGGCTGGAGAGATGGCTCAGACGTTAACAGCACTGGCTGCTCTTCCAGAGGTCCTGAGTTCAATTCCCAGCAACCACATGGTGACTCACAACCATCTGTAATGAAATCTGGTGCCCTCTTCTGGTGTGTAGGCATATATGCAGGCAGAACAGTGTATACATAATAAATAAATAAATCTTTAAAAAAAAAAAAAAAAGATAAAGAAACAAGCTGCCCTCAGCAGCTAACCTATAGTTCTAAGCTATGTCGGAGACTAAAATGGAAGACTGGCATGAATCCAGGAATTTGGAGACACTCTGGCCACCTGGACACCTCTGTTTAAAAAAAGGGAAAAAAAGAGACTGGTGAGTTGGCTCAGCAGATAAATGCACTTGCTCCCAAGCCTGACAACCTGAATTTGGTTCCCAGGACTCACATAGTGGAAGGGAAAACTGACCTTGTTTTCCTCTGACCTTGCGTGCTATGGATGTGCACACAGGCGCGCGCGCACACGCACGCGCACACACACACACACATACACACACACACACACACACACACAAATAAATAAATACAAAAAAATTGGAGGTTAGAGAGATGGCTCAGCAGTTAAGAGCACTTGTTGCTCTTGCGGAGGACCCAGGTTTGGTTCCCAGCACCTACATGGTGGCTCACAAAACATCTATGACTCCAGTTTCAGGGGATCTGAAAACTTCTAACCTACAAGGACCCCAGACATGCATGTGCTACCCACAATGCATTCAGGCAACACACTCACACATATAAAATAAATCAACTAAAAAAAATGTTAAGTAGCTGGGCAGTGCTGGTTCATGCCTTTAATTCTGCACTTGGGAGGCAGAGGTAGGTGAATCTCTGAGAGTTCAAGGCCAGCTTGGTCTATAAATCAAATTCCAAAACAGCCAGAGCTGTCACACAGAGAACCCTGTCTCAAAAAACAACAACAGTCGGGCGGTGGTGGCGCACGCCTTTAATCCCAGCACTTGGGAGGCAGAGCCAGGTGGATCTCTGTGAGTTCGAGGCCAGCCTGGTCTACAGAGTGAGATCCAGGAAAGGCGCAAAGCTACACAGAGAAACCCTGTCTCAAAAAAAAAATTGTTAAATCTTAAAAAAACGTACCTGAAAAATAAAATGATAAGATAAAAGGTGACATGTGCTGGATGCAAAGCCCAACCAATGAGAAGCTAGGAGCAACCCCGGTCGACAGGAAACAGAGACCTCAGCCCTGTGACCCTGAGGGACTAAATCTGGTCTAAGGTAAGGTGGGTTTCGTTTCGAAGGAGGGACCTGAGTGCCAGCTGTCAAAATTCAGGCCACAGTTTAGATCTGAGCCTTGTGAGGAAGGGCAGAGCACCCATCCCTGCCATCCCTGACTTAAAACTTGAGACCTGAGACGTAATCGGGAATGATTTCTAGCCACTAAGTGGTCGCTTGGACAGTAGCAGTAGGAATACACCAGATACATTCTCTGAATTGCAAAGGAAGACAGAACCGGGTAAGGCCGATGGAGGAAGGATGGCTGGGTAGCCTAGTAAAGACTGTAATAATCCCTCCTTTTTCAGATTGTAGGGAGGACTAAGTGTGTATGCAGTAAGTGATTAGCAAATGTTGGAGGAAATCAAGTGTTTAGACAGTAAGTGTTGAATACTTGACAGCCGAAGATGAATCTGGGGGAGATCTAGTTTAAGGAGACAGATAGGAATCGCCATCTGGAAGTTGCCTCTGTGTTCTGATATTAAGTCTGCCCAGGAGTCAAATTCTCAGACATTGTGATGGGGGAGGAAAGTGGCCCCTTCACTGCCCAAGGTCTAGTGGTCCCCAGCCTTACATCTTCACCTGAGGTCTGTCTGGCAAGCATGTCTGTCCTAATCCACTCCCTTACTTATACAGCCACCTTCTGGAGAGCCCTGGAATTACCACGAGCTGTGGCGGGCACTGCTCTGGTTCCCAGCATGGACTCCGTCCTGGGTTTTGTTTTCTGTGAGGCCCACTTTAGTCCAAAAATGCTAAACAGAAATTCCATAAACATATGGTTAATAAGGTCTAAATAACTTCTATTACAGCATATTATCGTAACATTGGTCATTGGTATTTTATCGTTGCTGGTTTTTTTTTTTTTTTTTTTTTGTTTTTTGAGACAGGGTTTCTCTGTGTAGCTTTGCGCCTTTCTGGAACTCACTTGTAGCCAGGCTGGCCTTGAACTCACAGAGATCCACCTGGCTCTGCCTTCCGAGTGCTGGGATTAAAGGCGTGCGCCACCACCGCCCGGCCTCGTTGCTGTTTTTTATAAAGATTTATTTTTATTATTTTTAATGATGTGTGTGCTTGCATGTGGGTATGTGTGTGTGAGTATAGGTCGTTGCAGAGGCCATAGACCTCTAGTCTCCTGGAGTTGGAGTGATAAACAGTTGTGAAACACCTGGCATGGCTGCTAGAACCCAAACTCAGGTCCTCTGGAAGAGCAGCAAGTGCTCTTGACTGCTAATCCCCTGTCTCAGTGTGCCTATTTTATAAATATGACTCTGAGGGCTGGAAAGACAGTTCAGCCTTTAAGAGTATGTACTGCTTGCCAGGCGGTGGTGGCACACGCCTTTAATCCCAGCACTCGGGAGGCAGAAGCAGGTGGATTTCTGTGAGTTTGAGGCCAGCCTGGTCTACAGAGTGAGTTCCAGGAAATATGCAAAGCTACACAGAGAAACCCTGACTCAAAAAAACAAACAAACAAACAAACAAAAAGAGTATGTACTGCTCTTGCAGAAGACCCAAGTTTGGTTCCCAGCACCCAGGTTGGGCAGCTCAAAATCACCTGTAACTCCAGCTCTAAGGGATCGGATGCCCTCTTCTGGATTCTGTGGACACCTGCACTCATAGGCACATACTCCAACACATATACACATAATGTAAACATTTTTTAATTCTTTTTTATTTTTTTGTCTGGGTGTAGTGGTACACACCTTTAATCCCAGCATTCAGTAGGCAGAGGCAGGCAGATCTCTGAGTTTGAGGCCACTTGGTCTACAGAGTGAGTTTCAGGACAGCCAGGGCTACACAGGGATCTCCAAAGTAAAATATGTATTTGTGATGTTTATTTTCTTTCTTTCTTTCTTTTTCTTTTTTTTTTTGGTATATGAGCATTTTGTTTGCATACCACGAGTGTGCCTGTCAGAGAGGGTATCAAAGTCCCGGGAACTAGAGTTACAGATGGTTGTGAGCCATCATCTGGCTACTGTGAATTGAACCTGGGTCTTCTGCAAGAACAGTAAGAGCTCTTAACCCCTGAGCCATCTCTTTAGCCCCAAACAAACTTTTAAAACATAAAATCACAGAATAAGAGGCAGCAAGGTGGCTCAGTAGGTAAAGGTGCTTATGGCCAAGTCTGAGGTCCAGAGTTCGATCCTTGGGACTCCCCTAAATTGTCCTCTAACTTCCAGATGTGCACCATGGCACTCAAGTGCAGCCCCTCACAATAAAATAAGTATAATGTTTGGGGCTGGAGAGATGGCTCAGCAGTTAAGAACACTGGCTGCTCTTCTAGGGGCCCCAGTTTCAGTTCCCAGCAACCACATGGTGGCTCACAACCATCTGTAATGAGATCTGTTTCCCCTTTCCCAGAAGGTGTGCACGAAGACAGGTCACTCATATACATAAAATTTAAAAAATATAATGTTTTTAAAAAAACACACAAGATAAGTATTTTAAGCGTTGTAGATTAAGAAGCAAAAATCAAGGATATTGTGTAGGTTATTACATTACATAATACACCAAGTAATAAAACAAATTTCAATGATAGCTAGAAATTTCTCTTGACAGAATTTAAAAGTTTATTTATGGACAACAGTACTTGAAATTCATATAATTTTTTATGTGCTGAGAAATATTATCCTTGAAATAGGAATATGGTTTGTAGAATGCTCATCTGAGACCATGGTTCAATACCCACAGAGGAAGCTTCAAACATACATTCATACACACATACATACATACACACAGAGAGATACACACGTATTGTTATTATTTGTATTTTTGAGACTTTTTAAAAAATTATTGTTCACAGGGAGGCTATATAGCACGGGGAACCCTAGGATGACTGTGGCTTATAATAAGTTTTGGTTTTACTCAATTACTGGGCAAGCCTCAATGAAACATTTCACTATTAGGATAAGAATTTCTTTTTTTTTTTTCTTTTTTTTTCCTTTTATTTTATTTTACAATACCATTCAGTTCCACATATCAGCCATGGTTCACTATTCTCCCCCTCCACACCCTCCCTTACCCCAGCCTACCCTCCATTCCCACCTCCTCCAGGACAAGTCCTCCCCCGAGGACTGCAATCAGTCCAGGCAGGTCCAGTCCCTTCCTCCCAGACTGAGCCAAGCGTCCCTGCATAAGCTCCAGGTTTCAAACAGCCAACTCATGCAATGAGCACAGGACTTGGTCCCACTGCCTAGATGCCTCCCAAACAGATCAAGCCAATCAACTGTCTCACTTATTCAGAGGGCCTGATCCAGCTGGGGGCCCCTCAGCCTTTGGTTCATAGTTCATGTGTTTCCATTTGTTTGGCTTTTTTTTTTTTTTTTAATAATTGAGTAAATCTGAAATTTATTATATGTCACAGTCGTCCTAGGGACCTCCATGCTATATATATAGCCTCCATGGTTCTATGGGTTGTGGTCTGATTGTTCTTTATTTTATATCTAGAATCCACTTATGAGTGAGTACATACCATGACGACTGTCTTTCTGGGTTTGGGTTACCTCACTCAGGATGATTTTTTCTAGTTAGGATAAGAATTTATACTGTATCAAGCTGATAATAGAAAAATAAATAAATAAATAAAAATGAAAAAAATTATTGTTCAAAAACATTGAGCTGACGCCAGGTGTGTTGGAACATGCCTTTAATACTAGCACTGGGGAGCAGAAGCAGGCTAATTTTGTGAGTTTTAGGCAATCCAGGACTACACAGAGAAACTCTTTCTCAGAAAAAAAAAAAAAAAAGAGGGGCTAGAGAGTGGCTGGTGATTAAGACTCTTGCTGCTGAGCTGGGTGTGGTGGCACATGCTCTTAATCCCAGCACGCAGAAGACAGAGGCAGGCTGTCTCAGCTTTTGAGGCCAGCCTGGTTTACAGAGTGAGTTCCAGGACAGACAGGGCTACTACACAGACAAACCCTGTCTTGAAAAAACCAAAAAAAAAAAAAAAAAAAAGTATTTATTCATTTTCTGTGTATGACTATTTTGTCTGCATATATTTCTATGTACCATATGTGTTGTGGAATATTATTTTAACTAGGCAAAGATGTGTTACATTTGTTTGTGCTGCAGAATGTTACTTTAACTGTGTAAGGGTGTGTTACATTTGTTTATGCTGCATTTGTTTAATGATGCGAGGATGTGTGTTTAATTATGAAAAGATGTGTTGCTGTTTTACCTTGCCTGCCTAAGGCACCTGATTGGTCTAATAAAGAGCTGGACAGCCAATAGCAATGGAGGAGAAAGCGTAGGTGGGGCTGGCGGGCAGAGAGAATGAATAGGAGAGACAGGTGGACATGCCCGGTCCAGAAGCCAGACACTCACCAGACAGCCAGACATGGAGACAGCAGGAAAGTAAGATATACAGAATCGTAAAAAGCCCCAGAGCTGGGGCTGGAGAGATGGCTCAGCCAGTTAAGAGCACTGACTGTTCTTCGAGAGGACCCGGGTTCAATTCCCAGCACCCACATGGCAGTGCACAGCTGTCTGTAGCTCCAGTTCCAGGGTACCCAACATCCTCATGCAGACAAAACACCAATGTACATAAATAAAAAATAGTAATAAAAGTATAGTGACTATTAATAAATAAATAAATAAATAAATAAATAAATAAATAAAATGAGAGCTAAGCTAAGGCTGAACTTTCAAAACTAATAATTAATCTCTATGCCATGATTTGGGAGCTGGTTGGTGGCCCAAAAGAAAGTCTGGTATGCATGTGTGTATTCGGTGCCTACGGAGGGCATTGTGTGTACTGTGTATGTATTTGGTGCCCAAAAGAGAGCAGAGGATTCTTTGGAACTGAAATGTAAATGGCTGTGGGCGCTGGCAATTAAACTGGGTCTCTTTCAAGAGCAGTCAATGCTCTTAACTGCTGAGTCATCTATCCAGCCCCACCCCTAAGTAAATCTAAACAAACAACAAAAAAACAAAAAGAAAAAAACTGAAATGGGGTTGAGCTGGCTGGGTAGGCTGCTTGCCTGTATGGACAAAGCCCTGGGTTCAATTCCCAGCAAAAAAAAACCAAACAAAAAAACAAACAAAAAAACCTGGATATGATGACTCACACCTGTAATCCTGGAACCCTGGCAGTGGATGCAGGAGGATCTGAAGTTCAGATAGAGTCATCCTTGGCTACATTAGGAGGTGGGTGCCAGCCTGAGCTACATGAGACCTGGTCTCTAAAGAAAACAAAAACGTAGTTTTCAAGTCGTTGCACAAGTGAGTACACTTGAGAGTTCTCTGCCAGAGATAGTTCCAGCTTGTTGTCCCGGGTTAAGTGACAGTGTTTTATCTTGCAGGCAAGCCAGGCTCCGCCTCCCTGTTGGAGCAATCTAACTAGTTCCCTAGAAGGGTGTGGAAACAGGAGGCTGCATTCAGTCAGAATCCAAATGGGTTCTGGCAGTTTCCTTGTGTTGACTGTAGACTGTGTCTCCCCTGACCCGACTCCCACACCTTTGCTCTCCCTTGCAAGCCCTCCCGGCCACTTGCTGAGGTTGGGAATTCAGGCTCCCGGGTTCGCTGGGCAGTGGCTAACGAGCTTTGTTTTTCCCTCCGCTGTGCAGGGAGGAGGGAGGAGCCCAGCCAGGTGGGGTAGTCCTGTCCCCGCCTCTTCCGGTTTCTGGGCTTGGTGGAGATGCGGAACTGGTGTCTGTGGCTTTCAGATTCCTGCCCTGCCGGGTGAGATCTCTCTCGGGGTGGGGGTATGAGTGGACCAGAAGGCCTTTGCTCTGGGGCTGCTGAGGGACAATGGCCAGGGAGGCCACCCACCTCACTATGTGGCCTTCCCTTTGTCCCCTATGCAGAGTTCTGTCAAAGAGCCGGTTGGCTTTCTTTTTGAAATGGAGCATCTCTTTCTTTTTTGAAGATTGATTTTCGGCAGATCCTAAAGGAACTCCCAATTCCCCAGACTCCAAAAAGCAGTCCAAATATCAAGAAATGAGCTCGACCTGGACGATGGGAGGATTTCTGGCAGCTAGATAAAGGCCAGCATTCCTCAGGAACTTGTGAAACTGGTTCCTATTTGCCAAAAGGAGGCCTTTCCCTTACCTCTGGCAGCCCGGTCATATGGCTTTCCTTTGTCATATCAAAATGCATGCCGGCCTCCAGGCTTCCTCAGTGTGACAAGTACTTGTTATACATCTCAAAGCCTCCACTCTAGTTTCCTGGTCCTTCCCTCCCCTCAGCTGCTCACCCTCCTTACACTCCTTTATTCTCACTGTGCTCTCTCTTCTCTGTCCTCTTCCCCCTCTCTCGCAGATAGCCCTGGCCAGGTCCAGTCTGCTGCGGGCCATGTTCTGTCTACTTATTTCTTTCTCTGCTCTGGACTCTTCCAGATGCCTATGGTTCTCTCTCTCTCTCTCTCTCTCTCTCTCTCTCTCTCTCTCATATCTACAATAAAAACCTCCCCCTTAACCATACCGTGGAATGTTCGTGTCATCAATATCATTACTGCACCTCTCCTTGCATACAATTTTATTATTTTTATGTGTATGGGTAAGTGAGTGCAGGTGCCTACAGAGACCAGAAGAAGTCAGTTCTGGAGCTGGAGTTACAGGTAGTTGGGAGCCACTCACGTAGGTTTTGGGAACAGACCTTGGATCCTCTAGAAGAGCAGTATGTGCTCGTAACCACTGAGCCCTTTCTCTAGCCCAAGAACTTCTTTACCCTTCTGTAGCTTCTAGAAGCTAGTACCAGACGAAGTAGAAGAAACCATGCCCCTGGGATGGCAATGAAGCCAGGGGGACTTCACCTGGGTGTCATGGTTAATCCCCCACCCCCACCCCGTTCTCTGCACTGGAGATGGCTAGCCTGGCCCAGCCCTCCACTGGGTGGGCCGTGCCTCAATCTAACCGTACACCTTGCACTTGGGTGTAGAGTTGGGGTCATTGGTAAATGCAGAGTTCTGTCAATTCACCCCCCATGACTCTCATTATTCCCTCCTTTCCATGCCCCCCCCAACTATCGCTCTAGTTGTGTGTGCTGTATTCTTCTGTCTGAACCCCTTGTCAGGGCATGAAGCCCCTGTTTCCCTGCAGTCCAGCTCCTGTGTGCCCCAGATTAACTTGCAGCCCTCCTAGTGGGCTGTCTACTCAGCCTGGAGCCTTCGCTCCAGCAGTTCCCTCTCCTTGCACCCCTTCTTATTCACCATGGTGTGGACAACTTCTTCAGAAGGCTGCCCAGAGCCGGGCAGTAGTGGCACATGCCTTTAATCCCAACACTCGGGAGGCAGAGGCAGGCGGATCTCTGTGAGTTCGAGGCTAGCCTGGTCTCCAAAGCGAGTTCCAGGAAAGGCGCAAAGCTACACAGAGAAACCCTGTCTCGAGAAAAAACAAACAAACAAAAAAACAAAAAACAGAAGGCTGCCCAGGCCCCTCCTCCTGTGGGAAGCTTTGCCTTACCCACTTGCTTGGTTTCTACTGTGTTTCCCCAAAATGCATCGCTCTTTCTGTTGGCCTCTGATGGCTTTACATAAAACAGAACTCGGGGCCATGCCTTGAAGGCTGACCCTGGCACATTTCCTTTAGGTTCTTTGCTTATTTATTGTGTGGTATCTTGTGGTGTGTATACGTGTGTGTATACAAGTGAACACGTACGTGTGGAGGCTAGCCCTCCACGCTAGGTGCCCTTCTCCATTGCTCTCTAGCCCACTGTTTCAGCCAGACTGGCTTGCTCACAAGCCCCCAAGATTTTCCTTTCTCTGCCCAGCTCATAAGCACGTGCAGCTGTGCCTGGCAGATCTCTGTGAGTTCGAGGCCAGCCTGGGCTACAGAGCAAGTTCCAGGAGAGCCAACGCTACACAGAGAAATCCTGTCCTGAAAAGTAACAAAAGAAAACCACCACCACCAACAACAACAAAAAACCCAAACCACCTTGTTAGATTAAACCAAAACAAATGAACAACAGACAAAACTCAAACAAGAGAAGGTGAGAAAAATTCATGTAATTCATGAGCTGAGGATGTTGTTTAGCATGCAGGAAGCCCTGGGTTCCATCTCCAGCACTTCATATAACTGGTGTGGTCCTGTTATCCCAGCACTTGGGAGGTGGAGGCAGGAGGATTAGGAGTTAATGGTTATTTTGTCCCTAAATAAGGAGTTGAGAGGTTGGGGATTTAGCTCAGTGGTAGAGCAAGCACAAGGCCCTGGGTTCGGTCTTCAGCTCCAAATAAAATAAAATAAAATAAAATAAAATAAAATAAAATAAAATAAAATAAAATAATAAATAAGGAGTTGAGACTGGCCTAGGTTATAGGACTTTGCCTTGTGGGGGGTGGGAGGAGTGGGAGGTGGGAGTGGGAAGTGGATGGAGAACCTGCATGAACCTACAACCTCGAGCATGCTAGGCAAGAGCTTTACTACTGAGTTACATACCCAGCTCTAGACTACAGATTGTACACATTATATACATAGATTGCTAGCAGTATGAATCCTCAAAGCCAGAGGCTATTGGGGTAACCGAGTCCCTGGCTGAATTAACTGAATTATCTGGGCTGGAGAGATGGTTCAGCGATTAGGAGTACATACTGCGTATCAGGTGGCCCACAAGTGCCTGTAACCTCAGTTCTAAGGGGTCTGGTGCCCTCTTCTGGCCTCCTCACTTGTGTGTTCACACACACACACACACACACACACACACACACACACACACACACACACGATAATGTTTTGAAAAGATTCATTTAGGGGCTGGAGAGATGGCTCAGAGGTTAAGAGCACTGGCTGCTCTTCCAGAAATCCTAAGTTCAAGTCCCAACAACCATATAATGAGATCTGGTTCCCTCTTCTGGCAGGCAGGGGTGCATGCAAACAGAATACTGTACATAATAAATAAATTTTTTTTTAAAGATTCACTTAGTTTTGTTGGGAATGGTAGCTCATGTCTTTTTTTTTTTTTAGCATATTTTATTTTATTTTGCCAAATGCTGTTTATTGAAGGAGGGAATACAGGCTTACAGCACAATGGGAGAACCCCGGAGGGCAGAAGTTCGCTACTGATGTTTTACAATCTTGCATCTAAGCTGTTAACGCCCATTATGCAGGATACACAGACAAGGAACTTCCCTTAAGCATTCAGGAGGGTGGAACCCGGCAGGGAATTAGCATAGGGAGGACATCAAGGTCAAGGCCAGCAAGCAAGGCAACAGTTACCCAAAAAACGGGGGCCAGGGCCCTACAGGTTCCCCTTTTACTAAAAAATGAGCTTCTGACTTAGGTTGCTTGGGATGTCAGCAGGTCACCTTACCTGTCATGGAGACGCCTGCCCAGGCCACACAGATGCTCTGTCTTAGGTTGGTGAGCGCCCCCCAGGCATTACCCATCTCTGAATACTCATTATCATACAGGCTCAATCGTGTGTGAACTGCAGAGTTAACTGCTGCCAAAGATCTCAAAGTGGCACTGGGCTTGCAATCTGTGTGTTCGACACAGAAAAGACCAACAGAGGTCCTAACCCACCATAGCCAGTAGGCTAAAGGCAACTGAGCCATTCCTTTCCTTAACAAGCCTTACTGCAAATTGGAGTCCTTGTAAGATAGTATCCCAAAAGCAAATGGAACTTGAGTTTATAAACTTATAATTTTCAAAGCCAATGGAAATATATATAACTATTGAATTAAATTTATCATGCCCAATAGAATGAAAGATTAACTAACTGTGCTAGCTACTTTTGCTGCCAGGGTCTCCACTGTGCTAGCTGTAGTAAGCAATTATGAAATGGTAATCCCAGAATTACATTACAGAATCCCAGTAGTAGCGGTGGCCACCATTGCTATAACAGCAACAAAGGCAGCAGCAATGTCAAATTCTCTTCTGGAGGGTATGGACATCCACTGGAATGGATACAACTCCAGTAACACGAACCACCAAGGCCCATTTTTCTTGATCCCAGCACTTAAGCTGGCAGCTCTTCTGGAGAATCCAACCTCATGGCTACAGTTCCTAGGCTTACATTAATGCTTGCCAAAGCTGGCCATATTGGGTTCTCAATCCCCATTGGCATCAGAAGGGCAGAGTTTTTCATGAAGACTCAATAGGTCTCTGTCATGTTGGGCTTCAGCAGCAGCCACAGGGTGCGGTTAGTGCTCAGGAATCCAAAGAGGAACCTCATTGTCCTGAGGAAAGACATAAACAGAACTCCAGGCCCACACCAACACTAGAGCAGGTCTCCTCCAAGTGCTAGTAGAAAGATCCTTCTATCACTCCAGAGAGTGATTTGCAACGGGTAGCTCATGTCTTTAATCTCAGCACTTAGGAGGCAGATGCAGGTGGATTTCTCTAAGTTGGAGGCCTAGTCTATGTAGCATGTTTTAGGCCAGCTTCATGCCAGCCAGTGTTATATAGTGGGACTCTGTCTCAAAAAACAAAAGATTTATTTTCTGTGTATGAATGTTTTGCCTGTATGTATGCCTGTGTGTTACATATATACCTGATTCTCACAGAAGACAGGGAGGGTACCAGATCCCTTGGAATTAGAATTAAAGATGTTGAAAGCTACCATGTAGGTGCTGGGGATCAAACCCAGGTCCTCTGTAAGAGCAGCAAGTACTTTTAACTGATGAGCCATCTTTCCAGCCCCCTAAAGACAAACCTAAAGCCAGGTGTGGTGGCACAAGCCTTTCAACCCATAACAAGGGAGGCAAAGGTAGGCAGATCTCTCTATACATTTGAGATTAGCCTGGTCTACATGTAAGTTCTAGGCCAGCCAGGGGTACATAGTGAGTCTCCCCCTGCCCCTCCCAAAGAATCTTTTCATCATAGAAAAGAATGCCCTTTCTCAAGGTCCATAATTGAACCAATAACAAGAATGGGAGTATTTGTGTGATTGACTTCCAGAGAGCCTGTTGCCCTGTGTCTGTCAGAAAGCCCCCACAGGCCACACAATGCCATTCTGTGCTGAGACCCCACCTTTCTTGTTTCTTCTAAGCCATCACTTCATTTGAAACTCAGGATACTTTAGCCAAGTGAAGTGGCATGAGCCCACGGTCCTGGAACTCTAGAAACGGAGGCGGTAGGATTAGAATTTAAAGTTATCCTGGGCTAATGTCAAGCAAGTTTGAAGACAGCCTAGGCTACATGAAACCCTCTCTTTTTTTTTTTTTTTTTTTGGTTTTTCGAGACAGGGTTTCTCTGTGTAGCTTTGCGCCTTTCCTGGAGCTCACTTGGTAGCCCAGGCTGGCCTCGAACTCACAGAGATCCGCCTGGCTCTGCCTCCCAAGTGCTGGGATTAAAGGCGTGTGCCACCAACGCCCGGCTGAAACCCTCTCTTAAAATGAAGGAAAAAGGTTGGAGAGATGACTCAGAGGTTAAGAGCATAGGCTGCTCTTCCAGAAGTCCAGTGTTCAATTCTGGGCAACCACATGGTGGCTCACAACCATCTATAATGAGATCTGGTGCCCTCTTCTGGCCTGCAGGCATACATGCTGTATACATAATAAATCTAAAAAGAAGGAGGAGGAGAAGGAGGAGGGAGGAGAAGGAGAAGGAGAAGGAGGAGGAGAAGAAAAGAAGAAGAAGAAGAAGAAGAAGAAGAAGAAGAAGAAGAAGAAGAAGAAGAAGAAGAAGAAGAAGAAGAAAAAGAAGAAGAAGAAAAACCAGGAGGTGGTAATCCCAGCACTCAGGAGGCAAAGGCAGATGGATCTCTGTGATTTTTAGGCCAATCTAATCTACAAAGCAAGTTCCAGGATAGCCAGAACTGTTACACAGAGAAACCCTGTCTCGAAAAACAAACAAAAAATAATAATAGATAAATAAAAAAATAATTCATCCCAATATGAAATCTAATTAGGTCAAAGTATTCAGAATACCTAGTCTGGCTACAATCTCACTTGTATTACTTCAGTGTTCTATTATACATAATATATATTATATTCTAGTTCTGGTATATAAAATGTGGGTAGCTGCATAAAAAGAAAAAATATATATATTAATTTCTATCACTTGGTAGCCCAGGCTGGCCTTGAACTCGCAGAGATCTGCCTGCCTCTGCCTCCCAAGTGCTAGGATTAAAGGCATGCACCACCACCACCACCACCGCCCAACAATTTCTCTCTATATATTAATTTCTGTTGGGAGCTGAGGAGAGGATTCAATGGTTAAGGGCAGTTGTTCTTCCAGAGGACCCAAGTTTGCTTCCTAGTACTCCCTTGGTGGCTCACAACCTTCTGTTTCAGGAGATGTGACACACACACACACACACAAACATGCAGGCAAAACAGCCAGGTATAGATAAAAATCATATCTGAAAAAAGCAGGTTTTCTATTATTTTAAATTATGTGTAGGGTGTGTGTGTCTGCACATGCGTATGTACAAGTGAGCCCAAGTGCCGGCAGAGGTCAGAAGCTTAGTTCCCCCTGGAGCTGGGCACTGAGAACCAACAGAGTCCTCTGGAAGAGCAGCAAGTGCTCTTAGCTGCTGAGCGACCTCTCCTGCCCTGCAAAACATTATTTCAAGGTGCCAATAATTGCTTTGAAGCACTTCCCCCAAAGATGTCCTCAGAATTCACATCATTGAAAGTATTTCTGAACTGTGCTCCATGAATCCATGTAGGTTAAGTGAATGTACGCCCCCAGCTCTGTCTTGAGGCTGCTCCGTGTGTATACACCTGTGCGTATGGTGTATGCGTCCGGAGGCCAGGGGTTTGCAAGACTGGGCGTCTTCCTCCAATGCACTCCTCCTTATCTTTTTGCTGTTTGTTTAGTTTTGGTGGTTCTGGGGATCCAGCACAGGGCCTTAGACTTGGAAGGCAAATCAACTGAATTATATTCTCAGCTCCTCTCCACCTTATCTTTTGAGACAAGGTCTCTCACTGAACATGGTGTTCACCCGTTCACTGATTGGCTAGATTGGCTGGCCAGTGAGCTCTGGGGACGGCCTGTCTCCACTGCTCTAGGGACACAGATAAGGGTTGCCATGTCCAACTTTTTATTTCTATTTTATGTGTATGACTGTTTAGCCTGCATGGATGTACGTGCACCACATATGTTGATGGTGCCCAAGGAGGTCAGAAGTGGAGTTACAGGTGGTTGGGAATTGGACCTGGTCCTCTGTAAGAGCTGAGCCGTTTCTCCAGCCCCAAGGCACTCATTTTCTGTTTTTGTTTTTTTGAGACAAGGTAGGGCCTGCATGTGGAAGTCAGACAAAAGTGTCAATCTTCACTTTCCTTCTCACTGTGTGGCCCTGGCTGGCCTTGAACTCACGGCGATCCATCTGTCTCTGTCTTCAGTGTGAGGATTCAAGTCTGTGCTTCACACCCAGTTTTTTCACCTGGGTGCTGGGGATGCATGCTTCAGGCCTCATGTCTACGCTCTACCAACTCAGCTTCAGCTCCCATACTCGGAGGTGACTGGACTTTGAGCCTGGTTGTCATCATTGTTTGGGTGGCTTTTCTCATCAGCCTTTGTGGCCATAACCTTGGTCCTCATTGCTGTTGGGGAAGGATGAGGGTGGTGATGGGGATAAATGGCTGTGTGTGAGAGGCTTCCTATCAAGACAGTGATGGTTAATCTTTTCTGCTTGATTGGATAGACTTGCCTAGGGAATTAAGCAGAATCTGGTGTCTGTGAGGCAGACAGTGAGACCCAGTCAAAAAAAAAGGCAGGTGGTGGTGGCGCACATCTTTAATCCCAGTACTCAAGAGGCAGAGGCAGGAGGCTCTCTGTGAGTTAGAGGCCAGCCTGGTCTACAGAGTGAGTTCCAAGGCTACAAAGCTACACAGAGAAACCCGGTCTCTAAAAAAACAAAGCAAAACAAAACAAAAAGCTGGGCATGGTGACACTTTTTCACCTTTAATTCCAGCACTCAGGAGATAGAGGCAGGCTGATCTCTGTAAATTTGAGCCCAGCCTGGCCTATATAGAGTTCTAGGACAGCCAGGAATAGGTAGAGAGATGCTGTCTTAAAAAAAAAAAAAAAAAAAAAAAAAAAAAAAAAAAGTGGAGAGGGCTCAGTGGGCAAAGCATAAGCATGAGGCCCCGAGTTCAGGTCTCCAGAACCCACAGCTGAAGCCCACAGCATGAAACAGGGAAGGAGACCCTGTCTCAAAGTCTCAAACCATGGTGGAGGGCTAGTGAGAAAACTGAGTGGCCTGTCTGTGAAAGCCTGGAGACAGAAGTTCAATCCAGGAACTCAGAGAGAACGACTCTCACTCCACAAATCTTTTGACTACCACACTTTTTGTTGTTGTTTGGTTTTTTCGAGACAGGGTTTCTCTGTGTAGCTTTGCGCCTTTCCTGGAGCTCACTCTGTAGACCAGGCTGGCCTCAAACTCACAGCCTGGCTCTGCCTCCCGAGTGCTGAAATTAAAGGTGTGCACCACCACCACCCGGCCAGGTTTGTTTGTTTTTTGAGACAGGGTTTCTCTGTGTAGCCCTGGCTGTCCTGGAACTTGCTCTGTAGACCAGGCTGGCCTCAAACTCACAGAGATTCATTTGTCTCTGCCTTCCAAGTGCTGGGATTAAAGGTATGAGCCACCACTGCCTGGCTTGACTAACACACTATGCTCACACATAATAAAATATTTTCACTGGTTGTGGTGGCTCACACCTTTAATCCCAGCACTTGGAAGGCAGAGGCACGTGGATTTGATTTAATCTCAGCACTTGGAAAGCAGACAGGTGGATTTCTGTGAGTTCAAGGCCAGCCTGGTCTCTACAGAGTGAATTCCAGGATAGTCAGGGCTGTTACACAGAGAAACCGAGTCTGGAAAAAACTAAAAACAAACAAACAAACAAACAAACAAAAAAAGGAAAGTGAAGATTGACACTTTGACGCCTACATGCAGACCCTAGCACACTTGTGCTCACACTCAAACATTTCTGTGTATGCACATATACACAGAAATCATGGGATAACTCAGGCCTTTAAAGCCTTGTGGTTAAAGCTTAAAAGAGAAGTAGCCCTCTTTAACAACACCTCATACATGATTTAACAGTATTTTCCCCAAAAACAAATTGTTAGACTAGACAGGGTGGCACATGTCACCTTTTTTTTTTACCCGGAGATAGGGTTTCTCTGTGTAGCTTTGGAGCCTGTCCTAGCTCTCACTTTGTAGACCAGGCTGGCCTAGAACTCACAGTGATCCGCCTGGCTCTGCCTCCCGAGTGCTGGGATTAAAGGAGTGTGCCACCGCCGTCCGGCGAAAATACCTTATTTTTTAAAAAAAGTCTTCTAGAATAAATGAAATTAAGCCAGGCATGGTGGTGGTGCAGCATAATCCCGGCACAGAGTGGGTGAAAAAGGAGGGTTAGGAGGTAAGGCCTGTCGGCCCTGGGTTCGGTCCTCAGCTCCGGGAAACAAAACAAAACAAAAAAAAAACAAAACTCACTCATCGTTAAAAAAATTAAAAATTAAAAGCAAAACGAAACATGAATGCGATGTTAGGTATCTACCGGTGTTAAACTGAAACTGGGAACCTCACAGTCCAACGGACACGGCGCCAGACCAACACGGACCGCACCAGCCAGCATCACTGGACGGGGGGAGAGCACCGGCCTCTCCGGACACCGAGGCTTAGGAGGAGGCCGCACGGAAGGCCTCGGATGACCCTAGCACCCTTTATCTTGGAAGCCAAGAGTCGGCTACTTCCTCCGGGCGACCTTGGACTCAGGGGCTGCCTCTGGCTCATTATCCCCTTTTGAGGGGCCGGGGCGGTTAGTGTGGGACGGGGTGTGTGGAAGGGATGACAGACCACCACGTTTTCCCCGGCAGCAAGGGACACTGGAGGACCCTGCCGGATGACCGGAACTGTACGCGGTTCTGACTCGCGCGCGTTCTAAAATGAGGACAAAGCCCGCCCGGATCTAGAGCGCGCGCGCGGCAGCAGCCAATGAGACGCCAGGACAATGGTGAGTGGCGGTTGGCTCCAGCCAATGGGAATATGTCTTGTTACGAGGTGGTCCCCGGCTCCGGCATTATAAAGAGCCCCACGAGTTGGCATTGTCAGGCGGTGGCACCGCGCGGGAGGGAGCTGAGGTCTGAACCGAGGTCTGTGTACGGCGGCGGCCGAGCCGAGCGACGCCGTCGGTGGACGCGGGCGAGTCCCCGGGGGTGCGAGCGTGAGCGCGGCCAAGCCCGCGGCGCCTTCCGCGGCGAGTAGGGCCTCGCGGCGTCATCGGCGGCCGAGGTGAGCGGCCGGGCCGCGGGCGGTGGGCGGGAGCTCGGGGAGTGCCGCGGGGCCTTGACGCGCCGTCGCCGCCGCTCGTTGCAGGAGCCGCTGCGGCCTGGCCGACCATGTCGGACGCGGCTGAGGAGCAGCCCATGGAGACGACTGGCGCCACCGAGAACGGACACGAGGCCGCCCCCGAAGGCGAGGCCCCGATCGAGCCCAGCGCTGGGGCCGCGGCCCCCGCGGCCCCGGCCGCGTCTGGGGGCGGGACCACGGCCACCCCGAGCGGGAACCAGAACGGCGCCGAGGGTGATCAGATCAACGCCAGCAAGAACGAGGAGGACGCGGGGTAGGTGCGGCCGCGGGCCGCCGGGCCGCCGCCTTTGTTCCGGGGCAGCCTTTTGTTGGCGCCACGCGGCGGGGGGAGGGGCGGGTGGCCCGCCGAGCGGTGCCTGGCGCGCTCTCCGGCGGGCCCAGGCGCGGTTACGCGCACTGGAGTTTGCAGGAGTTGGCGGGGTCGACTTTTGCGGCCGCCCTGGGCTGCTCGCGCGGTGCGGAGGCTGCAGCGGGCCTCGAGGCGGGAGGCCCCGGAAGAGGAAAAGCGGTCGACCTCGACTCGGGCTGCGAGCGCTGCTGCGTCTGGGCTGCGTGGGCGGAGTTGGCGCGCGGCGGGCCCGGCCTAGCCTGCCTCGGGTCGAGAGGCGGAGTCACGGCCTGAACCCTGGGGCGCTCTCGGCCCCAGGAAACTCAAGAGTTCCTCGGGAGCGGTTCTCGGGAGGCGGGGGACGAACGAACGGAAAAGGAGCTCGCTTAGATTGAGGAGTGCAGGGCACGCTAATTTAAGCTTGTGATGGGTCATGGGTCACGTTTGTGACCAGGTTGGCTTTATTTTTTTCCCCCACACAATGTGTGGCTATACAATCTCGTACAGCTGCTGTGAATTCCAGTTGAGTCGGGATTGCAGAGTAACACAGGAGGGATTAATTTGAAAGGGGGCGCCCTCGCAGACTGTCCCATGGGGCGGTCGCTTTGCAAGCCCTTGCCAGGAAAGTGTATCCGAGTCAGACTTTTGTAAAAATCACAGCCCGCTCCTAAAATTTGTGATCGTTGTCTCCTTTTCAGAAAAATGTTCGTTGGTGGTTTGAGCTGGGATACCAGCAAAAAAGATTTAAAGGATTATTTTACTAAGTTTGGAGAGGTCGTTGACTGTACAATTAAAATGGATCCCAACACTGGACGATCAAGAGGGTTTGGGTTTATCCTGTTCAAAGATTCTTCCAGTGTGGAGAAGGTAAGCTGGGTGTTTAGCAGCAGTCTATTAGGATTCTGAGCCCTAAGGAACTCATGTGCACTGCAGTGTTTGATGGGACAAAGAGCTTAAATTCCTGTTTTGGGGGATAGTACAGATTAAGCGGGTTATATGTGAGTTAGTGATTCTGGAGGATTACAGTTCATACATACTATTTTTTTTTTTTTTTTTTTTTTTGGTTTTTTGAGACAGGGTTTCTCTTGTGTAGCTTTGCGCCTTTCCTGGAACTCACTCTGTAGACCAGGCTGGCCTCAAACTCACAGAGATCCGCCTGCCTCTGCCTCCCGAGTGCTGGGATTAAAGGCGTGCGCCACCACCGCCCGGCTCATACATACTATTTTAAAAGCTTATTGAGTGTCCCGCCTTCAGCCCTCCCTTATTGCCTTTTTTATATCCCTATGCATGGGCTTGGTGTTAAGTATTTTACTATGGGGGTTGCAAGTCCAAGATTGCTGTGTGGATAGGTGTTTTTTATATACAATTTTTTTTTTTTTTTTTTTTTTTGAGACCGGGTTTCTCTTTGTAGCTTTGCGCCTTTCCTGGAACTCAACTCTGTAGCCCAGGCTGGCCTCATACTCAGAGATCCACCTGGCTCTGCCTCCTAAGTGCTGGGATTATAGCTTTAATGGGGATCTCAAATCCTAAATCTCAGGAAAAGTGAGAGTGCATGCATTTATGCAGAGTAGAGAGGATTTCAGCACTAAATTACCCTGTGTTTGTCACTTCTGCTTTAATGAAAGGAGGTGGGTCTAAAGTTGGGACTTGTGGTTAGGAAGAGGGAGTGTAGAGCATGGACAAAGGTGGTGGGGCTTGGTTTATAGGAGTTCATCTGTATGGGGAAGTTTGGAGACCACTGGATTAGGAAGTCAGTTAAGTAAGGCCCATTTTGTGTAATTGTGTTGGTTAGAACCTGATATAATTCTGTTTTACACAGGTCTTAGACCAGAAGGAACACAGGCTGGATGGTCGTGTTATTGACCCTAAAAAAGCTATGGCTATGAAGAAGGATCCTGTGAAGAAAATATTTGTGGGAGGTCTGAACCCTGAAGCCACAGAGGAAAAGATCAGAGAATACTTTGGCCAGTTTGGGGAGGTGAGTATGGCTTGTTTCTTCCTGGTCTTTGTTGGCCTTGCCTGGCTGGAGTATTCGGGTTTAACCTTTCAGTGGTCTTTTCTTAGCAGGTTTATGTGTTCTGGGGTACTAGAGGTTTAAACCTGAGCTTTGCTTATTATGTTTTCACAGATTGAAGCCATTGAGCTTCCAATAGATCCCAAGTTGAACAAAAGACGGGGTTTTGTTTTTATTACATTTAAAGAGGAAGACCCTGTGAAGAAAGTTCTGGAGAAAAAGTTTCATACTGTCAGTGGAAGCAAGGTAAGGTCTCAGAACTGTCTTACTTGTCTTTGGCTCTTAGAGGTATAGATTAGGTTGGGTTCCTTCTTATAAGAGCTTCCTAGGTTAGTAAGACCTTAGTGTTTGTCTACAGTACACAATGCTGATTTTTTTTTTTTGAGACAGGGTTTCTCTGTGTAGCTTTGTACCTTTACTGGGACTCACTTGGTAGCCCAGGCTGGCCTCAAACTCACAGAGATCCGCCTGGCTCTGCCTCCCGAGTGCTGGGATTAAAGGCGTGTACCACCACCACCCCATGGTCTAGTTCTTTAAAGAGAAGCTGAACTGGAAACAGCTGGTTCATTGGCTAAGAGCACTGGCTCTTCAATAAGACCCTGCTCCATTCCTAGCACCCCTGGTGGCTTAAAACCATCTGTTATAAGCCTGTAACCACAGCTCAAGGACTCTGCTCTCTGGTGGCCTCTGTAGACACCATACACTGTATGCACAAGCTGCATTAATAAAAACCAAAATGGGTGTAAGGATGCAAAGGGGAAGCCAGGCTCCTGTGAATAGAACTGCTGACTATATTCTTTGGTGCTTGATTTAGTGTTAGGGATGATAGTGTACAGCCCAGGGATTATGAGACTTGCAGTGGTCTTCCAGAAGGAAGATTCTAGAGCTCAGAAATTTCCATCTGTAGTGATGTTTTTCCTGCTCCAGAGCTTCTCCCATATGGGTGTGCTTTAGTCAACCCTACTGTAGGCAAAAACCTAAAAAGCTCCCTGAAATCCTGGAACTGACTATAAAGGTGGAGTCATGTTTAGTGGAGTGATAGATTTCAAGTTGGTTAGGAGGGTAGAAGGTGTGGCTCGTGAGTTGAGCTTACTGGAGAACTGGAGTAGCAGCCAGATAAGGTAGGGTGAGGCTCCAGGAAAGTTCTCTCCCTCTCATTGGAAGTTTCAAAAGCTTGGGCTGGGGATTAAAGCAGATAGTTGGGTGGGGCATTCTTAGTTATTCCAAGGACAATGACTTATTTTTTGGTGTGCCCTAATGTGAAGTAGTAGGAAGAGCCTTTTGAGCCCTCTGTGGGAGTGAAAACTGCTGTTGGTGTCCTGCACCCCCTTTGAGATAGGATTTCTTTGTAGTCCACGCTGTCCTGGAACTCACTTTAGACCAGGCTGGCCTCAACTCATAGGCCTCCCACTGCCCAGTTTATTCAGTGTCTTTAATGCAGTAAGATAAAGTGTAAGGCATAGTGTGGTAGGAGAATAACATGCATCTTCCCGCCCGCTTTGGAGACAGCATCTCACTGCTGTCCTGACAGGACTGGAGCTCTTATGTAGAACCTGCTAGTTTCAAACTTGAAGACTTCTGCCTGCTTCTGCCTCCAAGGTAGCTGCGATTAAAGGCATGTGCCATGCCTAGCTCGATTTTACTTTTATGGTTTTTCCCAGACAGGGTTTCTATGTGGTTTTGGTGGCTGTCCTGGAACCCACTCTGTAGACCAGGCTGGCCTCAAACTCAGAGATCCACCTGGCTCTGTCTTCCTAGTGCTGGGATTAAAGGCATTTGTTACCGCCTCCTGGCTTTTTTTTTTTTTTTTTAAATGGGAGTGTGTCAGGACTGTCTTTAGAAGCATACACTGTTAAGTAGAAGCATTTATGTCTCCTTCAAAGTTTTCAGGCATAAAAGGGAGTCTGACTGGGTCCTATTCCGATTTAGATGTGAAGCTGATCTCAATAGACCAATGCTTAGAGAGTAGGGTGGCAGGCAGTATGACTTCCAACACAGCCTGGAGGTCAGTTTGCCGTCCTGTTAGGGTATTTGAGTAGGATGAATATCTTCTGTAAAAAGAGAAGAGTTAAAAAGATTAGTACTTTCAGCCCTTGGGAATTCTGACCTTGCCCAGTATGGCTAGCTTCTCCAGTTAACCTGTTTGCATCCCTAAACTTTTGGTTTGCTGTGGCTGGAGTAGATAGAGGTCTTTGCAGCATCCCGACCGTGAGCTGTCCCACAGGACTTGACCCAGTGTCCTCTTGGCTTTTAGTGTGAAATCAAGGTTGCCCAGCCCAAAGAGGTGTATCAGCAACAGCAGTATGGCTCTGGGGGCCGAGGAAACCGCAATCGAGGGAACCGAGGCAGTGGTGGAGGTGGAGGTAAGTGGAAGCTGGATGAAGACTTTCCCTGCCTGCAAGGAGCTTTCTGTGCCTATCTTGGGATTGCCTCTTGGTGTTCTGTGTAGTAGGGGTGGGCGGGCCGGGTGTGAAGTGGGTACAGCTCAGGGATAGGAGTGGTTTTCCTGGGTGGAGGCTGTGTGCTTGTGCTGCTATGGCTCATGGCTCCATGGAATGAAAGAGCCTTCTCTTTCTCATTGTGCAGCTTGGGGTCCCCAGGCCAAGGGGGCATTACATTGCACTGGGAGAATGATGGGGGCACAGTGGATTGTGCTTAGCTTTGTGGCTGTCCTGAGTCTTGGTACACACATACCTGTGGGCAGAAAGGCAAAGCTGTGCCAGGCGCTTAGCTCCTTCCATCCCAGGCCCCTCTAACTCCAAAGCCTGAACTGCATCTTTTTCAAGGCAAAGCTGCCAAGGGAGGGTGGAGGTGATCAGAGGGTGATTTTTGAGTGTGAGTAAGCTTCCTATACTCCCAAGTGAAGTTATTGGCCTCCTGCAAGGCTGGGCCTAGGGCCCTCTATACCAGAACAGTAGCCTCTTGGCTTCAACTTGAGTTGCCATAGTAACCCCGCCACCCAAAGGGCAGGATTTCCTCCATCCTAGCTCCTGCGTGTGCTAAATGGTCCATGGGCCCCTGTGCCCTGCTCCCCCCCACAGGTCAGAGTCAGAGTTGGAATCAGGGCTACGGCAACTACTGGAACCAGGGCTACGGCTACCAGCAGGGCTACGGGCCCGGCTATGGCGGCTACGACTACTCGCCCTATGGCTATTACGGCTACGGCCCCGGCTACGACTACAGTAAGTAGGAGAGGGAGGCCCCATCTACTTCCTCCTAGGGGAGGCAGGTCAGATAGTGCAGGGGCCGTGCAGCAGGGGCTTTGGAGTCAGACAGGCCTGGTTCAGGCACTGGAGCTACCCCATGGAGCTCTACTCTAGTTCCTTGTGGTCAGGTGTGAGAAGCTGGTGTTGCTGTGCAGAGGTTACATTGTACATTGAGGATGTGGTAAGCGCCTGGCACTGGGTAAATGTACAGTTAAGTAGTAGCCACAACATTGTTCTTATTTCTAGGTCAGGGTAGTACAAATTACGGGAAGAGCCAGCGACGCGGTGGCCATCAGAATAACTACAAGCCATACTGAGAGGCAGCAGGAGCGGCCGACTGACGACCGCACACGCTTTGTTTGGACGCGGAGTGAACACAATTATGTACCAAATTTAACTTGGCAAACTTTTATGGCCTGTCCCATGTGCATCTTATTTAAAATTTCCCCCGGAAATCACTCTCCTGTTTACTATTCCAGAGCTCTAGTTGTAGGCAGCGTGTGGCGTCTCAGAGGCCAGAGCGGCTTTAGGGGGCTGATTTTATTATTACCAGGTTACCTTGTACTAGATTGGAGGGTCTGCTTCCTGTTGCTGCTCTGCAGCCTGGACCTGTGGACCCTGGTTGTAAAGAGTAAACTGTATCTTAGGAAACCAGTGTCACCTTTTTCACCTTTTAATTTTATATTATTTGTGTCATACATTTCCAGTAATGGAAGTGTTAATTTTACTGTACTTTTTGGTACCTTTTGGGAATCTAATGTATTGTAAGGTATTTTACACGTGTCCTGATTTTGCCACGACCTGGATATTGAAGCTATCCAAGCTTTTGAAATAAAAATTAAAAAACCCCCACGCCTGGGTGAGTGTGGGATGCTCTGTGAGACCTTGCCCAGTGTTGGAGGTGCCAAATACTCCTGGGACTAGGGTCTCCTGTAGCAGGGGTCCTTCACCTGTTTTCCTCCCTGACCTTTTCAGTCACCATTTTGTTCCTGTAGCCTCCATATCTAGAGAATGTTTTATCACATATGCTCCAAATCCTTAGATTTTATCCCATTATCCAGCAAATGCAAGTTGTAGCATTGGGGGCTGACTCCCTGGTGGAGGTGGGAATAAACAAGTCCCGCTTACCTGGAGGGTGCTTGACCGAGTTTGGCTGGATCCTCAGTGTTTTGCAACTTCTTACTTTTTCTTCCATGTCTAGAAAAAAGACCCATAGATGACCACCGATCTACCCTACATGATTCCCCATTCTCTACCTTCAGTTTCTAGAGTGCTTGGGGTGATAAGAGATTGGGTCCACCTGTCTATCCAGGCTTTTGTCCCACCATTTCCCTAACACAGATGGTCCCATGCGTGAGCCCAGAGCAGTTCTTTTAGTTAAGTCTCTAATCATTGATGTTCTATACACAAAGAACTCTTAGAGCTGTGCCAGTTTGGAACATCCACTAGGAATTGGGCTTCACTGGTTAACACTTAAGTACTGGTTTTTTGTCTGCTGAGATCTGAGCTTTGTATAACAACCACATTGGTATATAGTCATTTACAGTTTGGTAGTTTCCTTACATAAATTGAGGGAGACCTTGGACAACTCTTGACCTTGATTTAGAGGTTATGAGGAGCATTTCATTGCAGTCAGACATTCATTTTAGACCCTCAGCAATTCAGGGTGCCCCTAGCTTGACATTAGTATTTAGGGCATGCATAAGCATGGATTTTTCCTGGAACTCTAGAGTGGGCAGGGATTAAAGGTAGGCGCCACCCACTGCTGCCCAGCCTAATGTGAGGACCTTCTCTCTTTTTAAGTAGAAGGTAGCCCAGGATTATCTTGAACATCATCTTGTCCTGTTCACCTACCAAATACTGGGATCACAGGTGGTTGCCACCATGTCCATCCTGCTAGTTCAAAGACTGGTTATTTTCATGTCCAGCCCTAAGTTCCACATTGATGCTGCCTTTTAGTGCATGTAGGTAATGATTACAAAAGCCATGTTTTTGAGCTTTCCTAGGGCCTGATCCACGTTATCTAGATAGTGTACCGGTTAGAATGTCATCCAGCTTTGCTACTACATGTTGTGCATTGTCCAGGCTGAAGCACATTGGAGGCTTGAACTTCAGGACGTTCCTTCCAGGGCCATCAGTGCTCAGGAAAATGTAGTTCTCCTTCAGCCTGTAAGAACAAGACACTACAGCCTTCATTCTTTGTCCTGTAACTGTACCTGAAGATAAAAGTGGGATGAATTAATTGGTCCCCACCCAAGGTACACTGTCATTGTGCTGAGTCTGACACTGTCTGTTATGTAGCTCTGGTTGTTCTGGAACTTGTGTAAGACCAGGCTGGCCTCCAGCTCAGTCAGAGTAAGCCTCTTCTTCCTGAGTGCTGGATTAAAGGTGTGCTCTACCTTTCAGTTCCACAAGGTTTTACTAAGTTGCTCAGGCTATTCTTGAATTCACCTTGTGGACCAGGTCTTAAAGGCTCTGATTATAATCCAGCTACCATATCACCATGCCTGCCCAGCTCATTACCTCTACCTAGTCCAGGTGCTGGTGGCTTGAGAGGTACAAAATGATTACATTCTTTTTGATTCTCCAGTCTTTGTCCCAGAAAGAAAAAAGTGGGGTCAGACCCAGGGCAAAACCCAGCCCTGCGTGGGGTGACTACAATTAAGAACACTAACCTGGGTTCTGGCTTTTATATCACCTGAATTTACAATCCCCGATTCCGACTGGAGTGGTTATGCTGGCTGAGGCCAGTTACTATTGTATATAGTTAGGTGCACACATTTTACAATGTGAATAAAGAAGGCACATTCAAACCCAGGGTTTTTCATGGTTGGAGTAGGTCTGGTAGAAGGGGTGGGTGTCTCAGATTGGTTGCTACATGCTTTCAGCCAAGGATTAGGGCCTAGACAGCTGGAGAGGCTTAATTGCTTGAGGCTAAACGGACCCACAGTGTTTGCTATTTGGGGAAGGCAATTTAGGAGGAAATACCTGGAGACCAAGTATTCTGCCTCTTCAGTTGCTGGTGTCCTCAAGGTCTCATCTTTGATCAGATCCACACCGATAAAGAGCCCAGTGCCCCTGAAGGAGGTGACATCTTTACAGTCATGGTCCTTGCCTCACTCTGCCCTGGCCTCAGCCACCCCCTTCACCCTGGAGAGTGATCCTGGTGTGGGCTGAAGAAAGGCTGGGGGACCTTCAGAATCCCAGTTCCTTCTAGAGAGTGGATGTAGACATTTTTATCCCAAGGTATGAAAATGGAACAGTGCTGAACCCCTAGCAGGTATTTGGTTAGTCATGTCTGTTGCATCCAGAACCTTACCTGACATCCCCAATAATAGGATGCTTGGCTTTCTGCTGGCTGAGGTGCTCCATTAGGAAACTGCCCACATTACTGGCATGAGCCTGGAGCTGTTCTGTTTCCAAGACATCCAGGACTGCCAGCCCCACAGCACAGGACACTGGGTTGCCTCCAAACTGAACCAGGGGACAGCAATGTCAGATGCTCTGCCATGGAATTGCCACAAAAAGACAATTGGGAAGGCTATAGGCCCAAAACCTTTACACTTGGGGCTGTCCTCTTCATAAACTGGTCTCTCCTGGGGGTCTTCAACCCAGGTTAGGTATAAGGTAAGCAAGAGAGAACTGGTCCAGCCCATCCCCTGGCCTCTGGGCACCATGCATGCACATGGTACACAAAAATGCACAAATCTTTTGAAAAGCCAAACAAGCAGAAATGGGGATTGGCTCAGTTAAAAGTTCCTGCCTAAGCAGGGCAGTGGTGATGCACACTAATTCCAGCACTTGAGAGGCAGAGGCAGGTGGATCTCTTAAGTTTGAGGTCAGCCTGGTCCAGCTAGTTCCAGCATAGCCCAAGTTACACAGAGAAACTCTGTCTTGAAAAAGTTCCTGGCAAACTGGAAGCCTTGGTTTCAGTCTTGAGCACTGAAAAATCGGGTGGTGGCGTATGTCTATAATCAATGAGTTAGAGGAAGGAGAATCAGGTCCTCTTCAACTACGTATGGAGTTAAAGGCCAGCTTGGGCTCAATGAGACCCTTTCTCCAAAAAATAAAATCTGTTGTAACTGGGGAGATGAATAGTAGGTAAGACCACTTGCCACCGTAAACATGAGGACGTGAATCCCCAGCATTGATGTAAAAGGCTGGGCAGAACTGCATGTGTAATCCTAGCAGTAGAGGTGAGAGGGTAGAGGCAGGTGGTTGACAGGAGGGAAACACTGAGCTTTCATATTCAATAAGAAACTTTCCAAATAAGAGAAAGCCTTAGAAGACAACAGCCTCTTCTGGCATTCACATGTGCGTACATACCACACAGTGAAAAACAAGACGGATTGTAAGGTAAAGTGCCTGCAGAGATCGAATGATGCAGAGCCTGGGGGAAGGTGAGAGGGAGAGGACCCACTCCACAGAGTGGTCCTCCGACTGGTATGTGTTCTGGGAACACATGCAGCACCCCTCACATACAACACATATATGCAAAGTAACAAACCACAAAAGTCATAAACTCATCCCACCTGCAGGCTGAGGTATGATTGTTTGAGCCCAGGAGTTTGAAGACAGCTTCAACAGTGTGATACCCACCTCTAGTGCCAAAGTGCCAAAAAACAAAACCAGAGCCTCAAACCAGTGGAAACAAGCCAACTTAAAAAAAAAAAAAAAAAAAAAAAAAAAAGTGACTTTACAAGACAGAGGTACAATATTTGAAAAAGCTACAAGAGTCTGATAGCTTAGAATGGATTGTATTTGTCTTTCAAGTTGTATGCTGAAATCATATTCTCATTATGATGGTATTAAGTAGGACTTGGCTGGGTGGTAGTGCCTCATGCCTTTAACCCCAGCACTTAGGCAGAGGCCAGCCTGGTCTACAGAGTGAGTTCCAGGACAGCCATGGCTGCACAGAAACCCTGTCCTGGTGGGGAAAAAAGGACTGGTGGCAAACACCTTTATGTCAGTAACACCCAGGAAGCAAAAGCAGGTGGATCTCCTGAGTTTGAGGCCAGCCTGGTCTACATATTCCTGGCCAACCAGGACTGTGTTGTGAGGCCATTTTCAAAAATGTGTGTGCAGGTGCATGTCCACATGGGTACAGAGGTCAACCTAACCTTGGATATGGTGGATGTTCTTCGGAGACATCCATCTTGTTTTTTGAAAATTTCTCATTAGGCTCTGGAACAGACCAATTAGACTCTCCTGGCTGTCCAGCAAGCCCAGGAATCCAGTCTCTGCCCCCTAGCTCTGATGTTACAGGCCTGTGCCACTAAGCCTAGTCTTTTATGTGGGTTCTGGAGATTGGACTCGGGCCTCATGTTTGCAGGGCAAACTATATTATGGACTTATCCATAATATTCCATATTATGGAATTACTTGTTAGGTCCTTATTTTTGTTTTGTTTTTTTAAATTGTGTGGGAGGAGGACAAGACACAACCTAAGGGATATAGCTTATGGCAAAGTATTTGGCCTCGAGCACTGACCTGATGTATAAAGATGTCTTTTTTGTGGTGCTGGGATCAAACCAAGGGCCTTGTACCTGCTAAACATGTGCTTTACCACCGAGCTACACTTCCAGCCCACAAACATCACTGTAGACAGATAAATATAAACATTCTCATATACTGGGCAAAATGCTTAATGCCCTATACGTATTCAACTGTATTGCAAGTCCTTCTCACCCAGGATGATGATGATAATATTATTACTGGTTTTTTGAGTCAGCGTTTCTCTGTGAAACAGTCCTGGCTGTCCTGGAACTCTAGACCAGGCTGGCCTCTGCCTCCTGAGTGCTGAGTTTAAAGGTCTGTGCTACCACTGCCCAGCATACCCAGGATATTAAGTCAGCTATTTTTACATAGGGTTTTTTGTTTTTGTTTTTTGAGGTTCAGCAGTCTTTCCTAAGTATAAGCAACAACCATTTAAAAAAAAAAAAAACAACTAGACAAATTGGATCATCTAAAATGTATTTTTTACTTTTATTTTTTGAGGTAGGGCTTTACTATGTAGTGTAGACCTAGCTGACCTATAACTCACTATTATGTAGACCAGGCTGGCCTCAAATTCAGCAGTCCATTTGCCTCTGCCTTGCCTAGTTTCATATAAAACGGTAAAAATTTTCAGGCCAGTGAGATGACCAGGGAGCTCAGTAGGTAAGAGCCAGATGTACAAGTCTGGTGACCTGAGCTTGATCCCTAGAATCCAGGTACCAAGTAGCACAGAGGTTGCACGCCTTTAATCCCAGAACTTGGGAGGCAGAAGCAGGAGGATCTGAATGAGTTTCAAGCTAGCCTCGTCTCTAGAGTGAGATCCATCTCAAGACCAAAACAGAGATGATTGATAATTTATGTTTTCGTGGTTTCTCATAAATATATAAAGGAAGTGAAGACTGCTGCCAACTGGATGGATATATTCACAGAATACACTGTTGGCAGGACACTAAGCTCAACCTAGATATGTGTGCTTGCATGGGTATCTCACACAAACACACAAGAGACATGCATATACATAGGAATTTCCACAAGCACTACCAACTAAAGAGTAGAAAAGACACAACCTAGCATTTCACAGAAGAGGGAACACACGGATAGTAAGCAGAGAGGACTGTGGAAGAGGCTCAGCAGGTGAAGGTCTTATCTACAAGCGTGAAGCCAAGAGTCTGATCTCTGGGACTCACTGGGGAAGGAGAGAACTGATTCTTGCAAGATGTCCTCTTTTGTGTGCACACAACAAAGTACATAAAAATCTACTAAAACTCCTGGTAAAATTTTAAGTGTTGATGAGAAGTGGAGCATGGACGTGAACTGTAATCCTGGCACTCAGCTGGCACAGGATGATTGCCATCAGTTTCAAGGTCCATGGATTATATATTCAGTACCAGGCCAGCTAGGACTTTTCACAGTAAGACCTCACGAAACATCAAACCCCAAACAATATACTACTGGTTAGCTATTTTGACCTGTGAAGTACTTTGGAAAACATTTCATTATCTTTTAAAATTGAGTATGGACACACCCTCTGGCCCTGCAATTCCATGTCTGGGTTAATTTGTAACTGATCTTTCTGCACATGGAGAACAGACTGTTAAGAATTTCCATAGTTGTACTGTTCACAAGAAACGGAACAGCCTCAGAGCACGTCAGCAGGCATGGATGGGTCAAGTGTGGATGTTATAAAGCAGGGAAACAAGCGAGTGACTATAGATGGTTCTTGGTAATACAATGGCAGGTGAAAAATACAAAATCCTTAGAGTTCATGGGCATTATGAGAGAGTTCAGTAAAAGCAAAGCGCAGCCAAGCAGTGGTGGAACATGCGCACGCCTTTAATCCCAGCACTCGGGAGGCAGAGCCAGGGGGATTTTTGTGAGTTTGAGGCCAGCCTGGTCTACAGAGCGAGATCCAGGACAGGCTCCAAAACTACACAGAGAAACCCTGTCGGGGGGAAAAAAAAAAAACAAAACCAAAATCAAACAAAAAAAACCCAAAGAGCTACTAGAATAAAGAACATGGTTTCAGAATCAGGATAGATGAAAGTCAGAGTCAGGATCCTCCTTTTTGTCTGAGGTGACAGCTTCTCTCGGGCTCACTAATCAAACCGAGCTGGTGAGGTAGCTCAGCAGGTTAAGGTAAGTTGTGGTCAAACCTGGTGGACTGAATTAGATTGCCAGAACTCCTAATGGAAAGAGCAAATGACCTCCACACGCCAGTAGCTGCATATGCACTCATACACAAATAAATAAATGTAAAAATCTTAACAAAAATGGGCAAGTAGCCAGCTAACTAGAGGAGGGCTATACAGAGAGAAGGCTGAATTTAGCTTATGCACTTATGCCAGGGTCAGGCCCCACTGGGTCATCCGCCTTCTAGGTAACAACCCTCCCTCCCTCCACAACTGGCTAACTACTGCGCAGCTACAGATTTTGCTCTTGACTTCTCTGTCTCCATTACCTGTTCCCCAGCCCTGTGTCTACTTCCTGCCTGGGATGTCCCTTCTATTCTCACAGCAGACCATGGTATTCTGTGTCCACTAAGCTAGGCTCTCCAGTGTCACAGTCAGGTCTAGGAGTGTTTCTTGCCCTGACATCAAGCCCACCCAGGGAAGAGGCTGTTTGTCACTCGGGCAGAGTAAAGTCTGCCGAAAGCACCAGAGCAGATGCCATTTCCCTTGCTCAGACTGACCCTCATTGCCTATCTGACATCTTGCCAAATGCTGACTTCCTTAAAAGTTCAAATCGCTTCTTGTGGAAATAATGGTGAGTCCACAAGTCCGTTCCTGCCCCTGGCCAGATCCAGTCTCCTGACTCCACCTTTTTCTCTACACTGATGGCCAGAGATTTTTCCAAAGGGTACTTTAGAGAGCTCATCTCTCTCTGAAGGAAACCCTTCCTTGGGAGTCAGAGGCATCGCTCAGTGGCACAGCATTTGCATAGCACTAATAGGCCTGCATTTGGTCACCAGCGCTTTGAAACGAAAGACAAAAAAGCCAAGCCAAGCAACACACCCCCTGCAGTTTGCCATGCTCAGGAACACAGACTGTTTCTGTGATGGCAGGAGGCTCTGGCTGAGGACCCAGCCTGTTCCCACCCTGCATCTGCAGTCTCAGAGCTACCAAGCTGGCTGCCTGTGAGCTTCAGTTAGGGAAAAACCTTGGCCTCTGCTCCAAGGACAGGGAACCATCCTTCCTCCACGACATGATGTGGACCTCCTGTCTCTAAGCTGACCACGACACTCCCTCCTCTCAGGTTCTTCAGCTTTCTGACTCCAGCATCTGCCACAGGTAGGTAGCTTCTGCTGGAAGGGAAGGGACTCTTACACTCTGTGTTTTATACAATCTTTTCTGTGACAGCATTTATACTGATTTTGAAAGATGTTTTACAGTACTAAAAAAAAATCGGATGTGGGCCAGGTGAGGCAGCACACACACACCTTTGACATCAGTACTTGAGAGGCAGAAACAGGTGGATCTCTTGAGTTTGAGGCCAGCTTGGTCTACAGAGTGAGTTCTAGGCTAGTCAGGGCTACACAGCGAGTCTCTGTCTCTCAGACAGACAGACAGACAGACACACACACAAAACAAAAACCTGATGTGTAGCTTCCTGGAGGATGGCATTTTAGAAATCTGTATGCTGGGCACAGTGAAAGCCCTGAAGCCTTCACTGACTAAGGACGTGGTGACCGAGTGACAGTTAATATTGTCCTCAGATTTACTCACCGTGTTGAAGTATTCGACACCAGTGGCTTCAAATGCCCTTGACACGGCTTGGGTAGTGGCCACGCAGGCAACAGGGTGACCATTGCCGATGCACTTGCCCATGGTGACAATGTCAGGGACAAAGTTTTTCCCCTCCAGCTGGAAGGCCCAAAAGTGCTTGCCAACTCGGCCAAAACCCACCTGGATCTCATCGGCGACAAAGAGCCCTCCAGCCCTGCGAATGTGCCTGTGGAGGGAGATGGCAGACAGGGCTATGGTGAGAGACTGGAAAGGCCTGGGGTGTTGAATCTTCCATTTGGGCAAATGGCTGGCCTTCTCTGGGCCATTATTTCTTTAAGGGTGTTGTTTCAGAAACTGCAGGCAGGCTATAGTTGGAATTTGGAATAGATCTCGGGAAATCCAATTAAAAAATTAAAAGCCTGCCCTCCCTTGGGCAGAGCCTGCCCCTCTACTCACTCTGCCACCTGGGAGAAGTAGCCAGCAGGGGGAATGATCTGCCCACCCACACTGGGCAGGGACTCGGCGAAGAAGGCTGCGATCTGCGGATGAGACAGAGGAGTTTGGTGTGCCTTGCTAAGCTAATACAGGCACGCCCCTTCCTTTGGATGCTGGGTCACATCCGAGGGTGTGACTCGCCCCTTGATGCCTCCATCCTCTTGTACTGCACCAGTCAACTAAATTCACTTACACATCCTCCCGCCTCCTAAACCTTTTCTTCCCAGTCCCCATGTGGTGACCAGCAACAGGCTCACCTTCCTTAGAACAAAAATGTGGCTTCATCTTTATACCTTCCTTTAATGTGTCTTGCTGACACCCAGTGTCTCATGGCTGTCACATCTGAGTCCACTTCTTGTCCCCAGGTACTGCAGATGCAGTTTTATGGGATACCTCTTCCTGTCTCTCATATTGCCCTTGGGAGGATGCTTCAACACAGACACTGAGGTCATCATCTCTGTCCTTCTTAAAACCCTTCATCCAAGCATGTTTTCCCCACTGTGTACTCCTTTACTGCTGGTTACTCCTTTAGTCTTAGCCCAGTTGCTAGCACCATGGGCCTTGTTCTCCCAGGGTATACACTCCTGTCTGCCTCTCCACAGAATCCCCATTGACTGCCCTGGGGAGGCAGCCTCATGGTCCCTGTCTCTAGGCTGCCCTAGTGAAACATATCTGGCGTGCAACTCAAGACAGAGAACAGCCTAGTCCTCCGGTATCCTGCCTACTTGTCTAGGTCCATCTGACAACCTGCTCTACCTGGCCCCAGTCACATGGTTCTCATCTGTGTGCAGGTTCCTGTTGAGGAAGCTCTTCCTTTCCTGCCTCCTGCCTTCCCTGGAATGGCTAAATCTTACCTTTAACTACATAACTCCATAGTAACCTCCTCAAAGGAGCCTCCTTAGATCTACACTGCGCCAGCCTGGGTGCTGGGGTCCATACTCTCCAGTATATTAAAACTAGGCTGGACATTAACGAGCCTTATCGCCTCTCCACACTTGATTCTCAAATCAAAACCAGGGTCTTATTCTGCTCTTTGGTTCAGTACTGGAATTGAGTCCAGGATGTCTCATACACATATCTAGGCAAGCTCTCTGACATTGAGCTACATTCTCACCACACCCCCACCCTCCTTTTCTTTGAGACGAGGAACCAGTTCCAGCCCTGATTGGCCTAGAACTCCCTATACAGACTACACTGGCCACAAACACAAATAGATCTGACTCTGCCTCTTGAGAGCTGGGATTGAAGGTGCTGCTACTACACCAGGCTTCCCACTCTTTTTTTTTTTTTTTTAACTTTAAAAAAAAATTCCAGGGCTGGACAGATGGCTCAGTGGTGGTTGCTCTTCTGGAGGTCCTGAGTTCAATCCTCAGCACCCACATGGTGACTCACAGCCATCTATAACTCTAGTTCTTGGGGATCCAACATTCTCTTCTAACCCCCAGGGGCACTGCACACACATGGCAGACAGATATACATGTAAGCAAAACACCCATACACACAAAATACTAAAATGATTTTAAAAAATTAAAATGATTTTGTATAGAGTTTACTAAGTAGCTAGAATAACGCCTGTGCCACCAGGCCTGGGCTCATTCTACTCTCCAACTGTCTGGTCTCTCTCAGCATCTGTCCCAGAGGATTTGACATGGGTGTGGTTACCTTCCTGCCCTTCTCCTGTGCGGTGTGGATCACATGCTTCACCTCACTGGCATAGGCCTCTGCTGGATTGGGGTGGTCTTCTCGATAAGGGCCCCGGTAGGTGTCTGGGAGAGGAGCCTGTAGGGAGACACTGCCATGTCAGCTAGGTTTGGGGGTGGAGACTGACCTGCTGCCGATGTAGGTGTGCATACCACATGGACCCATTCCTTCTGGCCATCCAGGTCCCGGAACTTGTAGGGACTGATGTCGATCAAGGAGCTCAGGTGACCGTGGTAAGCACTGGGGAGAAGGAGGACATGGGCTTAGGCCCTGGTGGTGTTCATTCCCTGGATCAGCCCGAACCACTGTCTATCACTTTTGAAGATAAAACATAGGGGAGGGCAATCTTTCTTACTCAGGTACGAGTCCTTGAGCTGGGGACGAGTACAGGCTTGAGTGGCTTCCTGCAAGGCCACTTACTGGCATGCCACAATTCTAGTCACCTGACCACTCTGGGCTCAGTTTTCCCTTCTGTAAAGTGGGGGCACAGGGTTCCAATCCATTTTAAATCTCAACTGGTCTCTAATGGCCTTTGGTCTCTAGTGCAGTCAACTGAATCTTCAAATGCTGTGGGGATGATTTCACTCCCCAGCTGCTGTTCTCTCAGAAAGGTGGACTGAAGACCTCCAGGGAAGTGTCACTGGGGTCTGGTTTTCATGTCACACTGGTTTCCAGTGGCCCTCTATCTGCCTCGTCTCTGCTTAAGGCCCCAAAGTCAGAACCCTTACAGGCCTGTGGAGCCCAGGCTCTGGAGAAGCAGGGTCGTGAGTTGTACTTACTGGTCCAATACCACCACATCCTGGTGTCCTGTGTATTGGCGAGCCAGTCTCAAGGCCAGGTCGTTGGCTTCTGACCTGTGACAGAAAATACGGGCATTACTTGGAACACCACCCAAGCGCTTCCCATGGAGAAGGCTCCTTCCATCCTTGAGAGCATCTCAGGACACCATTCCCTTGGCAGCATCTAGTACCGTCTGTGTATCAGGAGCAGGGCAGAAACAGGAGGTGTCCTTTTAAAACTTACATTATGGTGCATCTGTTTTGTTTTTTTGAGAGACAGGGTTTCTCTGTGTAATAGCTCTGGCTGTCCTGGAACTCAGTCTGTAACTCTGTAGAGTAACAGGCTGGCCTCGAACTATGACTTGAACTGCCTCTGCCTCCTGAGTGCTGAGATTAAAGGCATGTGCCATCATTGCCCAGCTCTGATCTATCTCGAAAGCCAAACAATGAAAGCAGAGTGATCATTTCTGTAAGCGTCAACACTGGGCACAGGGAGCTGAAGAAAACCTACATGAAGAGGCTCCATGTAAGTAAGAGGGTGTTATGGGGTAAAATGTGTTCTTCTAAACTACTACATTGAAGCCCTAACTCCCAGTACCTCAGAATGAATTGCATGTGGCCTCATGTGGAGATGAGGCCTTTAAGCAGGTTAGTTAAAAGGAGGACTTGGGGCAACCCCAGCCCAATCTGATTGATGTCCTTATGAGAAATGGTGTGGATTCACAGATACCAGGGACATTTGCACAGACCCTGTGAGGTGGATTCACAGAGATACCAGGGACATTTGCACAGACCCTGTGAGGTGGATTCACAGATACCAGGGACATTTGCACAGACCCTGTGAGGTGGATTCACAGATACCAGGGACATTTGCACAGACCCTGTGAGGTGGATTCACAGATACCAGGGACATTTGCACAGACCCTGTGAGGTGGATTCACAGATATCAGAGGCATTTGCACAGACTCTGTGAGGTGAGTGGGAGGGTAGTCATGTGCTAGGGAAGGAGCCAGGCCTCAGAGGACGCGGACCCTGCTGACACAATGGTCTTAGACTTTTAGCCTCTAGAACTTTTGAGAAAGTAACATTATTTTTACTTTGTTTTTGAGATAGGATCTCTCTCCATAACCCTGGCTGTCCTGGAGCTCACTGTGTGGCTTCAAACTCACAGATTCCCCTGCCACTGCCTCTCAAGTGCTGGGATTAAAGGCACCACCATATGTAGCCTGAGAAAATACATTTCTGTTGCTTAACCTCCAAGTCTGTAACCTTTTGTTATGGTTACCTTAGCCACAGTGGGGTCAGTGATACATCTGCAAAGAGGTAATGCTTGCCCTAAATCCTGAGGAAGATTCTAGGACTCTGGAACAGAACTACAGGCCTTGTTCTGTGTGGTATACTCAGGCAACAGAGGGAAGGAAGCCAGGCCAAGGAAGCCGGGGCAGAGAAGTGGAGAGATATGCAGGGCCGTGTTCTCATGACTGAGGAGGAGCCTGGCTGTCTCTTCAGCAGCATGCAAAGACAAAAAAGAGACTATGAAGCAAAGAAAGGGTGTGACTCTGGTCTCATTTTAGGAGGCAGCCTCTGGGTATTTCTAAAGGGAATGACGTGAGAGTGAGGAAGCCCTGTAGGCTGCCTGGGTGAGAGCCATGAGGATGAGCTAAAAGAAATGACCCTGGGTCAGATTACGGAGGACTGCATGTGGAGTTTCTTCCAAGCACACACAGGTGGCCCATGCCTTTACTCCCAGCACTTGAGAGGCAGAGGCAAGTAGATCTCTGAGTTCGAGGCCAGCCTGGTCTACAGAGTGAGTTCCAGGACAACCAGGCTGTTACATGGAGAAATCCTGTCTTGAAAAACCAAAAAGAAAACAAAAACAAAACAAAAAATTACAAAAACCCAAAAAAACAGCCGGGGTGGTGGTGGTGGTGGTGGTGGTGGTGGTGGTGGTGGTGGTGGTGGTGGTGGTGGTGGTGGTGGTGCAGCATGCCTTTAATCCCAGCACTCAGGAGGCAGAGCCAGGCGGATCTCTGTGAGTTCGAGGCCAGCCTGGTCTACAGAGCAAGATCCAGGATAGGCAACAAAACTACACAGAGAAACTTTGTCTTGAAAAACAAAACAAGCCGGGCAGTGGTGGCGCACGCCTTTAATCCAGCACTCGGAGCAGAGCAGGTGGATCTCTGTGAGTTCGAGGCCAGCCTGGACTACCAAGTGAGTCCCAGGAAAGGCGCAAAGCTACATAGAGAAACCCTGTCTCGAAAAAAAAAAAAAAAAAAAAAAAAAAACAAAACAAAACAAAAAACAAACAAAACCCCAAACAGCAAAAACAACAGCACCCCCCAAAACCCAAAACAAAACAAAAAACAACCATCCAAAAAAGAAAACAACAAAAACAACATCAAAAGAAAAACAAAACAAACAAAAAAAAAAAAACAAAAACAAGCACAAAACAAAAAACCATACAAAAACCCAGGTCCCCTGGAAAATCAGCCATTGTCCTTAACTGCTGAGCCATCTCTCCAGCTCCAACATCTGGGTTTGTGAAACAGATTTTCCAGTCACCAGCACATGGATGACTTTTTTGTTGTTGTTTTGAAACAGGGTTTCTCTTCGTTAACAGCCCTGGCTGTTCTGGATCTCGCTTTGTAGACCAGGCTGGCCTCACAGAGATCCACCTGTCTACCTCCTGAGGGCTAGGATTAAAGGAGTGCACCACCACGCCCAGCTCATGGAATTTAAAATTCCAAGCAGATAGATGAAATCACAGAGGGGGAAGGAAGGATGGGACTTGTCTACTGAACAGAGGAGGAGTAGCGCCAGCAGCTGGTAGACACCAGAGCCTGGAAGCAAGAGGAAAAAGCCTCTCTAGGGAGAATGACAGCCGTCAAACTGCCGAGAAACAGGTAAAGGGGGTAGAGAGGTCACAGGACTTGATAGCATAAAGTCACTGGAATCCACACAGAAGAACTTGGTGGGCCAGGCAGTGTTGGCACACGCCTTTAATCCCAGCACTTGGGCGGATCCCTGTGAGTTCAAGGCCAGCCTGGTCTACAAAGTGAGTTCTAGGAAAGGCACAAAACTACACAAAGAAACCCTGTCTCCAAAAACAAAAAAAAAAAAAAAGAACTTGGGGGAGGGAGACACCAGGAACTGCCTCCCCTGTGCCCATCTCCCCGTTCTTTACAGAGGGTTCCCAGTTTGGCTCTTCCAGCTCCTAACCAGCTCCCCACTTCCTCCCCTCCCCCACCTTTTAACACTGTGGTACTAGGGATGGAAAAGCCTTGTGCACACTGGGTAAGTGCTCTACCAAGTCCCTGCAGCTGCTTATCTGTGAAATGAAGATAGTAAATTCTGCTAGATTCTTTAGGAGACTGAAGCCTGTAAGGGGCCATGGCACCTGTGGCTGCTCCTATAACCCAAATGCTATCTGTTGGAATGTTCTTTAGACATGTGGGTCACCTTCCTGATTCTGTCATCGCTGCCACTCCCAGTGCAAGGGCCCAACACTAGCCTCTCTTCATCTCGCCATCATGATAGCATCACTTGCCTGATTAAAACCCTTCAGGGGGCCGGGCGGTGGTGGCGCATGCCTTTAATCCCAGCACTCGGGAGGCAGAGCCAGGTGGATCTCTGTGAGTTCGAGGCCAGCCTGGGCTACCAAGTGAGCTCCAGGAAAGGCGCAAAGCTACGCAGAGAAACCCTGTATCGAAAAACCAAAAAAAAAACCCTTGGTGGGGGCGTGGCTGGAGAGATGCTCAGCTGTTAAGAGCATCGGCGCTCTCGTAGAGGACCTGTTTTCAGCCCCCCACATGTAAGCTCACAGCTGTCTGTACTGCGGTTCCAGGAGATCTGAAACCACTCCACAGCCTCAGACACGTACACCGTGTATAGACATGTGCAGGCAAATATATTGAAAACATCAAACACACATATTAAAACAAACATTGCCGCAGTGGTGGCGCACGCCTTTAATCCCAGCACTCGGGAGGCAGAGCCAGGCAGATCTCAGTGAGTTCGAGGCCAGCCTGGGCTACAGAGTGAGTTCCAGGACAAGCTCCAAAGCTACACAGAGAAACCCTGTCTTGAAAAACAAAAAAACAAACAAAAAAACATCAAAAACACTACCACCACCAGAAAAAAACAAACCAACCCTCACCCCAACTCCCTATAGCTTTCTAGAGGTCTTAAGAGAAAAGCACCTTCCCCCACTTGGTTAAGGGACCGCTCACTCTTTCCTCTTTTGGGTCACCAAGCATGCCTTGCCCCTTCTTGTTACAGGGCCTTTGCCCAGGCTGTGCCAGGGCGGTGACCAACCTTGACGAGAATACTTCGGGGGCGGGGGAGGGGCAGCCTCCTCCCTTAGCTGCCACCTCAGGAGCTCTTAGCATCTACACAGGGGCACAGTCAAGTCAGGTCCCTGGCTGCTTCTGGGCCCCGTTACTCTGTGTTCTTGCTCCAGAAAAGGACCCTTCCGTAATGTCACTTTCTCTGAAGAACCATCTGATGTCCCGTAAGCCTGCTGAGCCACACCTGATGGCGGAATCGGTAAGGAAGAACTAAAGAAATCCGTGAGGAGACGATGGTGTCCTCTCCAGAGGAAGAACCTGGAGCCCACAGGAAAAGCTCCAGAGCCTCTCCCTGCGGTGGCCCCACGGCCCCAGGCAGCTTTACTATGCTGCACCCACCCGGGTGGCTTTCTTCTTGGCATTTGTCTTCAGCAGGGCCTGCTGGCCGCGGTTCACTTACCCAGAATTCAGGAAATAAAACACGGAGAGCGCCTCCGGCAGGGTCTCCGACAGCCTCTGGGCATAGTCCACGATGTTGTCGTGCAGGTATCGGCTGTTGGTGTTGAGCACCAGGTTCTGCTCATGTGCGGCCTGGACCACGACAGGGTGGCAGTGCCCGACTGCAAGAGGGTCACCTCCATCACATGGGCGACTCCACTCAGCCAGCCCCACCAGATCCCCCCTCAGCTCGGTCTGCAGACCCCTCCAGGGGGGGGTGAAGTTAATGAAGACAGGGTGGGAAGAGGGGCGTGGCCTGGGGGAGCACAGAGATGATGTTCCGGAATGGAAGTTCTGGGAGAGATTCCAGCAGAAGGAAAAGATGGTCCTGTAGAAACACTATCTAGAAAAACCAATGTTAGCTATCTGGAGACCTTCGGCTGGAGGGGAAAGGTCAGAGGGTCAGGGGTAGGAACAGAGAGCAGAGTTAGCGTTTATCAAAGCAGTTTAACAGTATTAACACAGTTATCCAAAACACCTGAGTCAAGCTAGGTGCATTGCTAGTTGAGTTTTGTCTATTGGCCAATGAACAACAAGGCTCTGAGGACTAAGTAACAACCCCCCAGCCCCCAGACAGGGTCTCTCTGTGAAGCCCTGATTGTCCTAAAATTTGCTATGCAGACCAGGCTGGCCTTGAACTCACAGAGATCCACCTGCCTCTGTTGCTTGAGTGCTGGGAGAGTCCTGGATTTTAACCTTTATCTGCCTCCAATGTGCCTTCTAACGCACAGCCTTCCTTTCCTCCTCAGCTCTGGTGGCCCCAGTTGGTTGAATTCAGTCTCCTATAGTCCCCCCACAACAGTCCATGGGGCTGAAGGCCTGCTGTCATGACCCTGCACAGGGCCAAGGTCATGCTACATTGGTGGTCATGCCTGGGCAGGCTACATGTCCAGCTTGCTGTGAGTTCTAAGTGGAACTTGGACCCTAACACCTGAACCACTAACTCCGGCCTGGTTTAGCCTTTTCAGGCTCCTTCACGAAAATTGGGGGACCCTCTGCCCACGGATGGTAGTTCTGTTCAACCCAGGCTGCCAATCAGATGTACAGCCTCAGCCTCCTCTCCTGCCCCACCAAGGGCAAGGCGTCATACTGACCATGAGCCACGTTATTGATACAGTCCAGGAACTCTCGCCCTTGCTCATCGTACAGGTACTGCCCTTGGCCTCGGATAATCTTAACAGGATCTTCAGGAAAAAAGAGTCTGCAGGAAGAGCTGTGGGGACAGGCAAAGAACGACGGATAGCCTCGTCTAAAGACCGGAGGAGCGGGAGACTACGCTGATCACAGCCTTCCTCACTCCTTCCCAGTTTCTAGAAAGGACAAAAGCTTGCCTCCTCATCCTATGAGGAGGAGCAGGACAGGGCAGAAAGTTGCGGATACAAAGTTGTTTAAGCCTCGGTGGCCCTCTCAATTTTGCTTGCACATAACATCAGTTCCTCTAGTCCTGGCGAAAGATGCTTTCGGGGAGCTGCTCGAAGAAATGCCCCATGCTAGGAGCAGGATCTTAGCCCGGAACATTTCCTGCCATCTCAGGGGCCCTACTGCCCCTGGCTGGGGTGGGTGGCTAGCTCCGGCCACTGCCTCCTCTCCACGTGGAACCGAGGGTCCCTCTCACAGGCTAGGAGCAGACTTCCTCTAACCCTGCCTGTGACACGACTGCCCACCCCGGGCTAGGCCCAGCTCCCCTCGCAGGCAGCTGCCAGGGGCAAAGCCACCCCGGGGCAGGGGACGTCCCGGAGCCGCGGGCTGGCCCACGGCCGCTTCTAATAAGCTGAGAGAGGCGGGGAAGCCGGGGACTCGGGGCGGGCGCTGGGCGCGCCTTCCAAGCCCGCACTCGGTACCTGAGCAGCCGGCGCCTCAGGTCCAGAGTGGCCGCCTTGGCGCGCGAATCCGCGGCCATCTCGCCACGCTGCCAGGCAGGGCCCAGACACTGCGCGCTTGGCCCCGCCTCCGCCGCTACGTTAGCCCCGCCCCCGCCAGCTACGTTAGCCCCGCCTCCGCGTTAGCCCCTCCTCCGCCGGCTACGCTGGTTTTGGTCGGGGCTTCAGTCCTGGCCCTGCTCCCAGGGGCGGCCTTCCTGGCATTCACTTATTTAAGCCAACCCCCGAGCAAACTGGTTTGTGATTCACGCCGCCGCACGCGGATGCTCTGCGCTGGCTCAGGGTCGTACCTCGCCCTTCTCTCCCACCCCTGAGATTTCCCTCCCAGGAACGTGTCCCCAGGTCGCCCCGTTGAGCCGGACTCTGGACTGCGGCTGGGCACGGCCAAGCAGGTTGCCCTTTCTGCTCTTTAGAGCGTGACTCCCTGTGAGGGTAATGACTGGCACCTTGGAAGGACGCAGGCTTTCCCAGCCCGGTCACAGGAGAGCTCCGGGCCACGGTTGCGACAGTCCACGGAGAGATCACTAGATTCTTGCTAGGCCCAGGCATGGTGAGCTTGACATGTCGCTACAGGAAGAGAATCTTGCAGTGGGCAGATGGGAAGAGGGTTGGTAAACTTACGAGTTCTTCCTTATGTGCTGTCCAGGAAACAGGCCCAGAAAAGAAAGGGTTTTGCTCCCAGACACACAGTAGTAGGCCTGCTGCAGAGGCTGCATTAAATCAAGGCCTCCTGAATTCCTAGCACACTGACTGACAAGAGGCCTCTGCGACCGGTCGGGGAGCTGGGAGAGCAGAGATACTCCCTCGAGGGTTGGGCGCTGGGACGGGTTACCTCGATGATCCCTGGACAAAGGCTTAGGACTGCCCTTCAGCAGGCTGCGGCAGTCTTGTCCACATGCCAGCCTTCTGCCCATTATCCAATAGCTCATTTCTTCTCTTCCCCACAAAACGGCAAAAATGCTCACAGCATGTATTAAAGAACTTATATTCTTGCATTTCTTGTTTTTATTGTGGTAAAATATACATAAAAAACCATTTTGAAGGGTACAATTCAGAGGCATGTGTACATTCACACCCTGTCACCACCACCCAGCCACAGAGCTCTTCCATCTCCCCAAACTGAGTGGATTGCATGTTTTCAACCCTAAAACTATCCAAGAGTCCATCTTCCTCCCTGCCCCTGGCCCCAGGCTAAATAAAGGTCCTCTGTCCATTTTCTGGCCTCTGACCTTCAGGACGACACCGGAGGCCAGGAGGGCACAGACTGAGAGGAGAGAAGGGGTGAGCAAGACTTGGAGGTAGAGGGGAGCATGGCGGAGCCTGTCATGCCAGCCCTGGGGAGGCTGAGGCAGTAGAGACCAGTCGAGGCTATATATTGAGACCCTTTCTCAACAAGCAAGCAAACGTACCCTGCCCCCACTCCTTGACTCTAGTGCAGGATTTTCTCAGCTGGCATTCTCTGGGAGCAGCTTTACCACTGGACAAGAGTGTCCAGGATTTCAGATGTATGCTAACCTTGACTCTGTCCGCTGAATGCCAGGAGTGTCCCCCCACTCCTGTGATAACTCAAAGCTTCCTCTAAGGATGGGAATCGAGTCAGTCAGCTTCTCTCAAGCCTCAGGTCCATCTGTCCAGGGGGACAGCCATCCTGGTGGTTACTTTAGTTGCCATGGGGCACGGAACACTCAAGGACTCAATAAATAGACTACTCTCTTCCAGAATTGTGTGACTTACAGAGAACTGTTCCTCTTGCCAGAGAGACCCAAGGCCTCTCAGTCCTTGAGGCTTATTGGTGAGGCAGGCATTCCCCAGTGTCTCATCTGGGACCTTGAACAAGTCATTCTCTCTGTCCTCACTCCAGGCTGGCATAGGACTCAGTGGCTTTGTATGTCCAATTGCAAGGATATAAGGTATGAGGCCACAAGGGGGCAGCAACGGGCCAAGAATGGTCCATTGCAGCCAGGCTGAGAAACACTGGCTTTCCACCTCTACCAAGCTCTACTTTCGGTCCACCCATTGTCAAGGGGCTGCCCAGCAGATTCCATGCACAGCCAAACAATTCGGAAGATCAATTAGGTGACTTCCAAGAGCATGGGTCCAATCCCAAGCCTATCACTCCAGCCTGGCTGTGCATTCCTGAGCAGATGACTACTCACTCTGAGCTTCAGATTTCCTGTATGTAAAATAAACATAGCGATGCCTACCACTGCAGCCCCTCCCTTTGCAGGACTGATGAGGAGGTCAAGTTCTTAGGTGGAGAGAGGAGTGCATTGCTAACTATAGTGTGTGGTGGGTTGGGGAGGCTATTCTGCATCTCCAAAGCAGCCATGGACACCAGTGAGCCACACTGGCCATTTTGGCCCACTACATCTGTCTTCTTTTTTTTTATTTCTGGTTTCCCCAGTTGATTCCGTCAACTGGCAGAGAGCACGGTCTGCCCACTTATTGTCAGCTCCTCAGGGGGACAGAGGCAGGGACTTGACATAACCTGTGTGGGGCTGGGTCCCTTCTGCTAACTAAGGAATCTATGTGTATGGTCTGGTAAGTGTGCTGTTCTGTAGACCCCAGTCCTTGGAGGAAAGAGGCCGGAGAGACTGTTAACACAGCCTCCTGCTTTTTGCTGCGTGCAGAGAAAGTGCTTTTGTCATCTGTGAAAATGGGCACGTTGGCTGGGCATCTCTCTTCAAGTTGTTGTAAAGGCATACAGAGGGAAGACATGGACCCACTAGGCAGGACTCTGGTTACTACTAGGACTTGGAAAGGATACAGCGGGGACAGCCAGCACAGGTACTTTGGGGTGTCTGACCTGTTCTAGACTCCCTGTGTATTCCCCAAAGCTGAATATACTGAACCACATTTGAATTGTGAGCATTACTGTCTCGGGCTACAGATGAGTGGCAGGAGGCATTATTTAAGATGCTACAACAAAGGCTAAGAATGTAGCTTAGGTGGTAAAGTGCTTGCCTAGTATGCATAAAGCCTTAGGTTCGATTCCCAGCACTGTAAAAAAAAAAAAAAATGGGCATGGTGGTGCACAACTGTAATTCCGGCACTTGGAAGTAGAGACTGCAGGGTGGTGGTGGTGTCGGTGGTGGTGTTGTTGTTGTTGTTGGTGGTGGTGGTGTCGGTGGTGGTGGTGGTGGTGGTGGTGTCAGAAATTTAAGGTTATCCTCAGCTACATAGTGAGTTCAAGGCTAGCCTGGGCTACATGAAAAAGCTGGTTTTATTTTATTTTTGAAGGGCTACAACAAGATCTACTCTCCCACACTTTCTCATTTAAATATGACATTGACACTTTGCTCATTGAGAGGTGGGTCTGTCTTCTTCCCCTTCAATTGGGATGAACCTCTGACTCTGGCAGCAAGTGACAGTACATGACTTTGGAGGCTTCATCATAAAAGGCGACACAGCTCTCTAGGAATCCTGCTGCCATGCTGTGAGGAAACCCAGGCCATTCCAACAGGTCATAGGTAGGCAGGTGTCATGGCCATTGGGATCCTAGCTGACAGGCACCAGTCACCAGATGAGGAAGAGTCCGAGAGAGACCCACCCAGCTGGTCCTCTGAATCCTTAGAACTGAGAGAATGAATATTTTGAGGCAACAAGTTTAGAGTGTCCTTGCTTAGTAAGCATAGCAGAAGGGCATACAGGGACTTTGTGACATGTGACTGGTTCCAGGATTCTGCTGACATGTGTGGGTCCAGGCCTTGAGCCTATACCCTCCTATCTCCTAACCCTGAACTATATCCTCTGGATTCTGGGATGGCTCTGCCCCCAGGGAAAGCCCCGTTTCCTCTTCTGCAGGAACCATCAGGATGAACTCAGCGGGAGGTGACCAGGGAAATCCAAAAGCACAGACACACGTGTGTGGTTTATTCCTCACGGCACCTTTACGCGGAGAGGGATGTGAGGCCGAGGCTGGAGCGGGTAGCTAGGAACCTTTGTTAGAGGTGTTGAAGCCCCTTCTCAGGGGACAGGGGTTTCTGTCACAGGCAGTTTGCTCAGGCTTGCAGGGGCCAGCCTTTGGGTTCACGATGTCTGTACCACCTACGAGGAGGCTAGTTTCTGCCAGGCTTCTGACCAGAGCTCTAGGTGGGAGACTTGGGGTCAGTGAGACCCAAGTTCTGAGCAGGAGGCATGTCTCCTCAGGGCTGACAAAGCCTCCTTCTGTTCCTGCTCTGGGTGAGGTGATAAGGAGACCGGAAGTAGCAACTAATGCATCTGGGTCTCTTTACCCTGCAGTCAGGGGTCACTGAGCTGCCTGCAGCTGGTTCCACACTGAGGTATTCACAGAGCCCACCATTTCCCGAGGCCCGAGGATACAAGCTCCGGTGACAGGGTGGCTTGCTGAGCTTGGGTAGAGCAAGGCCCTGTTGGGCTCCTCTCCATCACCTTCTTCCCTAGTGCTGGATTCTAGGGATCTTCGCCTGCCCCGTTGAACACAGGGTCCCAGTGCAGCTGCCCGTGGCCGGGTCCAGAGGCAAGAAGGCACAGCAGTCGTCCAAGGGGGTCTTTTGGACAGTGAGAAGTCGGAGCAGTGGGGCTTCAGGGGACAGTTGTGTGTCTCTGCTAATCAGGTGATTGCAGGCCCAACCCGGAGTCTGTCCAGCCTCACCTGAGCCAAACGTTTTCACCTTCGTCAGCTTCTCTAGGAAAGCCAGGCCCTGCCGGGGGGGCCCCTTTAGTCACGAGTTTCCCCAGAGCGGCCTGTCTGTCCTCTTTCCTGCTGGCTTCCTGTGCAGGTTGTCCGGGGGCTGGTTGGCACACTCTCAAATGTTACAAGGCCACCGTTGGCACATCCCATAAAGAAGATCAATATATTACTGTTTTGTTTTTACACAAGTTAAAAACATCCAAACGGATCTGTACAGGTTGGGAGCCATGTCTGAGGATCACTGGAAAAGGAGGGAGAGATGGAAGGTGATGAAGAGGCCTGGAGAGGTCCTTGTCACCCTCACCAGCAACCTCTACCCTGATGATTTCTTCAGGAACAAGTGTAGCCCACTTTCAGTGGGGCAGCTGGGATAAGTCCCAGGAGGATCCCCAATGGTTTTGAATTGGTAGGGCCGGATGTCAACCAAAACCCAGGTGACAAGCAAGGCAGATGACACATGTCAGCCAGGACCAAGCTCCAAGCCTGGGCCATGTGACCACAAAGTCACAAACATCGTTGGAAAACCTGACTGTTCAGTCACTGTGTACTGAGACTCAAACCTCTGTATGATGGTACCTGGTCCCCATGGGTCCTCTCTCTCCCTCTAACTCTCAAATCCCAACTCCTTCAGGCCCACCCTTGAGACCCTTTCCTGAAAGGTACCTTATGCCAGCAGCCAGGCACGGGCAGCCCGTCAGGGCCCTGGAAAAAAAAAAAGGAGGTTTAAGTGACGGAGCAGGAGGTTGATGGCCTGCAAATACCTCCCCACCCTTCCTGGGACTTTAGGGAGACGGAGCCAGGGAGTTGCTACTTGAAGCCACTGGACTCCATTGAAGCAGGGTTTGCCCATCTGAGGACATAATATCCCCTCATTGCACTTGTCCTGTCCCTCTCATGGGGCTTTGTGGGCAGCAATGGGACTCTCTGATGTAATGGGCGTTGTGCTAGACATTTGCCAGCCAGCGGAGGGTGTGATCCTCTGAAAAGGGTGGCATGGCTTCCCGCCTGTTGGAGTGCCATCCTGGGACCCTGAAAGCTTCCAGGCTTTGGGCAGGAATGCCTCCTCCAAGAGGGTGACAGTGCAGGAGGTGACGTCTCTCCAGCCCTTCCCAGCCACTGTGATTGGATCTGGGAGGCAGACAAGTGTCATCAGGATGAACCCTGGGCATCGGAGATGGGGTTGTCTGGGAACTTCAACCATGTCCACCCAGCCATCAGACATGAGCATGGATGGGCTTCCTCAGTAGCCTGGAGGGCTGGAGAGCTGGAAGTGAACAAAATGTCAAGTCCCCGGGGGACCCTGAAGCAGAAACATTCCACTCTGTTCCAAAGCACAGGTATAGGGAAAACACATGGGACACACTCCCTGAGCCCCTTCCAAGTACATGCTGGGGTTCAGGTGGGGGACCAGAGGGGAAGGAGAGGAGAAGAGGGTAGAATGCACCAGAAGGCAGAAATGAGGAAGAGAGGGGGCAGAGCCAGCAGACCAAAGCATCCCGGAAGGCACAGCATCGCACACAGCACACAGCAGTCAGACTGCGTACCACAGGGCAGGGCCCGATGCCCTTCACAAGGCCCCGGGAGCCGGTGCCCCTCGCTTGCCTCCACATCGAGGATGCTCCTGTGTTAAAGACAAAGGCTTGCTCACGTGGAAGAAGTCTGTCCAGGCTCTGGGGAAACAGGCCTGGGTTCTCCCGTCTCAGCTGTCTTTTTGTGTTTGTGTGTATGTCTGTGTGGGAATATGCATGCACTTGGGTGCACATGAGTGTGGAGGTCAGGTCCTCAGGCACCTTCTTTTGTTTGAGACAAGGTATCCATTGGCCTGGAACTCTGCCAAGTAGGCTGAGCTAGCTGGCCAGTGGGCTCCGGAGATTTGCCTGTCTCCACCTCGCCAGCACATATCACCATGTCTAACTTCCCATGTGGGTTCTGGGGAACTGAACTCAGGTTCTCACACTTGCAAAGTGATTGACTCCTTGAGCCATGTGCTCAGCCTCTGGCTGGCTGTTTTTGGAGACAGAGTCTCACGATGTAGCAGAGGCCTCCAACTTTCCATCCTCCTGCCTCAAGCTCCTGAGTGCTGGGATGGAAGTCTTTATTTTCTCTCACTAATATCTCAGACCCACCAGGAGGAGGGGAAGGTACAGAGGGCTGGAGGAACTCACTGAAGGCCAGAGGACCGAGTAGACGTCTTTGAGCCTGGGTCAGTTTGCATACTCCCCAAACCCTGGCGAGGGTGCCTGGGAGTGAGCATCTGGCTCATCTGGTCTCAGTGTGGAGACCCAGCTATTTCCTGTCCTTTTTGAGGACCACTTATAGACCCTGACATGTAAACCCTCCAGCTTTCTACAAAACAGGAACTGAACTGTGGGAGCTTCACTACCAGGCCTGGTGGGTTATCAAGAGCTATTGCCATCAGGAAATGAGACAGATATGTGGGGAGGAGGGAAGGAAGGGTGTGTTTATGGAAGGGCCTGGGGAAGAGGCTAGACCAAGCCGCAGGGGAAAAAAAGATACCGGAAGGAAAGATGCCTCAGGAGAATGAGAGGCCTGGGAAAGGTAGGGTGGTGCGACTTTCCCAGTGACTGAAGAAATCTCAGGCTAGCCTGGTCTCAAGTCTGTAGGAAGTCAGATCCCAGCGAGGTCTTAGACAGCCATGGTCAGGGTGGGGAAGGGGGGCTGGGTCACTCACTGACTTTGTGACCTACACACACACACACACACACCAAGTCTGTGTGTCTGCTGGGCTTCCCTCCCCAGCCCCTAGCCCCATCCCAGGGCACCCGCAAATTCCCGATGACTCTGGAAAAAGCCAGCTCTGCTCCTGTGCTGGTTCCTCTCAACCTCTACCCAAGGTTAGCCTGAGAGGGGTCCCCGCTTCCAGTCAGCTCTGCCTGGAGGCTGAATACATAGAAGCAACCCGGGGTGGCAAACGCTTGCTGGCATCTTTCAGCCACGCTGGTGGGGGGATCGGGTCCACAGCTGGGGGAGCTGTGGGCTGGCGATGGCACTATGGCTGTTTGGAGCTCCGTCCCGCTGAGACACCTACCACGGGGCACGGCTGGTCAAGGCCTGGAGGGCCCGGCTCTCCCTTCTGGCCTTTCACTCCTTTCCGGCCAGGAACCCCTCGCTCCCCCTGCGTAAGAAGGAGATGGTCAGGTAGCCATAATTCCCAGGCTTGGGACCCCTCCACTCCCCCCCCCCCCCAGTGACATGCCCCAGGACCCAGCAGCCACCAGGCCCAGCTTTCGGTCCAGCCTCCCCCTCCCTTCCTGCTCACCCCAGCTCCCTCCTCCCTCGCCCTCACCTTCTCTCCACGTTCACTCCGGTCGCCCTTTTCTCCCCTGGGTCCAGGGAAACCCTGGCAGATGAAAAGGGAAGCCTGAAATGAGGGCTGAGCCTGCTTCTCTGTGACATGGCACCTCCGCTCCTCGGTCACCTGTCACCCTCCCTCGCCCACACCTAACTGTGGCACCAGCTGCCAGGCTCTGACGGTTAGCCTGTGTGCGTGCTGGGTACCAGGTGGGCGCAGGAAAAGAGTACGTTCAGGGCCCCAGCTATGTCCCTGGCTGGAAATCCAGTGGAGCCCAGGCGGCGGGCTGGATGCTGGGACAGAAATGGACTTGGTGTGTTTCCTCCCTTATGTCTTCTGGGGCAGGCTATCGGGGCAGAGGAGGATCTTCCTCAGGCACAGATGTAAGAGACAGATGTGGCAGGGCCATAGGGGACAGGTTGTTCGGATAAGGGGTGGGGACTACAGGACGTTGCTGAGGAAGTCATCGTCCAGCTGGGTGGAAGAAGGCTGGGGCTTGCTAGACAGAGAAAGCTCTTAGATACCACAAGGCCTCCCGGGAGGCAGCTGAGGCCACCCCACAGCTACCCAGAATCTCTTGAGCTTCGCCCCATTAGCCTCCCTGGGTCCAGAGCCTGAATGGGGTTCAGCATGGTTACTTTCCAACTGTGTCTCATCAAGGGAAGGAAGGTGACCCTCCCAGTCAGGAGCCTGGCTGGTCCCTCTCTTCCTGGCCCATGTGTGCTTACCATGGCAACAACACTCTCTCCTTACAGTCTAGGGCATAGCCCAGAGGCCTGGCAGCTCTACATCAGTCCCATTTCCCTCCCCAGCTACACGACCTTCCTGTCTTGCTGACCACTCCAGCTCCAGGTGACAGGGGATCAAGCCAGGCCAGAGAGCAAGCTGCATTCCTAGAACCCAAGGATGGCTAGAGAGCCAAAGAGATTTGCCCTGCACAAGAGCATTCCAAGTACTGAGCCATGTCCATCAAGTTTGCACTGTCCCTTTGCTGCATGCTCCAGGTATGTGACAGCAGAGTACTCCAGGGGATGCCGCTGGACTTTGCGCTGAGGACATAGGGAAGCCAGTCAGCAGCAGCCCTCAGGGATGGGCCACACTTGAGCTAACCAGATTGCTATGTGCATGGGTAACACGAGAGCAGAAGACGTCCACAAGAGGGCCCAGTCACTCACAGTGAATCATAAGAAACTTACGTCGAGTCCTGGCTCTCCAGGTCTGCCCTGAGGAGAGATACAGAGGGTGTGTGAGGGGGTGGAGATGAGATCTTATGTACTCAGATGTTGGGGAGTTCAGCCCAGCGGCTGGCAACAGACAAGAGGCAGGGCAGGGTGGTATCACAGAGCCATAGTAATTGGTCCTGTGGGGTCCAGGGACTCAGCAGGATGCAGAGGATGAGCCCCCCAAACTGATGACATGATGACATGATGTGGTCACAGTGGGCAGGGGCCTCAAGGTAAGGCAGTTACCTTCTCTCCTTTGGTTCCTGGCAGCCCAATAAGGCCCGGTGGGCCAACTGGTCCCTGGGTGGAAAAGGAGAGGGTCAGCAGGCATGGTGGGCATAGGACGCAACACCTCTAGGGAAAACAAAGCTCATGACACTCACAGGCAGGCCATGAGGGCCTCTCTCGCCCGATGCACCCTTGTCTCCCTTGGCTCCATCCAGGCCCTGGAAGTGAAAAGGAAAACCAGTCATGAGAGGGGACGGGACAGGCAGGACAAGGAAGTGTGGGTCTGTGTGGAGACTGAAGTGTACATGACAGGTGGAAGAGAGACAGATGCCAGGCTCTGTCAGGCCTGGCCCCAGCTTGCTCCATGATAGAGCGAGTCACATGTGTGTACATTTTCCCTTCTTCCACACACAGGGCCCCCGTGATGGTCACCATATACCACAGAAGCAGTTTGGCTGACCACCACCAGCCTTCTGAAGCCCAGACTTGGATCAGGACCCTCAGCGGATATCTCTTCAAACAATGGTGTGTTGAAGCTTGGGACAAAATAAGATCAGAAACAATGCTTGGTCGCCACACCAGGTCAGGGTTCTGTGACTCAGAGTCCTCCCCAGGGCTTCTGAGCTGGGGAGGGAGAGATTAGATCCTGTATGACAAGAGGTGAGACCAGCTAGTCTTTCACCCTGTGTTTGCCTCTCTTGGGGCTGGCACATGGCGCAATACACTTGAGGTTTTGAGAATATGACATGATGAAATGCATACCAAAGCCAAGACTTCAAGTCCAGGCGGTGGGCCGTCAAGATGCAGATGTGTATGGGCAAGAACTGGGGAGGGGGCACGGAAGGGGGAGCAGAGGAAGGTGGCAATGGGCAGTGAGTGGAAATGGGCAAGGAGACTGATGTAGTAGGAGATGGGCTGGAAGAGGGATAGAGTTGGGGTGCCTAGGCAGAGGGAGAAGGAAAGGACAGAGCCCCAAACGTGGGACGGAGCTGCTCTGGGGCCATTGTTAGGACACTGGCAATGTACAGCTGAGCAGGGGCCTCACTCCGTCCATTAATAAAACTTTCTGAATGAACAGGGTGTGTCTGCACTCACCTTGGGACCCTGGATCCCCTGGAGGCCCTGGAGGAAGAAAGCAGATCAGTAGGGCTGTGTGACTGAGTGGAAACTTTTGAGGCAAGACCCTCTTGAATCAGGCTAGTCACTGGCTCCTGAGGCCTGCCTGGGGCTCTGGTGTGTCCCACTGATGTGCCCTGCTCCCCCCAGAGAGAAGCCTTTCCTACCCTGGGCCACCCCCACCCCAGATCCCAGGTTCACTAACCACTCAGTATCCCAGCTGCTTTAGGTTAAAATGTCCTTACCATGGGGCCAGGGGGCCTGGAGGACCTGGGGGTCCTGGCTCCACTATGATCTGGGCCTAGGAAGGGTTAGAAATGGGTTAGTTACCCTATGCCTGTTACCTCTCATCTGTTCACCCTCTGGAGCTCCCCACATTCTTGCAAGCACTCCTGGGTGCCATACGCTGAACCCTCGGGCAAGGCTCCTTCCTGCCCCCAGAAGGGTGCAGCTCAGTGAAGGACCCTCAGTCTTTCGGGTCTCAACTGGAAGTGGGGTGGAGGGCAGTCTGAGGCTCCATCACTCTCCCTTTCCCACTGTCCTGTGTTGTGTCAGGTAAAGTGGCCTCTCTGTAACCAAGGCTCAGGGACCCTACAAGGTTTGGGTTCAGTGTGGGGGACCCCCCCCAGTCTCAGTTACCCCTTACCAGGCTCTCTTGTAGGTGGTCAGATGCTGACTCTCCTTTCTCTCCCTTGGGACCATCAGCACCCTAGGGCAGAGTGGCCTGTGAGCTCTTGTTCATCCTGAGGTCACCTCCCTCCCACTGGGCTCCGTTGCCACCCCCCCCGCCCCCCGCCCCCCCCCGCTATGGCAGTGATGAATTGGCCTCTTTCGTTTTTATCAGTTTTCCCCAAATCACATGCCCTGCATAGGGAGCAGAGTGGTATGTCAATGGCACAGAGTAACTGTGTCTCGTGGTGCAGAGGCTGAGTCATCTTCAGGAATACACAGGAAGCGCTGTGAGGCAACATGGCTTTTCTTTTTTTCTTCTTTTTTTCTGTTTTTTTTTTTTTTTTTTTTTTTTTTTTTTTTTTTTTTTTTTTTTTCAAGACAGGGTTTCTCTGTGTAGCTTTGGAGCCTATCCTGGAACTCACTCTGTAGACTAGGCTGGCCTTGAGCTCACAGAGATCCGCCTGGCTCTGCCTCCTGAGTGCTGGGATTAAAGGTGTGTGCCACCACCTGGCACAAAGGTAGCTTTTCTAATGAGGCCCCAGGAGCAATAGAAATGCTAATGAATCAGGGTGTTTCCTGCCAGCTGCTAGTCTCGGTCCTCTCCAAGTTCCACTGTCACTCATGTTAGTGGTGAGGAAACCCAGACCATGGGAGATTCCATTGCTGTGCTGGGCTCCAGGGCTGAGAGGTGGGCCAGCCTGGGCCACTTAACCTAAGTGAGGTGGATTCTGCCAGGCTGGGCCTCCCTACCTCACCTGCAGGGTTCCTGTGGGGGTGTGGAAGTCGTTCTGTAGCTGAGGTGGTATAGGCTGCAGGGCATTCGTGTGAGGACGCTCCCACACTGCCAACATCAGCAAGTCCCCAAGGTGGGGCCCAGTCCAGCCACCTACCGGGAGGCCTGACAGGCCCATCTCTCCTGTTTCCCCTTTGGGCCCAGCTGGCCCAGGCTCTCCTGGGTCTCCTTTTGGTCCTTTGGGACCCTAAAAGTCACCAGAAAAAGGAATCAGTGGGGATTGATGGCACTTTCCTTTCTCCTGACCCTTGTGGGCCCTTCAGCTTAACAGGCTCGACCATATACCACACCTGGTTTTTTAATTTGTTCATCCATCCATCCATCCATCCATCCATCATCCATCCATTCATCCATCCATCCATCCATCCATCCACCCACCCACCCACCACCCATCCACCCACCCACCCACCCATCCACCATCCATCCACCCACCCACCCACCCACCCACCCACCCACCCATCCATCCATCCATCCATCCATCTATCCATCCATCCACCCATCCATCCATTTCTATCCCTTCCTGTCTCCATCCTCTTTTTTTGGCTATGAAGCCAAGGATGACCTTGAGGTCCTGATCCATCTACTTCCAGTTTCTAAGTGCTGGGATTACACACCTAACTCTACACTCCACTTTTTGCCTGTGAGTCTCCACCTCTAGCCCAGGTAGCTGGGAACATTGGCTGAATACAGTAGGGGAGCTGTGTGGGCACCCCACCCCTGCATTCCTATATGCTTGGGGCAGCTTATGAGGTAGGGGTGGATAGGGAGCATGTGGGATTGTGCGTTCCCTCTGGGACACTCATGAGGCCAACACTTATTTTTAATTAAGAATTTCATTTATTCCTGTTTATGTGTATGGATGTTTTACACATGTGTATGTCTGTGTACCACATGAGTGCAGTGCCCACAGAGGCCAGAAGAGAGTTGGATCCCCTGGGACGAGTTACAGATGGTTATGATCCTCCAAGTGGGTGTTGGGAACCAAACCTAGGTCCTCTGCAAGAGCAGCAAGAGCTCTTAACCCCTGAGCCATCTCTCCAGCCCCCCACCCCCACTTTTTTGTTTGTTTGTTTTGTTTTGTTTTTTGTTTTTTGATTTTCTGAGACATGGTTTCTCTGCGTAGCCTTGGCTGTCCTGGAACTCCCTCTGTAGACCAGGCTGGTCTCAAACTCACAGAGATCCACCTGCCTCTGCTTCCTGAGTACTGAGATTAAAGGTGTGCACCACCACTGGTCAGATACTAGCCCCTTATTTTATTTATTTGTTTGTTTATGTATTTATGTATGTATATATGTATGTATGTATGTATGTATGTATTTTGCGGTGCTGGGGCTTGAACTCATGGCCTCATGCATGCTAGGCAAGTGCTCTACCACTGAGTTCCAGCCCTCATGAGGCCAACTCTGTGCTCATGTATCAGGAGCTTTGAGTGACAGCGTTCCTTCACTAAAACCAATTATGACAGGTCCAAGATGTTCCTCCTACTAGGGATTCAATAGTAAAGATATATCTATCCACACCTGGGGAGATGCTCACCGATGTAACACACACACACACACACACACACACACACACACACACACACTACCCAGTATGACATTGACATAGAAATGAAAGGCTCAGAGACCTTCTCTCCATCGATTCCTGGGGCGCCAGGCAATCCAAGTTCACCCTGGAAAGGAACAATTGGCAAAAGGAATTATGCCTTCCTCAATAGCCAGTGGGTCAGTGGCCCTAGGTGGGAGCTGCTGTCTCCCTGGCTAGCTCACAGCCCCCGGGGTTGGGTCCCTGCAGATGGACTTCCAGGAGGGGGCCCACTGTCTCCTGAAGGGCAGCTGGAGTTGGTAGCTGTCACTGCCGGCTGGGGTACTTAAGATTAGGACTGCAGGGTTCGGTGACTTGTTCTAGGTCACAGAGTCCAGGGACGCTAGTGTCAGAATCAGACCCTGCCCAACCTGGGCTCTTGGTTCTGAGAAAAGGAGTGATGAACAGGTGTATGCCACAGAATGGCTGTGTACATCTGTGGGCCACTGTATGTCCCAAGGGCTCCGTTCTTCAGTTCAGGCTCTCTCCAAGAGCTAAGGTCTAAAGAAGGGTGCAAGTTGTTTAGGAAGGGGCAGGACCCCTTTCTCTGAGCCCCATAAGTCAGGCTAGTATGCCAGGAGGAAATTGGGGTACACGTATCAGAGAGGAGAGGGGAAGTGGGACCTAGAGATGAATGCTTGGGGTCCCATAAATGCAGCTACACTAACCTTGGCTCCAGGGATCCCTGGTGGCCCCGGGGCTCCCTGTGGCCCAGGAGGACCCTGTATGCAAAAGATCAAGCCAGTTATGGTTAGACAAGACCCTCCACCGCCTACCAAGCCTTCTCACCTCAGGTCCCCAGCAGCTTACTTCCCACCCAGTCAAATCAGTGCTTACAGCATGCAGCTTGGTTTGGCCTTCAAGTCTACAGAGGGGTCAGTAAGAGGGTACTGGCCATTGGAGGAGATACTGGTGTCCACGGCTGGAGGGGCCTCTGCCCTCAGAGAAGTTCTCCTCAAACATGACTTCCTTTATAACGCTCCCTGCTTAAGATTTGGCAGTGGCTCACCTTTGACCCTCAAAATAAGCGTAAGTCTTTTTCTAGCATTCAAGACAGGCCAAATATGCAACCGGAACAACGGCCTGGTCCTGCCGGTTCTGCTGGTCCTGGAAACTCACTGACCATCTGGATCTGTTGTCTGCTGTCCCAGAAGTCCCCCAGTCACACGGTAGACTGTGTATCCACACTGTCTCAAGCGCTGACCTCACTCTAAGCTCTTGTACCAACACACTCAGATGGCCGACTCATGCCCTCCCCCAGAGGCCACATCTTACACAGCTCCTCTGACCTTGTTTCAAGCTCTCCTCTTCTCAGCCAGCCCCCTTCTTATCGATGTCCCCGTTGTGATGGCTCTGGGCTTATTTCCTCCACCCTTCCCTCCTTCCTTAGGGCCAGGCTCAGCACTTATGTTCCAGTGAGCGCCCGGCCTCAAGCCCTCCTCATATCAATGCTCACACACGTACACAACTCCGCCCGGCCACGCCCAGTACACTGGTAGTTTGACATCCTTACACTCAAGAACTCACCAGAGCCTCCGTTGCCCATGACGTCGAGTCCTCTTCTTACTTCTGTACCCACACCGACCTCCCGGCCCCCTGAATAAGGATTCTACCGTATGTTTCCCATAAGCCTGGGATATGCCATGCACCTCAGGCCCATATCACACCACGCCACACCACACCACACCACACCATGCAGGCCAGTGTGGGCCATAGTTACCATCAACTTGTACTTCCCAGAGGCCTGTGGGAGGTAACTAGAATTGATACTTAGGCAGGGTGGGGCACCAGTGCCCACTTTAGTCTCTGACGACTACCTCACCCCATCTTATACCCCTCCCTGAACCCAAGAGCAGTTGGCACCATCTCTTTTTGGCCTGGTGCCCAGAGACCACATGGGTCCCAAGGCTCCTTGGTCAGCCTTGTCCTACTCGTCTCCTTACAGTAATTATTAGAAGCTCTAGCTCTCCTGACAGCCGTACCTAGGAAATCCCCAGAGGCACAGTTGGGTTTGGTGAGAGGGCTTTCCTTTTTTGCCTTGGCCCGTGGGAAGCTCAGGGCTCTCAGAGTCACATTCACAGAAAGTCTCTCAGCACTGTGTGGATCTCCACACAGGACCAATTTCCACATTAGGTGCCTGAGGAAACCCAGGTCTCTGTGCTGTATTGTCCTTGGTCCCATAGGTAAGACACAGTGAGTCATTGCCCCTCAGAAATGGACATAAAGGGTGCATCCAGGGCCCCATGAGGAACATTCTTACCTTCAGGGCATCTAAGATCCGGCCATCATAGTCGATTACCACTGTGTCACCTTGTTCTCCCTTGAGGCCTGGGGGACCCTGTGGCAGGAGAGGAAGAGCTGCATCATGGGTGACAGAGCAGGTCTTTCCATCACATTCAGAGATGAGGAGCCCAAGAGTTTGTCACCCAGGCCACAGGCATGCCTGTGCACCACGGTCATCATAGCATGCCGTTCCTTCGTTAAAGGTCCCATGAGGGAAGTGGCAGGGAGCCTGGGGCCAGCTGCAGAACACGCTGCCACCTGACCCGAGGGAGGGGCTGCCTGTGGTTTGCCTTCATGTGGACATTCAAATCCAGTGAGGTCCAGTTCTCAGGGAAAATGGAAAGCCCAGCACTATTGTTTTATTTTTCGGGACAAGGTCTCACTCTAGAGCCCTATCTAGCTTGGAACTTGCCATGTAGACCCTGCTGGCCTCTAACTCAGGGATCTACCTGCCTTTGGCTCTCAAGTGCTGGGATAAAAGGCGTGTACCACTGTGTTCACTGTGTGTGTGTGTGTGTGTGTGTGTGTGTGTGTGTGTGTGTGTGTGTGTCAGGATCTCTAGGTCAGGCTGGCCTTAAACTTAGTATGTAAGTTAGGATGACCTTGGACTTCTGATTTTTCTGTCTCCACCTTCCAAGTGCGGGGACTACAGGTGACAGGTGTGCACTACCATGCCTGGTTTGTGCAGTGTCAGGAACCTAAAGCTTTGAGCCCAGGGCTCCATGCATACTAGGGAAACACTCGAGGGTCCGAGCTACATCCACAGCCTAGAAAGCCTCCTTTTGATGGGGAGACTTTTAAATGTGTCCAAACAGGACTGGAGAGATGGCTCAGAGGTTAAGAGCACTGACTGATCTTCCAGAGGTTCTGAGTTCAATCCCAGCAACCACATGGTGGCTTACAACATCTGTAATGAATCTGGTGCCTCTTCTGGCTGTAGACATATATACAAACAGAACACTGTATACATAACAAATAAATAAATCTTTAAAAAAATATGTGTTCAAACAAAGCAACTCAACTGCCCCAAATCCCTTCTAAGCCACTGTGTTGACCAGGGAGGCTGATTCCACCTTATTGACTTAGTCGGGGTCTCTCCATTAAACCCAGAGTTTGCCGATATGGCTAGTCTTGCAACCAGCTTGATCTGGGGATCCCCTGTCTCCATGGAATTATGTGTTGGCCACCATGCCCTCCCACCTGTCTGTCACACTTGCTTGGTAAGTGCTCTGGCTGAGCCATTTCCCCAGGTCCCGGAGCACAGGGGGTACGTGATGCTCTGGGAAAACGTCGCCAAAGATGGGACACTATAGTCAGCAGAAAGACATGTCCACACCAGGCAGGAGAGCTGTCAGGGAAGGCAAGGGAGACGAGAAGGGAGAGGCCCCTCACTCTTCCCGACTTCTATTTTGGTCTCTCCCTGGCTGACACTTGCAAGTTTTCATCATAGCAGACAAGCTCATCTGCAAAAGGAGCTGTACTCTTTCTGAGAAATGTCACATACGAGACTGCTAAAAATTTCAAATGAACTATGCCTCAAGTCCAACCGCCTTGGGGCACATGTATAAGGAGTCCTTTGATGTATGTTTTCTCTCCTAACTCCCTTCCAGCTGCAAGTCTTCAGTGTACAAAAAGAAAAGGTCTCTTCGAGGACAGAATTTTGTGGGTAAGGAAAATAAAATATTCCAGGACATGGTTTTTTTCCTAACATCTAAGTTTAGCCCTAGATTAAGTAGCTTTAAAATCCCAGATCACATATATAGCTGAACTACTTAGGCACATCCCCCTCTTAATACCTGCACTTGATTCTCTTCCGCTAACTTTGCTTTGCTCTTGGGGCAGGAAAGATGGCTCAGTGGTTAAGAGTGCATACATACTGCTCTTGCAGAAGACCTGAGTTTGGTTCCCAGCACCCACATCAGGCAGCTCACAACCACCTGTAATTCCCGCTCCAAGAGATCTGATGCCCTCTTCTGGCCTCTGCAGGCACTGCACTCACATGCACACCCACCCCCCCCCAACAGGTACATGTATATATACATAATTAAAAATAACATCTGTAGTGGATGTCAAGGACCAGGGTGAACCTGAGTAGAGTCCCCCAGGCTCTGAGTGGGGCTCCTTAGGTTAGACTGCTGGCAGTATTGAGTTACATTTCCAGGTGCTGGTGACACTTGTGTTGGTTACAAAAGATCTGGGGTCTAGAGGCTGGAGAGATGGTTCAGTAGTTAAGAGCACTTGCTTTTCTTGCAGAGGGCTTGAAAAAGCAAGACCATCCCAAAGCAGGCACAGTCATGCCTAATGATAACTAGAAGACCAATGTTTGAATATGCAAAGAAGATTCTAGAAGAGTATACAGTTAGCTGGGAAGGGAGAGAGCTCTTACTTAACAAGTGGGATTCTTCCCTTTATACAGCCATATTTTAATTTTCACCATAGGCACGTGTTATGAAAAGTTTTACAATCACCAAAAAATTTAAGAAAAAAAGATGCCTAGGGCTTGTTGCTTCACCAACCCTCTGGGACCCCCGCCGGGGACAAGGGACTTCTGGATCCCACCAGTGTGGCCAGAAGGAATGCTGCTTACCCGAGGCCCTGTGGCTCCATCTGCGCCTGGGTGGCCGGGCTCCCCCTGTGGAGACACATGGATGTCTGCTGGTGTGTGAGATTCCTATGCTCCATCTCATCTCGTCCCCTCTTCCCCAAAGAGGCCAGCGCCCATGTGCTGGGGCCTCATAGCCCGTGTAGAAGAGCAGCCATCTACACTGAGCAGTGGTGGAGATTCTGAGGCCCAGGAGCCCAAGACTACCTGATAGCTTACTCCAGAGCTGGGCCTGAATGAGGCCTTGCGCTGGACTCTGAACCATGGACCACCCTCCCTCAGACCACCCTGCTTGTGAGTCAAAGGGGACTCCTGGTCCAGGCCCCCTGGGACTCGCTCTTTAAAAGTGCAAATTAAGAGGTAAAATCACGCTGTCCCCTGGTGACTGGGTGACAGTGTCCATGGGGTCTTCAGGTACTAGGCGGAGCATTGTGATATCACCTTCAGTCCTGGGGCACCGTCCGCTCCATTCTCTCCTTGGGGCCCCACATCCCCTGGCTCACCCTGAAATGGAGAAATTATCAGTGAAAACAAGCAGAGGTACTAGCCTGGGGTCACTGGACCTTGTGCTCAGGCCTCCTGGTGAATGTGGCCCTTCCGGGCTCGGGGATGGAGCTCAAAGCTCTCGCTAGCCTGAGGGGTTTAGGACCACGACCATCCCCTTCTTGGTCTGGATCTTGGCACACACCTGGGGTAGCTCAAGAGACTTTGCAGGTGCACAAATATGTGAGCGCACATGTATGTGAGTGCACATATATGTGAGTGCACATGTATGTGTGGAAGTCGTCTGAGTGTCGCTCCTTAAGCACTATCTATAGTTTCTTCTGTTCTTGTTTTTGAGACAGGATGTACCTCCCTGGCTTGGAACTTGCTGCATAAGTAAAGCTGGCAGCCAGCAAGGCCCGGGGAGTCTGTCGGTCGTCCTCCTCAGTGCTGGGCAGCCACTGTGCCTGCTTCCTTAAATCAATAAATTCCCTTTTTGAATTTAGCTTTTGAGATAGCTCTGGCTGTCCTGGAGCTCACAGAGATCCGCCTGCCTCTGCCTCCCGAGTGCTGGGATTAAATGAATGTACCACCGTACCTAGCCCCCCTTTTAAAAAATGTGGGTTCTGGGGAATCAAATTCACATCTCTGTGCTTGCAAGGCAGACATTGGACTGACAGCCATCACTTCAGTCTCTTGGGCTCTTATGAGTCAGAGTCTCACTTTGTAGCCCAGGCTGGCCTCAAACTCAGATCCTCCTGCCTCAGCCTTCTGAGTGGTGAGATGATGGGTGTGTGCCACCATGAGACAACTTGGAGGCAGGCTGGCTAGGAGCTTGGTGGCTGTGACAAAGGGTTTGGGCACAAGGTGTGACGATAGCATCCTGTCCCCAGCTTGGCACTAGGCAGGGTGTGGAGGGACTAAGGTGGGAGCCGAGAAGACTTAGTGTAGGGAGACAGACGGTCTGGATGAGAAGCCAAGCTGCTGCCAAGGTGTCCAGGGCCCACTGCTTCCTCCCTCTGGCCTGTCCTGGGAATTGGCCCAGAGCCCCATGAAGTGAAAGGGCCCGGAAAGGGGCATCTCTAGGTAGATGGCAACTTTGGAGGCTGAAGGGTAGCAGACTCTGAGGAAGAGGGTTGTGTACTTACCTTGGGCCCTGGGGGTCCAGGGAGTCCTGGCTGGCTGGGCATCCCATCATCCCCCTGAGAAGATAACAGCTGAGACTGAAGCCACCGCACGTGGACATGTGGGCCACACTTTTGAGTGGTCCAGCTGGCCCCGACCTGCTCTAGACTCACGGCACACCTGTCTGGTCCAGGCGCTAGTGGCAGGTCCTCCCTGCACTTAGCCCTCTAAGGCAGGGCCTGAGCAGAACCATTCAGTCCCTACAACAGCCTAGAACCAGCTTCAGTAGGGTTTCTGTGGACATGGGATGGACAAGTGAACGGGAGCAAATTCACCAGTCAACAAAGAGCTGGTGAGCATTCCTTAGGGACCAGAGCACACACAGTCTCTGATCTGTGGACCTGAGGGTAAAAAACAGAAGGCACTGTGCCTACCTAGCACATGGGGAGGGACCTAGGGACAGCCAGCCTTCTGGGGCATGGGGTAGTTTTGCTGAGACTTGGATGGGAAGAGGCAGCCAGCTTGTCACAAAGCAGAGAACATTCCAGGTCGGTGCTCGGTTCTCAAACCTGCATGTTCAGTGATCCAGAAGGCTGACTAGAGAGACCCCGGCCACACCCCAAAGTCTCAGGTGGGTCTCGGGTGAGCTGCAGATTGCTTTCCTTCTCCCTCCCCTCCCCTCCCTTCCCTGCCTTTCCCTCATCCCCTCCCCCTTTCTCCTCTTTCTCTATCTTCCCCTCTTCCTCCTTTTGATGTAGGGTTTCATGTAGCCCAGGCTGGCCTCGAACTCACTACGTAGGCAAGGATCACTCTTCTGCTTCCACTTCTGGAGTGCTAGGATTACAGGTGTGCACCACCACACCTAGCTTACCCTGTGCTGTGGGTCAGACCCAGGGCTTTGTGCTACTCGGACATTCTGCCCCCGAGCTACTTCCCTAGCAACCAGAATTTGCATTTCTGACAAGGCCCCAAGTGATGGTGACAGTGCTGGGGATTCGAACCTAGGTCCTCATGCTTAAACAGCAAACATTTTAACCCACTGAACCATCTCCCCAACCCCTAGCAAAGGAGATTTTTAAGACAGTGAAATTACTGTTGGGTATGTTGCTGGAGGGTACAAGTCACTATGCATTTGTCCCACAACAGCACTAGGCACCCTCCTGTGAACGGTGGACTTTGGGGGACAATGTGCCAATGTAATTTCTTCAGTTGTGACACATGTACCACTCTGACAGGGGATGCTAACAACAAGGGAAGCTACATGAACTACACATATGAGGTAGAGGTGTGGGGGTGTGGGGTGTTGTGGTGGGGTTGGCAGGGCGAGGGTGTGCGGGCCATACAAGAAAGCTCTGTATCTTTCCTTCAATTTTGCTGTGAATCTAAAACTACATAGAAAATAAAGTATTTTTAAAAACCAGAACTGGGCAGTGGTGGCGCACGCCTTTAATCCCAGCACTTGGGAGTCAGAGGCAGGTGGATCTCTGTGAGTTCAGGGCCAGCCTGGTATACAGAGCAAGTTCCAGGACAGCCAGGGCTACACAGAGAAACCCTGTCTCAAAACAACACTACCACCAAAACCAACCAACCAACCAACCAACTAACCAACCAACCAACCCCACAAGCAAACAAAACAACCCCCAGCCCCCCCCTCAAAAAAAAAAAAAAAACCATAAAACCCAACAGCCAAGGTGTCTCGTGATTCAACTCTCACAACTTGATGTGAAGTCAAGGCAGGAAAGATAGGCCATGCCCCCATTTAACAGGTGAGTAAACTGAGCCCTACAGTTGCAGTGACCTGCCTCTCCTTTGAACTGAGTCTCTTAACCTCCCTACCTCAGTCTCACTGGGGGAAGTTGGGAGAAGGTGGGGAGCAAGGCGAAGGAGCAGGAGGGGTACTGAGCACGCACCTTGGGTCCTGGAGGTCCCTTGGGGCCCTGGAACAAGAGAAGGGAGGTGTTAGAAGGGGAGTGAAGCAGGAAGGTCAGGGTTCGAGTTCAAGGTCATCCTTGGCTACATAGTGAATTTGGGCCAGTCTGGGATACATGAGACCTTGTCTCAAAAACGCCAAATCAGGGCTGGTGAGCTGACTCAAGCAGTAAAGGCACCGACCGGATGCCGGAGCCTGGCGATGATCTTCGTTTAATCCCTGGACTCACACAGCGGGAGGAGAGAACCAACTTCTCCAAGTTGTCCTCTGATTTCCATGTGGGTGTTGTGGTGTGTGAGTGCCCCACACAGATACAATCATGTACGTGCACACACACACACACACACACACACACACACAATCATAAAAATAAAAAAAAAACCCAAATAAAACAAAGGAAAAGAAAAACAATACCCAAAACTAAACAAAAGAAAAAGAAAAGCCAGGGAGCTGGGGAGATGGCTCAGCAGTTAAGAGCACTGGCTCATTGGTCCTGAGTTCAGTTCCAGCATCCACATGGCAGCTCACAACTGTCTGTAACTCCAGTTCCAGGGGACCTGACACCCTCACACAGACACAACAACAATGCACAGAAAACAAACAAAAAGAACAACAACAACAATACCCCCCAGACCTCCCCAACAATGAAGGATTTGAAGCCCTTTTCAGGGCTCCAAGGGAACTATGCACCCATGTGGTACACAAATGTATATGCAGGCTAAAGATCCATATACATAAAATAATAAAATGATAATAAATGAAATAAAAAAAGAAAACCTAAACCCAAACAACAAAACACCCCCCCACCAAAAAAAACCAACCCCCCCCAAAAAAAGAAAAAGAAAAAACCCAAAATTCTGACACATCCAAAAAGTTGGATACACTTCAAGGAAACTGCTGTATGTGGGGGGAAAAAGTCATTCTCAAAATTATCCATGCAGCCTGGAGAGATGGCTCAGTGGTTAAGAACGCAGCCTTCCAGGTGCTCCTGGGGCTGTCTTGTCATTTTCCTCTTATCAAGGGTGACATCACATCGCAGAGGAAGAGGCAGGCGTGGTTAGAAGCAGAGGTGCTCAGTCAAGTCCTAGGGCAGCCTCCTTGTGCCTCAAGCAGTGGTTGTGTCGGGGCTCAAAAGGTGACAGAGGAACTGGGACTCTCATCCAGGAAGAGAGGTTCTAGAACTCTGTCCAGGTTGGGGACACAGGGATGGGCACACAAGCATGTACCTCTCCATAACCCTGGGGTGGGGATGTGAGGCGGGAGGGCTTATCTCGTCCACTTGATTAGATTCAGAATCACCATGGAGGGCTGGAGAGATGGCTCAGAGGTTAAGAGCACTGGCTGCTCTTCCAGAGGACCTGAGTTCAATTCCCAGCACCCACAGGGTGGCTCACAACCATCTGTAATGAGATCTGGTGCCCTCTTCTGGCGTGCAGGCATACATGCAGACAGAATCACCATGGAAACACACACGGGGTGCGTCTGTGAGGGCATTTCCAGAAAGGTTCAGCTGAATGGGGACGACCCACTAAAAGTGGGCAACACTGTTCCATGGACTGGGGGTCCTGGACTGAGTAAAAGGAGAAGGTGGGTGAGCAGCAGCATTCACAATTCTCTGCTTTCTGACTGTTCACACTGTGTGACCAGCTGCCTCAGGCTTCTGTCACCACGTCCTCCCCCCAATGACGAACTGTACCCTCAGACTTGAAGTCTCTTTTGCCAAGCACATTGTCATAGCAATGAGAAAAGTAGCTCTTAGAGTGGGAAAGAGGCCCCCCCCCCCCCCCCACAGCCCTGCACTCAGGCTTCCCTCCCCTGGACCACAGCCCTGCACTCTAGCCTTGCAAATACCCTGGACACTCACCATCTCGCCATCTTGTCCAGGTTCTCCTTTGGGACCCTAAGGAGGTATGTGAAAATAGCAGTGAGTGAGTGACCCACGGATGCCACATTAACTGAGCCTGAATCTCATGCCAGGACATGGCCAAGGGTTCTAAGTAGAGCATCCAAATTCACCTTCTTTCAGCCCTGAGAAGTGGTTGTTATAATGTCCCCACTTCACAGGTGAGAAGCTTGAGGCTTTGGGAGTTATGCACCTATTGTGACAATGGATGGATGGGCCAACTGAGAGGACCAGTCCTGATAGGAGCCCCTGGTCATCTAGTAGAGTCCTGCACTGGAGGGAAGGACAGGTTGGAGTCTCTGGGATGAGAGGACTATTTTCTGTGGACTGGCCTCACATGGCCTTGGGGAGAAACTGAGGCTCATTATTAGTTAGCACTGAGGGAAAGAGAGCGGGAGAGGAATAGGGGGGGAGAATTGCAGATTCTCTGGGTCAGAGTTGGGATGAGGATTTAGACTGAGCTTGCAACTCAAGGTTAGGGTCCATGGGTCTTTTAGGATTAGACGTGGGTTTGCGGTCAGGCTCAGAGGCAGAGTCTGAATAATAGTCTGAGCTGGCGCATGGGACAGAATTTGAGGTCAAGGTCCTGATGAGGGCTAAGAAGCAGATGGGCTGGGGATGGAGTCAGAGTTGGGTCTAGGCTGAGTGTGTGCATTGGGTAACGGTTGGCATTGGGCCCGCTGAGATTAATGCAGGTTGGGAGTTGGCTCTGGGAATCGGGGTTCAGCGTGTGAGCCGATATAGAACCAGCTCTTGGAGGCCTCAGTTCCGCGCCTTCTCTTACCGCTGGGCCTTGAGCTCCTCTGGGGCCGTCTTTCCCAGTGTCCCCAGGAGGGCCTCGGGCCCCGGGTGGCCCGGGGGCCCAGGAGGTCCTGCAGCTCCATCTTGCCCTTGGGCTCCCTGAAAGACACATGGTTTGACTTGACCCTGAGAATGAGAGCGACGGTAAGGTTCGAGCTTCCAGAAAGGGGCTTTCTTAGATGGGCAACCCTCGTGCCTTCCTTTTGCCCAGCCTTCCTTGAGGCGGGCACAGGCTTTGAAATTGAACTTCTTGGTAGCTGCAGGAGGGGACCTTGGTGGAACAGACCCAACAGGACCTAGATGACACCTTCTCAGCATCTGAAGCCTGGATCTGTTGTCAGGAGGGGAAACGGCATGTGCCGGGTGGGTGAGACAGTGTCCTCTCTGGCTGCATTAAAAGGGGCAGACATGCACGACTGGGCATTTATTTTATGCTCACACACAACTGCATGTGGCTATTTGCGGTAGCTTTCTTTGTAACTGCCCGAAATGGAAGCTCTCAAAATATCCCTCCCACAGGTGAGAGGCCGAGTTCTGTGTCATATTATAGCATGCCACTCAGCAGTAAACAGAAAAGGAACAGGCAAAGCCCAGCACTTGGGAGGTTGAGGCGGGACGACTGCTGTAAACTTAAGGCCAGCCTGAATTACAAATGAGTTCCAGAGCCAGACGGTGGTGGCGCACGCCTTTAGTCCCAGCACTCAGGAGACAGAGGCAGGCAGATCTCCGTGAGTTCAACAGAGTGAGTTCTGCTACAGCCAGGGCCATACAGAGAAACCCTGTCTTTAAAAACCAACCAACCAACCAACCAAGCAAACAACCAACCAACCAACCAACCAACCAAACAAACAAACAAACAAACAAACAAAACAGCCAAATCAACCAAAAAAACCAAAATGAGTTCCAGACCAGCCTTGGCTACAAAGTGAGATCTTGTTTCAAAAACAAAAACAGAGGATATAGTGATCCCAGCATGGCACTCGGGGGCAGAGCCAGGAGGAGTTCAAGGTCATCCTTGGCTACATAGTGAATTTGAGGTTTGGGATACAAATCTCAAAACATCTAAACCAGGGCCAGTGAGAAGGCGGAACTGAAAAAGGCACTGGCTCCCAGAGCCTGGTGACCTTGGCTTGACCTTCGGGACCCACAGAGTGGGAGGAGAGAACCGACTCTCCCAAGTTATCCTCTACCTCCATGCTTGTACCGTGCTGTGTGTGCCCACACATATTTACATGCACACCAAAAATACGTTATTAAAAAAGTCTAAACTGTAAAGTCCAAACCAAAACAAATGAAAATGAAAATTAAAACAACATACCCCTCTATCAAAAAAAAAAAAAAAAAAAAAAGAAATACATTTTTTTTCTTTTGATTTTCTGAGACAGGTTTTTCTGTGCAGCCTGGCTGTCCTGGAACTCACTCTGTAGACCAGGCTAACCTCGAACTCACAGAGATCTGCCTGCCTCAGCCTTCTGAGTGCTGGGATTAAAGGCGTGTGCCACCACCACCCAGTTTAGAAATACATTTTTGATACATGAAAAACTTCTGTACTATAGGGAAACTATGCTAAATGAAAAAAGTCCCCCCAAAGTTATAGATGGACCTAGAGAGATGGCTCATCGGTTAAGAACACTTACTGCTCTTCTGAGGACCTGGGTTCAATTCTCAGCACCCATTCCCAGCAATGGCAGCTCACAACTGCCTGTAACATCGGTTCCAGGGGATCTGACACCCTCTGGCCTGGAGGTTATACAGGCGAGGGCTGATGATGACACGACAAGCTGGGTTTGTGCCCAAGGATGGCCAAAAGCTGCAGTGCGCAGGCGGGGACTTGGGCTGCTGGCGGCAACAGGGCAGGAAGTTGCAATAGTCGCCAGGAATACAAAACTGGGTTTTTTGGCGCCCTTTCTTTGTTGGAGATTCTCCGAGAGGGCGGGTTTGGAGAGAGAGAGAGAGAGACAGGAATGGAGCTTTCGAAGATGATGCAGGGGTGAGCTGGAGGTTCAACCGAACAACACACACACACTCATTCATACACACATCCATGCACACTCATATACATACATGCATGCATAATACAGTCACATTTGCACACACTCATTTACAGATGCTCATACACTCATGCACACACAGTTAAACACACACACTCACATACGCTTGTGCTCACACACTCACGCTCAAGCGCAGACACTCGTGTACACACAAGCATGTGTAAACTGAGGAAGTCTGAGTAAGGCTGGTTGGGTTGAATCACCATCGGCTTCCAGATTGACAGGTTGGACCACAGGGGTGCATGATGTCACCTTAGGCGCAACTGCATGAAAGGTACACAGGGACTTATTTACCACACGTGCAAGTGAGTTTACAGTGACAGGCAAGTAAGGGTCACACAGTCTACATCTCACAAAACCCCTGACTCTCTACCCTGTGTTAGTACCAGGTCAGACCTCAGGCATGCCGAAGCCCCCCATCATGGCCCACGCTGCATGGCACAGGTGATGGATGGGCCATGGTGTAGTGGCTCCCGACTTTCTGGCAACCAGGAAAGGAAGAAGCCTTTTGTGAACCCCGCAAACACCTCCTGTAGAGTGTAGATGGTCTCACACAGCCTCTCTGAACTGCTGGCCAGGGCCAAACTACCTCCCATCATGCAGATGAAGAGCCTGGGGGCCGGGGATGGTAATTGTTTACTTAGGGCTAGGGCTACTGAACTAAGAAAAACTGAACCTTCTCCTGCTGCCAGGGCAACTGGTCTTTAAAAAAATTATTTAAATTTTTTTTTTCCAAGACAGGGTTTCTCTGTGTAGCCCTGGCTGTCCTAGAACTCACGGAAATCCACCTATCCCTGCCTCCTGAGTGCTGGGATTAAAGGCATGCACTACCATGCCTGGATTTATTTTTAGGTTTTTAAAAAAAATTAAAATTTTCATTTATTTAATGTATATTTATGTTTTTTTTCCCTGCATATATTACCTGGTACCCATGCAGGTCAGGAGAGAGCATTAGGTTCCCTGGAATTGGAGTTAAAGATGATTGTGAACAGCCATGTGGGTGCTGGGAATCGAACCTGGGTCCTCTGGAAGAGCAGCCAGTGCTCTTAGCTGATCAGCTATCTTTCCAGCTTCTGTTTTTAGCTTTTTTCCCCAGTGTGTGTGTGTGTGTGTGTGTGTGTGTGTGTGTGTGTGTGTGTGTGTGTGTTTGCAGATACATGGGCACACACATGCTTGCATGCATATGTGCCTGAGGTTGATGTCAGGAATCCTCCTCAATAGCTCTTCTACCTATTCATTGAAGCAGGGTCTCTTAATCAGAGCCAGAGCTTGGTAGATGAGGCTGGACTTGCCAGACAGCTTGCCGTGGGATTCTTCTGTCTGCCTTCTGAAGCTGGAATTACAGGTGAGCTGCCACACTCACTGGGTACTTCGTTTCTGTTCTAGGGGTTCGAACCCCGTGCCAGGATGGCAACTGGTCTTTTTCAGATCTTCTTTTCCATCTGTGTCTCCTCCCTTACCAGGAAAGAGCTCACCTCTCTGGCAGACTATGTTCCACACACATATCACTCAATTTTCTCAGTAAATGACTGGCAGCTGTCTACGGCTACCACTCAGATTTCCTGCTCAGTATGCCATGGCCAGGGCCCTGATCAGAGAGTTTTAAGTCTAGACCCCGAATTAACATTGCGATTGGATATCCGGTCTCAGTAAAGATGAGTGGACACCCCTATTTCATTCAGGACTGAATCCACAAGGATTCGATTCTCCCTTCTGCTGTTCATTTGCTCATAGCTCAGAGGCTCCGGATTGGGCACTCCTGGCTTGGACTCAACTTATCAAGACAGAAACGATTTTTGATTCCTGTACAGGCTTTTGTTTTTTGAGACAAGGTCTCACTAGGTATCCCTAGCCCTGGCTGGTTCAGAGCTTGCTATGTAGACCAGGCTAGCCCTGAACTCACAGAGATCTGCCTGCTCTGCCTCCTGCTACTTGGAGTAAGGTGTGTGTCCCTCCTTATTTTTTCTCTAATTACCCCCCTCTCTCTCCAGGATTGGATGGCTGAGGTCTGGCCCTGATAACACAGGGTGAGTAAGGGTTGGGGAACACAGCAAACTAGCAGGCCAGGCCCCCTCACTCAGACAGTCTACCTTGAGGACACGGAGATTGTACCCACGATGATCTCTACTTATAAAGCCTGTGTTGAGTCGTGGGAAAACCATCTGGATGGCAAACAGGTGGTGTGGTCAGAAAAGCAGGAAAGGACTGTAAAAATCACAAGGCAAAGCCACCTAACGCAGCCCAGAGAAAGGCAGTTTATGGCTGGGTATGCTGAACCGAACCAACACTCATTTTTTCGACCTCCTGTGACAGACTAGAATAGAACGGAATAGTATAGCACAGCATAGCATAGCACAGTATAGAATAGCACAGCATAGCATAGCATAGCACAGCATAGCATAGAATAGCATAGAATAGCATAGCATAGCACAGCACAACATAGCATAGCACAGCATAGCATAGAATAGCATAGCATAGCACAGCACAGCATAGCATAGCACAACATAGAATAGTACAGCATAGCATAGCATAGCAAAGCATAGCATAGCATAGCACAGCATAGCATAGCACAGCATAGCAAAGCATAGAATAGTACAGCATAGCACAGCATAACATAGCATAGCATAGCATAGCATAGCACAGCATAGCATAGCATAGCACAGCATAGCATAGCACAGCATAGCACAGCACAGCATAGCATAGCATAGCATAACACAGCACAGCACAGAATAGCATAGCACAGCATAGCATAGCATAGCACAGCATAGCATAGCATAGCACAGCATAGCATAGCACAGCATAGCATAGCACAGCATAGCACAGCACAGCATAGAACAGCACAGCATAGCATAGCATAGCACAGCATAGCATAGCACAGCATAGCACAGCACAGCATAGAATAGCACAGCATAGCATAGCATAGCACAGCATAGCATAGCACAGCATAGCACAGCACAGCATAGAATAGCACAGCATAGCATAGCATAGCACAGCATAGCATAGCACAGCATAGCCAGCAAGCATAGAATAGCACAGCATAGCACAGCATAACGCATAGCATAGCATAGCATAGCATAGCATAGCATAGCACAGCATAGCATAGCACAGCATAGCATAGCACAGCATAGCACAGCACAGCATAGAATAGCACAGCATAGCATAGCATAGCACAGCATAGCATAGCATAGCATAGCAAAGCATAGAATAGTACAGCATAGCACAGCATAACATAGCATAGCATAGCATAGTATAGCACAGCATAGCATAGCATAGCATAGCATAGCACAGCATAGAATAGCATAGCATAGCATAGCATAGCACAGCATAGCATAGCACAACATAGCATAGCACAGCATAGCATAGCATAGCACAGCATAGCATAGCATAACACAGCATAGAATAGTACAGCATAGCATAGCATAGCACAGCACAGCACAGCACAGAATAGCATGCAGCAGGTGTGATGCTGGGTGCACACTGGGTGGAGCTCCTAACAGGCAGGACAGTTGTCACTTCCGGCTTCTTAGAAAGCTGCTCCCAGCCGGGCGGTGGTGGCACACACCTTTAATCCCAGCACTCGGGAGGCAGAGCCAGGAGGATCTCTGTGAGTTTGAGGCCAGCCTGGTCTACAGAGTAAGATCCAGGACAGGCTCCAAAACTACACAGAGAAACCCTGTCTGGAAAAACCAAAAAAAAAAAAAAAAGAAAGAAAGGAAGAAAGCTGTTTCCAGAAGCCAAATAGGGAGGAAGCCCCAGGATGCATGGGAAGCCCCAGCGGCTGCTTCCCAGCTGAGTGGGAACAGACCACATCAACGATGAACTTGTGAGGGGCGTCATCACCTGGGCCCCCAGAACACTCTGCCTGTAGCCATAAGAGAGACCTTGGTTAACTCCAGGGACCCTGAGAGATAGGGTGAATTGTCCTTTCAAGCCACCAAGCCTTTCTGTGGGGGAGGGGACTTAGTTCACAGAGGGCTGGAACAGCAAGGCAGGAGGAGGCAGGGTATCCCTGGGAAGGCAAGGAGCTTTGGAAGAAATGGTCTATTTGTTGAACTCCGGACCCGATGGATCCTGATCACTGCAGGCTGGGCAACCCTATGGGAAGATTAACTTTCATAAATCCCATCTGAAACCAGCATTTCCCCCAGCAGTCACATGGTAAGGGAAATATCCTTTCTTTGACTTCAGAGAAATCTCACCACCTCTGTGGCCCTGGTCCTGACCTCTGTCAATGGCCCAACAGGGGTCAGCTCTGCCCATCAAAACTCAGCCTGTCTCATCCCCCTGCCCGCTCCAGCTCTTGTTATCACAACAAACACCCTGTGACGTGGGCCCCACTATTGTCATCTTATAAAACCTGGGCTCTGAGCCTTGAAGTTGGGGAGCTGGGTCTTGCTTGTCCACCCTGACCACAGAGCTCCAGCCTGTGGTGCTCTCTGCCCTTTCTCCCCCTCTCTTCATCCGCCAGAGACAGTGTTCTGGGGCCAAGCAGCTCACACATTCTTCACCCAGTCCCGCCCTAAGATGACAGACTGTTGGTGTGAGTGAGTGGCCTTTGCACCAATATGTTCTGGGGCCCCAAACCTTCTTCCACATGACCCAGTCTTTCTCTGGGCAGCTAGTCTCTGTAGTCAGGGGACTCTGCCCAGAACATTCCAGAAATGGTGAGGACATCATGTCTAGGGCTACTTAAGTGCTCCTCTGCCAAGACCCACTTTTAGGGACCACCTAAGACTTAGCACAAGCACTTCTAGGTTTCTGGACCCAGGGGGCACAGGTAGGCTGGAGGGGACACCTGTCTCCTGTCCCCATGCTGAGTCCTGCTGTCAACTATTGACATTTCTGGTTATAATGAATCTTCACAGAACTTGCTGTGTGTGTGTGGGGGAGTGGCAGGGGGGGTTGGTGGTGGCAGGTGTTACCGACTCATGGTTGAAGGGTCTGAATTTCTGGGAAAAGTCACCCGTCAAGGTCATGGGGTCTGGGAGGTGACAGGGCTGAGCTCTGGGATCAGAACTGCTGACCTCAAGACCTTCACCTTTTCCTGAGTGCCAGCTGTCTTGTGAGATGGTCAGCATCTGGTTGTGACCAGGGCTAACCCTACTGTCTGGCCACCACGGCGACAAGCATGGCAACCAGGACATCTGCCAGATACTGTCATCTATGTGGGAGGTAGCAGCCTCAATTAGGTGAGGGTGAAACCTGGGGGCTTTCACGGGGTCGGGGTGGGGGGCAAAGGTGGAGAGGAGAGGCTGTCTCGCTTGCCTTTTTCTGGGATAAGCTGTGGTGAGCTGGGACCCCCAGAGAAATGCTAGAAATGCCTTATTATAGTAATATCAAACAAACCATGTGTAGCGGATGAGGGAGGTGGTGCTCCATTCTTACCCGCGGGCCGAAGTCTCCTGGTGCACCCTGGGAACCAAACACAGGGAAATGGATGGCCACTGATTACATTATTTCTCCGCATTTCCTCTTGAACATTCACTCTGTGCTTGGTGTAAATTCTAATGAAAACAACAGGCCGGCCTTATTTTACCTCCTCACTTCCAATGAGGACAGTGAGGCTCAAAGAGGTTAAGGATTACACCCGAGGTCACACAGCCAGCATGGAGCCAGGCAGTTCCTCATCTATGGCTGCATCCCAGACATTCAAGATCCCAGACACAGTGTGGCCTCTGGGTGGCTGCTCCCACTGTGTCCACTCACAGTTCTTGAACCTTGGACTAGGGAGAGATAACAAAGCCACGAGCTTTGAAACGGGCTGTGTAGCAATAGCTACAAAGGAGCCTGATTCTCGTTGATCTCCAAACCCCAGAGTTGTTTCTGTGGCTTTGATGACATCAGCCAGAAACAGCCAAGAAGATAGATGTGATACCTACCAGCTGCACCAGCATCTCAGCCACCCATCAACAAAGGACCATTCAGACCACGACCTCATGAGACCTCCCCATAGCTCTGAGACTGCTTTTATACAGATGGACAAACTGAGGCTTTCCCAGCTGGGTAACTTGCCCAAACCACACAGTAGTGGATCTAGGCTGTGGAGAGGAGTCTCTGAGCCTTCAGGTCCTGTGTCTTTCCATGGCTTTCTCAGCCCTGTTGGCAGTTAGGGGCACTGACTGCTTCATTCGTATTACCTAGGCATAGCTGCATGTGGCCTCTGAGGCCCTCACTTAGCCCTAGCCACTCTGAGCTCTGCTCTGGTCCTTTTTCCTCCAGATTCCTCATCTTGTCCACATAAATCTCCTCTGCTCCTTTCCAAGGAACTTGGTGGGTCCTATGTTTAAAGCCAAGTACCAAAGGGGCCATTTCCCAGAGCTGTCGGATCTCATGTTCAGAAGCATACAGTCTCCTCCAGGGTAGTTGCTCTTTGGAGTCTAAACTCCATCTATTTATCAGTGGACGGGCCATCCATCTTTATATCCACTTATATACTCATCTACTTACTAACTGATTCATCTTTCTATTCATCTACCTACACATCCATCCATCCATCCACCCACCCATCTACCCACCTACTCATCCACCCATCCACCCATCTACCCACCTACTCATCCACCGACCCACCCATCATCCATTCATCCACCCACCCATCCATCCATCCACCCACCCATCTACCCACCTACTTGTCCACCCACCCACCCATCATCCATTCATCCACCCACCCATTATCCATCCACCTACCCACCCATCATCCATCCATCCATTCATCCATCCATCCATCCATTCATCCACCCACCCATCCATCCATCCACCTACCCATCTACCCACCTACTCATCCACCCACCCACCCATCATCCATTTATTCACTCACCCATCCATCCATCTACCCACCCACCCATCATCCATCCATCCATCCATCCATCCATCCATCCATCCATCCATCCACCCACCTATCCAATTTCTTCATGAGGGGCTGCCAAGATAGCCCTCTGCCATTTGTGTCCCTAAATGGGTGTCTTCCCCACAAATAACACCATCCACCATCACCATGCATACTCCAAGCCCTCCAGACACGCTGCTCACTACAGAAACTGCCTGTTTTGTTATGCTGGGACACCAGAATCCAGACCCAACCCTCCCTGCATGTGGTACATGGGCTTGTGGCCCTTTTTAGCGATAGGCATTGACATTGATTGCTTTACTCTACAGATGGGGAATTTGGGGGTTGGGGGCTGACTTGCTCAATTTTCCCTCTGGAATCAAGGTTAGAGTTGGCTGCTGGCATCCTTCATCAGCACACAGTATCCAGACAGCATCCAGCTGCACTTACCTTTTCCCCTTTGGGGCCTGGAAGTCCCTGGGCAAGGAAGATAGAGAAAGAACAGGCATGAGTGAGATGAGCTAGGCTGACTTTACTTCTGGTTGACCCATGACCGTGAGGGCAGAGGGACGTGTGGAGCTAGCAGAGCCATGGGTATCTGAGCGGAACACTACACAGGCCTGTCAAGCTGTCTCTGCTGCCTCCTGGAGGCTCCACACCTGTCCTCAGCATGATGGAGACGAGGGCTTGGGGGTCAGCAGCCACGGTTCACAGGCATCCTTTGAGCAGGAAAAGGGTGCATACTCTAGTTTTTCTCTCTAGAGGGCACACACATTCCATGCTTTGTCTCTGCTGGGGAGGAGGCCATTGTCCAGAATGCCATCTAGTCTCCAGAATACTTGTCTTTAAGAGCAGTAGTCTCTTGAATTTTAGGCCTCATCCATCTACCCTTCAATAGATCACCCACCCCCACCTACCCATTTATCCATACATTCACTCTTTTCCTACCCTCCCATTTATCTATGTACTCATCTACTCATCTGCCCACTCATCCATTTACCCATTCATGCGTGAATGCATGCATTCATCCATTCATCTACCCATCATCCACCTACCCATTTATCTGTTCCATTCATCTATTCACTCATCTATTTACCTACTCATCTACCCATCCACTCATTTATCCATGCATTCACTCATTTAGCCATCCATCCATCCATCCATCCATCCACCCACCTATATATCCACCCACCCACCCACCCATCTACTCAATCCCCATCCATGCACTCCTTTATCCACTTATCTACCCATCTATCCATCCGTTCAACCACCCACTCATCTGTCTACCCATCCATTAATTCATCCATCTACCACCCACCTATCAGCACACCTATCTGCCTACTGGTTCACCCACACCCTGTTATTTATTTAATTGTGCATATATTTCCCTGTGCACCTTGTTCATCTGCTGAGGATGCCTGTGGACCGTGGACTCCTGGAACAGGTATTGAGAACTTCCCAGCCTGATGCCCATCATGGAAGTCTTGAGAATGTGTTAGACATTCTGTGTCTAGGGCCTGTTGAGATAGACTTGTAGACTTTGAAGGTTGACTAAATGCTGGGAACTGTGCTGCCTGTGGTTCTTTATAACTCCCTTACACCCCCTAGGCTCTCCTTAGAGATGCTTAGAGGCAGAAGGGGAAAGGTCATCTCCATGGTTGCTCAGTCAGCAGATGGTGGTGATGGATTTGAATTCACATGACAAGTGGCTTTGTCTCGCTGCACTACAGCTGCTGAACTAACTTCCCAGTCCCTTCTGGTGTCCCATGGTCACTCCACCCCCACAGTGGCAGCCTACCCAAGGACCATCTAGTACTGTTGTGGTGACTTACTGGCTTGCCGTCCAGACCCAGAGGTCCCTGGAACATGAGAGAGAGCAAGGGTTACACACAGGAACATTCCTTCCACGTCTTAGGACCCCAGTGCATTATATAGTGACAAGAAATCAAAGCCTGTCCTGAGTCCTGAGGTCAGGGTACATCCCAGGTGGCCCGGGTAGGGAGTGGGGGAAGGGCATTTGGGTGTAGTCAGCCACTCAGAATCCCCTCCTCTGATAAGAGAACTCCAATTCTCCTCTAAAGCCCTCCCCATCATAAGTGGGACTGTTGAGGGTGGGCAACGACCATGCTTTCTTGTCAAAGTGACAGGTGCAGGCCTGGGGTGCCAGCTGAACCATGAGCATCGTTCCTGGGACTTCAAACGGTGCTCTCAAGGGAAAAGGGGCTCTTTTTCCCCCAAGGGGATTGAACCAGGGTTCCTTGGCCCCCCATGTGGCTTGAGAGAGAGAGAGAGAGAGTGCCACGGAGAAGAAAGCAGAGCTGAGAGTCCGAGAGAAAGACAGTGCCCAGGGCTGGAGGCTGTAGCGCTGCTGTGGTCCCGCACCGTTCTGCACACTTGGGTTTCCCTGAAGCCAGCTGGACGTGAGCAGCTGTCACTTAGACGGGATGACTCCGGAAGGCTGAGCACTCTGCTGTGGCATGGGACAGCAAGGGCTGAGAGAAGCTACATGATCCTGGGGCCAGGGCTGAGAGTAGGGTATCTTAGGACCGCCAGGCCCCCGGGGTGTCTGCAGAGGGCTACTGACCCTAAGACTGAACGAGTCTCACCCTGCCTCCTTCTCGGGCTAGAAGGATACAACATGTGGGGATTCTGCAGACCAGGGTTGCTTGGTCACTGCAAGCCCCTGTCCCCTGTCTTTGTCACTACTGTCCCCTCATCCCCATATGTATGTCACTTTTTTTTTTAAGAGACGTTTCAGTTTAACATGTACTTCACCTTTGACCCGAGGAGCATTGCCTGCAGCCCTACCCTTCTGAGTCTTTGCGGACCCTGTCCCCGCTGCCTGGCTCACCCTTCTCCTTTCTGCACATCTTTCCCTTTTTTTCTTTAAGATTTATTTATTTTATGTATATGGTATTCTACCTGCATGTACACCTGCAGGCCAGAAGAGGGCATCAGATCCCATTCTAGATGGCTGTGACCCACCAGGTGGTTGCTGGGACTTGAACTCAGGACCTCTGGAAGAGCCGCCAATGAATGCTCTTAAGGGCTGAGCCATCTCTCCAGTCCCTGTTTGCTTGTTTTTGTTTTTCGAGACATGATTTCTCTGTGTAACAGCCCTGGATACCCTGGAACTCTCTCTGTAGACCAGGTTGGCCTCGAACTCACAGAGATCCGCCCGCCTCTGCCTCCTGAGTGCTGGGATTAAAGGCGTGCGCCACCGCTCTCTCTAGCTTGGTTACCTCCTCTTCCACTAAACCTTCCAGGCTTCTTTATATCCTAGAGTCAGGTCATTTGTCCCCGTTTCTGGCAATATAATCTGATGGCCGCATGTTTAATGTGTGTTCTACACAAGTTTCCTCCCCTGGCTCGAGCACACGAGTGAGGCCTGAACACGTGGCCAGGGAATGCTTGGGTCAAACATCCCTCCTCAGAAAACCTGAGCTCCAGGCTGTGACTGCAGCCTGGTTGGTAGAGTCTTTGCCTAGCGTGCACAAAGCTCTAGGTTCAATCCCCAGCACCACATCAAAACCCGGCACACCTGGAATCCCAGCCTTCAGCAAGCGGAGGCAGAGGGATCCATAATTGTAAGGTCATCTTCAACTCCATAACGAGTTCAAAGCCAGCCTGCACTACACTGGACCCTGTCCCAAAATCTGAAATTTCAAGCAGCAACGCAATGCCCAACCAGTGGACTCCTTCACGTGGTGAAACTTTGCTTTATGCACACAGTTATTTAACATATTTCATTAACAGCAGGCTCTGGGCATAAGGTGTACTTGACATGTCAAGGGTTTTGTGTTTAGACTTGGGTCCCGTCCCTATAATAGCTCAGCAGACGTATGCAAATACGGGTTGAGTATCCTTCATCCAAAAGGCTTGGGACACATGTATTTTGAATTTTTCTTTTTTGTATTTGGAGTGTTTGCATTTACATAATGAGATATCTTGGAGATGGTCCCAAGTGCAAACATGAAATGCATTTATATTTCATTCGCATATTATCTGCATATTTTGAAGGTAATTTTGCATGCTATTAATAGTTCTGTCTGCTAAGAACAATGTCACACTGTAGAATTTTCCAGCTGGGTGTCATGCTGATAATCAAAAAGTTTCCGACTTTGGAGCACTTCAGATTTGCAGATGAGGGATGTCAACCTGTCACCCGAGGGAGGAAGGAGAAACAAACGGGACAGATAATGGATGAATCCTGGCACTTCACAGCCAAGAAGGGGGCATGTTCATCTTTGGGCTGGGGGCAGTGGAAATGGTTAGGGAGAGCCACTTGGGGAAATAATACTTGAGGATTTGGATCTAGTTTGGATGTGGTGAACATGAGGGGAGGTAGGCAGTGTGGGTAGAGAAGGACCTGACTAAATCGGAAACAGGGAGTGTTGGGGTCTTGATCTTTAGGACAGAGTTGACCCACAGCAATCACCTTTTTAAATTTTTTTTTTTATTTTTGGCTTTTTTTGAGACAGGGATTCTCTGTGTAGTTTTGGTGCCTGTCCTAGATCTCTGTAGAACAGGCTGGTCTCGAACTCACAGAGATCCACCTGCTTCTGCCTCCCAAGTGCTGGGATTAAAGGTGTGCGCCACCACCGCCCAGCAGCAATCATCTTTAGGACAGAGTTGACCCACAGCCATGACCTGCTGAGGTGGTTCTGGGCTTATCTCTGATGAGGCCCGGATAAGAAAGGTCTCTGAATTAATTCCCCTTCTAGGTGAGTGGTTGGGCCTCAGAGAGACTGCTGGGTGGAGAGTGTTTACTGGGAGTCAGTGGCCACTGAGGAGGAGGGGCTGAGAGGTAGGTAGAGGAAGGGACATCCTGCTTTGTAGTCAGATGGATCTCCCTGGCTTAATGACATGCTTCTGATGTCCCTTTTGTCCTTTTGTCCCACTTTTTGGAAGTGGGAAGGGAAGGGCTGAGTTGCTCTGAGCTGTGAAACTTCCTAGGGTGGAAACTACTCATCTCTCCTCTACCTGCCTCAGACTGATGTCCAGTGGTCCACTATCCTGTAGGCTTGTCCATGGAGAGATTCTGTGGTCCAGGAAGTCTGAGAAACGTTTAGTTTCACTCTGTGAAGCAGGTTTCTTTCCCACAAGCCTTGTCCAGATCAATTTTTAGTTTGTGGGTTTCCAGTCTCATGGGTGCCCCAGCCCCCCATCTCAGGGCCTGGCTGAGACTAAGCATAACAATCCAGGTATGAGGCTATATGGACTGTTTACAAAGTAGGCATTCCCATGGGCTGGAAAAGGGCTTAAACCTGGCTCTGGGTGCTTGCAAGAGAGAGGGCCTCAGGGAAGGGCTAGGAGATGGTCTGGCTAATTCTAGAACAAATCTGGCTGTTGCGTGGTCAGGCTAGTTAAGGCAGGACAGAGTCCAGGCAGACTGGAAGGACAGAGCCCCAGACTGGCTGGATGCATGCTCTTGGCGGCAGGATTAGGTCTGGGTATCTTTCCCATCAAGGCAACCCACCCCTTCCCAGACAGTGGGGAACCAACCATCAGCGACTCCCTCCCTTCCAGAATTTCCTGCATGAAACACTAAGGAGTAAAGTAGCTTGAGCCTCACTCGGCCTGGGTTCAAATCCCTCCTCTGACCCACGCTACCCCGCCTGTGGGAAACCCTTCTCCTCCCTGATCAAAGCCATAGGATCCACCAGAGGTTTTCATCACCCTCTGCCCTCCGTGAAGCCCCACAGCTGTTTACAAGTCTCAGTTCTGCTTGAAGTCGCTTTTCCTCGAGGGGATCAGCTGGCTCCCGGATGTTTCTGGATGTTCGAGGAGCAAATAAAACCACAGGCTGTACATGAATCGAGAGCAAAGCCCTAGGCAGGCTCAGTCTCCTGCCTCACTCAGTGACTGGGATGTCCCAGGCCTTGAGCTTATCCATAAGGTGGGAGGCATGCTGTTCTCTCAAGTGACAAGTTCAAGTCAGCCTCCCTTTTTTCTTCCTCTCTTAGATCAACCCATGACAGGGGATGGTTAGAGGTTAGCTGATACAGAATCGGTGTTTGAATCGTCCTTGACAGAGGCAGTGCTGGGAGTGAACTTCCTGCGGCTTTCTGAGTGGGTAGGGCTGTGCCTCCGACTGGCATTTTTTTTTTTTTTAGACAAGGTCTCACACTGCAGTCCTGGCTAGCCTGGAACTCACCATGTAGACCAGGTTGGCCTCACACTCACAAAGATCCGATTGCCTCTGCTTCCAAAATGCTAGGATTAAAGATGTAAGCCACTACTCCTGGCACCCTTTAAAAAAAAATGATTTGGGGCCGGAAAGATGGCTCAGTGGTTAAGAGCGCTTGCTGATGTTGTTGCAGGGGACCTGGGTTTGGTTCTCAGAACCCACATAATGGTTCACAACCCTGGGTAACTCCAGTTTCAGAGAGCTGATGCCCTCTGGTCTCCTTGGGCACCAGGTAGGTATGTGGTACACATGCATGCAAAGCTTATAAATAAATACATAAACAAACAAACAAATAAATAATATTAGGTCCATTTATAAAAATGATTTCTTTTATTTTTAATTTTGTGTATGTGTACCCACAGAGGCCAGAAGAGGACGCTGGATCCCTTGAAGCTGCAGCCACAGGCAATGGTTCCTTCTTTCACTGCCTTGTTAAGTTGGTCCTAAGCAGGGGCACATGGAGCCATCTTTTGAGAACTGAGAACAAGTATGGCAGGAGGCTTTCTTCCTTCCTTCCTTCCTTTCTAATTTATTTATTTTCATTTTATGTGCATTGATGTTTTGCCTACATGTATGCCTGGGTGAGAGTGTCGGATGCCCTGGAACTGGAGTTACAGACAATTGTGAGCTGCCGTGTGGGTGCTGGAAATTGAACCTGGGTCTTCTGGAAAAGCTGCCAGTGCTCTTAACCACTGAGTCATCTCTCCAGCCCCCAGCAAGAGGATTTCTGACAAAGTAAGTCTGGGTTGTGGGGTCTGGAGGCTCCATCCCTGGGGCCTCAGAATGATCAGCCACTGAAGGCTGTGGGAGCCCCCACTTCATGTTGGAGATGGCAAGGGCTGGTCTGATGCGTTTTGCTGCCTCTGCCAGGGCAAAGGTGAAGGCATTGGGGGCGGAGGTTATCTGAGCGTTGGTCCTTTTTAGTTTTTTTTAAAAAAAGCATTTATTTGTGTGTGTGTGTGTGTGTGTGTGTGTGTGTGTGTGTGTGTGCGCATGCATGTGGAGGTCAGAGGTCAACCTCTGGGCATCAGCTGTTCCCTTCCACTTGGTGAGTTTTGGAGGGTGAACTGGTCATTAGAGTTGACAGCAGGTGCCTCTCTCTACCCAGTGAACCGTCTCTCTGGCCTGGTTTTTTTATTTTTTTGACAGCGCCTCCTACAGCTGGCCTTGAACTCCTGATGTTTCTTCTTCCACCTCCCACGCTAGCATTATGGGTAATCATCATATGCCTGGATTGAGTTGGGTAAGTCCTTCTTATTGTGGCTCTCCTTCCCTGAGATGGGCAAGGAGGGACCAAACCAACAAGCTGGCGATGTTTAGATGCACCCAGAGCCGCTCCTCCCAACCAGAGCTGGGTGACTGTCTTGCTTTCTTCCTGTAATTCATGCTGACAGCTCCTGCTGGGGAAATGGAGCCCTCAAAACGCATTGGGCCGGGGCCCCTGCATGAGGGGGCTTACCAGGATTATCAGTTCAGGACCTAGTAATTAAGCCCCAGATGTTGACGATTCATCAAATTACAAGGCCGGTGGGGTCTGAGGTCCCGGCCGGGGAAGAGTGCATTACTCCATGAAGGCTCCGTGAGCCTTGCCCCAGCCTTCACCAGGGCTGGCCCATGGGCAGGAGCAGGGGGCAGCCCCTCCAGGCAGGTCAGCCCCATATGGTTCTGATTTCTCAGGCCTGGTTGCTTGCGTACACATGGACTGCAGTTCTAGTCTAGGCTTTAACAATTTCCCAAACTTGAGTTCCCTGCCCCGGGGAAAAGGAAGAAAGGGCCTCTTCAGTGTGGGGGTCCAGCTGCAGCCTGGGCCCTGCTAGTGGCCTCCTGCTCTTTCCAGAGACCTTAGGTCTGGGTGCTTTGCAGAGTGGCCTCTGCACCCTGAGTCAGAGCGAGCTGTAGACTCACAGGCGTGTCCAAGCTACATGTGGCAGAGGATGGCTATGCATGCAGCCTAACATCAAATTGCAAATTTATTTAAAGTATTATTTTTTTTGCAATGTTTTTGGAAGTTGATCACACATTCCTAAGTGTGAATTTTGTATTAGATGTACAGATGATGGCTTGTGAGGTGACTCAGAGGGTAAAGTCACTCACCGCCGAGTCAGACAACCTGAATTCAATCCCTGAAACCCACATGGTGCAAGGAGAGATCTGGCTACCTCAAACTGTCCTCTGATCGCCACACGCAGACTGTGGCGTGCACGGTCTCTCTCTCTCATACACACACAAATAAGTATTAGATATACGGATGATAATGCCACTGTCAAAAGCTAGAGATTTTGTTAACTAACAACCGCGAGGTTAAAAAATAAAAACAAAAATGACCACCACCACGACAAAAAAAACCTCAAACCAACCAAACTAGCAGCCAGGTTGGAAAAACAAACAAACAAAAAAAAACCACTGACAGCTGGGTGGTGGTGGTGGTGGCGGCGGCGGCGGCGGCGGCGGCGGTGGCGGCGGCGGCGGCAGCAGCAGCAGCAGCAGCAGCAGCAGCGCACGCCTTTAATTCCAGTACTCATGGAGCAGAGGCAGGTGGATCTCTGTGAGTTCGAGGCCAGCCTGGTCTACAGAGCGAGTTCCAGGACGGGCTCCAAAGCTACAAAGAGAAACCCTGTCTTTAAAAAACCAAACCAAACCAACCAACCAACCAAACAAACAAACAAAAAAACAACTGACAGTTCACTTCACTCTGAGGAGTTTGGAATGGTCTTGAAAGGCAGGAAAGACCTCCCAGCCCCGGAGACATGATCCTGCCTGCCCAGGACTGTACTGCCTTCTCAGCCGGTCACGGCCCCAGGGCCCTTGCTTGCTCCACTCTCTCCTGCTTTACATCCGCTGGCTGCCCAGGAGCGCGACCTGCCAGCTCTGTAGGGCACGGGTGTGCGACCCTTGGCCTGGGTCTCTTTCAGCTGTGAGATGCTGAGCCACGGAAGCAGCTGGCTTCTATTTGGTGGAGAGGGCTTGCTCAGTGAGTGGCCTGGGTTGGCTGGAAGCAATTACATCGATGTCCCCATCACACACCATGGCTGGAAGAGGTGGTGTTTAAAGGACTAAGTCTTTGAACTGATCCCCGAATATCTGCTTAAATTACTTATTCACCCATTACTGATATTTGGTGGGGAGAAACATGATTGCCTTGTCAGGTATCAGGAAAAATTGCCCCTCTTTGGGGAGGAAGGGATAAAGGGCCTTGACTTGCAGTGGCTGTGGAGGGAACGGGGTATGGGAGTGGGGAGTGAGGCTGTGTCCATCTGAGATGCTTGTGTGCTGAGAAACTAGATACAGCAGACAGGCTGGGGTGCCCTTTCAGCACCAAGCTGACCACGGTGTGGCTCCAACTCCTCGGTGGACCCAGGGGCCAGTGACAGAGACAGCTCATGGGTGACAGAAATTGGGGATGTTCCGTCTCTCCTTGTTCACCAGCAAGCCCCCTAGACCTTATCCAGGCCAAGCCCCTGCTTTGCCCTTGGTCTGATGGGGTACTTGCTCATGTCCTCCCCTGTCTACTCACACATGAGTTCCTAGACTCTCTTTTGTGCATTGGAGGTAGAGTCCAGCCCGAGGCAATCCACCACCCAGCTCCCCCTCCAGCTCTCCCACCTGGAGGAGCAGCATGGACTGCTTTGACTTCCACAGACAAGGCAGGCAGAAAAAGCATCGCCACCAGCAAAAAGGGACTCCCAGCTTTTCTTGAACTTCAGAAAATGCTGTGAGGATTGGGCAGGACCCCATTGAGATGCCCCAGGCCATCCCGCCCAAGCCCTCTAGGTCTCTAAAGCTTTCTTGCTGGCATTTTTTTGTTTTTTTTTAAACTTCTTATCTGGCTGAAGCCTGCAAGGCACCAGTAAGCTCATGAGCTCACGTTTCAGGAGCTGAACTGTCTCTCTGGTCCTTGTACACTCCGAGCACATTTCTCTTCCTTCCCAGACTGGCCTCCACTATCTTCCATCCCTGACTTCCCGAAGATGGCATGCTGGCCATGCCCCTGCCCTTAGACCTCAAGAGTGAGCGGCCCTTTTTTCTTGGGTGCCCACGTCCTTCTTTGGGATAGGGAAGTGGAATGGATGGGATGAGTCCCCTGGGACTCGGACATCAGAGGAGGGAGGGAGGGGACCCTCAATGAGGCTAGCTGCTGCCGCCGCTGCTTGCTCCTTATCAGCCTGGCCCCGGGGGTGGGTGGGGTGGGTGGGGTGGGGTGGGTGGGAGTGGGGGGTGGGGCGCATCCCCATTTGCCAGCCACTAGCTTGTTTTTTTTGCTTTGTTTTGGTTTTTCTTTTTCTTTGAGAGAGACTCTCACTATGTAGCCCTGGCTGGCCTGGGACTCACTACGTAGACTAGGCTGGCCCTCAGACTCAGAGATCGGCCTACTCAGTGTTGGGATTCAAGGCATTCTGCTAGTCACTGTTTTGAGAAAGGGTCTCATATAGCTTAGGCTGGCCTTGAACTCATCATGTGGACAGGGATGACCTTGAACTCTTGATCCTCTTTCCTCTACCTCTTGAGTGCTGGGATTGTTGGTGGGCACCATCATGCCTGTTTTTTTTTTATGTGGTGCAGGGATCGAACCCAAGGCTTGGTTTATGTTAGACCAACTACCAAGTGAGCTACATTCCCAGCCCCCCGACTGGACTTTTGTTCTTATGTCACACGTCCATTCCTCGAGGCAGCAGCCCTGACCCCTGCCGTGGGCTCACAGCTACCTGAACCCTGTGGGCACTGACCACAGTCTAACTGGGAAGCTGGAGCTTACGTGAATTGTGGATCTTCCTCTCCATTAGTCATAGACTCCCCGGAGGTGAGGACCCTGGGAGTAGTATTTCTGCTACTACATCTGGAATGCCAAAGAGCCCTGAGCTGAGGACACAGGCAACATTTGTTGAACAATGCTTCTGACATTGTTCTGACAATTCACAATGACATTCTGACATTCTGACAATGCACAATGACAGTGATCCCATGAACAACTATCCAATCTCCCACCAGTGCTGGTGTCTGACCTGTGAGCACTAGAGGGCGCCCTTGCTCTGCTATCTGCTGGCCCCGGCCAACCACGGTGTTACCTCGTGGGAGGCCAGTCAGGACACTCTGCAGCTCTGCTAGCCTCAAGGGCTCCCCGCTGCTGGACTGGGTGACCATAGAGTGACAGAAACTGCCATTCGCTGAACCCAATGTGAATGTTCAGTCCTGGGGCTTCCAGGAGTCATCTACTTGGGTCTCCTAGCTGCTACCAGGGATGCCAGGAACACATCTCAGAGGGGTTGGAATATGCCTGAGGTCACAGTCTGTGGGGACCCAAAGCTCACGCTTTCCCAAGCCATGGGAGCTGCAGGAGTAGCTTCCTACCCACACCCCTGTCTTCTCTCGAGTCTTTCTTGGGGAGACCTGAACATGGGTCACTGGCCCAGTTCATGTCTGTGAACTCGCTCCTCCACGCGGTGTGTGAAGTGCGTGTGGCGAAGTGAGGAGCGTGCCAGCTAGCCTGCAGGTTCCACTCTATGGCTGACGACCGGCAACCAGCAAAGTGAGGAGGCACCCTCCTCTGCCTGGGCTCTCACAGTGCCTCTTCCTCTTCCAGAGTGACATGTGGGCAGGAGGCCCCTGTGCCAGGAAGATGCAGAAGCAGGAGAGGGCGTGAGTGGCCCCTGGAACCTGAGCACAGGAGCCTCCTGGCTGGCTGTGGTCATCTCCCTTTCCTTGGCGGCCTCACATGGGCCATTTCGTGGGAAACTGAGGAACGGAGGGCCAGCCCCAGACCACGGCTGGACTCCAGAAGTACCTGTTTTGTTTCCGCCTCAGGGGAGAGGGCTGGGGAGGAAGCCAGCACAGAGGCCCTCTTCTGCAGGCCCAGCTGGCCCTGTCTTTGAGGTTCCAATCTGGGGACCATTATGGGGGACTCAGGAAGTCTGCTTTTACCCGTCCTCACTCTGCCCAGCCTCTCGGGGGCTGGGAGCCGCCCTGGAGGGGTCAGATGTGAATGAGCCAGGGGATGTTAAAATTTGAAAAAGCACATGAATTTGGGGGTATTACAGATGAATCATTTAACTAATTACATTTTTACAATCAAAGCTGTTTTTGAACTAGAAGAGTGTAAGAAAGCATATGAGTGTGTGGCGTTCGTGGTCCTTTTTTGTTGGCTTGATTAATTCCAAACGGTCCAACTGAGTTATTCATTTCGAAATTGGTCCCAGGCCGGGGCCCTGTCTGGCAGACCACATTTCAGCCCCGAGCTCACACTGTCCTCTGGGACCTCGGTTGTCGAGGCCCCATGACTGATGTTGGAGGCAGCGCAGGCCCTGCTTCCCTGGGTACTGTGAGTTTAACCAGGCGAGGGCTGCGGGTGGTGTTCAGGCCTGGAGATGTCGGCAGGAGGGTTTCTGATTCCAGTGAGACCTGCCCCATGCCCTGGGATAATCTGATTCCTCATTAAAACTTTTTATTGTGTTTATTTATTGGGTGTGGTGTGGGTGAGAGTGCCATGGCGCTTGTGTGGAGGCCAGAGGACAACTCCCAGGAGTCAGTTCGCTCCTTCCACCACGTGGGTCCTGGGGACTGAACTCCGGTGGTCAGGAACCTTTAACTGCTGAGCCTTCTTGCTGGCCCCAGATCCTAACCTAAGGTTAGGATCCACCCAGGCTGAACCTCACTTCTCAGCAGGTCTCCTTTCTCCTTTCTCAATCCCATCGTTGTCAGCAAACTACTGTAGTCTCTTCCTGCCTCTGCCCTGAAGTGGGGGCACCTTTAAGACGTGTGGTGGGAGAAAACCTTATTTAAAATGCTGGTCATCAGAAGTGCTTCAGGAGGCTGCAGGCACACTCAGTGGAAGACTGCCTAGTGTGCACTTAAAAATCTAAATCCCATCTCTGGTACTGTCAAACACGCACGCACACACGCACGCACGCACGCACGCACCACGCACCACCGCCCCCCCCCCCCCCCCCCCCCCCCCCCCCCCGGCTCAGTTGCAAATGTCTGTAATCCTAGCACTTGGAAGACAGAGGCGGGAAATCCAGGAGTTCAAGGTCATCTTGGCTATGCAGAAAATCTAGGCCAGCCTGGGATACATAGACTATTTGCATGCATATGATGAGATAACTTATGATGAGACTAGATTCTTAAGTGTGAAATTCACACATGGCTCATTTATATTTTATACATTGAATCCAAAGGTAATCTCATTTTATTTATTTATATTTATTTATTTATGTATTTATTTATTTATTGATTTTTTTTTTTGAGACAAGGTTTTTCTGTGTAATTTTGGTGCCTGTCCTGGATCTTGCTCTGTAGACCAGGCTGGCCTCAAACTCACAGAGATCTGCCTGGCTCTGCCTCCCGAGTGCTGGGATTAAAGGCGTGTGCCACCACTGCCTGGCCTCATTTTATTTTATTTATTTTGGTGTTTTGAGATAGAGTCTCATAGCCTAAGTTGGCATGGAATTCTCTATGTAGCCCAGGCTACCCTCAGATTTGTGATCTTCCTGCTTCAGCATACAAGCACTGGGATTAGAGGTGTGTACCACAGTGCTAAACTCCTGAAGGTGATTGGTTACAATATTCTCAGTGTTACTGTGTGTGTGTGTGTGTGTGTGTGTGTGTATGTGTGTGTGTGTATGTATACGTGTGTGTATGTGTGTGTGTGTGTGTGTGTGTATGTGTGTGTGTGTGTGTGTGTGTGTGTGTGTGTGTATGTATGGCGGCCCGAGGTTGATGCCAGGAACCAATCATTCTAGATCACTCTTTCAGTCTATTTACTGAGGCAGTGTCTTGAGCACACCCCAGAGCTCACCAGCGGGGCTGGTCCGGAGAGTCTGTCTTTACCCTCTGAAGGTAGGATAACACCCGACCTACCATATGCTATCACACATACCTGGCCTTTCTGTGGGCTCTGGGGATCTGAACTCTGGTTCTCATGCTCTTGAGACAAGCATTTTGACCATTGAGTCATCTCCCCAGCCTCTGCGCCTGTGCTGTGACTGTCACAGGTCGGGTGTGGCATTTTCCACTTGTGACATTACAAGCTTCTGATCGGAGGCATTTCAGAGTTCTGGATCAGAGAGGCCCAACCCACTCAGACCTGTCCAAAATTCCGCAGAGACTTGCGGAGCACCAGTCTCCTCTGGAAGGTGGGCACGGGAGCTGGTGGGGTTGTACTCAGCATCACTCTCTCTCCTTTCCACACATTGCCCACACTCACTGTCTCTGAACACGTGGGGCCACACCATGTGGCCTGCTCTCTCAGGCCTTTTTTCTGTGTGCATAGTGCCTATGCTTGCTCAGCATGGGATGCCATCCCTCAAACATGGGAGATGGAGACCTTGGCCTCCATTGCGTGCACAGGGACCATGAGCTGTGTAGAAGCTAGGTAACCTGAGAGAACTCAGTATTTGGAAACGGTGTGCAGATTGAGCTGATTTCTAAGCAGACTGAGACAGAACAGAGATGGCGAGGGACAAGGAAGGGCAGGGCCCACAGAGGGGGAGCCGGGCTCCCCATGCCACAGTGAGCTCCGGAAGAACAGTGGGACCAAGGCCCTGCCCCAACCTTAGACTTGGGGCCTCCAGAACTGTGAACTCCACAAGCCCGGCTTCTGTCTCTTTCATGGTGTCCATATGTGTGCACACGTGTGGGGGTCAGAGGTTCATGTTGCTTCAGGGACACTCTGATGGCTTCAGGGATGCTCTGTGACAGTTCAGGAGGCACGGGACTAGGGGGATCTTAGACCCCTGGTAGCTGTCTCTAGGGACAAGTGTTTCCGAGAAAGAGAGTGCAGTTTCACTGTCCCCTTGGTTCCCGCTGCCTTAGTGAGCCTCTCCATCCAGTCTAGAAGGTTCCACTCCATGCCACCCCTGGACACCACCCCTGCCACTCCCCCTCCTTTCTAAAGATTTTTTAAAATTTATGTGTGTGTGTATGTGCCTGCATGAGTTTATGTGGCACCATGTTATGACCCTGTGGAGACCAGAGGGTGGCATCAGATGCCTTGAAACTGGAGTTATAGGGTGTTGTGAAACCGCCGATAAGGATGCTGGGAACTGAACCCAGGTCCTTTGCAAGAGCAGCCGTTAACTGCTGAGCCGTCTCTCCAGCCCCCTGGACACGTCTCCCCCTTCCACTCCCTCCCTTCCACTTCCTCTCTCCCTCTCCCCATCCTGGCCTCAGGTGGCTCTTCAGGAAGCTTGCTCTACACTCCAGGACTCATCCCCTTCTCTATTTTCCTCTGCTGAGAGTATTCACAGAGCTCCGTATCTTGTCACTGAAGTCTCAGTCCAAATGTCATTCTGTCCTTCTTGATTATTTGACCCAAATCACACAACTATCTCTGCACCCACTCAGCACCCTCACCACACCCTCCTTTATTCCCCTTCTGGTACATTCCACTGTACTCAGGACTGTTCACACTGCCTCCAGAAGGTAAGCCAGAAGCCAGGAAGCCATGAAACCAGCACCGAGAGTGAAGAAAATGGAAAGCCTAAAGAGGAACATCAAGATTTGCTGAGGGTGACTAGAAAGCAGCCTTGGGTTTTCTGTACAAAGGGTGAGAGGTGGAGGCAATATTAAACCCTGTGTGACGGACAAGTCATTTTCACCCGAGCTACATACATCTTAGAGGGGCAAAAAAGGATGTGAGAAACACTTTCAGGATGACTCCGTTGTGCCAAGATGATCTCTTGTCTCCCACCTCCAGTGTCTAGAGACTGTGACTGGGTCTGATTTACCTTGGTGCCTTCCCTGTGTATAGCACAAGGCCTGATATCAAGCTTCCTATTAGTGAGATGCCAAAACCACTTTAACACATAAAAGCTGACTAATTCCCCCAAGTGCTGGAATACCACGCCTGGGACTCTCCTGCAGCCCCTATTGATGATTCACAATGCTTGGTGCTCAGAGCTCCCCTGCTGCTGGTCAATACTAGACTGCTAGCCCCTGGCCGCTTCTTTCAGTTTCAAACTCTATACCTGCAATTCTAGCCTTCACCACTAGGTGGCAGGCCAACACAACCTTTAACACATCTTTTTAATCACATCTTTCACCACTGCGTCTCATGAAAATACACTCCAAATTAAAACAAGACATACACATATGGACATATATTTAAAAACTTATCATATTGAAATACATTAAAAGTATGATAATACCCACAGTTGGCCAGAGTTTGGAGAAACAGGCGGCATTTGTGCGCTGTTGGTGGGAATGTAAATGACTGCAGACTCCCAGAGGGCAATTTGGCAATGCACATCAAAAGCCTTAAACATGTGCAAATCCTTTGGTGCAACAATTCGACTTATAGACATTTATTCTATGGAGATAATCACAGAAATAAGCCTTCACTTACTCCCAGGATGTTGAGTGTAAGGATGAAAAATTGTCCCTATTAATGATAGAACTTGGAGACTGGCTAGATAAAATTATACATGTGATCAGATACTATGCAGCTATTACATTCTATTAGGGTTTTTAATGGCGTGGGAGTGTCTGATGATATATCAAATGAGAGAGAGGAGCATGTCCCTCTAGCCTCGTTTCTATAGGAAGTATGGAAACAAAGTGGTATATAAAAAATGCTAGAATAACATGAAAATAGTGAGATGCATCGTCTGTGGGTGGTAGGAGGAAGGAGGACTGCTTTTTCCTTTTTTTTTTTTTTTGGTGCCTTTCTCTATTTTCCAAATGTTTTACAATAGACATGACATGCATTTATTGCGACCATAAGGTTCTGTTAACAAGCCCTTGGGGGCACAAAGGACAGAGCCTCTGTTCAGGAAGGGCACGGAGACAGTGACCCCGGAGCCCTGTCAGCTCTGACCCCCTTGAGTCTATAACCTGCCTCGCAGATGTGGGTGGCCCCTGCCGGCCCCCCCCATCCCTCAGCCGCTCCTGCCCCCCCCCCCCCTCCACTGCACATATGGACCTGGTTTCAGCTGGGGGGTGGGGTGGGCAGAGGGATGAACGTAGAAAGCACAGGCCAGGGTCCCACCCCAGCCTTTGCTCCGTCTTTTCTTGGTCTTTCTCCCCCCTGAGATTCTGGCTCAAGAGGAAAAAAAAATCCTCCCTGGTCCTGAAGTTTGCCAACAAAATGAACATGGCCTCTAAGATTCCCTCAAACAAACAAACAAAATACCAACACTAAAATTCAGCAGCTAAACATCCTAAAACTGATCAGTCTCAACATTGGGTTCCTATCCAAATGCCCGGGTGTATGCTGAGTGGAGTCGAAGGATTTCCTCATTTTTTTTTCTTCTTTAAACATTTGAATTACATCATCTTTATTATTTACTTGTTTATTTATTTACTGGTGCGTGTCCATGCATATGCGTGTGTAGGCATGCACACCACAGTGTGTATGTGGAGGTCAGAAGACAGCTTTGTGGAGTTGGTTCTCTCATCCCACCTTCCACATGGACTCTGAAATCGAACTCTGGCAGTCAGCTTTGCATGGCAAGTGCCTTTAGCCCCGGAGACATCTTGCTGGCCCTTCTTTTCCATTCTAAAAAATAGTTATGTATTTCAATTGCTTTTTAGATGTACTTTACTTTATGTGCATGAGTGTACGCATGCATGCATGTATGTTTGTGTATACATGTATGTACGTATGTGTGCCTGATGCCTATGGAGGTCAGAAGAGCGCATTGGATCCCCTGGAACTGGAGTTACATGACTGTGAGACACGATGGGTGTTGGGAACCAAATGTGGTTCCTTGGCAAGAACAAGCACTCTTAACTGCTGGGCCATCTCTTCAGACCACGTTTATTTATTTTTGAGTCAGCGTTTCATGTAGCTCAGGACGACTTCAATTTCAATATGTAGCTAGAGATGACTTTGAACTCCTGATCCTTCTCGCCTCTGCTTCCCAAGTGTACATCAACACTCCAAGTTTTATGGGGTGTGAGGTATTGAACCCGGAGCTTTATACATGCTAGGTGAGTGAGCACACTACCAGCTGAGCTCTGTCCTCACCCTGGAAGTTTTATCTTGGTGGACTTGGATGGTGGTTCAGTAGGTAAAGTACTTCTGACAAGCATGAAGACCCGGGTTTGGATCCCCAGCGCCCAGGTGAAAGCCAGACATGGTGGCATGCATTGATATCGCCAGCACTGGGAGCCTGGAAGGAGGGGGGAGAGACAAGCAGATCTCTGGAGTTTGTTGGCCAGACAATCCAGCCAAAATGGTGAGCTCTAGGTTCATTGAGAGACCCTGTCTCGAAAAATAAGTCCCCCGCCCAGGGGTATGTAGGACTGATGGGAAAGACAACGGAAATCCATCTCTGGTCTCTCCATGTTCATGCAGGGCGAGTGAACCTGTGCAAGTATGTGTACATACATGAGCTTTGTTGGGACAGGGCTGTGGCTCAGTGATACAGCAGTTGCCTATTATGCATGAAGCCCTGGGTTCAATCCCCCAGCACTGCATAAAAATTATCTGTAAATTTGTAATTGTTCACAGTCATGAACAAGCTGATGTGGTGCAGTGGTCTCTTCCAATGTATGTACAATGCGTAACTCTGGGCAGTTGTGTTGACCCCATGGGAGGAGCCATCGGTAGCTGACCGCAGCCTTCTGTTTTCCATAGGCCAAGAGAAGGGAACTGAACTCAAATGCCACAGGTGGAAGGAGCCCACAAAGCCTAGCTTCTCCCTCACTGGGACTGACTTTCTCTCTGGCAGCGGGTACCCCCTCCCCACAAAGGTCTCAGGAAACCGACAGCCCATCGGGCAGATCCAGGACCAGAACCAAGTGCTCCTGTCCACCCAAGTTCAGCGGTGGGCCAGCTCAGGCGGTGGAAGGCAGGACCAGGGGTCCATACACCAGCCGGCAAAGAGTGACCATGGGCTGTGATGTCGGCTTTCTAGGGGATTTGATGGGTTCCCTCATCACTGGACCCAGCTTGCCTCAGTGACCTGAGGAACTGTTTCATGAACTCAGGGTGGTAGCTTCAGGCCTGCAAACAGGAAGTGGGGACAGCTGGCCTGCTGGGCCTCCACTGACCTCCTTCTCAGAGAACTACCTGCATCAGGACATAGAGACCCTTGAGCTCTTGGCACACACATCCTTACACCCACCTTCATCCTAGAATCCACAGATCCCCTCTGTGGGCCAGGCTTGGAGCACATTTCATATGCTGCATTTCACATTTAACTCCCACAGTGCCTTTGATGGCCCATCAGATGACACTGGTTTGCCATGACCTGCATGTCATGAGTGCTCCTTGTGAATCTCCACTCAACAGAAACGCAGCCTCCCGAGGAAAGGACTTTGGACAACCTCTACTGACCGGAAGGAACCTGAGTTTCAGGCATGCTTAGGGTAGGGTCTCTCTACTCCAGGCTTAGGGGCGGGGTCTCTTACTCCAGGCTTAGGGGCGGGGTCTCCTACTCCAGGCTTAGGGGCGGGGTCTCTCCACTACTCCAGGCTTAGGGGCGGGGTCTCTTACTCCAGGCTTAGGGGCGGGGTCTCTTACTCCAGGCTTAGGGGCGGGGTCTCCTCCTCCAGGCTTAGGGGCGGGGTCTCCTCCTCCAGGCTTAGGGGCGGGGTCTCCTACTCCAGGCTTAGGGGTGGGGTCTCCTCCTCCAGGCTTAGGGGTGGGGTCTCCTACTCCAGGCTTCTCAGCCAGCCAGTGGCAGAGACGGATTCAAATCTGCTGCTAAACTCCACACTTGGCCTCCTGCCATCCCCCCACCTCCCCGCTTTCCTAGACCTTGGAAGAAAGCAGGGATGGCGCTGAGAGAAGAGGCCTTTGCAGGGGGCAGACCCCCTGGTAGCTGTTTCGAACAAGTCTCTGCCCCTTATGCAGGAGAAAAATGACTTCCATCACCAGCCAATGGCTCTGATGCTCTCAGCCAGTGGAGAGGGGTCCCGGCTCAGTCAGCGTCTGCTCACAGGAAACAGCGGAGACTTCCCACTCTCCTGTGGGCCTTGCATGTGCGGAGAGGCTCAACTTGGAAAGTTCGCTTTGAGATTTTTGCAATGGTGTGAAAGCAAAGCATCAGTGGGAACGGGACTTGGAGTTTGGGATCCGGTTCTTCCAGGGTAGCGTACATGCTGTGTGTTAAGATTCTCTTGCCTGCAGCTGGCGATGGCAGGGAGCCGAAGCTCGGTATCTGCTCTGAGATCATGACTGGGTAGGAGCGTGCGGGGGTGGGAGGGACATCAAGGCTCTGCAACATGCTGTTCCTAAACAGGATGGTTGGGAAGTTGGATGGACCAAGTACTTTTTTTTAAATATATATTTTCAATCGACAGTGGGCTTGTTGGGATGCAACGCTCCTCCCCCGCACCCCCCCCCAGAAGAGAAGCCTGTGGTTCCCCAAGACCCTTGCTACCACGTGCAGGAGTCAGAGTGAAGGCTTGACTCCTTACTAGTCAGGAAGAGGTTCTGGGACCCGGCAGGATTTGACCCCAGTGTGCTCTGTGGATGTCACATTTCATCTATATGTCATTCACATTTCATCTATATGTCATTCACATTTCATGTAGAGCCCCACTGCTCTGGCTCAAGAGGTCAGATTGCCTGCTGGGGAAGCTGCCTCAGCTACCCAGGAGACCCCAAAGGGGCCTGGACCTAGCACAGTGTTGCTTTGGGCACAAGATAAATGTGCCCAAAAGGTCCTAACGCATCGTATCACATCCTAGAGCGCTACCTATGACTCATTGTGTCCTTTATGCAGGATTGTCACCTCTTGGTCTCATTTAGTCTCAGTCCCCATACTTTGAGGCCTTCATTGTCTCACAGAGGCTCAGAGAGGGTGTGCGTCTTCACCAAGCTCTGGAGCCGTGGGTTTGGAATCAAGCCCAGGTCTCCCTGCTGCTCAGGGATGGACTGCCTTCCTCAGCCTTCTGGGAGGCATGCTCTGCAGGACTGGGGACCACATCACCATTGCCAGCCAGTTCTGACTCCAGACAGATCCCAGAACCAGCTGACATTTCCCTCCTTGCATGCCCCTTCCCGAAGGCACAGAATCAACCCATGCATTCCACAGACACCCTGAGCAGCTCAAGTCTACAGGCTTCACCAATTTCCTCCCCCCACTCCTTTTCTAATGAGGCAAAAATCTTACTATGCAGATCAGGCTAGCTTCAAACTCATGTAAGTCCTCCTGCCTCAGCCATGTTTCACCTCCCCTGGCTTGGTCCTTGTGTGTTCCAGGGCATCAGCAGGGTCATCTCAACTCCTTGTCATTGATATGGTACTCATTTGGTCTGGGTAGGGACATCAATCCTCAAACACAAGCTAACTTGTTTTGTGAGGTTTTCATCCCATAAAGGTTAAACCGGAACTAACCAGCTCCCTGACTCTGAGTGATAAGATCACAGGGGGTCCCTGCCACTAGGAAGAGGTACAGTGCCTTCCAGGGCCAGACTTGTATGCCCGACTCAAGGCTCAGCAGGGACACTGGGCTGGAAGGAGAGCTGTTTTTCTGGAAGCCTCTTTGCTTTGCCTGGGAGGCATCTCAGGAAGGCAGAGAGGCCAGGGTCTGCCCAGAGTGCACACTGATCCTTCCGTAGACAGAAACAGCCCAGCTACTGAGCAGCGCAGGAGGAGGAGGTGGAGCGAGACAGTTCAGTCAAGGTTCAGGAGGAGAATGTCGGATTAAGAGGAGGAGGCAGAGAGAGAACAAAAAAATAAATGTCAATTACCGGGTAGCCATCTCGTCCTGATTGCCCCTGTGGTAATTAATAAGCCATTAATAATCAGAGTTTTGGCAGGAAACCATATGGCAATGCTTATAGCTCTCTCCAGTCACATCCCCCTCCTGTTCTCCGTGTGGTGTGCAGAGAACTAACACTGTTAACTGTGGTGTGCTGTTTCGGGGGATGCTGCCAGGGCTCTGGTGGGTCAGAGGCCGTGGGGGCGGGGCTATGGGCCTTCGTCAGCGCCATCAAGGCACTGTATCCATATGTGTCACCTCTATGTCAGTCCTGGCATAAGACAGCGGCCATGTGGTCACATAAGGCTGGAAGGATGTGTCACAACCACTGTGACCAAACCGGGGACTGAAAATGTCCCTTACATGAGGGATGCAGTAGACGCTCAGTTCATCCTTGCTTCTACCGGGACAGGCTGAGCTGAGAAAGTTCTGGAAGCTAGAGATAGGGGGGATGTGTATTGCTACTGACTGTTGCTCTGTCCCCTGGCTCTGTTTGAGGCCACTGACATCTGAGACAGTGTCCCACACGTGGACATCTACCTCCCTCTTCGAACCACCTCCTTCTTCAGTGGTAGCTTAAGAATTCCTGTTTGTTTGACCCACTTAATATTTTAACAATGGAGCCCAAACAAAACCACGCCTCAGTCCCTGCGTTTTGCATTTCCACAAGTTTGCACACGCGGAGGGGCCTCGGGGAACACTCTACCAGGAAGTGCACTTGTGGCCAAAAACCTACACATTTTTGTTGGCTTGTCTTTTCTTTGGCTCAAACTGATGCTACATGCACAGAGAAGCCCAGATTCCAAAGGGTGCTGATGGGGGGTGGGGATGAATCATGGGAAGTAGAAGTCAGAAGCAAATTGGCTCATCTGAGGTGAATTTTGGCTCCTGTTGACTGTCAGTGTGCTGCTTGAATGGATGCATAGGGGTTTATCTGGCCCTGAGAACCCGCCAAGAGGAATCAAAGGCAGATATATCCATAACCAGGAGAAAGTGGGATTCCCAGGGCCACGGAGTCTCTGCCATTAAAGCAGCCTCTGGCCAAGGCAAACTCCGGGCTTCCCTTCACACCCTCTTTAAATGAAGTGACATTTTTACCTCTGCCAGCCAGCCAGGCTCACCAAGTCCCAGCTGGGAGCAAGACATGCTGGTTAAGAAGAAAAATAAACCCCAGGATCCAGTGCTCAAGCCCAGCATTGTCTTGGCGCTACAATTTCAGCAGCCACAGAACACTTCGGAGAGATGAGCTAGCGCTTAGCATTTTTGTGCACAAAGTTGAACCTGTAATTTGGGGAGGAGTTGCTAGGTTCGTGTGAGCTCTCTTGAAAAGAAGCTGGTCTAGAATGTTCTACCAGGCAAGGCAAGCTCAGGGATTTCTTCTACTGTTTAAGAACTGATTCGGCCTCTGCCTGGGATGGATCCTTTTTTGCTTGTTTATTTCTGAGATAGGTTCTCATGTAACCCAAGCTGGCCTCAATCTCCCTATGTAGCCAAGGATAGCCAAGAAGATCTTCCTGCCTTCAGTTCCCAAATGCTGGAATTATAGGTGTGTATTACCACACAGGGCTGGCTTTTTTTGAGATGGGGTTTCTTTGTGTAAAAGCCCCAACTTTTCTGACTTTCCTGGAACTCACTTTGTAGACCAGGCTGGCCTTGAACTCACAGAGCTCTGCTTGCCTCTGCCTCCCAAGCGCTGGGATTAAAGATGTGCGCCACCACACCCGGCACCACATAGTGTTTTATGTGGTGCTGGGGATCAAACCCAGGGCTTGTACATGCCAGGCAAGCACTCTACCAATTGAGCTACATCCCGGCCATTTTCTTTGTTTTTAAACCACACATTTCTCTAACCAAAAGCTGAGTCCCTGGGAGTTGATTTCATAGAGAGAACCAAATAAAAGTCTTATCTTTCCGGAAAACAGCACAGAGTCCGAGACACTTACTGGAGGACCTGCAAGACACAAGCAGGAGAGCCACTGTCAGCATGGAAGGGTTCCCGCCCTGTCCTCAGCACACCCCTGGCCACAGCCCAGCGCATCAGCTCCAGGCCGCCATGGGGTCACAGTATTGCCCACAACGGCCTTGTAAGCAAGGGTCAGTCACAGAACCAAGAAGAGATACTTTCATCCTTGGAGGGGCCTGGGTGGCCATGTGGGAGGCAGTGATGGTTCCCACATGCATGGGTTCATGTGTTCATCGTTTGAGGCTGGTTGGCACTTATTTGTGTTCCACTCTGGAAAACTAAAAGTGAATTAGATCTTGCTTGTCCCATGAGCAGGTTTTTGGGTTTTACCAGGGAGGAGAGAGATAAAGAGGAAAAAACATTTTGGGTAGGGGGAAGGATGGGGGTGAAGGCATGTGACATGTATGGCTGGGCAGAGGTGGGGTAGATCACCACAGCCCAGTTCTGGGGTTCGAGGTGCATGAGGAGATTGAAGGAACAGTCTAGAAATTGTGGTAGTGGCTGTGATGAGGCTTGCCAACAGAAGAAAATGGAGGCTGACTCTGGCCTCTGAACATATATGTGCACACACACACACACACACACACACACACACACACACATCACACACACACGCATACCTACACGCAAGTACACAAACATACACACACATACACACAATACTTGAAAAAATTGTGCTTGTATTTAACAGACCATTGTCATTATTCTGAGTATAACAACAGTTTGCATCTCATTTACATTGTATCAGGCACTTAGAGATGATTTAGTGTATCTGTGAGGATGTGGGTAGGTTATACGCAAATATAAAGTCATTTCACATAAGGGACTTCGGCATTGCGGGTCCCATGGGTACAAAGGCTAATGTCAGTTAAGGGGCAGGGCATCCTGGAAGATGGCCTCTCAGTTCCCCAAAGCAATGTACCTCCCACAGATGCATGCTTCCACCAAACCTGTACCTCCTCTGTTTCCATCACACCTCAGACCCTACCCTGTAGGATGAGGCAGCCCCTGACAGTCTGCATGGCCAATGGTGAGCCGGGAGCCTTGTGGGTAGGGAAGGAGACTCATCAGTGAGGACAAGTGTGAAGAGCCTATGGGAGTGTTCCTTCAACACACACTTAGAAAAGAGCAAAACAAAACAAAAAACAAACAAATCAAAAATAGGGGGCCTATCCTGGCCTGGCCTGCTTGGGAAGGGGGCTCAACTCGGTCTAGAGGGGGAGACAGAATGAATTATCAGAGCAAGGCAGGAGCAGGATGGAGAGAAACAGAGATGGAAAAGTCTGAAACATGCTTCCAAATCCCAGGCTTTTCCTGAGATGGAAACGGAGCAGGGGAGGGAGGCCCAGGCAAGCACAAGGTCTGTTTCCATGTTATGGAGAGAGGAGGGCTTGATGCTGTGGGCAGTGGCAGGGAGCAGGGCGGGCACTGAGGAGTCAACATGGACGAAGGCTGCAAGAAAGGCCAGAACAGACACTCGAGTGCCCTGCCGGTATTCCTGGCGGGTCTCCGGAAGTGGCGTCAGGAAGGCGCGAGAGCCTGGAGACGCTTGACAAAAGGAGAGACAGGACTTTCTGACTGATGATAGATGGAGAGGATCTCCATGAAGGCAGGAGAGATGGTCAAGATTGTTGACTGGATGTTTTAATATTCCAACCCATGGTAACAGAAGCTGCGTTTTCCCTAAATCTGGACTGGAGCCTAGCAGGGTGTGGACAACATAAATTCTGAACTTAATGAATGACTTTGCTTCCGGTCTTCCAAAGAAGACAAAAGCCACCGGAAAGACTCGCTGATCATCTTGAGACTAGACGAACATGCCTGTCTGCACCTGTCCATGTGCCTGCCCCTGGGTCCGTCCTCCAATCATGCCCCTCAGCTTCCTGGAGGCACTGACCCGCTCCAATTCAGGCCAGCTTTCTCCTTTGCTTTTCCTGGAGCGACTGACATCCGACAGCTACTGATGCCCACCCAGCTCAGGGCCTGGCTGGTACACACACTAATAAACAGGCACTGAGGAGCCAAGGCCAAGAGGGCAGGAGCTGCCTGTGGGGCCAGCGTCCCTCCTGAACCCTTCGCCCTTGACTTTCTTACGGAGTTTAAAGGCTCAGCACAGCTGCTGCAGGCAGATTCCGTGGTCTGTAGCAAGTGGGTAACTCAAGAGAGATGGCTTGGGAGGGGGCGTGGCTTAGGTCACCCAGGGGTCCCTTCTTAGAAAGTGAGGCTGGTTCAGGTCCCCCACATGGTGTGTCGTCGTCCCCCCCCCCCCCCAAGCCTGGCTCCACAACGCGTTTTGCTCTCTGACCCTTGGGCGCACAGCTTTCAAACATATGTTCTAATCCCCAGAATGTGGGAGCAATTAAAATGCGAGCCAGATGACTTGGCCTGAGGAAGTAGGGGGTTTGCTGAGTCTCAGGACTGTCTACAGAGTGGCTGTGGCCTGCCAGGGCTTCCCAATCTGGGAGCCATGCTCACCCACACCTTGGGGAGGGGGGCGGGGTAGGAGGGACTGACTGCCTGGGTGGGTGAGCAGCTTGTTTGGCGCTGACAGGTGGCTGGTGGGTCTGGGAGCCCACTCTGTCCATCTGGAGCTTTGGGCTCCTCCGAGGTCAGGCACTTCCCTAATGTCTCCCAAAGGTATGTTTGATCTTCCTGCAGAAGATTTCTGCCAGCTCGGCAGGGCCTGGCCCACAGTGGAGACACCATCACAGTGGAGGTGGTAGCTGTCCCTGTGGCCTGAGGGTTGCTAGAGTCACTGTCCCTGTTCCCAGGCCCCATAACTGTTCTTGTTGTCTTAGACTCTGCCCTCGTCTGCCCATTTCCTGCTCTCCTTGGTCTCAACGGTCTTTCTGCCTTGCTCACTTACTCGCTAGCTCCAGTGTGGTGCCAGGGCCAGGATCTACACCCTTAGACACCAAATCCTTCCTTGCATGAGCTCAAGAGCCTTCTGTTATGTTTCTCAGGATTCTCTAGGGACGAGAGCGACCCAAGGGTTTGTAAACCGAGTTTGTGTGTCGATGGACGAAGGCTGAGGCAAACGCAGAGGCAGTGTGAGCTGATGAGCAGGAGAGTGGGATGAGAACTCGCATCTGTGAATGTGGCCAGTACCCAGGTCTGCCTTTCTGGAAGTTGGGGAGGACTGAAGAAGATGGTGTGTGTGTGTGTGTGTGTGTGTGTGTGTGTGTGTGTGTGTGTAAGTGTACACCCACGTGTGTACACACATCCATGTGAAGCAACCGGAATAGCCCTAGCACAGGGGAAACTGAGCACAGGCTGGAGTTAGAGCATACTCCCTCTCTCACATACATGCAAGTGTGTGCATGACACACACCACACACCTGCACACATATGCACACAGACCTCGGGAAAAAAGTACAGCTGTCAGTTTTCCACTGTATAATTTCACACTGAAGAACCAATGGCCTTGAGCCTGGCTGGACCACAGAGCGAAAATGCTCTTATTTAAATGGCATTCTAGAGAGGCTTCCAGCCTTTTGGCTGAAATGGGAACCTCAGGTACAAAAATCTCATCTCTGGAATTCAGTGTCACACAGGCTTGCCTGGGGAGGGAGGTTGGCCCAGGCAATTATACCACACATGGGGCTGGGTTTCCCAGTTGCAAACTAACCAGGGGCAGGTGAGAACTCCATTCTATTTGGACCAGATGGACCTGTGGACACTGAAGGGCCAGGAGGATGCTGTCTGGGGAAAGGCTTTGATTGGGAGAGACTAAGGAACTGGTCCCACGGAGGGCAGGGGGCGTCTGTGGTAGGATAACATTCCAGGTCGCTCCTGTCCCAGCACTCCGAAAGAGCCTTTCTCCCAGGGGCACAGGAAGAGGCCTGCCTTCCATAACGGAAGGTGACAATGTCAGTGTGTGCCTGTGTGTGACACTATCTAGAAATAAACACCAGGCTCATCCAAAGTCAACTGGGGAGGGACAGCAGCTCTGTGTGGCATTCACTGGCTCTGACCGGGAGAAACACCGCACACGAGGGATGCAGAGGGGGAGGTGTTGCCTTGATTAGTGGCCGACCTTAGACGGGACAGTGTTTTCCTTGCAGCCTTGTTTCTTATTCTGCAAATTGGGGGCAAGAACATATTCTCATCTGGCAGTCCTCTGGGGATCCTGTGAAATGGAGGATTCTGAAGGACCCAGCACAGAGCTGCAGATGTGTGCACAGACTCTAGGTTGTCCATGCTTCTCAGCTGCTCTGAAAAGTGCTACGATGAGCAGGGGTGTGCAGGTGTCCCTCCCCCACAGGGCCTTCCTTTCTTCTGTATAAGTACGCGAAGCTGGTGTCATTGGGTCATACACCCCTTTGAGGAAACTCCATATTGATTTCCACTATGGCACTTCCACTAAGAGTGGGCGGAGATTCGCTCTCTGCACCAGCACACGCTGTCTTTGGTCCTTTGGTGACAGCTGTTCCCGTGGGGCAAGGTGATGCAACTGACAGTTCTGATTTGCACTGACCTGATGGTTAGTGGTGAGGACATTGCCCCCTGTTGGACATTTTTTTCCTTTGTTAAGCCCCCCCCCCCGCCCCCCCATGGGGCCAGTCCTCTTCTTTTGAGATCGACCGACCTGGAACTCACTATTTGGCCTTGAGTTTAGGATGATTCTGCTTCAGACCCCCAGTGCTGGGATAACATCCCTACCCCACCCAACTGCTGCTGGCCATTTGCGTGTCTTCTTTTGAGAAATGTCATTTTAGATCTGTATCTGGTTTTTGTGTGTATGTGTTCATATGTGTGCTGGTGCACATGTGTGCATGCATGTGGATGTTGAAGTCAGCCTCAAGTGTCATTTCTCAGTCAACATCCATAGTGTTTTAGAAACAGGGTCTTTTCATTGGTGTGTGTGTGTGTGTGTGTGTGTGTATGTGTGTCCAATTCTGCAAGGCTGGCCAGCCAGTTTCAGGGATTTATCTACTTATTTCTGTCTCCTCAGCCCCGGATTACAAATGCAGGCCACCATGGCATTTTACGAGGCTGCTGGGCATCAAGTTGGGCTCCTCATGCTTGAGCTGCTGGTGCGTTACTGACTGAGCCGTCTCCCCAGCCCCTGTCACGGTCTTTCGGGTGAACTGAGGCACATTATATTTTGTCCTGAAAAAGGTGACAGAGCTTCTCATCTCATTCCAAAGATGATGTCAGCGAGTAGACAGTGAAAGACAAGGAAACCTTTGTAGGAAGAAAACAAGAACCGAAGGCTGAGGCGGGTGCCAGGCAGGCATGCAGTGGGCCATGACACACAAGGCAGAACAAAGGGAGCTAGCTCCCAGAGTTCAACACAAACCCCCTTCAGCTTCTGGGAATCAGGCACTCAGAGAAAAATGAAGGGCGTTTGCTCCCAGTGAATTCTGGGAACTTATGGGAGGGCTTCTGTAAAAGAAAAAGAAATCCAGATCCAGCTCCCAGGAGAAGAGTGGAACATCCATTGAATCTGTGCTGGCTTTTGTTGGGCCCAGCCAGCCCAGGGTCCTTTTGTTGGTGGCGGGGGTTGGGGGGTGTTGTGGATTATGCTCATTGTCAATGAAAAACTGATTGGCTGAGAGCAGGGCAAGAAGAGATTAGGTGAGACAGCCTGATGCAGAGAGAAGGATGGGAGGAGGAAGGGCAGAGGCAGGAGAGTCAAGGAGGAGACACCAGCCAGCCACCCAGGAAGCAAGACACGCTAGAGGACAGGTAAAGCCATGAGCCACGTGGCAATACATAGATTATTAGAAATGGGTTAATTTAAATGTAAGAGTTAGCTAGTAACAAGTCTGAGCTATTGGCTGAGCATTTATAATTCATATTCAGCCTCTGCGGTTATTTGGGATTGGGGCGGTCAGGACAGGAAACATCTGCCTACATACGGCATTCCAATGTGTGGCTGAAATTTCCACATAAAACCTGACAGAGCTTCTAAAAGGATTCCAGACATACAAGAATGGAGTCAAGCATGGCTTCTTGGTAGCTGCATTTTCTGGGGTGGGCTCTGTTAGCTGGCAGTGAGCAGAGGCACAGCTCCTTTAAGAGATGGCTTTCTGGCTCCGTGCTAGTGGTAAAAATGGGCAGCTCTTTTCAGAGGCCCTGCTATGGTGTTTACGAGCTGCAGGTGGCATGCTACTTGGTGGCAGCATGGACCCAGAAACTTTCCAGAGTTGGAATGGTAAACATGGCCCCTACAGCTGGCAATAAACATTCCTCTACCAAAGACTAGCCTCAGGGAACTGAGGGGGAGGAGCCAGCTGCCAACATGCCATGATTTAAGTTACACAGCAGTTTTGTTTTGTTTTTTGTTTTTTGTTTTTTTTTTTGAGACAGGATTTCTCTGTGTAGCTTTGCGCCTTTCCTGGATCTCACTCTGTAGACCAGGCTGGCCTCGAACTCACAAAGATCCGCCTGCCTCTGCCTCTCGAGTGCTGGGATTAAAGGCATGTGCCACCACAGCATTTTTTTTTCTTATGCAGACAGAACAGGTTACAAACACACAGTAAGGGCAGATTCAGACAAAAAGAGCCTCTATATGGGTCACAGTGTGTTTGAAAATGTGCATAGACTTGGGAGAGAGGAGAGAAAGGGTGTATATAGTCTTAGATTTAAAAAAATTAGTTTTAAAATCATAAAGTCCTTAAAAAGGGTAATATAAAAGAAATAAGCCTTCTTAGGATGGGAAATATACAGAGAGTCTGAATTCTGTATGTTATTGTGTTGTCTTTGAATTTTTTTTGGCTGCTAAGAGACATCGGATTATGGAAACTGCTAGATTAAACCAACCTATATATTTTAAAAACATCTTGGCTTCAAAATGTAAGTCAAAAGATATGTTATTTTGGGGGAGAGGTTATGCTTTTATTTCCACAGGAAATGAGAGGCTAAGTATTCATTCCGGGTTAAGGAAAATCAGGTTTGATTGAGAAAGAATCCCTGACAAAAATCTGGGTATAAACATAAAGAAATAAACCTAAAAGAACTACAAAACACATGATGTATGTTTTACCTGCTCAAACATAAAACAAAACAAAACAAAAAAACCATCTTTGGCTGACTTATATACAGTGCATATAGACTTAAATACAGTCTATATTTGTATATATTATACTAATATAGATATGTATGTTACCTTTAAAAGTTTATATATTTTCTGAAAGGGGACCACACCAATAAAAAGAAATGGACCAAGAGATCTAGCATCCAGAACAGCTTCCAGGCTGCTGATTGAGATAATCCATCCTCACAGATTACTACAGCCAAGACCTAACAATTATCCTAAATTTTCTCAGGGTTCCCCCAAAATTACCAGTGCCCCCAATAAACAGGAAGTAGCTTAGAGAACTATGCCCACATTCTCCCAAAAATGGTTTAAGGATACTTATTATCATATAAGGGAGGTTAGTTACAAGTTGTTATTGGTAATGGTCAGGAAAAAACTGAACAAAAGAGATTAGATTCAGGGATCTCATTCTAAAAAGAAAAAAAGGGGGGGCATAGAAATGGTAGAGTAAAAGGGTAGATTATTGAATCTACTTTAATTAAAAAATAATTACTAATCTTAAATATTTTGCATTGGTATGGATTTTGGTTTATTGAACATATTTAAAGTTAATTTTGTTATACTGTATATATATATTTCTACTCTGGGGTATTGTGCCTATGCAGCTCATTTAAAAAATGTAATGTATACTTAAGAAATACAGATTAACAGTCATCTAAAATAGACAAAATAGTATGTTTTCAAGGTCATATACAGATATATTTGGGTAGATGGATAGTCTTCAAACACTTCCAAGACCTATAAAATATGGCATTTAATATGTTTAATAATCCAAGTCTTTTCATGATAGTGAGACACATCTGCTCCTGGCAGCACCAATCTACTTCAGAGAAGATGATGGGCATTGAAAAAACTCCAGTTTGATTTCTTTGTGGCAAAAGCTAGCCATGTGGGCAAAGAAACTGCCCTTGCCTCAATTGCTAACATTATACTGTCCAAACTGGACCAGCAGGACATAAGAAAGGTGATTGACAAACTTTGCCAAGACAAGGTAGGACAGTCTTTCAGAATTCCCTGCTTCATAAGAAAGTCTGTCAGATATGCTGGGCCTGTAGGCCAGAACTGGATGCCCTAACATTGCAGAGAAACTTTGGGTGACTGTCCAGGCAGCCTGATGTCCTTGTCATTAGGTAACATTTTATCCTTCTGGGTTCTTTGATGGAGTTAAGGACTAAATAGTTATAATTACAGTTTTCCTTAGTTATAATAGAAAGTAATTTAGATATAAAACTTTAGACTCACCAAGACAAGATAGATAATTAAGTATTTTCTCTAATTTTGCCAAACACAAATGGATTAGATATTATTACTGTAATTATTACTTAATAACTGTTTTTGTTGTATATAATTTTACTATGTTAAGTATAAAACCCTTTTTAATTAGACAAAAAGGGAGAAATGTTGTGGATTATGCTCATTGTTAATAAAAAAATGATTGGCTGAGAGCAGGGCAAGAAGAGATTGGGCGAGACAGCCTGATGCAGAGAGAAGGATGGGAGGAGGAAGGGTGGAGTCAGGAGAGTCGAGGAGGAGACACCAGCCAGCCACCCAGGAAGTAAGACATGCTAGAGGACAGGTAAAGCCACGAGTCATGTGGCAATACATAGATTATTAGAAGTGGGTCAATTTAAATGTAAGAGTTAGCTAGTAACAAGTCTGAGCTATTGGCTAAGCATTTGTAATTCATATTCAGCCTCTGAGTCAGTTATTTGACACCAGGCAGTTGGGACAGGAAACGTTCATTTACAGGGGTCCCTCTGGCCTCATGGCTCCTCAAAACTGTGCCCTGTCTGTGATCTTGTTTAAGAGATGATTGTACATTCACTAGCCCATGCATGTATTTACATGCCAGATGCTGGAGGTGGGTGTAGCCCCAGCCATGGGGTTACAGAATGCTTTCTTTCTTTCTTTCTTTCTTTCTTTCTTTCTTTCTTTCTTTCTTTCTTTCTTTCTTTCTTTCTTTCTTTCTTTCTTTCTTTCTTTCTTTCTTTCTTTCTCTCTCTCTCTCTCTCTCTCTCTCTCTCTCTCTCTCTTTCTTTCTTTCTTTTGTTTTTTGAGACAGGGTTTCTCTGTGTAGCCCTGGTCGTCCTGGAACCCACTCTGAAGACCAGGCTGTCCTGTAACTGTAGACCAGGCTGACCTCAAACTCACAGAGATCTGCCTGCCTCTGCCTCCTGAGCACTGGCATTAAAGGTGTGTGCCACTACTGCCTGGCACAGAATCCTTTCTTAGAGGAGCCACCTGAGCTTGAGTTTTGAGGACAAAGAGAAATGGACATACAGTAAAAGAGCTCAGGTAGAGAAAAACACATCTGGACCAGGGGAAGACTTGAAGGTTCAGAGGTCACAAGGCCCTGGACAGTCACAGGGAGGCTGTATGTGGGGGACAGGGTAGGTGGTGAGAGCTATAGGAGGCTGTGGCCCCGAGGACAGAGAAGGCAGCAGAAGCATGAGATAAACTGAAGAGGGGAAGGGAATGATCAGGGGCACCGCAGAGGAAGCAAGTGGCCGGATGTTACCTTCCTGTGGTGGGGAACCCTGGGGAGGAGACGGGGTGATGTTGTGTTCAAGGGCAGACTCATCTGAGAGGCAAGTGGAACCCAAATGAGGAGACTGAGATGTCAAGGTCAGTGACATGTATGCAATATGTGTGTGTATGGAAACTGGCTGGAGGGAGCCAGAAATACTCAGGGTCGGGAGGGGCCCCCAGTGAGGGTCCAGAAAGACAAAGGCAGTGAGGAGTGAGCAGTTCTGTACCCTCTCAGCTGTTTATGCATGCTCATGGGATCATTAGCTCAGAAAACACAGAGCCAGGAAGCACTTTCTTGAAGCAGCATCAGACATCCAGGGGGAATGAACTCCAACTGCCTATCCATAATCAATCTATCACACTTAAAAATAGAACTCTCCAGTCCTTAGGCAGCAAATGTGTCATCTGACGCACAGATTTTGCCCCAATCTCACCCACAGCTCTGAATGTTTCTCTTATGTACATAATTGCCTCAAGTGCATTCAGCTGAGCTGAGATTATTAACATCCACCCATAGCACATGGCCTGTATTCTCAAGCCAGTACAAATGATCACCAAAGGGGATGTGGGCACGTCAGTGTTTAAATTGGTTTAAAAATGTGTGTGTGTGTGTGTGTGTGTGTGTGTGTGTGTGTGTGTGTGTGAAGGTATGTACATGTGAGTGTAGTACCCACAGACGCCAGAAGAGGGCATTAGATCCCCTGAAGCTGGAGACATGCGGTTCTTAGCCATACAGTGTAGGTGTTGGGAACCAAACTTGGGTCCTTTCTAAGAGCAGCAAGTGCCATTGAAGTCATCTCTTTGGTTCCCTGATTTTTTTCCTGATTGATGACTAAGAAAGAAAGGAGGGGGGGGAGGCAGAAAAAGAGGGAGAGACAGAAGGAAGGGAGGAAGGAAGGAAGGGAGGAAGGGAGGGAGAAGTATAGAGAAGGAAGGAAGACAAAGACATGTCTGGCTATAGCCATGTTGCTATTAGTTACTTTGGCCAATTTGATGTCACAGATGTGAGAAGGGGAGACAGAAGGAGTAGATGATTCTTGGGGAACAGTGGTCAAGATTTCGGGGGAGAGGGCAAACTATGAGGGACCCCGCAGAGTAAGTTCATTTAGGATGCAATGAAGGTAATGGGGGTGGGGTGGGGGAGTGGGAGGGGGGACAGGGGAGCCTGGGGTTTGCTTGGAGGAAGGTGGTGAAAACCTTTGGTTCTGCTGAAGGTAGGATGAGCAGGGTCTGGGAGGGTGCTGAGATCTACAGGGGACCTGTGTCCTGTGGCGGTCCCAGGACAGACAGCTGGCAAGGTTTCTGCCTGCTGTCACAGAGGGGGGCTGTTTACGAATGGGTGAGCAGGAATTGAGTTTCTAACGCTGACAGATGAAGAGGGAGGCGGGTGACATAGAGGGCTAGTTTGGGAATTGTAGATGCCAAGAAGCCAAGAAAAGGCGATATGAGGTATGGTGGCCCAGAGGTAGTTGCTGGCATTTAAGAAGAAAGACATGACCCAGGACCAGGAAGCAGGTGGTTGGCGCCTCCGGCTGAGCCCAGGGTCCACGGTGTGTCTCTCAGCTAAGGCTTAGGAATTAAGAAAACTGGACTCACCTGGGTCACCTCTGCGTCCAGGTTTGCCACGCCGTCCAGGGGGACCTAGACAGGAAAACAAGGATGGATTCATTGAGAAGGAAAGCCAGTGTATACATGCAAATGCATATGTCCTCTGGTTGCCAGCTCCCCACCACCAGCGGAGCTGACTGAGCCCACTCACCCATACCCACAGAGCACCCTGCCTGAGACCAGTGGAAGGGGATGGAGGAGCGACCCTGCCCCCTCGGCCACTCCCTCCCTGCCTTTGCTCTTCTAGGCCATGCTTCTCCCTCTTCACCCACCCTGCGATTCCTGTACTCATCCCTAGGCCCTCTCCAAGCCAAGAGTTACTCCTGGGACCAACTGCAGACTTGGGAGGAAGACAAGGCTGAAGGTGAGAGTTTTCTCACAAAAGCCCCCCAAAAAACGAATACTGTCACGGTCAGGATATTCCCGGATAAATTTGGCAATCACAGGCACCACACAGGCATCACGATGTCCCTTTCACTTCTTTCCACGGCTCACTTGAGCCTCCATCCTTCAGCCCCGGGGGCTGCTCACACGCGTGTGTGCTTTAGTGTGGGCCACAGGCATATCACTACGTGTTCTCTGCTGATCCAGGCCTCCTTTCACGGGTTGAAGCCTCTCAATTTATATTGCCCTCCACCCTTGTCAGTCCCCAGGCCGGAAGGATCTGAATATCAAAAGAAGGCTCCAAGTCACAGGCCAGCCTTGTGCCCTGATCTGAGGTCCTCACATTCGGTGGTGTGTGACAGTGGGGTCTGAGGCGCTTGCAGAATATACTGCAAACATCACCTGTGGCCCTCTGCACTGGGCTCCGCCTTCCTGTCCACTTCCGTTAAGTCTGATTGCTCTGCACAGACAGAAAGCTATATGTATTTGTTGATGAATTAATTCTTCTCTCCTTTCTTTCCTTTGTTTTTTCTTTTTCCTTTTTGAGACAAGGTTTCTCTATATAACCACCCTGTCCTGGATCTTGCTCTGTAGACCAGGTTGGCCTCGAACTCACAGAGATCTGCCTGTCTCTGCCTCCCAAGTGCTGGGATCAAAGGCATGTGCCACCACTGCCTGGCTTCTTTTCTTTCTTTCTTTCTTTTCTTTTCTTTCTTTCTTTTTTTTTTTTTAGCTGAGCTGTGCACCTTTAATTCCAGCACTCTAGAGGCAGAGGTGATGGATCTCTGCGAGGACCAGGCTGACCTGCTCTACATAGTGAGAATTTGTCTTGAACAAAGCAAAACAAAACAAATGAAAACCCAACCTGAAACAAAATCAAAATAAAAAATGTTTATTTATGTGTGTATGTGTGTGTCTGTGTGAATATATGCACACATGTGTGCAAGAGCTTACAGAGGCCAGGAGAGGACATCGGATCCCCCAGAACCTGGGGTTATAGGCAGCTGTAAGCAGCCTGATGTAGGTACCAGTAGCTGAATTCTGATCCTCCACAAAAGCAGTAAGCCCTGTTGACTGCTGAGCCATGTCTCTAGCCCCTTGGTTGAATTTTGCAAGTGACATTTGTCCTACTTAGGGTTACTATTGCTATGATGAAACATCATGACCAAAAGCAGGCTGGAGAGGAAAGGGTTTATTTGGCTCAATGCTCCCACATCCCTGTTCATCATTAAAGGAAGTCAGGACAGGAACTCAAACAGGGCAGGACCCTGGAGGCAGGAGCTGATGCCGAGACCATGGAAGAGTGCTCCTTACCGGCTTGGTCCTTATGACTTTCTCAGCCTACTTTCTTATTGAACCCAGGACCTATCAGCTCAGGGTGGCACCACCCACAGTGGGCTGGGCTCTCTCACACCAATCACTAATTAAGAAAACGCCCAAATCAGTCAGTGGTGGCACACACTTTTAATCCCAGCACTTGGGAGGCAGAGGCAGGTGGATCTCTGTGAGTTCAAGGCCAGCATACAGAGTGAGTTTCAGGACAGCCAGGGCTATACAGAGAAACCCTGTGTGGAACACCCCCCTCCCCAAAGAAATAAAATGTCCCATAAGCTTGTCCATAGCTCAGTCTTATGGAGGCATTTTCTCAACTGAGGCTCCCTCCTCCCTGATGGGTGACTCTAGCTTGTGTCAAGTTGACATGGAACTATTCACCACAGCATTTTGTATCTGTCTGCCTTGCCTGCTCACTGCATGGCAGGTTCCATGATGGCGCTGGGAGGCCACTGAGGTGACAGGGTGTGACTTCCTTTCAAGGCACTGCCATTACTTCAGAGTCAGCCCCAAAACTCCAGAATTCTCAGAAGTACCAAGGGGAGATGCAGAGCCTGGCCATTAATCAAGTCTAGCCTAGGGAGAGCAGTTCATGGCAGAATTAGAATTTGTGTATGTGGCGGTGAGTGCTGGCTGTCAATTTGACAGTCTCTGGAGCCACTCAGGTGTTAAAACTTTGAGCCTGACCGAGGGAGTTTCTAGACTGAGTTGGCTGAGGTGGGAAGACTCTCCCTATCTGTGAGCGGCACCGTCCCATGGGCTGGGATTCCAGACTGTACAGAAAGGAGAAAGTGAGAGCCAGTGTTCATCTCTCTGTTCCCTGACTGCGGATGCAGGGTGACCAGCCGCCTCAAATGCCGGTCACCACATCTTTCTTGATGTCATGGACTGTACCCCCACACTGTGAGCCAAAACAAGCCTGCCCTTCCTTGAGTTGCTTCTGTCAGGCATGAAGAAAGTAATCAATACAATGTGCTTCCTCTTCCCTTCTTCCTGACTGAGCAGGCGCTCATGGTACATCCCAGACAGAGGCGTCAGGACAGGGCAGAGAAGCAGCCCCGGCCCTGGCTCGGACTGTACTTCTGGCTTTTGTGAAGGGGTGCTCTGAATCAGGAGGAGAGAAGGATTCTGAGACACAAGGAGGGAGGGATGTTCTTCTGGATGAGAAGGGTCCCACTGGGCCATGTTGGATAATGAGACCTTTGCAGTGAGTGAGGAGAGAATAAATTTCTTCCTAGCCTCATAGGCTGAGGGTTTCAGGTCAGAATGGCTGAAGGGAACTTAAGGATTGAAGACACAAAGGGCTGAGACTGGGCTCAGTTGGTAGGGTGCCTGCCTAGCATGCATGAAGCCCTGGGCTTGATCCATGGCACCTACTAAACCAGGCATGGTGGCCGAGGCCTACAATCCAGCATTTGGGAAGAGGGTGCAGGAGGATCAGGAGTTCAAAGTCACCCACAGCCACATTGAGTTTGAGGCTAGTCTGGACTACATGAGATGCTATTTAAAAAAAAAAAAGAAGAAGAAGAAGAAGAGCTGGGTGGTGGCGCACGCCTTTAATCCCAGCACTCAGGAGGCAGAGCCAGGTGGATCTCTGTGAGTTCGAGGCCAGCCTGGGCTACAGAGCGAGATCCAGGATAGGCTCCAAAGCTACACAGAGAAACCCTGTCTCGGAAACCTCCCTCCCTCCCCCCCTCCAAAAAAAAAAAAGAAGAAAAGAAAAAACAACCACAAAACAAGGCAAATGCATTCTATCCCATAGCTCTGTGTTTAGGACAGAAACTTCTATCAAAGACATAGAGCCTGGTCTTCAGGACACAGGCTTTGAGGTCAGAGTTTGTGTTGCAATTTCAGACAAACTATGTTAAAGTGTTTGTCTGGTAAGGCCCCAAGTCCAGTACCACCACAAGAAAAGGCTACTTGCACCTGCATGGAATTGAAAGCTTATGGGGTGTCTCTAGACCCATGCCTGTGGCATCTGTACTCGGGTGTGTGGCCAGCTGCCTCCTTGGCATCTGCGTGAGGATGCCTCACCATCTCCAGCCATTGTAACCCAGACTCTCATCTTTATCTCCTTCTTGTGCCCTGTGTGTAGCTGCTGGCCTCTGAGAACCTGCACACCAGCCACACAGAGTAATTAAACCCGGGCGTTTGGGGGCCACTCAGCATCCTGGGTGGCCTTCTGTCCTCCGTGGATGTGTCTGTTCTTAGGGAGAGAGAGTTTGTGGGGATCGGAACCCCATCAGCATGCATAGTGCCGTGTCTCTCGGCTTGCGGCGTCAGAAGACCCAATTTTCTCCCACAGAGAAACTGGGGGCTCTTGCCAGGCCACAGCAGGCTGGCTGTGGGGCACAGGAAAGGAGGCCCAAGTGGGAAATAACCCAAGCTATGTCCAGACCCGAGGCTGAACCAGCACCATGGCATTTTGATGGTCACTGCTAGGCGCAAGTAAACAATTCCCTGTTTGGGTTAACTTAGGCCAGACTGGCTTTTGTGGAGGTGGCGGAACGAATGGATTTGTCCGGGTGGCTCTCCTGGGTGGCACGATTCAGCAGCAGGCCCGGGAGAGAGGGGTGCAGTGGAGCGGGCAGCTGCCCGGGCAGGGTGGCAGGCCCTGCCTCCAGGGCCTTTGTGCAAAGCTCCCAGCAGGCCTAGGCTGGGATGTCACCAAGCATGCAGGGCCTGTGGGGACGCAGCCAGCCACCCTGGCTGTCACTTGCAGGTGAAAGGGCCTAACTGGAGAAGAAGGGGGCTGTTTGGGAACACACTCCAAGGCTGGTCACAACCAGGTTCCGGAGGCTTTTGCGGGATTCACTCCTGTGGCCAACAGGGTCTCCCCTTTATTGTAAGATTCATATTGGAACGCTCAGCTTTAAGGGGAGGCAGCCTGCACCCGAAGTTGCTCTCTCCTCACCAGAGTGAAGGCGTCACCAGTACCCAGGAAGCTGGCTGGATAGATGGATGGTACCTCAGGGTCCTCTTGGTGTATTCTCCCTCCCGTACTCCCAACCACTTCTTCATTTCTCTCTGTCTCCTCCTGTCTCCACACATCTGCCCCTGCTCTGCCTCCTACCAACCTCTCACACAGCTCTGTGTCTCCAGTTCCCAGCCTGGGGTGGCACCAGGGGATGTTGGCTGAGGGAAGGCCGAAGAGAGGCATGATGGGTAGCGAAGCTTCAGCCTCTCTTACTTCCTCCCATTTATTCTCTTCATATAACTGTTAGCCAGCCGTGTCCAACATTTTGACACTGCAATGCAATGCTGTCATCTATGAGTTTATGCTCAATAATCACCCACTCAAATTACCAAAAAAAAAAAAAAAAAAGCTCCCCCTCCCCCCCCAATTTCAATGCCTTAAGTTTATGGTCTTGTGTTCTGTCAAGTTCAGAGTTATCCTGGGCCACAGGTGTCCTGCAGACCTTAGGTTGGACAGGTGTGACAATTTGCAACAAGCTCCAGGCCTTAAAGCAGACACAAGCCCATCTGGCTTGGTAAAGACGGGGGCCGAGGAGGGGAGTGATTTCTGCCCTTGTTTCTCCCCGACTGCATGGAGATGGGTGAGACAGCCACACCTGGGCCTGGGATCTTCATGTAAGTGTGCTCTTCGGCTTCCCCCAGGCACACAGAGACCCTGCAGCTCTCACCTTGTGGGCAGGTGCCAGGTCCAGGTGCTGGTCGCATGCTCAAGTCCAGCCTTGCCTTTGTTGGCTTTGGGTTGCACCTCAGGACCCCACACAGGCTAAGACAAGTGCTTTACTGTGGGCCTCAACTCCAAGCCACTAACCCTTATCTCGAGGAAGGACGTGCAAAGCTAACCCCACGGGAGGCGGAGGTCTCTTCCGTGTCCCTAACCCCTGCCCATCTGCAAACCTGGGCATCAGAAGGCACAAGCGGAGCCTTCCAAAGCTGTGGCGCAGTCTAGGAGTAGGCTTGCTCTACGGAGTCCTGAGGTTTCTGGTGGGACACATGCCGTCCAGGGCCCACATCAAGGCTGAATAGTTCAGGATGCCTGTGGCCACATTCATTAACTCCAGGAGTTTCAGGGCAGACACAATGGGAACTTTCATTTATTATTTATCTATTTATTTTAAAGATAGGATCTCATGGTAGCCCAGGCTACCCATGAACTTGCTATATAGTTAAAGATGACCTTGAACTCCTTATTTTCTGTCTCCAACTTCTGAGTGCTAGGATTTATGGGCATGCACCACCATATCTGGTTTATATGGTGTGAGGAGAGAGCCCTTGTGGATACCAGGCAGGCACGCTACCAACTGAGCTACACCCCCCAAGTCAAAAGGGAATAATAATACAGAGATTTCTAATACAGAAATTTTATCTTTGCTTGGTCTGGGGAAGTCACACCATTTACCAACTCCAAAGGGGCACCCTGAGCCCTGACACACTTCCCCTCAAGCCTGAGTCCCTAAATCTCCCTACTTCTCCCTTCCCTAATGACATTTTCACCAGCACCTGACTTATCGATGGCCTCTCGTAGGGCAGCCACTCATCTAGCTGGGCTGTGCAGAGACTCAGTGATCGGGCCACTCCCTGGCCACTCAGCCCCCGGTGCTGACCTGATCCTCTCTCCTGCCAGCCCCATGGGGCAGGGACTTTTGTGTAGTTTTTCTAATTGAATCTGTTTATTAGTTCCATGATGAGCTTTCTTCTTTCTCTTTTCTCTCTACAGATGGGGCTGAGGCTCTGAGAAGCCAAGAGATGGTCCCAGACACAATAACCAGAAGGTAGAACAACTTCCTTCCTGCTTCAGGCTGAGTCACATCCCATTCTCTGGGGTGAGTAAGCATGTGTAGCCCATATCAGAAGGAGGTGGGCCTTAAGCGGGAAGGAAGTTCTGACACATGCCACCACATGGATAAGCCTTGGGGACATTATGCTTTGGGAAACAAGGCAGTTACAAAAGAATAAAAAATAAAAGACCTGGGGAGATTGGCTCAGTTGGTAAATTGCTTGCTGTGCAAGCCTGAGGAGCTGAGTCGGGTTATCAGAACCTACGTATAAAGCCAGGTGTGTTGGTGACTCAGCAACCACAGGAAGAGCGAGGTGTGGTGATGTGCACGGATCATCCCAGTGCAGGGGAGGTGGAGACAGGTGGCTCCTTGGGGCTTTCTTGCCAGCCCGCCTAACTGGTGAGATCCAGGTCAAGGAGGCCCTGTCTCAAAAAACCAGGAGTTCTGGTGGTAATGCTCTGCTGCTGAATGTAACACTTAGGTCAGCAAACACAGAGAAGGTGAACTGGTGCCTGCCTAGAAACTTTACTCTCATTGACTAGTGTTCATGATTTTGGAAGGCACTCTTCACACTCCTGGAGGAGAAAGGCAATCACAATGTCACCAAACTACAAACACTGTGATCTCCAACGGTGACCTGCCTGTGGGAGACACTGCTGTCATAGTGGCACAAATGTTATGGGAGTAACCATCCACTTTTAAAAAACGGATTTAAGGCCCACTCTATGGGATGGAACTCATACCTGACACTGCTTAAGTGTCCAAGAACCCAAGACTACATAGGTCATGGGCCTAAGGGAAAACCTACTCTTCTTCTGCTAAAGGAATGTAGCACTAGAGTGACTCCTAATGGCATACTGCTATACCTGTAGATCAGTGCTTCATTCATCCCTTATCAGAGAAGATCCTTCTTGCAGAAGGAAATAACTTAAGGACCCACAACTGGACAATGTGCAGAGAGTGAGAGACTTTGAAGCACCCAGTCCTAAATGGGATGTCTTCATTAAAGGCCTCCCCTCAAGGCTCAGAAAATTTTCAGAAGAGGAGGCAGAAAGATTGCAGGGCCACAGGTGTGAAAGACTCCAAGATGCAACAGAGATGATGGCATATATGAACTCATAGAGAATATGGCAGCACACACAGGCCTGTACAGGCTCAAGCCAGATCAGAGTCTCATGGCTGAGAGGGGGAAGTGGACAGGGAGGTCCCTGAAACATGGCCTTAGCTGGATGTGGTGATACACACCTTTAATCACCACTCAGGAGGCATAAGCAGCCTCCATGAGTTCAAAGCCAGTCTTGTTTACATAGTGAGTTCCAGGACAGTTAAGGCTACACATTGATGCCCTGATCCCCAAACCTAAAACTCAAAAACAAAAGCCTCCAAACAGAACACCCCCAAACAAAAACCCAAACCAACCAAACACCCCCTCCTCCATAGCCCTAGGTCATTTTGTTTCCTGAGCCTCAGGCCAGTCTAGTTGTAAACTCCTTTCCAGCCATGAGCATCTCCTCTCTGCTGGGTTCAGGCTTGGCCTAACAGTGCCCTGCTCCTTGGAGGAGTGGAGCAGGTGTACGGTGGCAGGTTCTCCTGAGGTGGAGCTGGGGCCATGGTCTTTCCAGGGAGACTTGCCGGCTGGCAGACCAGCAGGCTAGCTCAGTCTCAGCTGGCACCATGGGCAACGGTGCCATCTGGGAACTGAAATCCCGGCTTCTTCCTCTGCAAAATTAGTTCTTTCCAAAGCTTTTAGGTCTCTTGTAGACTCATTTCCCACCATCCGCCACACCCTCCTGTTTGCTGGAAAATCTCTGAGGAGTTTGGAAAACAGATCGCCACAGGGTCCTGGGTTTTAAGCCACAGCCTCCTCATGTCTGTCTGGAACTAGGGATGTTGTGCAGGCTGGTGACAGTCCCTGACCACCCCAGTGACTAGACTGGAGATCTCACTTGCACATTGCGCTGTTTAGTAATCCATGAATAGGGTTCATATCAGGAGGGGCTGGCTGGGTGGCTGACCTCTGACCTTTCATTTCCAAAAGACCTTAGATGTGGACACGGCCACTTTCTCCAAAGGAAAGGATGGGACCAGCCAGCCCCGGCTGCCTGATAATATTTAGTATAAACAAGATGAAGCCGGGATCATTCATAAAACGTTAGCTTGGCGCCAATCTCAGTTCCGTGATATTAACTCATGAGCACCTCAAGCCAAACCCATGAGAAAGGCTGTTATTCATCGATGTCCATTTTACAGACAGATAAACTGATGTCCACAGAGACGAACTGACCTTGTGGGGTTACACAGCTAGGAATGTGAGAAGCCACGCTGACTGGATCGTGAGCCTGTGCTTCCAGCCACTGCCTGGCTCCCTCCCACCAGAGAGATGCTTGTTGTGGGGAAATGATCCAAATAGTCCATACGCTTTATAACCACATCTTGACATTTGTTATTTATTTATTTTTAAAGATGCCAGAAACCACACAAAAAGCAAGTAGCCCAGGGATGGCTCTCAGGCTGATGGATTAAATATCTCATTAGGAGACCACATGCCATGGGCAGTGCTGAGACCTGGACCGACCCCAGGCCCTTGGGGCATACCTTCCTGAGGCTATCCCAAATGCCTGTCATTTTGCGGGCTGAGTCTTGCAATTCCAGACACATTGTTTAGAGTGGTGACACACCAGACTTGTTTAATACAACCCCCTATGTCCCCTGGGGACCCCAGAGCCATCTGGAGACCCCAGAGTTCTGGTGGAGCAGCATGCCCAGTGAGTTTGGATGGGGAGGCCTGCAGCTCACTTCATGATGAGCTTTGACAGCCTTCATTTACAGATAAGGAAACTGAGGCCCAAAGGCAAGGTGCTGTGTCCAAGTGTCAGAGCTAGTCAGGAGCAGGGATCTAGCCTGCACTACCCTTGCTCTCCTGAGCTCCTCCTTTTCAGGGAGACTGACTGTAGCTTATGCTACAATCATAGGCAAAAGCATGGAATAACCCATCTAGAGAGCACAGCCAAAGGGCCTGGAAGGGTTTGGGGGTGCAGCTGAGTTGTTAGAATGCTTGTGCAGCATGCACAAAGCTTTGGGTCTGATTGTCAGCACCACATAAACCAGGCACGGTGGAGCAGGTAATCCCAGCATTGAGGAGGTAGGAAAATCAGAAGTTCAAGACCATTTGCAGATACACAGGAAGTTTGAGGCCAGCCTGGGCTATGTGAGACCCTATCTCAAAAAAAGGGAGGGGGGAAGGAGAGAAGAAAACAGCGTGAGTGAAAGGGACCAACTTGGGTGGCACCCAGAGCTCAGTAGTAGGACTGGGGTAAGTGCTTTGATCAGAGGTGCATGGGGCACCTGAGCGGGGCATAGATGTTGTTCTGGTGGAAGCCGCCAGCACTCTGGGATGACAGCAGAGAGCCCCAGTGTCTCTTTAATGGTGTGATGGTGGTCAGGTTGGTGTCTCACACAGGGGCAGTCAAGTGCCGTTGACAACCTTGTGCTCAGCCCAACAGTGTGGGGAGTGCCGTTCCTAACAAAATAATTCGGATTAATGTTGTGGAAGATGTTTGTCATAAATGGGGACCTGACTTTCCTGTTCCCCATTTTCCTTACACTTTCCTCCCTGGGTTTCGTGTGGGTCCCTGAACCCTGGCCTTCCTGGCTTCGACAGCTGTATGACAGAAATCTCTGAGCCTCGTTGATTCAGGGTCTCAGCCAGCACAAAATGCAGCAAGAGAGCCCGGGCAGCAGGCGGTTCTCAGGGTGGGCAGAGCCCCTCCCTCCTCCTCCTCCTCGGCTCAAGCAGCTGCGGAGAGTCCATGACCCTTTCCTCCTGCAGGGCTCAAGGCCGTGAGAACTCGTTGGGAGGAGCAGGGGTGAGGGTCTCGACTGGAAGGGGAGGGTGGGGAGAACTCAGAGAGGAGATGTGGGTGTCTTTGACTCGCAGAGAGAGGCTGAATCAGGTCAATATGGATGTCCAAGGGCCTGGGTCCAGGCAAAAGGTGATGATAGCAGATGCCATGGATGTCCAAGGGCCTGGGTCCAGGCAAAAGGTGATGATACCAGATGCCATGGATGTCCAAGGGCCTGGGTCCAGGCAAAAGGTGATGATACCAGATGCCATGGATGTCCAAGGGCCTGGGTCCAGGCAAAAGGTGATGATAGCAGATGCCATGGATGTCCAAGGGCCTGGGTCCAGGCAAAGGGTGATGATACCAGCTGGTTGCGGTGTATGCTACCTGGGCACTGCCACGTTGGCGTGGGTGGTGGTGGTCATGGGTTTGGGGTCATGGATCTCGATGTATCTGTACTAGCACAATGATCCCCCCTCCCCCCAAAGGGTCCATGGTCCCCTGGGATCCATTTCCTGTCGGAAAACAGGCTCCAGAGAGGCGCACATAAACCAGCACACCCCAAAGATGCCAAATTCCTCAACTCTTCATTCACCCCAAAGCTGTAATCACTGACACATGGGCTCCTGCGCTCCTCCGAACCTAACGAAGGCCAGGATTTATTGCTGTCAGAGAATGGAAGGCTTTTTATTTTTATTTTATTTTTTTTTTTTTTAATAACTTAAAAGGCCAGGCCATTCCTAAGAGCTTTGATTTTCATGAGAATTCCTCACAAGCTCCCATTGTGTCCTGCTTAGATGGTTCTAGAAAGGGGCAGATGAGAAAGAGGCAGGTGATGTGCGCAACCGGAGGCATGGTGGTAGGTGCGGGCTTAGGAAAAGACAGGGAAGAGGTTGACCACTCAGCATGCTCAACCTGCTTCCGGGTCGTCTGGTGCTAGACTTGGGACTCCTGGGGGCCCTTTGGGTCAGGGGGAAGGGGCTCACACTCTTTAACTCGTGAGCCTCAGGAGTCGAGGAGAACTTCAGTGGGCACTGGGGTGACCGGTGTAGGTATACCAAAGATGGGCTTCCTGGGGAACAACGGAAGTTAGTCACCCTCACAGGCAGTCCTGAAGAGGGGTTCAGTACGTCCCACTGCCACCTGCCGCTCCTCACCCCATCTCTACAGAGACTTCTGCTCAAGCTTGTCTGCAGCTCTCTACCTCAGGACCTTTGCACGGTCCAGGTCTTCTGCCTAGAACTCCCTCCCCCCTGTACAGTTTCACCCCCTGAAGGATCCTGCCCTTAGGGAGTCTCTGTCACATAATCCAACTTATTTTTCTCCCAATTACTTATCTGTACCAGAGCATCTACTTACTTTTCTCATTTATTTTTTCTTAAAACACGTTTTCTTTGTGTGTGTGTGTGTGTGTGTGTGTGATATAAGGGTTGACTATGGGGTCTTTAAGAATTTATTATTTATTTTTTGGGCAGAAGAAATGGCTCAGGAGTTGAGAGAGTGTATTATTATACTTGCCTAGGACCCAAGATTGGTTTCCAGCACCCACATTAGGAGGCTCACAACTGCATCCACTGCCCTCTTCTGGCTTCCTCAGGTACTGCACCCAAGTCCAGGAACTCCCCACCACATGCACATAATTGAGAATAAAAATAAACCTTTACAAAATTTTAGTGTGTTGGGGGGCACTGCACATGCCAAGGCACACGTGTGGAGGTCAGAGGACAACTTGCCAGAGACAGTTTTTTCCTAGCACATGTACAGATCCCGGGGATCAAACTGAGTTTGTACTTGCCGAACCATCTCCCTGGCCCTGACTCCAGGGTCTTATATGTGTTGGGCACACACTTTTACTGAGTTACATCCCCATCCTCATTATGAAGATTGATAACATTTGTAAATTGACACATAATGACTACACATGTCAGGAGGCAGTATGACAGCCAGTGTTCTATGTAATGATGATCAGGGTGACGGGGGACACATCCATCACTCCTTTGTGCTGAGAACATGTGGAATCTTCTCTATTAGCTATTTTGAAACGTACAATTAATTTTGTCACCCACACTTAGTCTATGAAGACACGTAATGTTACTATTCCTCTGGAGCTGGGGGTGTGGCTCAGTGGAAGGGCACAGGTTTAACACATGGCGTGGGGGGCGTGGGGGGCGTGGGGGGCGGGTTCAATCTTCAGCGTCACACAACCACAACAAAACCCCAGCAATCAAGCAAACCCTAAATACGCCAAAGTAAACCCCTTACAATTAAATCAACATTCCCCAACCAAACCAGGAGGCTCTTCCTCCAATCCAATTGCAGCCTTGGACACAAGCGTCCTTCTCCATTCCAACTCTCTGTCACTGCTCTGTTCTTCAGTGTGTATGGTCTCTGTGTGTGAGGTTCTCTGGAGCCTCACACCGCCCCTGTCTACAGGCTCATGGGTATGGTCCCCCAGGGGGCCTGACACCCAGGTGGAAGCTAGAGCAGGTATGACTATTCAGAGCCAGGTCTGACTTCTGTTCCAGATGTTGGGACACTGAACTGCTGGCACCTCACCCCCCCAAAAAAACAAAACAAAACAAAACAAAACAAAACAAAACAAAACAGGCTGATCATCAACTTGGCTGGCACAGAGCCCTCCTCAGTCAAGAAGCGGGCATGATGCTTAGGCTGTATGCTGCAGGGTGCCTGAGTGTTAGCTCATGTAACTGTCAGGGCAGGCCTGGGGACACCAGTGTCCCTGTTACAGACCTCAGAATCCGATGGAGCTGCCCAAGGCTAATGTCAGCTAGGCCTGGGAGTCAGTTCTCTCGGCTAGGCTCTCAGTGTGTGTGTGTGTGTGTGTGTGTGTGTGTGTGTGTGTGTGTCAGGGGGAGTGGGTGGGGTGGGTGGGGTGTTAAGGGGAGCTCTGAGGAAGCCGTTCCAGCTGTGCAGGTCTGAAGACTGTGAGTTTTGGGGTGCAAAGAGGCTGAGAGGAAGGGTTCTGGGGGCCCCTAGGGTAAAAACACCTCATCTAGTTTTCCAGTTCCTTTGGGTTATTGCTGTGCACTCCAAAGGGCTTTGAGTGGTTCAAGACATTTTTTTTTGACCACCAGGGCAGGGCTGAGGACCAGGCCTCTGTTGGAGGTAAACCCAGGGCTTCACACATGCTAACTACACACTCTATCACTGGATTGCATTTTCAGCCTCGTGTGTGTGTGTGTGTGTGTGTGTGTGTGTGTGTATGTGTGTGTGTGTTGCACACATGTATATCTGTGTGTGTACATGTGCATGTGGAGGTCAAGATTGAGCATCTTCCTTAATTGCTCTCTACCTCATTTTTTTTTTCCTTTTTCCAGACAGGGTTTCTCTGTGTCGCTTTGGAGCCTGTCCTGGAACTCACTCTGTAGCCCAGGCTGGCCTTGAACTCACAGAGATCCGCCTGCTTCTGCCTCCTGAGTGCTGGGAGTAAAGGCGTGCGCCACCACTGCCCGACCCTCATTTTTTAAAGATTTATCTTTTATTGTTTTTAATTATGTGTATGTGTGTGCACATGTGAGTGTGTACATGTGAGTGTGCACATGTGAGTGTGTGTGCCTGTGGAAGCCGGAGGCGCCAGATTCCTCTGCAGCTAAAGTTATAGGAGGTTGTGTGTCATCTGATGTGGGTGCTGGGAACCGAACTCAGGTCCCTCAGAAGATCCGTGCACTCCCAGCTGCTGAGCCATCTTTCTAGCTCCCTACCTTAGTTTTGGCAGTGGGGTGGGGGTAGGGGAGTGTCTTTCACTGAACCTGGATCTTACTTATTCAGCTAGCTTAACTGCCCAATGACTTCCAGGGATCCATTTGTCTCTGCCTCCCAGAACTGGGATTATAGGTGCTGTGCTACTACACCTGGCTTTTTGTGTGGGGGCTTTGGATCAAAACTCAGGTTCTCATGCTTGAACCACAAACACTTTACTCACTGAATCGTCAACCCAGCACCCCACCTCTGCCCTTACCCCTGAGCTGGTTCTGAACTCATTGGTACGTATTTCTCCCATCGTGACAATGACCACTCTGATGTTCACTTCCGGCAAGGACTGTGCGAGCGCAAGTCATTCCTGAATGGCCACAGGCTCCTCTAAGGCAGACATACCCCCTTTGTACCAAGACAGAAAGCTGACCCAGAGAGACCCAGTCACTGGCCTGAAGCCATCTGACTGTGGAAACAGCTCATGCTCAGAGCCTCCATTCTGCCTCTAGATCAGCAGAGATGGGACCTCACCCGTTCTAGTAGCTGCAGGCCAAGCAGACCAAACCAAAGACTTCATTCCTAATCTCCAAATGAACCCTCAGTCTCTGTCACCGTCAGCTCAAACCAGGAGCCCTAGCAGGTGTAAATAGGCCCCTCATAGCCATCATCCCTATCCACTGCCTTCAACTGCCAAGGGCAGTGAATCCTACCTCAGTGAGTGGGTCCTGCCTGCTCTGCCCCGGAGTGGAGGAACTGTGACCTTCTAGCAACTCCATGAGGCAAGTGCTGTTCTTCCCATTTTTGTAGCTTCGGGGCTTAAATAACCTAACCCACCTCACGCAGTCCAGAAGAAAAGGATGCACAGCCCATCTGCCTCTCCCTGTCCCCGCCAAGCCCAGGGCTATCTTCCCTGTACACTGGCACAGCCTCACCCCTGCTTCTCCCCCTCTCTTGTCTTCTGCCTGGCGTTCTCTGTCCCAGTCAGGGCGATCCTTCCCAGCCACACATCTCATTAGGCCGTTTCCCTTACAATATGGGGTTTCGCCATGCTTGGAATACAAAGCTGCCTGGCCAAGATTCTGGCCGAGCAGGGCTTCTCTCTGTGGGCTGCTCTGGCCATCCCTGTTCACCTCCCATGATATACTGCTGACCCACCCGGCCCAGACACGATCTCCCCACCGAGCGGTTCCACTTAAATCTTCAGTATCCATGCTCCTATGTCTTGCTCGGAAAAACTCCTCCCCATTCTTCAGGACCCGGTTAGGACATGGAATTGTGTCATCTCCCTCCTGGCTGCTCACCCTTGGGGAGGGTTATTTATTATTTATTTACTATCGTACTTAGTGTCCCGGATGGTGTTTGCCCATCCGTCTGGACCTTGAGCCTCACCCACAGAGCAGGGAGACCTTGCATTTACCCTGATGTCCTCTGGGTGCCTCCTGCTAAGCTCGACCAAGGTGGATGGTCACCAGCGAGCATGTAAAGAGGCTGTGGGTTCCAGGGTGCCTGCCCAGCAGCAGCTTGGGTCTGGGGCTGACCTTGTTCCTTGTCTGTGTTTCACACCTGCGATTTCTCTCCTCTGCCCACTGGTGGGGAGGGCAGGGAGATGCCTGTTTCTGAACGGAGGGCAAGCTGCTACAGTCCGCTCTAGGACTGCAAGGCACACTTGAGTGGATCTAGCCCCAGTAAACTGATCTTAACCACTCCCTGGGGAGAGCCGGGAGACCCCAGATAATTAGCTGCATGTGTGTGGGAGACGGGCCTGTTTTTTTTTTCCCAAGGATTTATGAGCAGGGGGTATATTCTCACTGGCCTCCATCTCAGGAAAGGCTCTCTAAGACACTTGCTGAATATGCCATCAGCAGTGGAGCCCATATGCTCCCAGTAAGCCTGCCTGACATCGTCATCCGCCATATGTTTCTCGTCTCCTACGCATTTTAGCACCGGCTTTGGGGAATGCCCGCACAGCTAAGCGTCCCTAAACACAGCTCTGAAAGGAACACTAATAATTTACCCTCATGAAAGCCGCCACTGCGCTTTCCAAACATACTTGGAAGTAGATTCAAAGTTTATTTAGAAAGAAACTCCCCCTCCGCCCCCCCCACTCCGCTCCTCAGTAGACTGCAAGAGAGTGCTTATGGATTCTTTCCCCCATTCCTGGCTCACTGGAACCTTGGGAACAATTCCTTCAGCTCACAGACAAGACACACTTAGAAAAGACCAGGAAGGTATAAACGTCAGGCCATCTGTCCAGTGGGGGCATTTCTCCAACTCACATTCTCCATCCCTCTCTTTCTCTTGAACTCAGAGCCTCAAACACAGCAGGCAGGTGACCTACAAAGAGCGACTCCCGGCCCTCGTCCTCCCTCTCCTCATCTGTCGGCTGATACGCTCCAACTCTCGCACTGTCACTGTTTATCCTGATAGAGAAAACTGCTCAATGTTTATTCTAGGGTTAGTGAATCTATCCACACATTAGTCCATCCACTCATTAATTTATCAATCTTTCTATATTCATCCTTTTGACCATTTACGTATCTACCCATCTGTTCAGTCACTCATTCCATCCATCCATCCATCCATCCGTCCATCAGTCCGTCCGTCCATCCATCCATCCGTCCATCTGTCCATCATCTATCCTGCTATCAACTTACCATTCACTCACCTACCCCCCCATCCATTGATTTACAAATCTCTGTTCATTTGTGCTTTTGACCATCTATCTTTCCATCAGTCCGTCTATCTCTCCATTCACCTATCTGCCATCTATTCTTCCATCCTCCCACCCACCCATTAATTTATCAATCCTTACTCATTCCTGATTTTGGCCATTCATCTGTCTGTCCGTCCATCTATGTGTCCATTGGTCCTTCTGCCCGCTTACCCACCCATAAAGGATGCATTGATAACCCACCCTGTGCCTGGTGCTTTACCAGGTCATGGGATACCTCAGTGAGAACATTTCACTCTTTAGGCTTGCACTCTGCTGCTGATCTCAGTCTCCAGCCCGACATTCTAATCCCTGTGCACAGTAGCTCACAAGGGATCTGAAAACATCATCAAATAACCAGTTACCACACAGCATGGGCTTGTAATTACCGAGTATGGGTGCTGTGGGGGCTCCAGGAAGGGCAGCTGGTGATTTGGATTGAACCTGGGCCTGGTGCATGCTAGATAGTCTACTACTGAGCCATAGGTCCACCTCTCCCTTCATGATGAGTCTAGGAGTCCTGTCAGACCTGGATTAACATCTCTATTCCGTAGAGGAGGAAATTGGGGTTCAGGAGAGTTGGGGGACAATTTATAGGAGGCGGAGTCCACGTGTTGGAGTTTGAGGGCTGGTGGTCAGTCTGTGTAGTGGCTGCTCACACTACGTAGCTTTTTAGGTCACAGTCCAGGGAGTGGCCCTCAGGATAGCCTCAGCCACTGGCACCTCTGATTTCTCTGAAGGTTTCCGGGGGCATCAGGACCCCAGGCCTGTTGCTCAGGGGTCAGGGTTCTCTACTACGCCAAATATCCCAGATGATCCTGGGGTGAAACTGCCTTTCCCCTGTGGGAAGCCAAGGGTTTAGGATCTCCATGGCTAAGGTTAGCATCTGGGAAGCCAGCCGGCTTGCCTCTCGCTGTCTTGCCAGCAGAGGCCAGCAGGCCAGTCCAGGCGTGGGATGGGAGGCCATGTGCACCCTGTGGCCTGGGCTCTTTGGCAGTCACAGGCAGTGTCTGGGGTCATCCTTCACGCTTCCCTCTGCCACATGTCGCCAGTGAATCACAGTTCCCGCCTGTCACCCACCTCCTTTGTTCTTGTCAGGCAGCTTCTCCCCACAGTCCTATTGCCTTTGACCTCCTCGTGAGCCTCCCTTCCCTGGGGACCCATTCCTCTCATTCGGGCTGTGCCCTTGACCCCATCGAAGGAAGCTTTCTAAATCTGTCAGCCCATTCTCTTCTAAAGGCACAAATTCAAACCATCTCCTGAGCCTGGAGCACGATAGCACAGAGGCCCAGGTTCAAATGCTGGCTTGCCTACATACAGTTCACACCAGGCCTCTGGGCCTCAATTTTCCCACCTGTAAAGTGGGTATAATAATAACTTACTCACAAGGCAGTGTCTTGTTATCAAGATGGCTGCATGCGAAGTAAGATTTCAGAAAGGAAGACACTACCCTGGACTCTAGTCTTTGGAAGCGGCCTTTGTTTTAAATGGTGTTCAATCAGTCAATGTATTTCAGAACACATGGACTATTTGGCACACAACCAAAGTCTTCTCTCTTCAGTGTTTGCTCCAGATGGGTGTGGAGGTGACTCAAGGGATCTTTTAAATGATAAGAACAAGAGAAGTGGGGCTGGAGAGATGGCTCAGCGGTTAAGGGCACTGGCTGCTCTTCCAGAGGTCCTGAGTTCAGTTCCCAGCAACCACATGGTGGCTCACGACCATCTGTAATGAGATCTGGTGCCTCTTCTGGCATAAAGTTGTACATTCATCTAGAGTATTTATATACATAAAATAAATAAAAAAGAATGTTAAAAAAGAATAAGAGAAGCCTGGTAGTTGAAGATGTACACAGAAGCACATGACTCTTACATATACAGTTGTCTTTCCTGTGTCTAGGAGTTTGAGATCCAAGGGCAAAGAAGTGAGGAGAGGACAATGACGCCAACCGTCAGGAGGCTGGGCAGCAGGCAGATGAGGGTGACTGTCTATGTAGAAGTCTAGCACTCAAGAAGTGGAGGCAGGAGAATCACGAGTCCAAGGTCATTTACAGCTACCAGCTACATAGCAAGCTTGAGCCTAGCTTGGGCTACTTGAGATGCTATATATAGAGAAAAGGTGTGTGTGTGTGTGTGTGTGTGTGTGTGTGTGTGTGTGTGTGTCAAACACAATGTTAAGCCGCCAGTGGGAACAGCTAAGAGAACACCACAATGCAATACAGCATACCCTTAAGCTCAGTGGTTTCCCCAGTGATCTAGAATATACAACAGCGTTCTCAGATGACATCCCAAGGACTAAGTCTTGCTCACCATCTATCTTTTAGGATTCTTTTTTCCCCTGAGACCACACAGCCCTGACTGGCCTGGAAATTGCTGTGTAGACCAGGCTAGCCTTGAACTCCCAGAGATCTCCCCGCCTCTGCCTCCTGGGTGTGGTATGCATCACAATACCTGTCAGATTCTCATTTTTTAAAAATTATTTATTGACATTATATAGTTGTAATACTCAGAGCAAATAACTGAGAAGCTAAAGCAGAGAATAAGTGTCTACGGAGTGCTCTGTCTTAAGTGGGACATTCATGTCACACATCTTCCCTTGAAGGCTCAGGAATCATGAAGGAAGAGGGTGCAGAACGAGTCTAAGAGCTAGTGGCTGGGGAGGATGTGGGCAAAACAGTGTCTTTTGGACACGACAGGGCCCTTGCCCTCATGAGGTCACAGCACAAGATCTAGCTAGGCACCATGTTGACATGGATGGCGAGGATCACACAAGCCCCCGCCCCTGGCTGAGGAGCTATGGACAGCTGCCTGTGCTGGGGGGAGGAGAGCTGGTTTTCCTCAAAGGTGTGGTCCCTGGTAAATTGTCCACGCTCCAGTGGAACGCTCCACATCCATGCACATGTGGCAGCACTAATTAGATCAGTAGTAAATTTAAAGAAGGAGGACATGAAGTTGGGGGGGTGATGACAGGGGGATTAGAAGCAGCTGGAACAGGGGAGAGGGGATGAATAAGATCAAAATACATTGTATCATGTATGAAATTCTCGAAGAATAAACACAAAATATTTACTAGGAAAAAGAAGCCACAGGACAGGTACAGAAGAAGGTGATAATTACCAACAGAACTCAGTCAGTTTCCCAGGTTCAGAACTAGGGACTGGGACACAATGGGAAAGACACAGCCCTTCTCCTCAACTTTCCAACCTCGTCGGGGAGACACACACAGACCCAAAGATGCCAAATTACAAACTGCCTCATGCTAGGAAGGAAAAGCTCGGGACCTCTTACAGAGGTCAGGGTTTCCCTGGGTAACTTACATTGGAGATGACGGAGGTCAAGAGGTGACTGGGTGCAGAGGGGAAGGGTGCTCCAGGCAGAGGGAATGGGAGTGTTCTGAGAGACTCAGACTTGAGCCAGTCACCTGAGAGATGTTGAGGGCACCGTGGCCTCACTCTTACACATCCGGAGAATTTCTCGGCCAGTAGAATTTTGAGCCTGGACAGTTCCCAGATGAGATTTGTATTCATTGCTTTTCTCATGGCTGTGAGCAAACACCTCACAAGAGGCAACTTAAGGGAGGGAGGGGTCACCTGGCTCACGGGTTGAGGGGATACAGTCAGCCGTGGCGGGGACGGCACGGTCTCAGGTGCAGGAGGCGGCTGATCACATTGTGTCTTCTGTCAGGAAGCAGAGAGTGAATAGAAGTGGAACCTCTCCCAGGTACCCACCCCCTCCAGTGAGGCCCCACCCCCCTAAAAGTTCCACAGCCTTCCCAGACACCCCCTAGGGATCAAGTGTCCACACACATGAGCCTATGCGGGACACTCCACATTCAAACCACATCAAGGCTGATGGTGTAGGTCCCATAAGCAGAGCTCGTGAAACTCTGGGCTAACTCTCTAGGTACCTGTGGAGCACGCACTTGACCTTAACCTAGAGTCTCAGGAGTAATGCTAAGCACACACATGACCAGGCCACACCAGAGACCCTGGGTCTCTGGGCTGGGCAAGGCCTGGCGTTGTCCAAGACGCTCCAGGGCCAGCACTGGGAGGTGAGAAGCTGGGACATCAGGCAGGTGCCTTGCAGTAGTAAAGGAGGCCAGTGACGGGGCTTCGTCAATACGTTAGTTAGCGTCCTGTTGCCGTCACAAAATACGTGAAGTACTCCGCTTGGAAGGAGGCAGGTTTTGTTTAGGGTCATGGTCTCCGTGCATGCTTTTGCGGCGGGCAGAACAGCTCGGCAGGGGATGTCGTAGAGCAAAGTTGCTCATTTCATGGCAGCCGGGGCTGGGGGGGGGGGGGGGGGGAAGAGCCCGAAAGGGGTAGGGTACTTCAAGGTCATGCCACCAGTGATCTAACTTAGCCCCATCTCCCAGCAGTGCCCCTGGCGGAGGCCCAGGTCTTTGACACATGAGCCTTTGGGGATTTTAGACCTAAACCCTAACACCAGCCAATGGCCTGGGAATGTGAAGGGCGGGGCAGGGCCGAAGACAGGGTGAGGAAAATAAAAACTGAAGGATGTAGTAACTCAGTCAATCCAGGCATCCCTGGCTTGGGAGGTCCCAGGGAAGACCTCCTAGCCTAGCCAAAAAGTACCATTGACTCTGACAGCTCAGAGCCCCTTTGCTGGGCAGAGGGTCCCCCAGCAGGTGTCCATTTTCAGGATGTTAGCAGTATTTTCTGCCCAGAGAGTCCTTCACCTCTACCACAAACCTGCCTGAGAGTTCACTATCAAACTCATTTCTAAATTTTGGGAAACAAATTTACCCCCAGGTGAAAACTAGCATATATGATTTCTCCTGCAGATGACGTGGCCAAGATGGAAATCTACTGCCTCTGACTTTGGAAGTCATAGGGTTGGCTTCCATTTCTGCCGGGACGTAACGAAACCAATTCCCACTGTGTCATCGCCAAGTTGAACTGGCCAGCCTCTAAGCCCCACTCACTAGTCACCAAGCCGTCAGCACAGACTCTCTGTGGCCTCAGGCTCCCAACTCTCCTCCTGCTGGCAAGGAGAGAGCCAGCCCATAGGTGTCCGAAAAGCAGTCACACTTCCCAATGCCCACAGAGACAGATTTGGTAGTTACTGGCCAGAGCAAGAGCTGACGGAAGTCTTGGAGGCCCCATGACCAAGGGATCTTACTGACCAAGTGTTTCCTCTGTCCTCTGTGATCCTCCCTGGGACATCTCAGGCCAGCAAGTTTTGAATGCAGGACAAAAGCTGTGGACGTCTGGCTCCATGGAGCCCTTGGCCTGTGTGATAAAGGAGTCCTTGGTAGGAAGATCTAGGAGGCAAAGGCCTGAGTAGCTTGACCTGGCTGGCCAGTCCCAGGAGGGGGTGTGGTCAGATGGGACAGGTGCAGGCTTCTTGGGAACTTGTGCGGCCAGGCACTGTTGTCTTTCACGTGTTTGTGTGTTCACATGAATGTATGCATGCATGTGTGCAGGTACGCAAGAACAGCCATGTGGAGGTCAGAGGTTGATGTTGGCATTTTCCTCAATCACTCTTCACTTTATTTACTGTTGGTTGATTGAGGGTGTACATGTCTACATGTGAGAAGGTCAGAGGATGAATTGTGGGTATCAGTTCCATCCATCATGTAGGTGTGGATGGGAGATTGAACTCAGGTCATCAAGTTGGTGGGAAGTGCCTGGACCCGCTGAGCCAACTTGCTGGCCCTCAGTTAATTTTTTAGACAGGGACATTTCCTCGAGCTGAGAGCTCACCAATTCAGTTAGACTGGCTGACCAGCAGACTTCAGGGATCTACCTGTCTCTGCCTCTCCAGTGCTGGGGTTACAGACATGTATATGTGTGCCTGGCTTTTTACATGGATGTAGATCTGAACACAGGTCCTCATGGCTCCATAAAGCAGTTTATCCACAGGTAAAGATGCAGTGACCTCACCTCGGCCTGTCTGAGTCTAGGCTGCCCCTCAGTTACCTCTCTGATCTACTCTCACGCCCTCCCCTGTGAGCCATAGGGACTTTCTGATCATTTCATGCTGTCCTCCACCCACTGGTTCCCACTTTAGAGGGGTCGGGAGCCTGGTGTTCAGGTCTCAGCTCCAATGTGACTTGTCAGAGAGGCCATCTCTGATGCTCCACTCAAACTGGCTTTCCAGTAACTTTATCGTGCCCACGCCACCTGCCTGCTTCCATCTACATCCTTTTCAATGGAAGTGCCTCAGCCGGATGCATCTTATCTGTTGACTAGGACGAGCTCATAAACATTTGCTGAATAAACTACAGGAGGCCTTGAAGGCCTGCAGAGGGCAATGACTCGCAAATGCCTGATGGTTTAGGCTCCACCCACACTGCTATGCCATTTCCTGTTTCTCCTTTCTGTGTCCCGGGTACTGGCTTGTGTAGCTTGGGATGGTTCTTGTCAAAGGAAACTTCTAGAAGGCAGACACGATGTTCCTGGATTTATCTTGCATAAAAGTGCAGTAATGGAGAGCAGAGGCTTTGATAGACCTAGCTAAGTCCCAGTTTGGCCATGTACTTCCTGTGTGGTCCTGGGCAAGTCACATAACTTCCTTGGGACTCAGTTTCCCATCTGTAAGCCGGGCTTAACACTTGTACCTGCTTTTTCTGGTTGGCATGAGTCTGATGGGAGACCCCTATCCAGTTCTGGGTGCACGCTTGACACTTGGTAATGTGACCACACAAATAGAAACGGGGGCTGGGGAGAAGGTTCAGTGGCTAACGTGCTTGCCACGCAATCACGAGGACCTGAGTTCAATCCTCCAGAACCCACAGAAAACTCAGTGTGCACTCTGTCTGTAATTCCAGTTCTGGGGAGGTGCAGATGGGAGGATTCCCGGGGCTTGCCGGCCCTTGACTGGCCAGGCCAGTGAGAGACCCTGTCTCAAAAAATAAGGCAGAGAGAGATGGGGTGAGACACCTGACATCTCCTTCTTCCACAAACAGAATGACCACCTTGCCCACCAGGGGCTGAGTTAAGGTGCTATCTGTTTGCACCTCCTACCCTGAGAGGGCCTCCTGACCATATGCCCGCTGAGCTCTCTCATGGCCCCAAGGACTCAGCAGCCCTTTGTGGCAGGTGTTGGCACCCTACTGTGCAAGGTCTTAGAGCCCTGGGGTTCTGAGGACGGGAGCCGCCACTGGCGGGAGGGTGGGGCGGGCACAGACACCATCAGGCCCAGGAGTTTACAACTTGGCTTCGCGCTTTCAGGCTGAGCTGGCTGAGACATCTGCAAGCCTTTTCATCTTTTAAGCCCAGCTGTTATCAGCTGCTGGGAAATGGTTTCAAGCTGGCAGACGTGTCCCCCAGATTCCACGGAGAGATCAAAGAGTTCTGAAATAGCGACACTGTTGCCCTGACTGGCAGTCAGCTGGGCAGGCCCATGCCAGGAGGAAGGCGTGCAAAAGCCACCAAAGCTACTTGGCTTGCAGGGTGGGTGCAGCTGCTGGGCAGTGGATCACCAGCTGGCCTGCCAGGGGCCACTGCAGGTGGTTCCGGGCTGTCGGGAGGCCGGGGTGGGGTGGCTTCTTTCTGAGCAGTGCCCTTCACTTATTGGGGACTCTGGAACCTCATGATGGGGGTAGAGTTCCTGCTCCAGGTCTTCCTCAGGGTGCCAGGTGGGTGGCTTGATCAGGTCTGCCCTGGTGACCTTGCAGGTAATGGAGCAGGGCCCCCTCTTCAGAGCTTAAAATAATCAGCAGTCATTCACACCTGCTCAAATCTTAACATCGTCCTGGCTACATGTGGGCACCCACCGTTGAACGGGCCGTGTGAGTTGTCTTGTTGCTGGGAGACCAGTGTGGTGTTCATGCCCCCAGCTGAGCCAGGCATCAGGGAGAATTTGAGGCAGAGCTGTGTTGGGTGGGGACGGGGTGGGGCCAGCAGCACCCATATCTGCTGAGACAGACAGGGTGATTCTGAGCCAGCCACTGGGAGGCAGCTTCCTGACCTGGCAGGAGAGATGTTGGCAGCCTGGGTCAGAGGTGTGTGCGGGGTGCCAGGCCCGGAAGCTCCATCCCCCGTGGCCTTTAGGTCCCTAACTCCTCCACCCTTTTGGCTTCAGTGCGATGAAGAAGAGTCTGTTATCTGCAACTGGGGATTCTGACAAACTCCTCCAGGGACCTCCTGGCAGGACTTCAGGCTTTGCTGCCCGCAGGGAGGCGCGGGTAAGATGTGAGAGACAGGGCAGCCGGGCACGGCAGGGCATGCCTGTACTCAGAGCGCTTAGGACAGAAAGACAGAGATAGCACCCGGATGAAAGGCACGCACCACCACGCGTTAGCCCAGGCTGGCCTTGAACTCACTAGACAGCTAAGGATGACCTTGAATTTGTGATCCTCTTGCCTTTACCTCATGGGTGATGGGATCACAGCCGTGTACCACTATGCTGTGGGTACATAGTGCTGGGGATTGAACTCAGGGCTTTGTGTATGCCAGATAATTACCCTACCCACTGACCCATAGCCGGAAATAAAGAAGTAAACAGATAAGTAAATGAAAGGGAATCTTATTAGAGTTCATGTGGCTTCTGCAGGCCAGTCTGTCCCATCCCTGACTTAATGGTGCTTAAAAAAGAATTAAAATGAAGGATTCACAGGCATAACAGGAAGGCAGAGAGTGTGGGATGACTCCCGAGGGTCCCACTGAAGAGACTGAGGGGGTCCTACCCATTAGGGATCCCAGCCTGTCCCCGCTGACCCAGAGTTCCCAGCCTGGGAGGAGGTGGGGAATGGGCAGCGGTTATGGGGCTCACTGTCTTCTCTGTCCCCACTGCTTTTGCTGAGCCCCTTCAGGGCTGTGTGCATACTGGCCAGGGGCCACCGACTGGGTCATGTGTCCTTCCTGCCTGGGAAGGAGACTCAGTCCCATGGAAGTGGGAGAATTTGGGACAGGGACAGATTTCACATACTTTTTGGCCCTGGAGGCTCTAAGAGTGGGTGGCTGGATGACGGCTAAATGGGGCATGGGTGGGTGGTGGTGGCCAGCTGGGGATGGGGGTGGTTGGTGGCTGGCTCAGGGATAGGCAGGGGGTGGAATCCTGGCACGGCCCAAGGTTAGCTGCTGGTTCGTGGGTATGTCACATATTTGGCTATAAAACGGTCACTTCATTCTTTCCTCGTGCGGTTCTTAGGAGGAATGTCCCCATGAAAGTCCCAAGTTTGGCTTCTGCAGCTAAGGACTAGCCTGGCTGAGAACAAGGCCAGAGATGAAGTCCCCCAACAAGTCACCCACAGGAGAACAGCAGAAGCGCCCCCCAAAGGCAAGTGTCAGAGCAGGAGCCTGGCTTGGTAACTCATTTCTGCTCCCACCTCTGCTTCTGAGATGGAGGAGCTGGACTGAGGCTCAACACTGCCTCCAGCTATAACCAGTTCAGAGGCCACCCTCAGGGAGAGCCTGCCGCTTCCTACACCCTGTCTGCCATAATCCTCCCGTCTTCCAGTCAGGCAAGTCCCATTCTGGGTCTTCACTGTAACACAGATGACTATCGAGACCTGGAAGTAGCCTGAGCTCTCTGCTGAGGTCTGTGGACCAGAAGGAACATCCGTGGAGGCAATGCACTTGATTAGCAGATGTCAGCTGAGCCCCTGGGCTGCTGGTCTTGCAGACAGGAGCAGTAAGCCTGGTCCTTGCAAGGTGGGTGGATGGGGGTGGGTGGGTGGCTGGGCTGGGCTGTAGCATCTCTGGCACAAGGCTCCCTCTTCCCATTTGAAAAGTCACATGATAAAGGGGATGTGGGGACAGGCAATTGTGGTGGACATGCCACAGATGTGGGGGCATGGTGCTGGGAACTGGGACTCAGGATCAGACTCTCAGCAGTCCTGGTTGGCTGGGGAGGTAGACACTACCCAGACGTCATAGTTAGACCATTCTGAAGTTGGGGAAACAGTCTCTTAGGCTGAGACCCTTGGTTGGCCCTCTCAGGTCATATGACTGGTGCATCCCCACTCCTGCCCAGTGCCCTCCCCTCTGGGACTTCATGAGGTAAATAAAAACCTTATGTGGTTGATACATAAACTGCCAATAATATATCCAGGAGAACAATGTGTGTGTCAGGGGGAATAATTGACTAGATTTAAAAAAAAATCTTTTTGAAACAGCGTCTCTTTATGAAGCCCTGGCTGTCTTGAAATTCTCTGTGTAGACCAGGTTGGCCTCCAACTCATGAGATCTGTCCGACTTTGCCTGCCGGGTGCTCAGATTCAAGTTGTGTGCCACCAGGCCAGGCTAGAATTTTAATTTCAGATGAAAGATCTTTGCTTGAAAAAGTCCAAAAACATCATTTGGAGTTAAAATTTGGAGAAAACTCACATGTCCGCACCTCTGGGTGAGACTGTTAGAACGGAGAGAAGTCTAAGGTCCCCAGAGAGGACAGAGGAGTGACGGGGACACAGGACAGGCTGACACCACGTCTGCCAACGACATGGACTCCCAGGTGACGAGGAGGAGGCTAAAGCTTTGAGCGGAAGTGAGCTCTGGCCTTTTGAACAAGGAACTCTGAACCTTGACTCTCACAGCCAACTACCATCCAGCTCTAGAGGGTGTGGACCGAAGTGTCAGACTCAGAATGTTCTAGAAACCCACCACATAATGGGTCACATGGAAAACACCTGGACACTAGGACGAGAGGAGAAACAAATCTAGAACAGTCTTCAAGACATGCACAGACCAAACAGGAAGGAGAGTCCCAGGGAAAGATGGCCGTTTCCCATTCCTCTCCCCTTGAAACCCAAGACCCAGGAAATAAATAGAGGCCTGGAGAGATGGCTCAGTGGGTAAAGTGCTTAGCAAATGACGAGGACCCGAGTTCAAATCTCCAGCACCCATGTAAACGCTGGGTGGGAGTGGAAGTCTGTTCATAACCCAGCTCTCAGAAGGTGGAGGTGGGATCCTTGGAGCAGGAATAGGCTGGTTTGCTAGGCTAGCTGTATCAGTGAGATCTGGGTTCAATTTGGAGAATCTGTTTCAAAAGAGGGATTAACTCTGTAGTGGTCTGAATAAGAATGGCCCCATGGGCTCATATATTTGAATGCTTAGTCATCAGGGAGTGGCACTATTTGAAAGGATTAGAAGGATTAGGAGGTGTGGCCCTGTTGGAGGAAGTGCGTCACTGGGGATGGTTTGAAAAGCCCACACCAAGCCCAGGCTCTCCCTCTCTGCCTGCAGATCAGCTCTCAGCGACTGCTCCAGCACCGGCCTGCATAATGCCATGATCACTGCCATGACTAAACCTCTGAAACTACCCCCAATTCAATGCCTTATTCCATAAGAGTTGCTTTGGTCATGGTGTCTCTTCACAGCAACAGAACAGTGACTGAGACAAACAAAAATCACAAACGGAGGAACATGGGCACTCCATGTCCACTGTAGCACTGCTCATGATATCCAAGAAACAGAAACAACCTAAGTGTCCATCAGCTCATAAATGTTTAGAGAAAGAGCGGAACAATGTACACAATAGAATACAGCCATAAAAAAGAACAGACGCACACACACATGCGTCCGGATGGGATTCTGTTATTTAGGACAATATGGATGGATCTGGAAGGTGAGCAGTCTCTGCCAAGCTACACTCGCAGCAGGATTTTGAGTTTACATCCTAAAGAAATACTAATTGTTTGAAGAGGTAAATATAGCTAATCCAATTTGGACACGATGCAATGCACATGTGTGAGCAGCCATGTGGGTCCAGGGAAGAGTGCTTTGGATCCTCTGGAAGAGCAGTCGGTGTTCGTAAAGGCTGAGCCATCTCTCCAGCCTTCCCCCAAGTATTTCTAAAAACCAAGATTTCTCTCCCAAAGTGCAAAGTAACTATGTATTATTAATGCATTAATGCTGGTTTTTTTTTTTTTTAATTTTACACTGTGCCTATCATTGGAAATTTAAAAAAGAAGACGGCTAAGCGGAAATGAGTGGAAAGCTGGCTGCAGCCGTGCTGGCGCGGAATACCTTTGGTAAAAACTGAGATTTCTCCGTAGAAAGACCACTGTCAATCATCAGGGGTGAAAGGAAAGCCATGTGTTTTAGCTCTGAGAACGGAACACAAATACACATTTAAATGTCCTATACATGCCCGGTTCTCTTGTGTACCCTCACACACACACCCTCCAATCTTGAAGGGCATCAAGAAGAATGCTAATTAGAGGGAGACCCACACAGGGCCCTTTTGATTGCCTGGCTCCCCCTGGAAGGGTCATGTGTCCCACACGGCCTCCGCCTTACCCAGTCATGGATCACTGTTAATCAGACTCAGCTGTGGGGGCCGGTGGGCACCTCTGAGGGCCGCAGACAGCAGCCACCCCACACTGGACAGATGGAACTCTAGTGAGAAGCAAAGAGACTTAGCCCTGTGTCTGCCCGAGCAGCTGAAAAGACAAAGTGATAGAAAGATTTCTATCACTTTGAGAAATAGCAAAAACCACTGGTGGGTCTCTCACTCTGAGTCCCAGGGTTGAAGGCAAGGACACCAAGTCCAGGCCCGTGGCCTCATCCCTGCCTTCACTCTGGAGAAGCGCAGCCCAAGTGAAGCTTGAAAAGATGGTTATGTTCCTCAGCCATCCTGCCAGGAAGCTAAACATGTGTGGAGACTGACTTATGACAATTACCAGGGGGCTGAATTCTTAATTGGATTAAACTTTAGATAGCCAGCGTTGGGGCTAGGGAGATGATTCAGTGGGGAAGTGCCTCTGACAAGCACAAGGACTCGAGTTCAAGCCCCAGCACCCACGTAAAAAAGCTGTGTGGGTTCTGTGCTCCTGTAACCCCAGCTCTGGGGAGGCAGAGCCAGGAGGCTTACTGGGACTCCCTGGCCAGCCAATGGAGCTGCACTAGTGAGCTCCAGGTTCAGTGAGAGACCCTGACTCAAAAAAAAAAAAAAAAATAAGGTAGAGATTAAAGATGTCTGATGTTGACCTCTGACCTCCATGTACACACACACACACACACACACACATGAACATGTGCACACACGAATATATAAATACACATGAGTGTGTACACACACATGCACACAAAAGTAAAAACTTGGGAAACCAGACCTGAAGGTGAAGAAGCCAGATGCACAAGATTGCATGCACACACCATTATGTTTCTCCAAAATATCCAGAATAGGCAAGTCTGTGTAGACGGAAAGTAGCCGGGTGGATTCTAGAGGCTGAGTGGGGACCTAGGCCACCGTCAGGGCTCTCTGCATGCCTCCTGCTGCTATCACAGAGCACTGGCTGCTGTGCAAAGGACCCAGGTTCAGTTCCCAGCACCCACATGCCTGCTCACAGCCATCTGCAACTCCAGTTCCAGGGAACCCAGTGCCCTCTTTTGACCTTCATAGGTACTTCATGGGTGACGTGTACATGTAGGCAAACAGTCATGCACATAAAATTATTAATATTAAAAAAACCCACCCCTACCTCTTAATATTTCCACAATGGCAATTATATTCCAGCAGCCTCTTTTGGGGTAACAGAGAAATATTCTGAAATTAGACAGAGGTGATGGCTGTACAGTATGGTAAAACCTCTGAATCATTTTCTTTATTTTTATTATTACTATTTTTGAGATGGGTCTCACCTAGCCCAGGCTGACCTTGAACTCCCAATACAGTAAAGACGACCTTGGACTCTTGATTCTCCTGCTTCTTCCTCCTGCGTGCTGGGATTACAGGTGTTTGCCATCAGACCTGGTTTACTCTGTGCTGGGGATGGAACCCAGGGTTCCGTGCATGCTGGGCAAGTGCTCTACCAGCCGGGCCACATTCCCAGCCCTAGAATTATATACATTTTAAATGGTCAAATGTGAGCCGAACTGAGTTGTGGCTCTGACTTAGAAAATGATACACACTGAAGTGGTCACGTGGGCTAGAGGCTGCTGTTGGGGACAGCCGAGTTCTGGGAACTTCTGAGAAGTGGTTCAGGCCTTTGAACCCTTTCCTTTGTCCCAGATTCATGCAGTCTCCAGCAGCATCCGCCTTGGGGAGGGGACCCTCCTGGATTCCACAGACACTTGCCTCCGATCCTGACTCAGTCAGGCTTATCTCCTGCTGCTAAGGGCCTGGGCACCCCCTCCCCTCAGCACTGTCACCCACAAGGTCAAAGGACATCCTGGCTCCTGCAACATCTGCTGTGGCCTTGGGTACCATTCTCTGGTTCACCTTATCTTGCTCTAAACAAATGTGGTGCTAATTGCTATTTTCCCTTTTGGTTTCCTAAGGATGGGAGACTTTAGGCAGGAAGCCCTCCCAGAGTGGTCCTGTCCCATGTGCCCTTACCACCCTTATCCTCAACACAGGTCAAGACAGGCTGTATTCTGACCATGGGTCCTGGGTTTGCTCTGGGCCTCCCTCACTATTCAGTGAGGTGTGGGGCCTCAGTGTCCCATGCAGGGCTGAGCCAGGGAGGCATGGACAGGTTTGCTGAGTGGACACACGGATAATAGCTGGGTAATTCTGGTTAGGTGTCTTCTGGCCATTCAGAACTTTGCTTCCATGTCAAATTCCCTGCCTGAGTGCTTTAGGAAGAGAAAGGAGGATGGCGTGTGGGAACCTTTTCTAGAGCCAGCACCAATGATGTCTAAGAGACCGCCTTCCTAAGCATGATGTGAGGAGGGACTTCCTGGAGACCATGGCCTGGCTAGCTGCTGAGAGCTGTGAATCTAGGACTTTCTACAGCCCTTCCCATCTGGGACCCAGCCACACAGTCCCTGGCCTGTGCTGCTCCCTGCCTGGACTGTCTGGACAGGCTGATCCCCAACCTCGTTAGAATCCACTCAGGACTGGATGAGCGCATTGAAAAGGGGGCTTTGCCGATGCCACAGAAGGCAGCATTGTTTTCCCAGCCTGGCCAGGTCGGGTCTGGAAGGGGCCTTGGGGGAGCGCCCGAGGCCTCACAAAATCCTCAGCGCAGCGAGGGCTCCGGTGATTGATGCAGAGAAAAACATTTCGACCAAACCCTCATCTGGTTTCTATTACGAGATTTCCACACCAGCATTTTTGTTTCTCCCCAAGGTAAAAACCGACAAGGACTTGGGACCTGAGAAGTAACAGGGGTTGGGGCCACATTACTGAAAGACATGGGGGGGGGAGGGAGGAAGCCTGCTAGGCTCAGTGGGTGGGTGCTGGGGACAATCACACCAGTGTGGATGACCCAGCAGCGACAGGGGTGGTGATGCCCTGACTGGCTTCCTTTTCCACTTGCCTGAAGTCACAGTTGATCTGGCAGCAAGAGATGGCCCGTCCCTGCCCGTCCTTCCCCGTCGGCCTGGCCTCTCCTTTTTCTCCTCTCTCTCTGAGTCACGCTCTGATTCTGATATGGCTGGCATGTCACTTGTTTGTTTCCTGCCTCCTTGTGTTACCACCAGGGCAAGGAAACAAATTAGCACCTGATTGTCTTGTGTAGCCCAGGCTGGCCTTGAATGTCACATGTAGCTAAGGATGCCTCCACCTTCAGAGGGCTGGGATGACAGGTCCTAACTTTCGCAGCCTCCACCTGGGTCTCGGGCTCCTGTGCACACTCTAACCTGGGAACTGCTGACCCTCTGGGGGTAACATCTCTCCCAACGCCTTCAGCGCCTCTGTTCCTCTCAAGCCTGCAGGGGATGTGCAGGAGTTGGGAAATGTTCTCCTCAGCCCTCAAAGAATTGAGCGCGCCTCACACAGGGAGGTGGTTCTTGTCGACCAGATAAGGGTTGACTGAAGAATGGCAAGTTCTTAGCTACTTGTGCCAGCTAAATGGTCCAGGCTGAGATGAGGCAGGGGAATGACATTTTCTGGCATTACAAAGGCTGTATGTGTATATATGTTCATGTGCTTTGTGTGCATGCATGTGGAAGTCTGAGGACGAGCTCCAGTGTCATTCCTCAGGAGGTGCATTCTCCCCCTCCTCCTTCTTTGTGATGTTTGAGACAGACTTACCATGTAGCCCAGGCTAGCCTGGAACTTGCAGCAGTAATTCCCCCATCCCTGCCACCTCAGCCTCCTAAGTGCTGGGGTTATGGGCATGAGCACCCATGGGAAAGTTGGGCATGGAGGGGTACACTTGTAGGTGCTGGGGTAGGGGGTGGGATGGTGGAGACAGGAGGAGTCTTGAAGCTTGCTGGTCAGCCAGTGTAGACCAGTGGTTCTCAACCTTCCTAATGTGGTGACCCTTAATAATGACCTCATGCTGTGGTGATTCCCAACCATAACATTATTTTTCGTTGCTACTTCATAACTGTAATTTTGCTACAGTTATGAATCATAGTGTAGATATCTTTGTTTTCTGATGGTCTCAGGTGACCCCATGTGAAAGGGTTGTTCGGCCACCCAAAGGGGTTGTGACCCACAAGTTGAGAACAAGGTGGTCTAGACAGTTGGTGAGTTTCAGGTTCGGTGAGATACCCTGTCTCATGAAAATAAGGCAGAGAGTGAGAGAAAGACACTCAATATTGACCTCTGCCCCCCACATGTATTCCTGTAGCTAAACATTAAAAGGGGTGGTGGGGCTGGGGCCATAGCTCAGGAGGAGGGCACTTGACTAGTATGTGTGAGGCCCTAGGCACAATCTCCATTCCTGTAACAAAACAGACAGAATACCAAATACATGGAAAAGCTAAGCACAAATCATCTGGGACTCCCCCGCCCCATCCTGCTCTTTTGAGGCAGGGGTTTGCTACGCAGACTTCTGGGACTACAGCCATGCCCCACCACACCCAGGATTTTACACAGCAGTCATATCTAGCGAGAGCAGAACAGCACATCCAGCTGAGAAGGAAGAGGATTGGCTTTTGAAGCCTAATAGACAACTTACAAGTCAATTTTCGAAAGACACATCCTATTTTGCAAATACCACTTTGAGCACGGTGGCCTGGCTGTTGCCTAGGAATGAACAGGAGATGAACACTGGTTGCAGGGGGGGGGCAGTGCTGGGAGGGGTGTCTTCCCCCAACAGTTGTATAGAATTAGACTGCATACATCTGCTTGTCTGTTTCCACATCAAATGTTTGTTACATTTATTTCATTTACTTGTGTGAGTGTGGGTGACATGTGTGGAGGTCAGAGGAATGGATTCTTTACTTCTACCACGTGGGGCCTGGGGATCAAACTCAGATTGTCTGTCTTGGTGGCAGGTGCCTTTACCTATTAAACTATCTTGCCAGATATCCTACCATCAAATATTTCAAGAAGGAAAAAAAAAAAAGATGTTTCCCATTTGAAAATGTGTCATCAAAGCTATGGTCACATTGCCCTTGGACGCCACTGACCCAGGTAACATAAGGCGACATCTTTGGGAAGAATTTGCCGATCACTCTACCATTGACAATGTACATAGATGGTGGCACACATCAGTGACACCAGCACCTAGGAGGTAGAAGCAGGAGGACCAGGAGTTCAAGGCCATCCTAGGTTACATAGTGAGTTTGAGGCTGACCTGGGCTACAAAAGATCCTGTTTCGAAAGAGAAAAGATGTTGAAGACATAGCTCAGTAGGTAAGCAGACTTGCTGCTTAACTAGGAGGGCCTGAGTTCAGATCCCATGACTCACATAAAAAGCTGGGCATGGCTGTGCACGCATTTACAGTGGTGTGGAGGACAGGGACAGAAGGACAGCTGGGGCTTGCTGGCTGCCAGGCTAGTGCCAGGTCCAGTAAGAGAGCCTGTCTCAAGGGATAAGGCAGAGAAGAATAGAGCGGGACACTCGATGTCCTCCTCTGGTCCTCATATGAGAGCACTTGTGAGCGCACATTTGCGCGCACGCACACACACACACACACACACAAGTTTGAAGTGCACATGGTCTTTGATGTAGCAGTTCCACTCTTAGGAGTTCGTCCTCAGATAGACTTCCATATGTACATGAAAGAATGATGGACGAGGGGTTCACTGCAACATCATAGTTAATGGAAAAAGACTGGAAATGACCCAAATGGCTGATAATGGTAGATTGGTGAAGTAAATTACAACAGACTCATGCAATGAAACCCCACACAGTCTCTGAAAAGAATGAAGTAAAATGAAGCTGTAAAAGTTCTCAAAGGAGCTGTAAATTTCCTTTATGATCTTTGACTTGAGAAGGTCCTTTTATAAAGGACACAAACCTCAGAAGCTATGACATAAAAGACTGATAAATTTGAGTACTGGCACTCTTTTTTTTTCTTGGAATGATTTAAACAAACAAACAACCTAACCAACAAACCCACCACCACCAACAAAACTACCAAAACAAAAAGTTCCACAAGTGGTGAAAAGCAGAAAACAGAAAATATTTTCAGCTCATACAAAAGTTCCTTAAAGCATTTCTACAATAAAAAAACAGTGAATGATGAAAAAGAAAAGCGGACCAAGGGTTGAACAGGCGTGTGCATGGGAGAGGAGAGAGAACCTTCCAGAAAGGTATGAACCAAATGCTTAGCTTTACTTAGAAAAGCAATGCCAATGTAAACTTCCTGGAGACTCTCTTCCTTGCCTCTGAGGACCAAATAATAACTGAGCCATAAGCTGGACAATGACAATGGTTGGGTCAACAATGAATTCTGCAAACCACCTTGGTCCCCTAGATTATCACTGAGATCAACTGTTCTTATTTCTAGTATTTTCACAATAGCTTTCCTGTGTTTAGACAAGCTTGGACACACAAACACTATTGTTCCAATTGCCTATCATGACAACTTTCATTGTTGACTTGGCACAATTTAGAATCATCTGGGTCTCAGTGAGGACTGTCTTAGGGTTTCTATTGCTGTGAAGAGACATTATGACCACAGACTCTTATAAAAGAAAACATTTTAATTGGGTGGCTTATGGTTTCAGAGATTTAGTCCATTATCATCATGGTGGGACATGGCAGAGTGCAGGCTGACATGGTGCTGGAGAAGGAGCTGAGAGTCCTATATCTTCATCTGCAGCCAACAGGAAGTGAACTGAGCTAGGCATAGCTTGAGCCTAGGAGACCTCAAAGCTCGCCCCTACAGTGCCACACTTCTTCCAACAAGGCCACACCTCCTAATAGTGCCATTCCCTATGAGCTTATAGGAGCCAATTACATTCAAACTACCACAAGGACTGTCTGCATTGGGTTGACTTGTAAGCATCTGTGGGGGGATTGTCTTGAGTTGATTGTCAGGGGAAGACCCAGCCCATGATGGGCAGCACCATTCCTTAGGCAGGAAGTCCTTAACTGTAAAAGAATGGAAGAAGAGAGCTGAGTACAAGCAAGCAAGCGAGTCTGCATGAGTTCATTCCCCTCTGCTCTGGACTGTGGATGTGATGGGACCGGCTCTTTCAGACCCCTGCCACTATTAATTTCCAAACAGTGATGGATTATAACTTGGAGTTGTAATCTAAAATGAACCCTGCCTCCCTTAAGTTGCCTTTGACAGGATGTTTCATTATAGTAACAGAAACAAGGACACCTATAGAACTTGGTACTGCTGCACACAACTCAGTCTTGGAGGCTGGGAGGTGATAGGCTATACCACGTAGCCCAGGCATGTGCTAATAGGCACACTGTCTAGGGTTGTACGAGTACATTCTATGAGGTCTGTGGAACAATGCCTTTGCTAGCCTGCTTCCTTGAGGCTGAACCATGAAGGGCTGTCTTGCAAGGGAATGTAGCCCACCGCTCAGCAGGCTCAGGGAATGGCAGGCAATCAGCGTGACTATGTCCGGAATGTCTGGATGCAGCAAGTCCAGTTCCAGCAGGACAGTTATCCCTCAGATAGCTTGCAAACGGCACTGAATGGGTTGGTCAGGACAATGAGGACATTTTCTTCAGAAAGACAAAGGCATTTGAGCCTATCTGCAAGAGCAAGAGGCTACAGTGAAACACAATGCAGCAAAGTCATCCATGGAACGGTAGAAATGTCTGCAGACCATATACTCAGCCACAAGGAGCCCAAATGCTATGGTCTGCATGTGAAATTTCCCTCACAGACTCATGAGTCTGAACACTTGGCTACCACATTCTTTAGGAAGTCCGTGGACCCTTTAGGAGGAGGAGGAGGAGGAGGAGGAGGAGGAGGAGGAGGAGGAGGAGGAGGAGACTTCAGATGTGGAAACTGAGGCAGGACTAGAGGTATAAAGCCTCTTTCTGTTTGCTCTCTCTCCTGAGGCAATGTGAGCTGACACCTCACCCTCCTGTTATCATGCCTTCTCCACCATTACGGACTGAATCCCTGAGAACTGTGAGCCGAGACAACCCTCTTCCTTTACGTTGCTTCATGCCAGGGATTTGGTAAGAGCAACGAGAAGAGTAACTGATGCAATCCACAAAATCAAAACACCGCCACCAGCAGCACTCCGGATTTCCCCACGCCTTCTCTCTTAGGCTTGCCTGAGGCCTGCCAGCCAGGGCAGGGGTGGAGGGAGACTGTGGTGTCCTTGGAGTGGCAGCAATATACTGATTTTCCCGTTAGGTGCCAGACCTGTCACAGCTCTCAGGGAAGAAGCCAGTGTAACCAATGTTTCCTACAGCCCCTTGGAGAGCCCACAGCCACCTTCGGATGTCACAGATCTCAGAGGCACTGAGACTTCTCTCCTAGCACACTGCCTGTCTGTGGGTGGCCCCAGGTCCGACTTCTCTTCCTATCTAGGGGTCTGGAATCTTATCAAGGTCCTAGGTCTAGTTCTCGTCCTAGGGCCACAAGAATGAATTACTGGGGCAAGGGGCCATGGCATATAGAGACTCAAGATAGGACAGTGTCTATCTCTTCTGGGCTCCTATGTATGCAGGGCAGGCTCCTGGGGCCCTGGCATCTGCTCCCAGAATTCAGCACAATAATGGCACGGTGAGATCTTCCAACTCTCGAAACAAGAAAGTGCAGCCACAAGAGCGACGGGACAGACCTGCAGAGAAGTGTGGACAGGGAGCTCTGGCTAAGTCAGAGGCACAGGGAAGGACATGGTTTTTGTCCCCTGGAACTGGTGGCCCCTTAGGAAAACTGAGTCCTCCTGAGAGCATGGGAAGTCAAGAAGGCACTGGTACCTACTTTCCCAAAGCGGTGAAATTCCCAGGCATGGAACTCTAAGACTGGCCCCCATGATGACAGCCACAAGAAAACGGGTGTCCTTTGAAGTGGCACTAGCTTTTTCCGTGTGTCCTTTGAAGTGGCACTAGCTTTTTCCATGTGTTCAAGGCAAGTGGGGTTTCGCTTGTTGTCCTGGGCATGGCATAGAGTGTCATCTTCAGGTGCAGGGTTCCTCCTGAGGTCAGGGCAGAGGCCAGGCAAGAGATGCCCCCAAAGGTTAAATGACTCTTCTGTCTCACACCAGTACCTCAGTGCTGGCCTACCCGTGACACAAGATTCCGCACTCAGAGCCCAGATGCTCTTTCCACTAAATTGGCCCCTAGTTTAAAGAGGGTTCCAGAAGAGTGGAGCCTGCTGAGGGAGACCCTCTCCGTCAGCACGATCACCCTCATCTCTCCACCACCTCCTGGAGTGATGGCAGCCAGCACATCCCAGCTCTTATGAGCCAGGCATGAGGCCTCTGTTTCCTTGTGAAATACAGTTTGTTTAGATACCATCACAGCAGGCCTTGTGGATGCCCATGGAGCCTGAGGTTGCCAGAGTTGCATTGTCCAGGGAAGGTATCAGAGAATCTGTGTGATGAAGTTCTTCTAGGAGAACAGCAAGGTGGTCAGAGATCTCAGGCAGAGAGGACTGCCACGGTCATCTAATTCAATGTCTTCCCATGAATGGACATGTGTCCATCTACCCATGTATCTACCTACCAGCACTCCCACCCATCTGTCCATACCTCCCTCCTCCCCATTTACCCATGTACCCATTCCTCCTTCTCTTCTTTTTTTCTATTTATCAATCCACCCACTCATCCATCTATGCAGCCCTCCTACCCATCCATCCGTCCATCCATCCATCTCATCCATCCATCCATCCATCCATCCACATATTCCTCTCTCTTACATATCCATGTACCTACCATCTACCTCTCTTTTCCCCCTGTTCATCTACCCACCCACTCACCAACCCACTCACCCATCATCCATACACCTATCCATCCATCCATCCATCCATCCATCCATCCATCCATCCATCCATGTACCCATCCTTTCCATTATCTATCCTTCCATCCATCCATCCACCTATCCATCCACTCAGCATCACTCTGTTGTCAAGCAGTGGACCCTCTGCTGGAAACATGAAAGTGACCTTTCATATTTCATGAGGACCTCAGTCTGACAGAATCAAATTCAGTATTTTCATAATGTCTTTTAAACCTTTTTTTTTTCATCTTCTCATAATATGGAATTCATTACCTGGTGAAGTGTCTCATTATATTTCATAGAGTGCCTGAATTTTATAGCAGGGGAAATTGAGGCCCAGGCAGAGGAATGACATGGCTGAGCTTGAGCTGCAGCCTGGAGGATGCTGGTCTCAAGGTCATTTCCTTCAGCTCAGAACTCTAGGCTGTCTGTCTGTCTGTCTGTATGCATTGTCTGCAGCTACTGCCTGAGTCCCAAGAGGGTCGAAAGCCTGTAACAAGCTCACATGATGACTGGAACTCCTATTTAGTATCTCAGTGGACGGTGGACTGAGGGCTGACAACAAGCACAGAGTCAGGGAAAACTATTCACTTGAGAAAAGTTTTAGAGGACTTCTTGCTTCTCCCAGGGAGACAGAACTCTTGCAGGCTGTGAGTTCAGTGAATCCCGAGTACCTTGCCAGGAGTCTGTGCTGTGGAGGGTCCTGCCGAGGGGAAGCTTGGGTTTTAAGCACAGGCTCCTCCTACAGGTCCTCAGCACAGCCCAGCAGACCTACCCACTTCAACACAAGATTCCTGTGCCCACCTTTCCAGAAAACTCAAGATACTGTATGTAAAAACTTCCTAACGGAGCCTGGCGCGTTAGTCAGGGCTCAACTGAAGTCACAGCAGACAAAACAAAACAACAACAAACAACCGAGAGTTAGGTGACGTTTTATCTTCTTTGAATTAGATGAAAGCATTGCCTGAATTTTGCAGAGACCTAACAACAGAAAGGAGCTAAGATTGAATTCCCCTTCCACCGAATTCCACAGCCTATTTTCTTATCCCCCTTGGGACAGCCCTTAACTGCCTTAAGCACAGGGCTCCTCCCTGGGGGCCCTCAGCTTCCCAGCAGGAAGTGACCTTGAGCCCTTCTGCCCAATGACTTGTTCTGTGAAGTCCTGGGTGACACATTCCCTGACCTTTGACCTTCCCTCCTCAAAGGTCTCCTGGCCCAGCCCTCAGCTGAATGCCTCCTTGTCCTCTCATAAAAGACCAGACACTTATAAGTACAGAGGCTGAAGTGACTGCCTCCCCAGGAGCTGGCCAGCTGGGCTGGAGACTGCCGGCTGCCAGCCTCATCCTCAGAGCATTTACAATGAAGTGATGTCAACCCCTGAAGACATATAGGGTCTTGTGGGAACACCCCACACAGGACTATGAGCCATTGATGTCTTGGCTGTCCCCAGGGAAGCTCTCCAGTGAGTTCTGTAAAGGGACACATATTTGGAATTTGGTCTGAATGATGCAACAAGGGTAGGTGATCTTCAGGGGCTAGCCTCAGACTCTAGGGTGATGGTGATAACCCTCTCAGCTTCAAAAGGTTTGCTTCAAATGGAATGGAGCTTATCTGTCAGCTGAAAGTTCAGCTTTTAAATTTTGCTCCATGAAGCTTAAAATATCTGTATACAGGCTGGTGAGACGGCTCTGCAGTTCAAGGTGCTTGCTGTGCAAGCCTAACGACCCGAGTTCAATCCCTGGGACCCACGTGAAAGGTGGAGGGACTCCACAAAATTGTCCTCTGACTTCCACATGCACACACACACACATACACACACACACACACTCACTCACATTACAAAAACAATATAGTAAAAAGTATATGTATGTGAGTATAAAAATACAATAGTTCATATCTAATTTAATATATGTGTAAATAAACAACCATACATATTTCCACATAGCATGATATCTGAATATAAATATATAGCTATAACTACATCTGGCCAGGTGTGGTATGGTGTACCTATAGTCACAGCACCCAGGAGGATGAGTCAGGGGGATCGTGAACCTCTTTCTTTATAAAAGTTCCCAAGATCTGGTAGCTTGAAAGAAAATGGACCCTAAAGGGCACTAATGGGAGGTGTGGCTTTGTTGGAGGTGTGGCTTTGTTGGAGGAGGTGTGGCTTTGTTGGAGTAGGTGTGGCTTTGTTGGAGGAGGTGTGGCTTTGTTGGAGGATGTGTGTCACTGTGGAGACAGGCTTTGAGGTCTCATATATATTCAAGCCATGCCCAGTTAGACAGACCACACTTCCTGTTGCCTGCAGATCAAGAAGTAGGATTTTCAGCTCAAGCACCATGTCTGCCTGCATATTGCCATCTCTGACCATGATGATAATGGACTAAACCTCTGAACTGTAAGCAAGCCATTCCATTAAATGTTTTCCTTTGTAAGAGTTGCCATGGTCATGGTGTCTCTTTACAGCAATAGAAGACCTAACTAAGACACATGGTGTGGAGTAGCTTAAAGTAAAGGGTGAAAATGGGGCTGGAGATGTAGCTCAGTGGGTAGAGTCTTATCTTCTGATGGGTAGAGCCCTGGTTTGGACCCCTGATACTGCAGAAATTCAAGGATATCCTTATGATCAAGTTTGGGGCCAGCCTGGGCTACATGAAACCGTGTATCCATCCCCACCCTCCCCCCCAAAACCAAATATCAAAGGGAGAAAATCGATTTGTGACTATATTATCTTTTCTTGACCACAGTTCAAACTTGGTGCAGTTTTTTGATGTCCATCAGTCTGCTATTTTTTCCTTTCTCTGTTTTTCCTGTGTGTGTATTGCATGTGAGTGCGTACATGTATGCAGTCACACACATATTTGAGTGGGTGCACACATGCATATGGATGCCTGAGGTTGATGTTGGGTCTCTCAATCAAACCCAGCCTCCACCAATAGTCTCCTAGTCAGCTTGCTCAGGGAATCCTGTCTCCGTCTTCCAAGGCTGGAATTATGGCCCCCCTTAGCATTTACATGGGTTTCTGGGGATCCCAACTCTAGTCTGCATGCTCATGTGGTGAACACTTTAACTGCTGAGCCAAATCCTTAGCCTCCAGCCAGTTTAGAAAGGCTTCTAGTCCTGTGCAGAAGAGAAGCTGACTGAGGGAGGCGGAAGCCACAGAGAGAAGGCTGGTGGCACTTTACAGAGTGGGCAAGGCTTGGGCTTCCCAGGCTAGACTTTTTGGCAAGCCATAGAATTTTCCTGGGTCTCGGTGTTATTTGCTTCTTGGTTGGTGCTGAGATGAACTGAGACAGAAAAGGGTCTGGAATGGCTCCTTCCGGACTGTAGGCTTTCTGAAGCATCGATTTTCCTTGTTTGGTTTGATAAAAATGTACTCAAGACAACAAGAAGGGCTGGTGAGTTAAAACTCTGTTTCTTCCTGGATGCACCCTGGCTCTGCCTGTCCAGGAAGACATCGCCTACCAGGGTCTCCCAGATACTCAGCTGTAAACACAACCCAGGCCAGGAGGGACTGAGTAACTCTTGTTTGAAAGTAAAGAGAACAGAGGGGAAGTCAGAGACCCAAAGGTTTAGGGAGAAGTCGGGCAGGGCTGTGATGGTTCCTGGTAATCGGACTTCTTCCTGGAGGGACCAAGGGAGACTGTTGGTGAGCACAAAGAGGATCGGCAAAGAGAGGGGACAGAGGGAGGGGGTCTCCAGGACTATGAGGGCTGAAGGGTGAGCCTGAGGAGGCAGAAAGGCTGTTTCCCAAGGCCAGAGCCTCGTGTGAGACATGTGGCCATCACAGGTCTTTGGGGACTGTTCCAATTCCCCAGTGCTTTTCTGTGGTCTCCATAAACTGCTTGGCTGTCCTCGAGTGCCAGACCTCTGACATGCAAGCCATGTCTCCTACAAACAGACAGACAGACCTTCCCGCCACAAATGGCCCCAGGTTCTTCCTTAGACCGAGAATAGGGGTTTTGGGTTAGGAAAAAAAAGTAGCCATGGAATTTCATGGAAGGTGGGGTGAGGAGAGAAATTTGGAAGTGATTTTCAAGGAATTTAAAGCTTTTATTCAGGTTGCAAAATCTTTTCCCCGAGGGGACAGGCCAGTTTAAAGTGGTAGCAGCTCTTATGGGGTGACACAAACACCCGGGCAAAGCTGCATACGTGAACCACTTGCCCCCGTGGAGGTAGACTGGTCCTCATGGGGAGGGGATAGAGGGGTGCAGAGTGTGGGTCTTGTACTGCTAGGCCTGTGGAAAGCATAAGAACTTCATGCAGACCTGGGTTCAAATCCCTCACAGCACCACTGGCAAATACCACCTTTTGCCTTTAGAAATGAGTACTGACATCTCAACATCATGTTAAGTGAAACAAGCCAGCCATATGGATGAAGCAGCACATGCTCTCAGTCCTATGGGAAACTGAGGCAGCAAGCACGGGAGACAGTTTAGATTGGGACACCCCGCCCCCCATTTGGTATTGGTTATTTGCCCCCTTGTAATAATGCACATGGTAGCCTAGTTCCTTCACTATTGCTCTCCAAACAATTCATCTGGCAAGCCCAGAACCCACCTGCACTGCAGCCTTACACTAGTCCCACCTCAACAAGAGTACAGAAATGCCTCTGCTCCTGGTAGCAATTGAATTTTGACACTTGCTATTGAAGTGTATTCCAAACATGTACAGAAGGAAGAACGGCAACGTGGAGCCAGCCCAAACTGGTTTTGGGTGCATGCACAGTAAGGCAAATGTGTCCTGCAAGTGAACTTTTAGGGAGACTCCCCTGTTGACTATCTTGAGCATGCAGATGATTGAACTCAGATGCATTATGGGAAGGGACATATGCAGTAGGAAAGACGAATGTATGGCTTAATCTATCAATCAAAATAGAGAACCACCCAAACCAAACCCCTTGGTAACTAGTTTTCCCTCACTTGCACTCTATTAAAAAAAAATTCCCTGAGCAATGTTTGAGGGCTTCAAGCATCCTCCGTGAATCTTGAGATCGTGTCTCTCTATAACCTGCATTATCGTTTTGCTCCAGAAAATGCTGTCTTGCATCTCTTGCAAATATGCGTGAGCCTGCATTTGCAGTTCTTTGGGTAAGAGGCCACAAACCTGGGAATATGTGGCCCTGACCCCAACCACTGGGAATAGGACCTAAAGAAAATGATGTCACAGAAGTTGAAAATAGAGCAGTGGTACCTAAAGGATGGGGCAGTGTGGGGAGAGATGTCAATCAGTTGGTACAATGCCACAGTTTGAAGAGAGAAATGAGCTCTGTGTTCCCTGGGCACAGCAGGATGAACACATCTAACAATACATTGTGTGTTTCAAAATAGGAGAGGGATGGCCTCACATAAAGGGAGGGTCCAAGTCTAAGATGATGGAGAAGCTCTGATGTGTACAGAAATCTAAACAGCACGTTGGCCTTGCATGCGTACAGATGGTATGTGTGTTGGGGAGGTGCTCTGTAGCTCAGCTGGTAGATTCTTGTCTACCACCCATGAAGCCATGGACTCGATCCCCAGTGCAGCACCACCCTCAGGGTGCCAGTATATACCTGGAGTCCTGGGCTACGGAGGTGGAGGCAGGAGGATTAGAAGTTCAGGCTTATCCTCAGCTACATAGTGATTTGGAGGTCAGCCTGAGAGACCCGAGACCCTGTCTTAAAAAAACATACATATAGTATGTGCCAGCACAAAACAAATTGTTTAAAAAGGAAAACAAAACAAAACAAAACAAAACCAAACCATGAGCTAACAGCCCTGCATTGCTTAGTGATGGGATTGTCCGAGATACGCCTCTCCAGGTGATTTCATCATTGTGCTAACATTACAGTGTTCACTTAACAAAAACCACACACGGTCCAGCTCTCTTGATGTAAACAGGCATGTCAATCATGATGGATGAAACTCTCCTGGGGAAGCACCACAGACTTTTGCAGCTTACGCTAAAACAATGACACAAAGAATAATCTTATAAATCCTTAGGCCAATAGCACACACTTTACCCTTCATGACCAAAGGTTACGTACTGTACCCAACTGCATGTGTCCCACTTTTATCATGTAAAACCTTTTTATATTTATTGATTGTGTGTTACGTGTGCATGTGATGCCACAGCGCCTGCATGGAGAGCAGAGGACAACTTGCAGAGGTTGGTTGGTTCTGTCCTTTCACTTAGGACGTGGGTCATCAGGATTGGTGGCAGTCACCATTACCTGCTGAGCCACCTCATGTAGCCTCGTGTCCTACTTTCAGAGCACGGCAGGTTGTTGACACCAGCATCACTCTGTGCTGTGATGGCTGTGAGGTCACGAGGCCACAGGGAAATTTCAGCTCCTCTGCTATCTCACAGGACCTCTGTGGTTTGTGTGTGTGTGTGTGTGTGGTCTATTGTTGGCTGGAATGTCTGTGTGTCGTGCACGGCTGTACCTTTGCACTCGGACGGTGAAGGAGCAAAGCGGTGGCCTATCAGGGATGTACTAACTCCACGGGGACATGGAGACTTAGGATCATTTCTCTCCTATTGGGGCAGGCAAGTCCATGTGCCTTTGATTTTGCAGTCATATGCTTTTTTTTGGGGGGGGGGTTTGGGGACCCCAAAGAGCTGCAGCTGTGCCAAGATCCTGGGCTGGACGCTGGCCACCTGAGCAAGGGGGATGAGACAGGGTATGCCATGTGCTTGTGGCTTAGCTTGGAGCAGGTTTCGCGGTCTGTGTTGTCAAAGAATCGGGAATTTTCAAGCCAGGTCGTCAGGCTTGATGGTAAGTGCCTTTGCTCAGCCATCTTCTAGCCCCATCTACAACACTAAACAAAACAAAAAACCCCAAACCTTCATCCTTAGGTTTTCTTACTGTGACATGGACAAGGACATTTGAAAATGTACATCTCCAATAACCCAAAGCAGAACCAGTGTAGCGTGCCATGAGACAGACTGCTGAAGTTACACACGATGAAAACCAAGCCACGTGGTGCTCACCCCTTGCCTGTGAGCCTCCCCTGGCGACCTATTCTCTTTGTAAAGAGGAGATTAGTGGGTCTTAAAGAGGCATTAAAGACCCACTGGGCCACATTGAGACGATCTCTTGAACCAACTGGAAGGATTGGAAGGATTTGAAGGACTCTCATATGAGGTCAATGTCTTTTGATATTGAGCCAATGTTCTTGTGTCCTGACTCTGGTAAAGTCCCCTGGCATAAATGTGGGTACACACAGCTCCAGGGACCCTGAGGTTGATACTCCGGAGCTTGTGCTCTTCCAATGGGCTTCACTTCCCCCTCTTCTTCCACTTCTGCCCCTCACTTCAAACCTCAGTCCCGTCTTTAGCCCCCTCACCATGTAAGCCTCAGGACTCACGTCTGCCTGCATCCCCCACTGACTCTATGACGTCTTTCTCTTTTTCCCACCTGCAACCCTGATTACTCCCAACTCTACTCCAGAAGTCATCCACTCTGTGCTGGCCCCTTGGCCCCTTTGGGAAGCAGGGTCATCTCAGAAATGAGGGTTTTCACACACACACACACAACACACACACACACACACACACACACACACACACGCTCACCCGAGCAATGGCTGTCTCCTACAGAGGAGAGAAGGGAACTCCTCAGATGGTTAAGCACCCAGGCTCACTCTTGAGCCTGGCATTCCCACTTCCTCTCCAGGTTTCCCTCTACCACCTCACTCTGGCATTCTCTCTGCAAAACACAAGCTGAAATAACATGGGGAGCCCCAGGCACTGACCAGTAAATACCTGGTGAGAGATAAGGGGCTTGGATATTTACACAGAGGGTTTGCATCTCCTTCCTGCAGACACAGGACCCTTATTAAAGGCAGCAGGAATTGCTTCTCCTGGCTAGTATCCCTGCATGGGGTGGCAGGGACATTGAGGGGACATATGAGGGCGGTTTCTTTTTCTAGTAGATAGCCAATCTTCAAGGCTGTCTTCACCCTGTCTCTGCCTGGAGGCCATTCAATGGAGATACCATGCCTATGTCGACCAAAGCCCAAGGATGGAGGGAGGCCATTTATGGAGCTGGATGGCTGTGGAGTAGACTGTAGCTTGATGGTGGGCCTAGGTACAACTGAAGGGCCTGACAGGAGAAGTTCAGCCTTTTATCTGTGCTGGGTTCCACAGTATGGCCCCTCCCCTCCTCATGGCAGTAGCAGCTAGGGACCATTTTGCTCTAACTTGGACCACCTATATATATCTTGGTGGGACATTGGAACTCGGAGCTCACATCAGGGCTAAGACAGAATCCAAGACACACCTCGGGGTGTGTGTTAACAGCCACATAGTCATTCTCCTGTTTTGCTACCGGTACCCTTATCTTCCCTCAGAGAACCCTTCTTCCTTCTCACACCCTCCCGGACTTACTGATTCTAAGCTCCTCCCATCCACCACAGCTGGTGGCAAGTAACTCCAGCACAGCTGACACCTTGCTGTCATGTGACCTGTCATGCTGTCACCATCCCTATCACCATAGGGAATTTCTGTTAGGACTGTTAAAAAAGGGGTGGTGGTGGTGATTTGTGGAGTTGCAGGAAAAGGGTGAGGAAACAGTGAAGTAGATGTCATTTCCAGAAGTACGGAGCAAAGTCAATCCCAGCACCAGGATGGACTTGAGGCTGCCGGCCCAGCGCTGGCTAAAGCCAGATCAAAGCTATACCTCATGCCACTACTGGATAAGCCAAGTGAGGGTGAGGCACCCACCATCCGTATTCCTGTTCAAATATGCAGCCACATGACTCTGATGACCTCAGTGAGTTCTTCTGAGCAGTTGACGTGAGCCCAGGACTCAAGCTCGCACGTGGGGCTCACCCAATGCTTCTGGCACCTGCCTGGTGAGGGAGACTCTCAGAACGATCCGCACACATTGCTCTCCGTCAGATCTCTCTGTAGGAGAAGAGACGGTGACTGGACCCGAGGCATCCTCTGCCTGCCGCTCTCTGCTCTTGTCTTCGGTCCCTGGCTACACTGGCGGCCCCTTGTTCTCCTTGTCAGGCTTAACTCTTGCCTAGAATTACATTCAGCATGTGTATGCGTGTGTGCGCACATGTCATGGTGTGTGTGGTCAGTGGGTAGCTTGTGGGAGTCAGCTCTCTTCTTCCACCATGTGGGTCTTGGGGATCGCACTCAGGTTGTCAGGGTTGGCAGCCACTGAGCCACGCTGCCGGCTCCCAAAGACTTTTAGAAGCTAAGGGACTCTTCTGCACATGTTCTGAGGCTCTCGGGCCTGCCTTCTTCTGGGCCACTTCCTGATCTGTTTCTCTCACCCTTCCCTTCTGAGTCCGAGAATGCTCCCCATGTGGCCCTGAGCCTGCCTATCCCCCCCACCCATCCCCCACTCTCCTGTTTTCCTAATATCCAGACATCTGTTTTTCTAATATCCAGGATACAGATCTTTTGGTGTCTGGGATGGCAACTCCAGGTCCCCAGGAAGGTGAGCTGAAGTCAGCAGGCCACAGGTGGTGCCCACCTGGACAGAGAGGCCACAGCCTTGTCTCCTCAAATGCAGAAGATCCTTTACTTGTGACCAGGGGTCTTAACTGTTCCTACTAGGCTCTTTCTTCCCGCCAGTCCCATCTCTGATGTCAAGAGACCCTGACTGAGAGTTGTGGATGGCTGTCAGGGGTGGGGGGCCTGGATCCCATCTGTTCTGTCCCTGTTCCAGAGGCTCTGAGTCTTGAGGTTTGGGGTGGGACCCAGGTACCTGATGGGCACTAAGCTTCATGTGCAGGCCTCTGTGGAGAAACCGTACAGGGAGCTCTCACCTCTGGGGAAGCCGATACCAGTGCTGGGCTTCAGAGCGAGCCACCCGGAGCCCACCCAGGACCCTCTCTCCCTCACAACGACCACACGCTTGCATGCTGGGCTCTGGGCGCCCTATCTTCATAATCCTTGTAAATACAGCCGGGGCTCATTAGGAAATGGGGACCATTCTGTCAGGCCAATTAAAGAGATGCTCAAACAGATAAACCAATGAAGAAATAAACGGTGATGGCAGGGACAACCTCTTTATGGCTGCCCTCTGGGGTGGGCTTTATAGTGTTGCTTTGTATGTATTCCCCCCCCCCCATAAGCAAAATTGTTTTCTTGGGAATCTGTCCAAGAACATTAGATAAATAGCTGTGACCCAGGCCCAGTTGCTCACAGGAAATCCTGTTCAGGCAGACAGTGGGGGGCAGGGAGCCAGACTGTGTGCTTTGATGCATGTGGTTGGGGTACCCTCTGCGGTGGCATCCAGAGCTTTGTGTGAACGCTCCAGGCTCTGCAGTTTCTGAATGTGACCTTGGGCAGGTCAAGGCTTAGCCTTAGCTTCCTACTGGCTTCTCCTTCCCCCACACTCACAGAGGTTAGACTGGAGTCCCTGATTATCTACTGCCCACGGGATCTCACTGTGCTGGACTTGAGCAGTCCAGGCGGTCACTCAGACTCTGCACTAATCGGTGCGGAGTGGAGTCCTTGTGTAATGCCCAAGATGTACTCTGTGCCTGTGACATACCCTTCCTCCATCTTCGGGCACTACGTCGCTTTTACCCTTTCTGCTCACTGAGTTCCATATGGTCACTGAGGTCTGTTTTCCCACCCCCTCAACTGCCCCTCCCTCCAAGCCCAGGCTGGCTCCCATCCGCCTCTCCATCTCTCAAATATATTTTAATTTCTGGCCTCCTCGGAGCTTGCACCTCCTGCCACTGCCACCTTTCTGGACATTTGCCACTCTGTCTCTGAGAGGGTGATTTCAGACCATGCTCTCTCCTCGCTAAACCCTGACTGCAACTGGAACAAGTCTTGGGTCTTTATTGGACCTCACCTCCACCTTCTCAGGCCCTCATAGCACCAACATATCACCTGCTTTAGACCCCACAGTGCCGTCACCACACTAAATGCCCTCCTCTGTCCCCGCTTCAATGCTTGTCAGAGTCTCTCCAGCACAAACGTCACCTCCTCCGTGGTGGCTGTTCTGAGTCCCCCCTGCGCCCAGGGGGGAGGGCCTTGCCCTCCTCCCCAGCCCTGTGACCTACGTGGTGATGGTGACTGGGTTGCCAGCCTGCATGGCCACAGCAGCTGGACTGTGCTTTCCCCACGTCTGTGTTTCAGGCATCTGGAATACAGGCCTGGAAGGCTGTGGGCACATGGTGAGTGTTTGTTTACATTGAATTCTGCACAGTCTGCGTTTGCGACCCTTCTTGGAATGGTTGTGGTGTGACCGTTGGGCAGCCCATTTGCGAACAGACACAAGGCAGTTGTGGTCAGGTCTCAGGGTTCCCCGCAGCCGAATCATTCTGAGGCTATCGATGGGATATGAATCAGCAAAGGCTGGGGCAGCCTGGAAATGACTGGCAGTATCTGCTCCAAGTGCAATGATGCTATCCAGATGCAAAGTGCTGTGCCCAAGCGTGTTGCTGGGAATTAAACTGACAAGAGTTCCAAGGCAGATGAGGCCAGTGACCTTGGGCAGGTTCGCCCTTCGCTGTGGCCTCTATTTCCCCTCAGAGGCACTGGAGGGGCCCAGCTAGCTTATCAGTAAACTCAAGTGAATGGCAGAAGCTCCCTCTCCACACCTGTGAGGCAGAATATACTTGGAATTCAGCAGAGCTTTGAGCCCATTACTTAGGGTGGGAGTGTCCCCTTGGGGTGCTGGGACATCTGTCCCCACCTCAGAATGGTATGCAGGAGACCTCTAGGTGGATAGCATGCTCTCCTGCAGAAGCTGAGAGCCCTGAGGTGTTAGGGAGCTGGGGGCCGGTTCAAGGCTGATCACTGCAGAGGGGTCTTCATTGTCTGTTTCTGAGCCAAAGCAGCCTGTCGCTCCACAACTGGGCGGCTCTGTTTTCCAGCTCATCATGCTCCCTCCTGAGGTAGCTGCATTGCTCACAAACGCTGGTGCCAAGTAAACCAGCTTGTGCCAGCTTCCCAGGGGAATGCCCGCCACCAGAGACAGGCACTCGGGGAGGTGGGGAAGGATGAGACCCAGCTGCTGCTCTCACACAGCTCATTTGCCAGGCTAGGTGGTGGGTCATGCCCAGGGGACAACTTCCCTGAGGGAGGTGCCTCCTGCTACATAGAAATGCATGGCATGCGGCTACAGCTTCTGCATGTCAGGGGGGACCACAGAAGGCTTTACTGGAGCACAGGCTGGAAGGGTGACAGTGTAGGCATGTTAAGAGGACAGGTGTGGACTCGCTGCGTGGACACTTTGAAACAAGACATGGGAACAAGTAATTCTGGACAGACCCACCATGTCTAGAACTTTCAATGCTTGGAACGCATGGTGAGAATTGAAGCCCACAGCAGCAGGGCAAGGAGGAGGAATTCTAAGACCTGAAAAGGGAGGAGAGGCCCTGTCTTGGTGTCTCTTTGTGTCTCTCTCTGTGTACTGGTGTCCTTCTTACGCAGGTGCATTTGGAGACCAGAGGATGACATCAATCACTGTCTTCCCCAGTCACTGTCCACTTTATCTATCTATCTATCTATCTATCTATCTATCTATCTATCTATCTATCTATCTATCTATTTTTGTGACAGAGTCTCTTGCTGAACCTGGCACTCACCATTCATCTTGGCTAGTGTGGCTGGCTAGTGACCCTTGGGATGATCCACCTGTCTTCACCCCTTCCCGCTGCGTGACCTCACTGACCGATAGGATCTTCAAAAGTGAAACTCAAAGAACCAGAGAGTGGAACCATAAGGTGCCAGAGGCCAGGGAACAGGGCGGGTGGGGAAGAGCTTGTCAAAGGGCACACCATTTCAGTCAGGGGGAGTAAACTCAAGAGGCAGATACAACATGGCTTAACAGTCAGTGTTTTGTCCATAACGCCGTGATCTGTATGCCAGGTAGCGGATGTGCTATCGAGGCTGGTTTAACTAGTTCATAGTGTACACATATACCAAACCAGCATAATACACACAATTAATATCTGTCAGCTAAAAATAAGTCAACGGGCTGGGGAGATAGCTCAACCAGGAAAGTGCTTGCTCTAGGCAAGTGTGAGGAACCAGGTCCCACAGGAACCGTGGAGGCCAATGTTGTCACATGGTACCATGTGACCAAGCAGAAGGGGACACCTTGAAACAGCCTGAGCAGAGAGGCACTTACATACCAGCAGGCCATGAACCTCACCTCCATGCACATGTGTCTGTATTCCAAATGGCTGCACCAGGGTCTTTAGGTAGCTTTACCACACCACAAACCAACACAGTGCTGGCAGCCTCTGCAACTGTCTAGGAGGCTGCGGTGATGAGCTCATATTCAGGTGACCAAGGTGTGTCACTTTAAAAGTCTTTCTCTTAGCTGGCCCCAATGGCATGGGCCTAGAAGAGCTGGCTCTGCCCCTCACCTGAGGGGGTGGTCCCAACGGTCTGGACCGACCAGCTCAACTACCACCCAGACCCACATCCTGGGCCTTGGGTTGGCCCACCCTAACACCTGCTCCATCTATGACCTGCTGGAGTACGCCAAGAGACTGGTCCTGCAGAATGATAACCGCAGGATCTCCATGACTTGGGGCATCAACAGGATATCTGAGAGGAGTTTTGATGAGGGTTCAGTGATGATGGTGTGCCAGAAACCAGAGGCCTTGAACCACACCACTGACTCATGGCAATGAACATTTTGCAGGTGGGGCTGATTGGACAAAAGGGCTTTACTGTGTGACACACTGCAGCTCCTGACGCCACTAGGATGAATGAAGAGGTGTTGAAAAGATGGAGGAGCAAGGTGGTTTTTTTTTTTCCTTTTTGGTTGTTTTGTTTTTAATTAATTTGGGGGGCATATTGTAGGGGTAAGAGGTGAATATGGAGGGACTGGGAGGTGAGTGGGATTGGGATGCATCATGTGAAATTCCCAAAGAATCAATAAAGAATTATTAAAAAATATCTTTCTCGCTGGGCGGTGGTGGCGCGAGCCTTTAATCCCAGCACTCGGGAGGCAGAGCCAGGCGGATCTCTGTGAGTTCGAGGCCAGCCTGGGCTACCAAGTGAGCTCCAGGAAAGGCGCAAAGCTATGCAGAGAAACCCTGTCTCGAAAAACCAAAAAAAAAAAAAAAAAAAAAAAACATCTTTCTCTTAGGGGACAACAGAGCGGGGAGCCCAGCTGTTGGAGGGTCAGCTGGAAGCTGTTTTCCTAGTTGCAAAGTGTGGGTCAGGCGGGCTCCCAGGGGTTCATCTCTAGTTAGTCTTTAAACCCTGGATGCTTAGAGACAGGAGCACAGCCTCCCCGGAATCACCGTCAGCAAGTCCCCCAAGGGCTCAAGTGTTTAAACACTTTGGTCCCCAATTGGTGGTGCTGTCTTGGACATTATGGAGCCTTAGGGAATGGAAGCCTAACTAAAGGAAGAGGGTCAGTAAGGGCAAGCCTTGAGGTTTTTTAGCAAGCCTCACTTCCTGTCCACGCTCTGCTTCCTGACTGTGGACACAATGTGACTGGCTGTCCCATGCTGCTGTCATCCTGCGTCCTCCGCCATGATGGATGGTATCCTCCCCCATCATGGACCACATCCCTTCTTAAACTAAGAGTGAGAGCAAACTGCCCCTGCTTGCTTTTAAGCTGCTGTTTGTCTGGACAGCAGTAAGAAGAGTCACCAATAGAGAGAATGCCCCAATTCTGGCTCCCCGACTCTGTGGCTCCCCGATTCTGTGGCTCCCCGATTCTGTGGTTCCCTGATTCTGTGGCTCCCTGATTCTGTGGCTTCCCAATGGGGTTTCTTACTAACGTGGAGATTTTGTCTGCTTTCTTCACCTGGCTGGGCCTCTCTGTCTTTCCAGCACAGGCCTTGACCCCATGAGCTTGAGAGTCTGAGGATATATTACCAAGCATCAATTTCATAGCTGTCGCCGGTGAAAACTTAACCCTTCCTGTGTAGCTGGATACAGCTCTGCAATCTGGTACAGCAATGAAGAAGGAATTTAGGGGGGAAAAAAAAAAGACCCAAACGGCTGAGCAGGGGACAGGAATCATGACCACTTTTAGGTCTGACGCTGCAGCATGCCCACCATGGGGCCCACAGATGTTTTGGTCTGGCCTGCAGTGGGTTTTTGAAGCATGTGAGTGAATAGCTAAGAGGTTAAAGAAAAAAGAAAAAAATAAAAGCAGGTGACTTTACACACAACTCTGAACTTCTGGATCCTCTTAAAGAAATGATAATGGCAGCGGGGGCTAAGCCCAGGGGAGGCTTTGGGGAGCACTACTGAGGAGCACTAATGGAGGGAGGAATTGGAGAGCACTCCTGAGAGAGAAGCTGGGAAGCATTCCTGGGGAGAACTTCTGGAGAGCATGTAGGGAGGGAGGCGCTGGCCTCGGCCGTGGACCCCCGCTCCGTGGCCAGGCATGGACCCTACAACTTATCCCACAGGGTTCTGTTCCTCATTACAGCTTTTGGGCAAAGAGCTTAAGAAGCTCCTGGTGCTGCTGGACTTTTGGCCCTGCCTTGTTAAACAGAAATTGACGGCCAAGAGGAAATGAAGAAAGAGGGTGAAGCAGCCCGGATAGGGCGGGAATATCAGAGCCTTGTCCACGGGAGTGCGGGGTGGGAAGGACAGGGCTCCAGTTCTGAGAGGGACATACTGAAGTGGCGAGGGGACCTCGGCCTCAGGGTCTGAGGCGCCCCTGAGAACAGGTGTTCAGCTCTGTCTGCCCATCTTTCCACCTGGGATGGAGTCACTGGGGAAAAACTGTCTTCAGCGAATGTACGAGCTCTCTTCCCTGCCACCGGTCCCTGGGCAGCCTGACACAGCCATTGTGTCCTCCGCCATGATGGATGGTATCCTCCCCCATCACGGACCACATCCCTTCTTAAACTAAGAGTGAGAGCACAGTAGCTAAGCCCAGCTCCTCAGAAGCTGCCTCGCTCGCACTAGCGGTGTGTGGGGAGATTTGAGTCCCCCCCCACACCCTCCTGTGCTGGGCTGGGAATGTGAAACAATGTGCCGTTTCAGAAAACAACTCAATACAGAGTCTGTGTGACTCAGAGATTCCACTCCCAGACCAATCAAGGACTTAAATAACCAATTAACCCAGATAACCAGTCGCTCATAATCTAATAACGGAAAAGAAACAAAACACATTAAGGAAAAAGACTCAGGCATGAATAACGCAGTCAGAAGGCAGACGCTCTCCAAACGCCTGTGAACCGAATCAACAACAAAACACGTCCAGCTCCACAGTGGAATACTATTCATCCATAAAAAGGAACAGAGCGCCGACACACGCTACTACAGGGGATTCTCAGAGATATTATGCTAAGACTGGAGAAGGCCACATGCTATGTGTCACTTGTGTGGCATGCCCAGAGAGAAAGATCTACTGAGACAGTAGAGGAGTGGAAGCCATGAGGTAGAGAGGGATGGAGGGAAGTGGGTGGTAACTTCAGGATCTAGGGTTCTAGAGCTCTCTAAAGTTGACTGTGGTAATGGTATGGTATCTGTGATTATATCAAAAGCACTGATTGTCCATCTCCAGTAGAGGAGTTGAGCATGTGTGAATGATAACTTAATCTGCTAGGCTGGAAAGCTAGGTTGCGGGGCTGGTGAGGTGCTTCAGTAGATGAAGGCGATTGCTTTACACAGCCTGATAGCCTAATTTCAACTCCCAGCATCCACAGGGTAGAAGGAGAAAACTGACCCCAAAAGTTGTTCTCTGACCTTCGTGTGTGCATCACAGCATACACATGCCCCCGACCCCATCACAGACATACACAATAATAATAAATAAAACAGTAAAAGCATTTAAAAAAACCTTCAGTGTCAGGGCTGGGAGTGTGGTTTAGTTGGCACAGTGCTGGCCTAGCAGGCATGAAGCCCTGGGTATTGTCTAAAGTAGCGTGTCAGAGCACACCTGCAGCCTAGCACTCTGGAGGCAGAGGCAGGAAAATTGCCTCAAGTTCAAGGCCAGCTTAGTCTACCTAGCAAGTTCTAGACCAGGTAGGTCTAAATAGTGAAATCCTGTCTCAAAACAAAACAGCGCAGCTTCCCAGCACAGAGTGAAAGCACAGAAACTCAGCACAAGGTCCGCCCTGGAGTGGGTCATTGGTAAAGTCTGAGACAAACACGGAAAGAAATCAAATCAACATTGGTTGAGTGACCAGCAGGTCTGTGCCTCAGGGCTTCTTGCGTGGCCATGATGAGTCTGCAGTTGCTCTAGACCCTATTTTAGCTGATCTGCTGGTAATCCCGTGGACTCCACCTTCCACATTCACCTAGAACCTGCCGTCTTCACCTCCTCTTCTTCACCTCCTCTTCTTCACCTCCTCTTCTTCACCCAGCCATATCTGGCCAACAGCATCCAGCCACCGTCTTTGGCATGGAAGCCCGCTGACCATGGGATTCCAAGGCAGAGCCTGGCTCTCTGCTCAAACCTCGCAGTGACTCTGGGTCTTGCTCATGGTAGAAGGCCACCTCCTACCCTGCTCACTGTGGCCCCACCTCACCCTCTGCTCACCCACTTACGGCTTTCCCTGCTTGCCTGGCCAGCCTCAGTTGCACTAAAGTGAACTCTGGCCAAAGCACCTTAGCTGAGGTGGTCCCTCCGCCTGAACACATCTCAGCATGCCACGGCTGTGCCCAGCCCTTAACGCACAGGCCTCTGGGGGGTGGGGTATTTCAGACCCAAATGACAGCATACTGTTTCGTGAGGTCCCTTCCTCATGGCCTCATGCTTGACACAGAAAAGTTAACCTTAATAGAAACAGAAAAGAAAAAAAAAAAAGATACACAAACATCAGAAAAAGAAGAACAAAATTCAGGAAAGATTCAAATGGAACATGAACTGGAGAGGCAAAACAATGACCTGGGACCCTGTCAGCAAACATGGCCGCCCCATGAGACAGGTGCTGAGACCTCCTCAGACTGTCCATGTATATTTCAGCAGCACCTCATCCCACAGCTGGCTACAGACAGATCGTTTTACTTCCAGGCAGAGATCCCTCAGCCTTCTAGAACGGTTAATTGTAAACGAGGCTGGCCAGTGATAAGGCCTCAAGATAGGGTTGGGAAAAGCTCTTTATTTTATTATTTTAATTTTTAAAGAAAGAGCTGCTGTTCTTTTGTGGTGTGTGTGTGTGTGTGTGTGTGTGTGTGTGTGTGTGCGCGCACACGTGCACATGTGTGCATGCTTGTGCATGTGCACACATGTGGAGGACAGAGGTTGACATCAGGTGTTTTCCACAACCACTCTCTAATTCTGAAACAAGGTCTCTTACTGAATCCACAGTTCAGGGGTGTGGCTAGCCTGACTGGCCATCCCAGCACTACCATACCTGGCTTTTTATGTGTGTGCTGGGGATCTGAACTCAGGTTCCCATCTTGCATGGCAAACACTATCATCTGAACTGCCTTCCCAGCCAGAGAGAGAAAAGTATTGTTCTTAACAATGATAACAGTACCTACCAGACTCACGGCACTGGGCTGGTGGCTATGTACCCAGAGTTACCCATCATGGAAGCCCAGCCCCACCACGAGCCCACCTGGCCATTTCCTCATAAACCATTTTTCATGAGGTGTCGGCTCCTCAGTCTTGACATGAAACGAAGCCTCAGGAAATCCCAGAGATGTTCTCTGGGGTCGTAAAGGAGGCCACAACGTTCAAAGGATGGCTTCGCCTGCTCCCCAGAGCCTGTGGCATTATGGAGACCACATGTTCAGCTCTACAAGGAGCCCTCCTCTGGGCTGAGTGACCTTAGATTGGGGAAGAAGGCTGTTCATGGCAGCCATTCCCCTGCTGCATACCAAGCAGGCCCACATGACTTGACCTCCTTCCTGAGCTGATTCTGCAGTTGCCTCTAAAGCCAGGGCTTTCAGATGGGGAAACTGAGGCCCAGAGAAGGCAGAACAGGGGGATTCATAGTCCTGTGTGTATGATTTCAGAGTTAGGAACATACTGCATCAGAGTGGGTGTTTTAAGGGGTGCACAGTGGACCTGCTGGGTGGCCATCTGACAGTTGTTCCGATCCATGTACCTTTTAAAGAACATTCTAGAACTACCAGGGAGTTAGACATTCCCTCTATCATGAAATAATTGTGTCTTACCCAAAAGTATTCTACAATTTTTCAACAAAAACTTACAAAAATCTGTTAGGAGGAGGAGACTGGTTAGATAGGTATATAAAACATTTCTCCGTTTTTCACGATCATGAAATACCTGAAGCTGGATGCTATACAACAACAACAACCAAAAGCGAGTAAGCAAACAACAAAACCCCAGCAAGGTTTTTAAGATCTACACATATTTTTTGAGACAGGGTCTCACGTAGTCCAGGCTGGCCTTAAATTGACTGCCAACTCCTGCCTTCAGCTCCTGAGTGCTGAGACACACACTTTCGTCTGCCACATGGCTTCCCTGTCACAATGGACCCTCAAACCATGAGTCCAGATAGATCCTCTCTCTTTCAAGCTATTTTTGGTCGGGTATTTTGTTACAGCTACCAACACAGGGGATTCACACCAGCGGGCCACAGTTCACAGACAGCCATGGAGCTTGGGTCTTGCCATCTCCTCATGTCTACCCAGCACTGAGGAAACAAAGCCTTCTCTGCCCTGGAGGCCATGGTGTCCTTTTGGACTCTTCTGCTGACTGGACAGGGGTGCTCAAGTCTCAGTGAGTTATACAGATGAGGATTTATGGAAGGAAATTGATACACACGTTTCTGAAGTCAAATGTCCCAATTGGAAGCATTGGTGGTAGGTCGTGACTCAGTTTCCTTGCCTCTGACTTCTAGGACAGAAGCTTCTGCTGCTTCAACTTCCAGCCATGGTGGGCTGTGCCTGGAGCTGTGAGCCAAAGCACACCTCCCCTCTGTACGCTGCTTCTGTTGGGGTGCTTTGTAATAGGAACAGGAGAGTGGCCAAGCCAGAGCCTCTGATGTTAGTGAGCTCTGCCAGATGGGTTTGTCCACTTCAGCCTGGATAGCACATGGGGCTCCCTACACTCATAACAAGCCCGACATCTCTGGGGAATAAAAATCTCTGACTCCCAACCACCTCGTATTGAAGCTAAAGAAAGAACAGTGCATGGAATGTACAAGTCATAGAAACACAATTGAAAGCCACAGAAATAGAAGTTTTAGTTGGTGCAGTCACTAAGATCTGTAGCCAATTGGGACTTGGTGTGTGAATTTGTGTGTGTGTGTGTGTGTGTGTGTGTGTGTGTGTGTGTGTGTGTGTGTGAATGTGTGAGTGTGGACACACATATATGAGTATGTATTCATGTGTGTGTGTGCATATGTATGTGTGGGTGTGCACATGTGTGAGAGATGGGTGTATTTTTTCAGTATTATCATTATTAAAAAGGCAATGTATTATCCCAGGAAAATTTAAGACCCAGACTTCCTACAATTCAATCCACTTAACACAAATATTTCCAATGTGGGGCATGTGCTTCCAGTTTGTTGAGATGAAGCCTTGGGGCACGGATGGAGGGTTGATATGTGATAAAATGGTGATCTGTTTTCCTCCTAAACTCCAATCTCATGGAGTTCACTGGGATCTGAGGTGCCTGTGCTCCAGGAGAGGGGTGTATTGATAGCCCCTGCTATTCCTGCCCCATCAGGAGAAAAATGTGATGCCACCAAGGTCCCCAGGGACAGAAAATGCTGTGTTCAGCATGCTAGAGGGTGGCAGGACAGGTTTCCTGTGGTTGGGGATGAGACGGTCTTCCTTTACTGTGATGTTTAATGTGACGATATCCATTATTTTACTATTGAAATAGGTAGATGGGCTTGAGATGGGGCTCAGCTGATAGAAATCTCACCTTACATGCACGAAACCCTGGTTTGATCTCAAGCACTACATAAACCAGACACCGTGCCACACACCTATAATCTCAGAATTTGGAGATGGAGGCAGGAGGATCAGAAGTTCCAGCTCATCCTTGGCTATATAGAAAGTTTGAGGCCAGCCTGGGCTAGGTGAGACCCTGTCTCAGAAAACCAAACAAAAACCAGAAAGTAAACAAAACAGATAACAGGCACCGTAAGCACCCACATTTTAACCCCCGAGATGCGGGCTCCGACCGTCGCCTTCAGAATAACCTCTTCAGCACTCTGACCCTCCTGCTCCTGTACCTGTGGCTACTTCTCTTCATTTCTGAAACCTGCATCATCTTCCAGCCCCTCTGCTCTCTGTCCTTTGTCCATCTTGGTGCTGAGGGCTCACACTGACCCTGCCCAAGAGCCCTCTGTGGCTCTCTGTATCCAGAGGCTGTCCTTTTTTAGTCTGGTGATTGAGACCCCTGCTCTTCAGGTCTGGGTCGTCCACTCATCTGCTTTACCTCCTTTCACAAACCCTTCAAGTTTCAAGCTTGGAGTGGGTCAGAGGGTGTATATCTACAGTCTCAGATATTCAGAAGGGCAGGGCAGGAAGAGTCCAGGAGTTCAAGGACAGCCTGGTGTGGTGGTTTGAATGAGAATGGCCCCTATAGGCTCGTGTTTGAATACTTGGTCCCCAGTTAGTGGAACTATTTAGGAAGGATTAGGAGGTTAGAGGAGGTGTTCACTGGGGGAGGGCTCTGATGTTTAAAAGCCCACACCAGGCCCAGTCAGTCTCTCTGGCTCCTGCCTACTGATCAGGATGTAAGCTCTCAGACACCCCTCCTGTCCTACGCCTGCCTGCTGCCATGCTCCCCACCATGATGGCCACAGACTCACTCTCTGAAACTGAACGCAAGCCCCCAATCAAATGCTTTCTTTTATAAGTTGCCTTGGTCATGGCGTTTCATCACAGCCACAGTAACCCCAACTGAGACACCAAGGCAAACCCATTCCCTCTCCCCTCCGAAAATTAACCATCCAACTGACGAACCAACCTAAAGGAAACAACTTAGAATGTGTCAGTGAATGAATTAGGGTGAGTGAATGAACTGGTTCTCACTGACAGTGTGGGACCGACCATCCCAGCCCCAAACCATCCACACCACAGCACCACAGCAGCTGCCCATTCCTGTCAACTGCCTTTTACAGTCAGGGAGGAGGAGGAGGGTCCTTGCAGGGCCTCGGACACCTTGTAGCAAGAGAAGGATAGAAATATGGGATGGGGGTGTAGCTCTGTGGGAGAGTACTTAGCCTAGCATCAGCAAGGCTCTGGTGTTCCATCCCCCAGAACCTCACACAATAAATTATAAGGAAATTAAGGAAAGGGGCTGTGAGCCATCTGCCTGCCAGGCCTTCTGAAAACATGTAGCGGGAGAAGCATCCATAGGCATCCCTAGAATTAAGAACAGAAACTAAAGAGTGGGAGGAGAAGGGGGGCCAGGACCTTGCTATGGCTGCCCACCCACCCTGTCAATTCGCTCTTAACCTGTCACCCTCAGGAGCCTCCTGCCGCTGCTGGGCAAAGTAGCCAGCCTCCGACTCAGCTGTTCCCAGCTCGGATGCCTTTATAGATGACATCACAGGGCCCTTAGTCAATCATGTCAGCTCCCTGCCCACAGGAGACCCTGCTTAGAAACAATGAGAGCGTATCGCAAGACAGGGAGTCTGGGAGTCCAGTGTGTGCCCTGCAGCATGGTCAGGTGACCACGGTTCACACAGTCCATTAGGATTTAATAAATAAAGGTATCGTGAGATAGAGGAAGACATTTGACATTGACCTCTGGTCTCCACATACATGCATATGGGCACATGGAGATACACACACACACACACACACACACACACACACACACACACACACACACACATGCCAGGGTGGGGGATAGAGTTTGGCTGGTAGAATGCTTGCCTAACATGTACCAGTCCTTGGCTTCCACCCCCAACACAACATGAACTGGGCATGGTGGCACACGCCTGTAATCTTAGCACTCAGGAATGGAGGCAGGACAATCCAAAGTTCAAGATCATCTTGCCTATGTGTGGAGTTTGAGGCCATCCTGGGCTATATGAGACCCTGTCTCAAAGAAATACAAGTTAAACCCTTCTATAGAAAAATACAAGAAGTGTTTTTTGGTGTCAGCTTTAATAATCCCACAGGAGTCTCGTTTTCCTATTCTGTTTAAGACCGAGGAGTAGGGGACCATGGGGGGGGGCATGTTGGGCCTAATCTCTTGTTTCCCCGAGTGTTGAAAGGCGAGAACAGACAGGCTGGGTCCTGCTGGCGCAGCGCTCTCACTTCAAGTCTGTGTTGGCAGTAAGAAGCCCTGGAACTCCTCTTTCCAGCTCCTTGGAAGAACCCAGGGGACCCTAGCTGCTGACAGCTTGAGAGGAGGAGGCTCCAGGCCCCAGGCTCAGCCAGCCCTGCACCAGCAGCCACTGCCTTCTCACCTAAAGCTCCTCTCTCCACTCTCCGTGGCCGGCTCCTTCCTCTTCTGGTGATTTTGCTGGGCCCTTCCTATATTTACCAGGTAGCTGCTGAGATGGCTCCGGTGACTTAGCCAGTGACCAGGTCACCCAGGGGGTCTTTCTGCCTCTAGCTAGCCCAGCCATCCCATCTCAATCTCCTGGAACTCCCTATGACCTGAACTGTGCCTCCCCCTGAGCACAAAGACTGCAGGCTGGTCAGGAAAAACCAGGTGGTCAGGGTCAAAGGGAGCTAGTGGGTCTGTGCCCATCAGCAGGATTGCTGGAGCGGATGGCAGGTCTTTTATGATTAAGAATATTTTTGTGTGTGGGCATGCAAGGTGTCAGAGGACAACTTCTGGGAATAAATTTTCTCCTTCAACCACGTGGGCTTTGGGGATGGAATCCAGGGCTAGGCAGCAAGTTTTTGTACACTGAGCCATCTCCCCAGCCCCAGTTAGATTGTAAAAAAGTTTTTGAGGGACTTTTGAATCATTCCCTATAATGACTGTACCCTGAAATCAGCATATTGAAAGAAATTCCAGACCCCTCATTCACTGTGCTGCTGTTCGTAAGAGCCGAGATATGGAAGCAGCTTCACTGTCCATCACCAGATGAATGAATAAAGGGAATGTGATCTATAGAGCTGGGAGAATACTCAGCCACGAAAAGGCAAAATTCTGTCATTTGCAAAGATAGGAACAGAAGTGCAGCACACAGATGTGCAGGACGCAGCATCAAGCGCATCATGCCAGGCTTAGCCAGATCAACAGTGTTAACTGCAACGTGCCCGGCTCAGGCAGGTGGGTGCTGAGGGATGGCGCTGATTTGTAGGATCTACCCAAGCTGATCTCAGGGAAGTGGAGAACAGGATGGTGCTGACCAGCGGCTGGGAGGGTACAGGGGTGGGGAAGATAGGAAAAGGCTGATCAGGGGTACAAATTTAGTAGCAGGAGGCCTGGAGTTCTGCTGCATCGTAGGGGTCCATAGCTAATGATAACCCATTTGAGCAGGGTTGGGTGGGGTGGAGGTGAGAGTGAGTGGGGAGGAATGCTGGGAAAAGCCATCTTCTGTAGCTGAAGTTTTCCTGTGTCCCGGCCTGCCGGCAGTCGGGACAAATCTCTCCCACTCGCTTCCCCCAAGTAAACACACAGAGACTTATATTACTTATAAACTGTATGGCAGTCGCAGGCTGCTTGCTATCTGTTTTTATATCTTAAATTAACCCAGTTCTATAAATCTATACCTTGCCACGTGGCTTGTGGCTTACCGGTATCTTACATCATGCTTCTCCTCATGGCAGCTGGCAGCGTCTCCCTGCCTCCTCCTTCCACCTCCCAGAATTCTCCTCCTCCTTGTCCTGCCTACACTATCCTTCCTGCCTGGCTACTGGCCAACTAGCATTTTATTTATTAATCAATCAGAACAACACATTCACAGCATCCCTAGCAATCTTCTGTATAGGATGAGGTCACTATGCTCATGAACTCACCACAGCTGCAGTGACCTCTACTAGACTGGCACAAGGTCTGGCCAACAAGAACAGTCAACATCTAGCAGGCAGCACTAACTGGATTCAGTAGGGGGTGGTGGTGGGGGAAACTGAAGGGAAAGTGAGTGCTTGGGGGCCTTGGGGCATGGGAGAGAGAGACGACATGCATGTGATCAATATACATTGTTTACATGTATAACATTGTATATATGTATATAAAAAAACCAACATATTACACACATCAAAATAGCTAGAGGCCATTGGGACTCTGCCACAGAAAAACAATATACTGGATATGCCAATTATCTTGTTTTTCTATCTTTGCACAGTGTTTACATTGTACCCCACAAGCCTGTATGATTACTATGTGTCGGCTGAGGATGCAGCTGAGTTGGTAGAGTGCTTGCCTAACACACGGGAAGCCCCGGTTCTAGCCCCAGCACCCCAAGACCTGGTTGTTGTGATGCACACCTGTAATCTCAGCACTCAGGCGACATTGGCAGGACGACCAGAAATCAGTATCATCTCTGACTACATAGCAAGTTCAAGGACAGTGTGGGTTTCGTGAGACCCTGACTCCAAAAAAGAAAAGAAAAGGGAAAAAAGAGAAGTATGGTAGAAGAGCAAGTATCAGTCGGGACTGCCCCAGTAATGTGGACCACATGGTTACTTCCGCCATGAGCTGCTAGGAAAGGCAGTGAGGACCAACCAGTATTAAGGCATGAGAGGAGTCACCTGCCAGTATGCACCAGGCTCAGTACAACACAAAAGAGTGGCCATATGAAGCAGGAGTTGACACTGTCCATTCTAGCCATCTGCCTTCTCCAAAATCTGACCTTCATTTCTCCCTGTGTGCTCAGGACCATGGGAGGCATAGACAGCCAAGCAGAGAGGCCTGCAAAGCCTTCCAGTGTGAGTGGTGCCCGGGCTACCCGAGGCCAGGTCACTGTAACCACTGTCCTTCATTGGCGAGATCCCTAAAGTCTGTCTGTTCCAACGTGGGTACCAGTGTGCGTCATTGGTGGTGTGGACAGCCTTTTATAGATGATGCTGAACAATGGCTATTTCTATGCCAAAGAAGGAGGTTTCACTCCTGCCTCCCACTGAATGCAGAATTTACTTGAAATGGAACAAATTAAAAAAGAAATGAAGAGCCAGGCAGTGGTAGCCCATGCCTTTAATCCCAGCACTCAAGAGGCAGGGGTAGATGGATTTCTGTGAGTTTGAGGCTATCCTGGTCTACAGAGAGAGAGTTCCAGGACAGCCAAGACACAGAGAAACCCTGTCTTGAAAAAAAAACAAAACAAAAAAACCAAACAACTTAAATAAATAAATAAATAAATAAATAAATAAATAAATAAGTAGAAATGAAGGACAGGAATGCAACAAAGATTTAAGTTTAATAGTTAAAAGTCAGGGCTGGGATTATGACTCAGAGAGAGCACTCTCCTAGCATGAACAAGGCCCTGAGTTCAATCCTCAGGATTGCCAACATTAAACAAACAAAAGCTAAGATGACTATGCTCTACAAAGAAAACATCTCTTCGTGGTCTTTGGTCTCTGAAGTGTGACTCCGAAGTACAAACCAAAGGCAGATGAGGGCGAACGCTGGGGAGTTTGGGAGACTGCAGCTTTTTTGCTCTGCTGTGAGGGTTAATATTCCACCTGACGGGCCCTGGAGTCTTCTAGAGACAAGCCACTGGGCATGCCTGAGAGGCGTTATCTAGGCTAGGCTAATGGAGGTGGGGAGACCCACTCTAAATTTGGCGGCACTGTGGGATGGGATCCTAGACCGCGTTAAAAGGACAAAGCGGATCACCGGCATCCTCCTGTCTCTGCTTGCGGACTGCACGTGCAACATGAACGGCTGCCTCAAGGCCAGGGCCTCTTCACCATGACGGACCACAACCTCGAACAAGGAGTCAAAGCGAAACCCTCCACCCTCAGCTGCTTTTGTCTGGTCTTTGGTTCCAGCCACGGGAAGAGAGGCTAAGCTGAGGCCGTGCAGAGGCTGTAGCTCTGGAGGCTGTGGGCAGATCCACTAACAGTTAAACACAGACAAACACGTGATCTAGTGTCCACTTTGAAGTATTCACCTTAGAGAAAGAAAACTGCACCTAGATGCTCACAGTGACGTTCACAAATATGGAAACGGTTCAGATGCCCATCAACTGATGGATGGAGAAATAAGAGCGGACAGATTCACATAGAGAAATATCTGCCAATAAAAGGAATGGAGTCCTGACCTCTCACTACATGGAAGACCCTTGAAGGCAACGTGCCAGGAGGAAGAAGTCTGCCACAAGGGATCCTGGGCAGCAGGACTCCTTTCCACGGAATGTGTAGAACTCAGACATAAGCAGGAAACAGATCAGTGGCTGCCTGGGCTGGGGGGTTTGAGGAGAAACATGGGTGATGGATGATGGGTGTGGACTTCCTTCTGGGTTGAAGAATTACTAATGAATTGGTACCACGGAGGACACATAATTTGGGCAATATGCTAAAAGCCACTGGATCGTCTACAAACCTCACAACCACTGATTTACACCTTACCAAGGCTGCTCCATTCAAAACCAACCTCAATAGCTGAGCCAGCATGAGGGAGTGTTCACTGTGCCCCCAGGACCATTAAAGAAACAGGACACAATAGCCAAAAATTTAAAAATCCACAATAAAACCGGAGCTCACCTAAGCCCACAGCCCTGGGAGAAACATCCGATGGCAGGCTGTCAGGGTGGGAGCAGGTTTTCATACTGGCACATATAGGCACAAATAGGCAGAGACTGCCAACCTGCTTTCTTACTGTAGTTCAAGGCCACAGGATATGGGAGGACATGCTGGGTATCCTAAGTGCAGGCAAGCAGTTCAGGACTTAGACCTTCCAGCACTCAGGAAGGAGAGGCAGGCGGATCTCTGTGAGTTTGAGGACAGCCTGGTCTACAAAGCGTGTTCCAGGACAGCCAGAGCTGTTACACAGAGAAACCCTGTCTCAAAAACCCAAAATATTTATTTTCATTTTAATTTCTGTGTATATGTGTGTGTGTGTGTGTGTGTGTCTGTTTGTATATATGCTGTGTGTATGTGGATGCCTGTGGAGGTCAGAAGAAGGCATCGGATCCCCTGGAGCTGTAAGTGTAAGCGGTAAGGCCCCCTGACATGGGTACTGGGAATTGAACTCAGGTCCTCTGGAAGAGCAGCAAGCACTCTTAATGACTGAACTGTCTCTCCAGCCCTGCATTAGTGGATTTATGATAAGAACTGAACCTGCTCTGTCTCCCTGTGTGATGTCCCCACCATTCAGTGACACATCAGAAAGGTCTCACCAGAGGCTGCCAGCTCCAGGTCACAGGTGTATCCCACCTTGTGACACAACATTGTCATCTATAAAGTTCACGCTTGAGAACACAGTGGGGCAAATGACTTGGCCAGGGTCTCTGTCAAGGGCTGAGGGGAACGACAGAGCCAAGTCCCTATACCCACCCCAGCTCCAAACATCCATGCTCAGGGAGGCTCCCCGTAGTCACTGTGGGGCACCCTGGCCTCCAGCCCAGGCACGCTGGCATGGAGTTCAAAGGTGCGGAACAGCTGAGCATCCGCAGCTTCCCTGGAGTCTGCTGAGCGAACGTCAGGAGATTCCGTGTTGAGGGTCACCTGTTGCATGGGTGGTGGCTTCCTGGGACACAGCCTGTCCTGGAGCTCATGGCTAGCTTGTCACTCTGCACAGCCAGGCTGCGTACATTGTGTCCAGGAAGGGAGGGGGAGGTAGAGTTCTGTGTCCGCAGGAGACTGAGGGGCTTCCTGAGGCATGGGTCTACAGCATGCCTTCCAGCCCTAGCCTGGCTGTTTGTAAGACTGAACCTCAGGGACAGTAGCTGGAAACTAGAACTCAGACTTCTCTGGAAAATGGGACTAGGAATCTCCAGCCCTTAGGGCTGTAGTAGCAATCAAACGGGAACCAAAGTGTCCGGAATAAAGGAACATTTAGCAAATGTCACCTCCCTCCTCCCTAAAGCCCTATGCACACTGTGGCCTCTTCTTCTTCTTCATTATTATTTGTGCATGAGTGTGCAAGTGACGTGCATACTCCATGGCACATTGTGTGGAGGTCTGAGGCCAACTCTGTTAGAGTTGGTTCTCTCCTTATTCCATCCCTATGCAGATGCTGCGGATTATAAAAGCTTGCCAGGCATGCCCCACAAGTGCCTTTACCACGGAGCCATCTTGCTGGCCTGACATTCCTTCTTGCTTCTTAGGTACAATTGTAAGATGTCAGCTTTGTGGGGAGCTGAGACCTGAGAGCTACTATCCCTACTCAGCTGCCCGTGTAGGGTCTCCCTAGAGTCCGTCTCTTGTTCTAAGAAACAGGCTGGTGATCCAACTATGCAGAGTCAGGGGGGCTCAGAGCAAAAACATCTTCAGGGCTGGCGCCACAACAGCTCAGTACTTGAGGCTTCACGAACAAGACAGAATCATCATCACACGAGGAAAGTAGTGAGAGCTCCTCTGACCCCTCGTAAAAACAGCCCCCTCCCAATCTGTTAACACCCATGACTGTCCCCAGTCAGCAGGCCACTGTCTTGGCCAGGCAGGGTCTGGAGAGCTGCTACCAATGCTCAGAACATTATTTATCACGATAGTGATACACATTGCTGTGTGTCAAAGGCTTAGTCCCTACAGCATCATCTTGGGAGGTGATGGAATAAGGGTATAAGACACAGGGGTCTAGGGACTGAAAAGATGGCTCAGTGGTTAGGAGCACTTGCTGCTCTTCCAGAGGACCTGAGTTCAGTTCTCAGCACCCACATCAATTGGCTCACAACCTCCTATCACTCCAGTTCTAGGGGACGTGACATCCTCTTCTGGCCTCTGTGGGCAACGTGCACACATGTGCACAGACACATACTCGTGCATAAATAAAGATTAATATTTTAAAAAGAAGCAGGACTTAGTGAGTGGGCCGTCTTGGGAAGGGTGCCCTTGAAGGGGACCACGGGGAGGAAGCAGGCTGGGTACTGAGGCCTGGAGGGACGAGACCCTGAGCCCCTGTGCCGAGGCAGAGGACACACACCTAAAGTTTCCCAAATCTGAGCTGCTCTTGAAATTTGAAAACAGCCCTGCTAAGGGAGAAGGCAAGATACCAAAACAAACAGACAAACCGAAACCACACTGAAAACGCAAGCATCAAAGAGGAAAGAGGCCAGAGGGAGGCAGGGGCCGGCCGCTCTGCGCAAACACATTGAACTAAACAAGGACGTGACGGCTCAGAAAGCACCTAGAGCCACTGGATGTCAGAGGCAGTCTCCGCGGGAAAACTTACTGACATGATTTTTATCTCAATTCTAACTGCGGACACATGGTTTTCATTTCTCCCGGCTCATCTATGTGGGGATGTACCCTGTGTCCACCCCGGGGGCTCCCTGGGGACTGGGTTCCTGGCCCTGGGCCCAGTGTGCAGGTGGGGTTAATAAATATTTGCTGGCAAGAGGAGCGCCGTCAGAGCCCAGCTGGAGTGCCTCTTTGCGAAAGTTTATCTTTGGAAGTGCACGGAGCCAGATTTGTTCTTCCTGGTGTGGAGTTCGGCTCCTTTAGACCAATGAATAGTCACGTGATCATCGCGCCAGTGAAGATCGCGCCATTCCCATGACTGCCTCAGAATTAGTTCCCTTGCCATTCTCTCCTGCTCCTCTGTGATTTATGCCAGCCACGGGCCTGTTCTGTTCTTACAGTTTTTATTAAATTTTTTTTCATATGGTGTTTTGATTATTGTCTTTTCCCCCCTCCCCCAACTCCCCCCAGAACCTCCCCTCCGCTCTACCCACCCCCAACTTTATGTCTCTCTCTTTCAAGAAAAAAAAAAAACCACAAAAATGAAAATCAAAACAAGCAAAAGACCAATAACACACACAAAAATGCCCAAACAAAACAAAATGAAACAAAAACTCACAGCAAAATAAAACCTCATGGAGCTCATTTCGTGTTGGCCAAATGTTCCCTGGTATGAGCCCTGCCTGGAGGGTGGTTGATATACAAACTGGCACATCACTCCGCTGGAGAAAATGGGGTTCTCCTTGGCCAGTGGGAATCAAATGCACCTTCTTGGTTAGGGATGGTACTCCATGCCACTTCCTCCTCTCAGTGCTGGGACCTCCTCTGGCTGTCCTTACAGTTTTTTTAAAAAAAAACAGTGGAGAAATATATGTAACAGGACTGGCAACATGGCTCAACAGGACTTCAACAGGTGAAGGAGCTTGCCACTAAGCCTGACCATTTGAGTTCGATCCCCAGGACCGGTGGGAGGAGAGAGCTGACTCCTGCAAGTTGTCCTCTGACCTCCACCCCTCCCCACAACAAAGAAATGTAAATAATAATTTTAAAAAAGCAACATAAAATTACCTATCTATCATCTATCTATCTATCTATCTACCTATCTATCTATCATCTATCTATCTATCTATCTATCTACCATCTATCTTCATCTATCTATCTATCTATCTATCTATCTATCTATCTATCTATCTATCTCCTCCCTCTCCTTTTTTTTTGAGACAGCATCTTGCTATGAAGCCCTGGCTGGCCTGGAACTTGCTGTATAGACCAGGACAGCCTTGAACTCAGAGATCCTTCTGCTTCTGCCTCTTAAGTACTGAGATTGCCGGTGTGTATGACCACACCTGGCTCTGTTTGTTTGTTTTGAGACAGGGTCTCACTTTTTAGTTCAGTCTGTTCTGAAACACTATCTAGCCCAGGCTGGCTTTGAACCCACAGTGATCCTCCTGAGGCAGCCTGAGTGCCGTGACAGGCATGAACCACCCTGCCTAGTCTCACCATTTCTAAGACTACAGTTCAGTGACATTAAATACACTTATAATCTTTGCAGCCGCTGTTCATTCCCAGAACCTTCCCTTTATCACAAAGCAAACCCCTGCACCCATTAAACGATAACCACCCCTCACCCCCCACGGCCCTGGCAACACCTATCTGACTTTGTATCCCTGTGACTCCCAGCACCTCTCGCGCACACCCCATCCCCTGATTTCTTTCATGTCTGGCTTGTCTCACATGGCACAGCATCTCCAAGGTGTAGCTGTGCTGTACTATTGTGGTCTGAATGAGAAATGTCCCACCCAGGCTCATGTATTTGAACACTTGGTGGCACAGTTTGGAGAGGTGGTGCAGTCCTGCTGGAGGAAGTATGTCACTGGAGGCGGGGTGAGAGTTCATAGCCTGGTCCTACTTCCAGCTGTCTATCTGCTTCCTGTGTGTGGATGGAAATGTGACCTCTCAGCTGCCTGCTCTGGCTGCCTGCTGCCACGCCATTAGGGAGTCCCCCTCTGGAACTGTAAGCCAATAAACTCTCTAAGTTGCTTTTGGTCATGATATTTTATCATAGCTACAGGAAAATAACCAAATAAGCACGTACCAGAATGCCCTTTGTTTGAAAGGCTGCATCTTATGCCACGGTATCAACCCTTGGCACAGCAGCTGATGGACACTTGGGTGGTTCCCACCTTTTGGTGGCTAACGGGGAGTCATGCTTTTATGAAGTCTGGTGTCTAAAGATGTTTAAGGCTCTGTTGTTACTACTGTTCCCATAGTTTGCCACTTACAGACGTCATCGAGTAGAAGCAACAAAGAGTTTACAGCCCGATTTCCAGTTGGCCTTCTCCATCTTGGCACCGCTCACCCGAGATCTGCCCACACTATCCTGTGTGCTGAGTTTTCTCTTATCCCCTCCCCTCCAGTTCCATCCTTCGAATGTACCACGCTTGGACTCTCCTCTACTACAGCTGTGACTAAATACCGGGGTGAGGGGAGAGCCGAAAGCTTCCCTCTGGCTCTAGGCTTCAGCCTGTTGTGGAAAAACTCATTCTGCATCACAAGAGGACCACAGTTTGAGCCGCAGGACCCACCTTAAAAAAAGCTGGGTGTGTTGGCCTGGGTCTTGTAATTCCAGTTCTGGGAAAACTGAGACAAGAGGATCCTGGGGCTTGCTGGGCAGGCAGCCTAGTCTAACTGGTGAGTTTGGGATCTTGCCTCAAGGTGGATGGTTCTTGAGGAGAGTAACACCACAGGCTTTCTTCTGGCCTCTGCGCACTCGCGCGCGCACACACAGACACACACACACACACACACACACACACACACACACACACACACACAGAGTTCTCACAATACAGTAGGATAATCTGAACCAATTGCTCAAATAGATGAGCCTGTGGGGGACATTTCTCATTCTGTCTACACAACTTTGCATGTTGTTTCATGCAGAAATGGTTTATAATCTCTAGGAGCACGTGTGGATTCTATGCAGACAGTATGACAGCATACTTTTAGTATTATTGTGTGTATGTTGGGGACTCTGCTTCCTCTATGGGAACCTAGGATCACAGATCATCAGGTTTGTATGTGGCAAGCACCTTTACCCACTGCGTCTTCTCCCTGGCCCACAGCCACTTTAGAGAAGCGCCCTAGATTTTGTTATCAGTGGGGCTCCTGAGGCCAGTCCCCTCCACACACCCAGGGGTGACATAAACACTACTTCCCTTTTCTCCTCCCTGGAGAACTTCAGAATCCTCTCTTGATTGTCCAAGCTCTGGCCTGTAGCTAGGATTACTCTTGCTATGTGATAGTTGACCTCGGCCAGTGAGAGGCGGTGGCCCTGCAGCCCGGGTCCCCTCCTCTCCATTACAGGGCAGGGGCTCACAGGGTAGGTATGTTCCTCCCAGACAAAAGGCCTGAGCTTTAGGCCTGCTTGCCAGAATGAAGGGCCGAGGCCTCCCAGGTCTGAGGACTCAGCCCCCAGCGGCCTGTGGGCTGCCTTGCAGATGCGTAGCTATTGTTTGAAGCCATGGCCCTGTGCCCCAACTGTGCTGGGCATCTGCAAGGCTTTTCTGAGGAAGACAATGGCAGGCTAAAGACATAGAACAACAGAGGCTTCTGGGAGACCCCATGGGTCGGAGCTGAGGGCGCCTGCCAGCCTTCTTGGGCAACCCAGGCTAGGACAGATGCTGGAAGCCACACCGTGCTGACAAACCCTAACTCCCGCAGCTTCTTGGCAAAGGCCAGCAAGACGGGCCTCTGGGGGCTGGAGAGGCGGCTCAGCGTGTACTGAAGAAGCAGTACTTGAGAGCAGGCCCTGCTTTTGCCTGTGGGTGCTGGGAATTCAACCCAGGTCTTCCGCAGGAGCCGGAAGCACTCTTTATCACGGAGCCGTCTCTCCAGCCAGCCCGACCTTTTGATGTTACTGTCTTGTGCTTTTATTGGTGGTCATTCATTGTACACAGTCATGGGTTTCACGAGGCGATTTTCATCCAAGGAGATCGTGTTCTTTGACCTGAGTTTGGTTCCCAGTACCCCATGTCAGGTGGCTCACAACCACCTGTGACTCCAGTTCCAGGGGATCCAATACCCTCTTCTGTCCTTTGGCTTTCTTGGGCACAAGCACTCTCCACACAGACACACATACACGTAATTAAAAAAAAATAATAAAAAATCCATCTTAAAACTTCCAATTAAAAGAAATCTGAAAACAAGAAAAACAACAAACAGGTTCAGGAAGAAGTTCAGAAGAGCTGCTCCTGCCTTTGATGGGTTTCTGGGCATGGATAAGCAAAGGGGTGGAGGTTCAGAGTGTCCTGCATTCAGGCCTCTCTGTGTCTCTCTACTCAGCCGTCCATTCACACAGCGACCAGTCAGAACCAGAGCATTCAAGGCCATTTCCTGAAGAACCTACCACACACAGGCAGGGTCTGCCTTCCAGGTTGGCTGTCCCCGTGAGGTACCATGCCCTTCACAAAAAATGATGCTAAATTCATCTCTGAGTTTGATGAGATTCCCATAACCACGCCTATGCTCTTTATTTGAAAACTTAAAAAACAACTGGGAATCACCTGCAGAATACAAATAAAATAGTTTCGGTAATTCTGAGGAAGAATTCTGAGGAAAGCCAGGCCTGGTGGGGGCACAATGGTAAGATGTCTGTGCTTGGGAACTGAGGCAGGAGGATTGAGTGTTACACCATAAGAATTCTTTTTTAAAAAGTGAGATGCATGAAGACCAGCCCAGGCGGCACTTCAAGCCTGTTCCAGGGCTACAGTTATTTCAACCGCCACCAGGAAGCTAGTGGAGGCCACAGGCTCACTTTCCCCTCCTCTGTTCCTGAGGACAACAGAAGTTCCTGGGTGTGAAGACTGACCCTTGGCATTCATGGGGACTGTTTCCCAGGCATGGTAACATCCAAGGAAGGCACAGAGTTTACCTTCCCCTCTGTGTACCAGGAAGTAGTGGACTAGGACTCAGAAACACTCGAGTGTCCATAGAGGCCACATGGGGGCAGCCATGAGGCACCCAGAGTGGCGATCAGGCCCTGGGAGGGGACCTGGAACTCCAGGTCTCTCCCACTAAGTGCTAACAAGGGTGTCAGTGGAGACAGAGGGGAAACCTGGACTCCCTCCCCACAGCCGGAAGTAAATATGGTGATGACTCCCCTGTCTACCACTGTGCTATGCTGGTTAGGTGAGTTTTTTTTTTTTTTAATTTTTAATTTTTAAAATTTTTTAGTGTCAGCTTAGTATAAGCTAAGGTCATCAGGGAACTTCAGTTGATAAAATGCCTACATGGGATTAGCCTATAGGCAAGTCTGTGGGACATTTTCTTGATTAATGATTAATGAGGGAGGGTTCAGGCCACGGTGGGTGGTGCAACCCCTGGGCTGGTGGTCCTGGGTTGTATAAGAAAGGTTGAGCAAGCCATGAGGAGCAAGCCAGTAAGCAGCACTCCTTCGTGGCCTCGGCTTCAGATCCTGCCTCCAGGTGCCTGCCTTGGTTTCCTGCCCCGACTCCTCTCAGTGACACACTGTGATGTGGAAGCAAAAGCCAGGTGAATGCTTTCCTCTCTGGGTTGCCTTTGGCCATGGTGCTCATCACAGTCACAGGAAGGGAGGTCACGCGAGAGCCAGTCTCTCAACAATATCTGGGAAAGGTCCACGGGTCCATCAGTCTTCACTCCTCACACATTAAATGAGAACAGACAAGCCCAAGAGACACGCAGATGACAGGACACAGCTATTGGAATGATGTGACAGACCTCTGAAGACAGCCATCATAAATGGAGAGAGCCAACCAAAATACAGAGGATTTCTCACCAAGAAAAGAAAGCATGGAGGCCTGGAAGAAGGGACGTACATTTTTTTTTTTTTTTGAGTATTCAAAAACAAAACCATTCCACTCCAAACCCACAATTCTCTGTCCAGTGAAAGCACCTTCTGGGATGAAATGGGAATAGACATGTTCTCGGGTGAAGGGAAATGCAGGGGCTTTGCCACCCACAGATCTAATCAGAAAGGATGCTCAAGCAAACTCTGTAAACGGGAAGGAAATGAGCAGTGAGCAGAACCACGGGTGGAGCCATCGAGGCAGAGGCCAGGGGATCTCTCTGAGTTCGAGGTCAGCCTCGTCACACAGCAAGTTTGAGACCGGCGTGGGTTACACAGTAAACCCTATCTCAGAATCAAAACAAACAAACAAGCCAAAAACATGGGTAAACAAGAGGGGTGCCAAGGCTCATACTGGCAATCCCAGCACGTGGGAGACCGAGACAGGAGGATTGCTCTGAGTTCCAAGAAAGCTTGAACTATTAACATGTAATGTGTTCTAGGTCAGCCTGGGCTAGAGTGAGACCTTTGCCTCAAAGGAACCAAAATTTGGAAAAAACAACAGGCCTCCCTTCTCTTAAGTTTCAAAGATTATTGCTTTATTATTGAAGCCAAAATCATAATGCTGCCCAATGTAGTTCTAAACATAAACACAGGAAATATTTATGGCAATTATATAGTAAATTCTGGAATGTGAAGATATGTGAAAGAAGTTAAGAGTTTTAGATTTCATTTGATCTAGTATAGGCATTCTGGAAAACAGTTTAGTGTTTTTAAAAAAAAACTAAACAAATATGTAATTACCATATGACCTAGCAATTGTCCCCCGGGCATTTATCGCAGAGAAATGACATTTTATATCTACACAAAAACCTGCCGAGAAGCTGTTTGCTACAGCCCCAAACTGAAAACAAGGGAAATATCCAACAGTGAGCAAATGATGGAACCCATGGTGCGTACAGACCATAAAACACTTTGCAGAGGGAAACGGGAATGAGCTGTGGAGACATATGACAACATGGATGGATCTCAAAGGCACCTTGCAGAGCAAGAGGGGCTCTCAAAACACTGCCCACAGCACGAGCCCAGCCCGAGGCAGCCCCAGGATGACCAAAACAGGGATGTGGAGAAGAGATCAGTGGCTGCAAGCGGAGAGAGTCAGGACTCACAGTAGTGTGTACTCGTCATGCTGGTGTGTACGATAACCTATGCATGGGACCAAGTGTTGCACACACATGGTACCACAATCAGCTTCCTGGAACTGCATGAATGCCACCGCTGAGGGACTCTGGGGAAGGGACACAGAACTTCTGTGTACTATTTTTAATTTTTTAGATTAAAATATGCATTTACTTTTATTCATGTGTATTCATGTGTTCCTGCTTGTCTGTATGTGCACCACATGTATGCAGTACCCAAGGAGGCCAGAAGGGGACATGGGGTCACCTGAAACTGGAGTTCCAGGTGGTTGTGAGCTGCCATGTTGGTGCTGCAGATTGAACCCAGGTCCTCGGGAAGAGTAGCCAGTGCTCTTAACCACTGAGTCATCTCTCCAGTGCCCTATTTTATTTTTATTTTTATCTATATGCATGTGTACCTATGAGTGTATGTGTACAATATTCATGCAGGATCCCAGGGAGGCTAGAAGAGGGTATTTGATATCGCGGGACTGGAGTTACAGATGGTTGTGAGACAGCATGTAGGTGCTGGGAATTAAACCCAGGTTCGCTGCAAGAGCAGGAAGTACTTTTAATCACTGAGCCATCTCTTAAGCCCACAATTCAAAGAAATTATGCGTGTCTGTGGGAATGTATGACACATACATGCCATGCGTATGCAGGTGGGTAACCTTGGGGCTGGAAAAGAGCATTGGCTTTCCTGGAGCAGGAATAATGGGCAGTTGTGAGACCTGAACTCCGCCGGTCCTCTGGGAGAGCAGGACGCTTTTAACCACTGAGCCATCTCTCTTGCTACGGACTTTTTAATTTTACTATATTGTATTTTTAGTAGTTAACATTCATTGTACATAGTCATGGGGTTCATGAGGAGATTTTCATTCAGGTAGCTTATGTACTTGACCAGAATGATGTCCTATGTATGCTCTGCTTCCTCTCCTTTCTCTTCAGTTTTCTTCTTTTTCCAAGATAGGCTCACTTCTTCATATACAGGATGCAGAGGTCTATATAACAGAATTATACTATAGCAGAGCGCACAGGCCACTTCTGATTTCGTTTCAAAGCATTCTACCCCTCTTCTGTAGACATGCTGGTCCTGCATTTGTTCCTGTTACTACAGTTTTACGTTTCCTTCAGTGTCTGAGGTTGCTGTGGATGCTGGGGCTCCTACAGCGGCGCCTCTTCACGACCTTTGAGGGTTTCTTATTCCTCTGTTGGTATATTTCTCAAGTAGCTCTCTCAAGTTTGGCTTGTCACCCAAAAATGCGTTTCCTTCTTGACCCAAGGAAGAGACAGCTAAATAAAGGCTTCCTTCTTGGGTCCGACTTTCTCTCTCCACATTCTATCAGCACGGGTCTGAGGATGCTTAAGCCCATGGTTCGGTTGAAGTTCTGCTACTGGATCTTTGTGGATGTCAGTCAAGGGACCTTGTGTATGGTGTATTTATTTTCCTTGAGTGTTTGCTTTCTTGCCCTTTATTACCTTATCTGTTGTGTGTGTGTGTGTGTTCCTGCACTCACCCTGGCCACACATGAGTCTGGAGGTAGGAGAACATCTTTCAGGACCCCCCCCCCCCCCTCCCCCTCTGTCCAACATGGGATCTGGGGCTTGAACTTAGGTCTTCAGATTTACACAGCAAACACTCTGACCACCGAGCTACCTTTCCGGCTCCTTTATTTGGGTCTTTAAATTAAAATGCCTTACTACAGGAAATGAAAATTTTCAATTTATCTTGAATCCAATGAATACTTTAATAGAACAATAAAGGCATTTCTTGAGTCAGAGAAACCTTTCGTGTACCGTATCATGTTTCTACTGTTTAGTTTTTTTCTCCTTTATTTATGACCAAACAGTTGTCCAGCCTCTACTTAAGAGTGGGGCACTGTGCCAGGCTCTGAGAACTCAGGAGGAAGTAATACACGGCCTTTGATCTCACCAAGCTTTAAAAAGCCCAATGGGAACGGCAGACAGCTGACCAACCAATTATAACAATGAGTGGTAAGAGTTGCAAGAGGGGCCCTCGGATGTGACTGGCAGGGGTGTCCCTGAGCCCAGGACAGCAGGGAAGGTCTTATCCTAGATGAGGGTCGGGAAGGGAACTAAGTCAGCCGAAAGTTCCAGGGAGGAGAAATGGCATGCTCCACAGGGTTGGGCATGTGCAGAGAGCGGATGGGACACGCTCTGTGGTATCGCCTGGGGTGGATGTGGGTGTCACCGTTCTTATCAGTGCGCCCAACCTGCCGCCTTTTGCAGGTGGGGTGGGGCAGGGCCCTGGAGCTGGTTACTTCCCTTGCAATCCATCGTGCGTCTCCCTTCCTTCCTTTTTCAGGCAAAGTCTCAGTCTATAGCTCAGGCTGTCCTAGAACTCATTATGTAGTCTAGGCTGGCCTTGAACTCACGCCAACCTGCCTGCCTCAGCCTCCCTAGTGCTAAGATTACAGATATGAGCTACCATACCCATAGTCCTCTCATGCCGCTCCCAGTTTCTCTGCCCCAAGTGTGAAGTCTAAACTGTTCCAGCCCTCAGCAAGAAGCTCTTCAGCTCACGGTGGGCGCAGGTCCTGTAGGGGTAAGAACTGCCGTTTGTACAGGGAGTTCAGGGCCTTGTGTGGTCACGGCTGAGGTCCAATGCTTTCTTATGGGGAATCAGTGCTGGGCCAGGATGAGGGACTTCAGTCTTCTCCCAGCAGCACTGCCAGTAAAAAGGTACACGTAGGAGTAGGCGATGCCTAAATGCTCCGAGGGCAGGAAGTGTGGGCGTGTGTCACCCCCAGACCTAGAAGGCTGGAGAGCATCCTGCCTGGCATTCCTGTGGATATTCTTAAACAACAACAGATAGATGTATGGAAAAGAAAGTCAACCTCCCAAGCATGTGCTGACCCCACTCCTCAGCTACCTCAGCTGTGCTGGGTAGTTACACCCCAGAAGCGTGCTGGAAGGCAGGACAAAACCACCCCGCTCTCCTGTTCCTGCTTTTGGTATTGTTCATGGCAGTATTCTTGTTGGTATTATTGTCTGTACTGTGTGGTCACGTTCTCTATATTGTTGTGTGGCGGTGTTACCCCGTGGGTGGGTCGTAGTGTTGTTTGTAGTGTTCCCGTCTGCGGTATTGTTGGAAGCAGTGCTGACATATTGTTTGTTGTATTGTTGGTAGCGACAGTCTCATTAGGGCTGTTGTTTGCATTTGGCGGTGGGTGGTAGTTAGTGTCATTGCTGGTGGTGGTGTGTGGTAGTGTTCCGGTGGGTGGTAGCGTTGTTCCTGTTGGTCTTGTTGGGCGATGGCATGTGTGTTCATGTACAGGAGGGTTGGGGAGAGTGATACAGGTTTCTGGCACCACACTACAGCTGCTGCCAACTGGATTACAGAGCGCTGCTTCCCTCAGTCCAGCCAGTCAGGCTGTTAGGATTCTGCCTCCGACCCCCACACACCAATCTGGCTACCTGCTTGGTACAATCACCTTCTTCCCACCGCCGACCTCATCCAGCCCTTTCGTGATGTACTGGTTACCTTTCTGTGCTGCGATAAAGCTCTGTGACCAAGGGCAACTTCCAGAAGGAAGAACTTGTTTGGACTGACGGAGGGAAAGAGTCCGTCATGACTGGGAAGTGGGAGGCATGGTGACTGGAGCAGCCAGCTGAGAGCTCACATCGTCAACCGGAAGTCGGAAGCAGAGAGAGCAAACAAGGAATAGCTCGAATTTGTAAATTCTCAAAGCTTGCCTCTAGTGACACGCACTTCCTCCGACAAAGCCACACATTCTAAGCCTCCCCAAACAGTGCCACCCTCTGGGGACCAAGCATTCAAATACCCAAGACTATGGGGGGGGGGCATTTCTTACTCAACCCAAGTGGCCTGGGGACGAGCCTGCCTTGCTGAGTGAGAGACAGTGGCAGGGCTGCAGATTCTGAGCTCAGGTGGCTAAGAACACACTGAGCTCCGTCACAGTTATAGATAAACCACTAACCACGGCCACCTACAGGCTCATCACCCAGGCTGTGGGCTCTGCGAGCTTCTCTCTCCTCCAGCTTCTCATGGCCTGCCTGGCTGCTGTGTCCGATGCCTTGACCCCATTGCTTTTCAGGACTGGTTTGCTTGGCCTAGATTTCATCTCCAGGGCCACTTATCTGCCGCCCATGGCTGGGACACAGACTCTCCTAACACATACTGCAAAGGAACCCATCGCTTGCCTGAGAGGACTATCCTCTTCTGACCTTGTGAAGGGTAAGGGCATCATGTCCACCAGGGTCAGGAGACACTGTCCAGACACTGAGGAAAGAGCCTGTGGTTCGGGCCCACAAAGATCCCCCAGCCTAGCAGGGACACCCAGGTGAACAACTAGTCCATGTGCTCCTAGAAGATGAATAGAGAGAGGTCAGGGTCAGGAGAGGAGACTGAGGAGGAGGTAGGCAGACTCAGAGGTGGGCTTCCTCGGGAAGAGAAGTCAGGACTGGGTGGGGCCGCAGGGAGAGCAGCCTCAGGTCTTCACAGGGCCAGGGAGAACTTTGGGAGAGGTGAAGCCAGGGTTGAGTCTTTAAAGATGGGTGTGTGGAGGACAGGGAGAACAGGATACACCAGAGTCCCTAATCCATGGCTTGTCGGGCTGTGAAATCCACCTTTACCTGATGAACCATCTTGCTGTCCCCTCATGCTGGTTTTGAAAAGAGACTCGTGCTCACCAGAATGCTGGGCAAAGCAGGGCTGCTCCTCCCACACAGAGTCCCAGCCCTATGCATGTGCACACCCACAGCACACCCAAACACACACACACACACACATACACACACACACACACACACACACACACACACACACACACACACACACTCCTGCGTAACATGAGAGCCCAAGTGGAGGCATAAGCACCTAAGATGCACCCAGGCACGCACACGCACGTGTGCACACACAGGCGAGGCTGACTCGGGAGGCTTGTGTCTGTTGACTGCCGCCTTCTGTTGACTGACGCCAGGCACTCTCTGTCTTCCCTGCTAAGTGTTCTTTGCCAGTATTTTTGCAGGTAAAGAATTTGATCTCTCTCCAGCAGCAGCTCCACGCTTCCTTTCTCCGCCCACGGAGAGAAATCAGGCATGCAGTGGTGTACATTCTCTGTCGTGGAGAAACCCACAGTAATGTCTCCCTGTTTACCCCACAGTCCCCAGTGATGTATCACGACACACCATGAAGCCTTGGCATCTACGTCAGGGGAAACTCAGCCTTTGGTGATAAAGGGGTATTGAGAGAACATGGGCACTGCCTATCTGACCAACCAGAGGCCAAGTGCAACTTCTGTAGCTAGTTATGTCCCTGGCCCTTGGCTGCTCCCAGGCTGGGAAGTCTGGGTTCACCAGCAGAACACACATGTCCTGTCTCTACCCTGAGGACAAAGATCACAGTGTACCCAAAGACATGGGGACATTCTGAATCAAGGTGGTAGCAACAGCCTCTGACTTGAGCCCAAAGAAAACTGTATTTTTTTTCCCCTTCAAGTTCAATTAAGAAACATTTATTCGGGGTCCATTATTTATTCAGTTTCACATTCCAGTCCTCAGCTTCAGCTTTGAGTGGGGAACAGTCTTAGGCTGCCACAGAAAGCCAGTGCCCTGAGGAAGACCTGGCATCTGGAGTGCTTGGGACCTGTGTGCTCACTGGGTTCAAATCCCATCTCTACCACTATTAGCTGTGTGATCTTGTAAAATATCTTGGTTTCATAATCTATCAAATAGAGATAAGAATAGACCCTCCTCAGAATGACAAGGAAAGATCATACACGTAAGGTATGCAATATTTTTCTAAATTTTCTGTATATATGTGTGTCTGTGTGTGGGTATGTGCATGTGAGTGTGGTTGCTTGCAGAAACCAGAAGAGGGCATCAGATCTGCTGGAGCTGGAGTTATAGGTGGTTGTGAGCCTCCTGACATGGGTGCTGGGAACTGAACTTGGGACCTCTGCAAGAGCAGTATGTGCTCTTAACTGCTGAGTCACCTCTCTAGCCCCCAAGTATACATTTCATTTTTTAAGGTAGTGAGTGTTCACTCCTATTTTTTTTTTTTTACTAAAATTAGTATAATTATTATTGAAGTAGTTCAACTTTTTTTTTCTCAGATGGCTCCTCCCCACATACAGTGTGTGTGTGTGTGTGTGTGTGTGTGTGTGTGTGCGTGTGTGTGTGCATGTATGCGTATGCATGGAGGCTCAGGTAGCCTTTCCTCAGCAGAGGTCCACCTTGTTTTCTCTCATTGGCTTGAAGCTCATCAAGTAAGCCAGGCTGGTTGGCCACTGAGCTCCAGGGATCCGCTTGTCTCCACCCCCTCAGTGCTGGGATCATCAAGTGGCGTTTTTTTATGTGGAAGCTGAATTCAGGCCCTCCTGCTTGTGTGACAGGCACTTTGCTGACTGCACCATCTCCCCAACCCTGACCTCAGTTTTCTTGCCTTGTTATAGCATTTGAAATTTCCTCTGTGTACCATGGCCTTTCCCTAAATTCTATCCCTGCTGGCCACACCCTGATCTTCAACAAGAATCTAGATCCATCCATGGTTTGGCTGGCTGACCTCTGGCCCCAGATTAAGTGCTGCTTGCTTTCAGCTGCCCAGATTGGCGGGCTTGCTGCTCTCAGCCTCTACTCAACCTACAGGAACCTGGGCAGAGAGAGAGAGAGAGAGAGAGAGAGAGAGAGAGAGAGAGAGAGAGAGAAGAGATCTGAAAACACACCCCTGTCTAATACATCATCTGCTCCCACGGGGTACAGAGACAGCCCTGGGGAGCCCCGAGGCTTGGGCAAGTTCCAGGTCATAGAGACTGCAGAGTCAGCCCCAGGGTGGGGCTAGGAGGAGGGTCCTCTAAAGGCGCCACCTGCATCAGCAGATGCTCCTGAGACAGGGCAGAGAGGATGGAACAAGAAGCAGCCCCACTCACCCCTGCCCCCACTCCCCATCATCCAGGCCTTACCCTGTGTCCACACTTCTCCACGATCATGCCGAGAGTCAGTGACCAGGACAAGGGGAGAGTAGGAGAGGACCTCCAGGGCAGGGGTGAAGTCATGGATAAGCTGACATCCAACTTTCTGAGACTGCCCTGAGCCCTGGTACCATGAACCCCGACCACTCTTGGGGATGTGTGATGGCTACCTACTGTGCCTCTAGGAGGAAAGACGCCCTCTTCCTGCTTCTGCCTCCCCAGGTCTGGTGGCGGTGGTCTGGTCCTATCTTCACGGTGGCGGTGGTCTCAGGGGGAAACTGACCTAAGATCTCTGCAGCCAGCATGTGCGACAGCTTGTCCACCTGACTGGGTTTACAACAGACTGGGAGACAAGCGCCCAAGAAGCACTCTCTAGATTGGGTTAACTGTGGTGGGGAGATCAAGCCTGAAGGAGAGCCACAGCAGTCCACAGGTTGGAGTCCCTGGCTAGATTGAAAGAAGTCAGGCTGAATGCCAGTATTCCTCTGTTTGCTGATGGTGGATGCACTGTGACCCGCTGCCTCGCTGTCCCTCCGTGAGGAACTGTTTTACCTCAGGCCCAGAGCCCAGATGAACCCTTCCTCCTTTCCTTTCCCACTGCCAGGCATTTTTTTTTGTCCCAGTAATGAGGACAGTAATTAAGATAATGCACTGGAGTCCATCCCAGAGCCATCATTCACCAGGGAAATACATCAGCTTCCTCAGTTTCCCTTTCTAGAAGATGGAATAATCCAGACACTGTGGGGCTGCTGAGCACAGAAACAGAGAGAAGCCATCCAGAGGGCCCATGGTAGGGAGCTGGTGCTCACTGAGGTCATCCTCGCCCTGTCCTGCTTTGGGACACTGTGCCTTAGGGGAAGGTGGGTCTGTGAAGGGCAAAGACCCACACAAATGGAAACCCTATGTTCAGTCCAGAGCTGTTTCCAGTGGGAGGCTGACCTCCTGGGGCCTTTGTTATTTTCATTTCATTTGCTCAGTTCTCAAAGAAAACCCCCATGAAAGAGAAACACAAACAGACCACCACGCTCCTGCAAGGGAAGACTCCCGAGTCTCAACCCCAGGGAGCTGCAGAACCTTCTCCTAGGAGAAGAGGAGTGGCCTTTGTTTGCTTGGAAGCTTAAGACACTATCAGCTCCCATCCTCACTAACTGGATTAGTGGGGGAGGAGAGGCGCTGCCACTGTCCCAGATTCCCACGGTTAACCTGCACCAGCTCATGTGCCCATTAACGATCACTGTCTCCGTTCTGGAGATACTGTAGGCTGCCTTAGTGAATGTATTCCCGAAGACAAATGTTATTCTTTAAAAGAGCCAACATCTAGGATTGCTGAGTAGAGGCTCTGGACCGGGAGCTGGAAGGACCCGGATTTCCCCACAGATTCTCTTCTCCCAGCTGTGCGACCTTGCTCAAATCACTCGGCCCCTCTGAGTTTAATTCACAGTCACACACCACACAAAGATGTTCATCAAAGATGGGCTGTCAATGGCACGGTGTCCAAGCAGACTGCGGTGGAGCTGAACAATGCCACTTGCTCAGTGACGCTGTGGGAAGTACAGCACCCGTGTGCAACCCATTCCTCCATGCTTGCAGTGTGTTATTGTACACACACCAACGTGCTGCTAGTCATTGGCGGGAACGGCTCACACTGGGCCCGGCAAGTGCCCATCAATGAGGGGAGAGGGACACCCCTCTCTGAGGATCCGTAAGTAGTTAACGACAGGGGACAGAGAGACATTTTCTTCAGTGGTGTAGCCACGGGGGAGGTGCCCAAGCTCCTAAGTACGACCCCTCCCCTGTGTTCCTGAAGGAAAGAAGGAAAAAGAGAGGAAGAGAGGAAGAAAGGACATGAAGGCTAGCTGGGAAGAAAGGGGATCAGTGGGAGGGGGACAAGAGAGGATAATGGGATGAATGTTATCGGAATATATTATAGACATGTATGCAAATGTCATAATGAAACCCCTTGTCATGTATATTTAATATATGCTAATAAAAAGTTAATACAAAATAAAAGAATAGCACCTGCAGTTAGGCAGTCTACGAGGCCTAACAATGATCATGAAGTGGCTCATGTATTTACTACACTACACACATACACACAACACACACACACACACATACATATATAAACACATAATTTATATAGAAAGCTTCTTGTGAAACAGGTCAGCAGCTGTCCCAACCACGATGTGTTTACTGCATCAAGAAGTTGTCATGGAAAGTGTCCTGGGCCCCACAGGTCTCTCTCAACGTATCCTGTTTCATGATTACACAGCTAAATTACCTAACGGTGTGTTGGCTACGGCCCTCCGAACAAATCCCGGTGTTAGGAACACAAGGCTGTGCATGTGCATGGGGAGCTGAACTTGACCGTGGATTAAATTCCCAGTACGGGATACACACACCACCAGCTAGTGGACGTCTTCCTCCTCTGGTGTCAGATGCTCTCCACAGACCCCATCCTGCTGCCCTGTGTCAGGGGAACCACACAGTGGAGTTAATGGTTCAACAGGATGCAGGTGTCGGCAGAGGACACAGTGTGCAGAGGCATGATGGGGGCTGGGCTGCATCAGCTCCACAGGCCTCGGATTCACTGTGTCCCTCTGGGCCTTGAGGTCTCAGTTTCTCTTTTTATGAAGCAGAGCCTTTCTCTAGGGATTCTCCAAGCTTGCCAATGCTATAAAAACAGGTTGTTTCCAAACACGGCTTCTTTGATTACTCATTTTCTCTCTCTTTTTTCCCCCCATTATGTATCCCAGACTGACTTCAAACTTGAAGTCCTGCCTTGGCCTCCTGAGGGCTGGGATGACAGGTGTGTGTCCCCAGGCCTGGCCCCACGCATGATTCTCAAGTACACATATTTGAATACTATGGCTCCCTGGGCTCCATGTGAGAGAACAATTCCTCAGCCTTGGCTGAGAAACACACACTGTCTGAGGGACATCCAGCCAGGTATGTACTCTGTACCTTCCGGGCATGAGGTTTACTCCTTGGTCCTCCAGCTGGAATCCCAGCTTCACACAGGCAGTCCTATGTACCCAAAGCTACCAGTGGGCCTTTCTGATTCACATCAGGTAAGAGTTCCTGGGCAACTGGCAACAGATCCAAGCTAGGGGCACTGGGGGGTGTATGGTTCAGGGGTACAGTACTTACCTAGCATGCACAGAGCCCCGGGTTCCATTGTCAGGCTCCCTCTCTAGTACCATGAATCAATCTCAACCCTCCACCCTTGCCTTTCTCTGAGCCTCCTCTCAAAATCTAAGCCAGAGAAGACTTGTGGCCCTGGGGACCGAGTCACAGAAGGCTCACTGGCTGTAGCTGTGTGGGTGGCTCAGGCTGGCAGTGGCCAAGTGTGGCCCATTGGGAAATCCCATCATTCAACACTGTCACCACGTTCCTGAATCCTAGCTCCCAGGAGCCGGGTGGGGTAAGACTGTCATGCCCCCCCCCCCCCCCAGTCTTTCATCTCTTTTCCCACATGAGCAGCCAAGGGTCATTCTTGTAATGGTTCCCAAAGGCACAGGAAGCATGAACTAGCTGTTTCCATCTAAGGCTGAAGGGTAACCACGCGAAGTGCTTGCACCACCCTTATATATATATATATGGCTGTACAGCTAGTTAATTGCAGAGAAGGATGTCCCCAAACAAGTCATTATAATCTCGGGAGGCAGTACCTATGGTATCTGTAGCTAAATTGTGAGCTGAGGGCATGGTTTCGTTAGTAGAGTGCTTGCCTAGCTTACAGCAAGCCTAAGGTTCGATCCTCAGCACTGCATGAAACTTGGCTCAGCGGGGCATGCCTGCGATCCCAGCACTAGGAAGGTGGCGGGAGGAGGGTCGCAAGTTTAAGGTTATCGTCGATCACATCATTATGATCATATAAAGCTGCCACCGAGGACACACATGTGAGCAGGTGTGGTCCCTCTTCTCTTTTTTCTCTTTCTTGTGTCTCCATCCGTGTTCTGTGGCTGTAACAGAAGACCCGAGACCAGGTAGTTTGTAGAGACAGGAGATTTGTTGAGCTTTGGGGGCTGGGCAGCCAGCAAGCACCTGTACACTCAGAGTCATCTTGCCTGCCCCACACCATGCTTTTCTTTAAGAGAAAGAGAGACGGAGCAAGAGAGATGGAGCTCGCCTTTCTAGCAGTTTGCTCTGTGACAAGGATGCTAATTCACTCACAACAGTCCGGCCCGAGTGGCCATCGCGCCTCAAAGTCCCATCTTCTGCACTGTTGGGGATTAGGTTTCCCACAGAGGAACTTTAGAGAACACAGCATCATGATACCCACAAGGAAACTGAGGATCAGTGAAGGCTGCTGGAGACGGGAGGCCTGGAGATGGGTCTGCTGTCTGGATCCCTAGCTGTCTGGTGACCCGGTGCTTCAGGGTAATGTTCTTCTCAAATGTCACGACACTCCCTCCTCTCCGGAGAGAGATGCTGGAGTTTGCAGAGACCGAAGCCATGGGGAGTTACATAGCTCTGGCCTTGAACCTTCCTTAACAGCAGATAATCCAACATTGGTCAAGCACCAATAGATGGAAAAGCCCATTGACAGATGAGGACAGCGACGCTTGGTGGAGCTCAATGACTTGCTCACTGTTACACAGGCTAGAACCTCGCTCTTCCAGGCCCCTTCCCAGCCGCTTGACCTTAAAGTAAACCCACACTGCCCTGCTATCTCAAGGGTGTGGACAGGACCCAAGTCAGGCAGCCTCTCCTGCAGGCCAGCATGCTTGCATTCTTGCAGAAGCAAGCATTCCCTCACACAGCCTTTCTGTGCACTGGTGCCAGGCAGGCAGCAGTCCTCTGCAGGACACAGGCCACCGTCTTTGACAATGCTTATTAAAACAGCTTCGCTGCATTGGGCATAGGATGGTCAGTGAACTGAAAACCTGTCCTCCCTGTTCGGGATTCTGGGGAAAGTGCCGTACTCCATGGGATGCAGGCATGGGAATAACTAGGCTTTGCAGAGAAACGCTTTGATCTGGGATCCACGGTGTCCTGGGTGTGCTGCTGCCCAGGAAAGGCCATAAAATGAGACTGTCAGTGGGAGAGCTGAGCAGCTGGGCCAGGACAGGCCCATCCCAGCTGTGCAGCTGGAGTCACCAGGGGTCCTGTGGGTCAGGACTAACAGTCCCTGGCGCTCTTCCTTAAAACACAAATTCCTCAATAAAACCTGAGCTATCCTTAATGAGACTCAGACCCTGGCACTGCCAGCTGGGTCACCATGAGATCACTTATGTTCCCAGCTTTAAACTCAGCATCCCTGTCAATATCCAGGCCATCATGAGGACTCAGTGAACTCATGCTTGTAAAGACACCCCGATGTGGAGGTTCAGCAGGTAGCAGAGGGACTCTTCATTCCAGGCACCTACGGGTGTCCTGGTTCTCATCTTCTCTGGAGATTACTAGGGGGAAAAGAGGCAAGAATGGAGACTGCCTGGAGAATTTAAGCCTGCTTCCTCTTGCTACGCATGTTCCTTGGGATGTATGACTTTCTTCTCTGTGAAATGGAGACAATGGAGACCCGGTGAGATGGCTCACTGGGTAAAGGTGCTTGATGCTGAGCAAGCCTGATGACTTGATTTTGATCCCTAACTCCACATGATGGAAAAACTGACTCCCACAAGTTGTCCTCATACTTCTACATGAGTTCTGTGGCATATGAATGATAATCAATCAATCAATATAAAAATATTAATAGACATAATGGTACTGGGGAGATGATTCAATTGGTAAAGTGCTTAGGGGGACCTGAGTTGGAGGTCCAGAACCCACTTAAAAGATCTAGGCATGATGGTGCTCCCTTATAATCCCAGAGCTGAGGGGTGGAAACAGGTGGTCCTGGGGCTCAGCCTACTTGGTGAATGGCAGGACAGTGGAGCCTCCATCTCAGAAAGTAAAAAGGTGAACGGTGCCTGAAGAAAGGCACCCAAGATTGTTCTTTGTCTCCATGCATGCACACATGCGTATGCATGAGTGCGCGCGTACACACACACACACACACACACACACACACACACACAGATAATGACAGTCTGGCAGGATTATGGAGAAGAGGAAAATGTGAAGCAATCTATAAAATCAACAGCCCTGTGTATAGCATTGATGTCTCCTAGTCCCATATTGGTCTCAGTTTCCTTATCTGCTCAGAGAGGATATTAATATTGACACCACAGGGATCTGGGGAGCTGGATGGAAATCAAATGAGATGTCAGCCATGGGAACTACTAGCATATGTCTGGCATGCAGTGGGTGCTCAATTGATGTAGAGATCAGGTCCTGCAGGTTGCCAAGAGGGTTGAGATGAACGAGAGGAGCCATGTGCCATTTCAAAGCAGGGCTGCAGAGCACAGGGCATCTGCCTCCCATTACCAGCCCCTTCCTTATCTGCACTCAGATTTTATTTGCAAAGATGCTTTGAAAATCAGCCAGACTGAGAAAGCATTCCATTTTCATCTCCCCAAGTCACAGTGGCAGTGGTGTCTTTTGCTATAGCCTGCCCACAGGTAACTGAGGGCAGGGGCCAGCTGTGACACACTTCTCTGGACTTTCCTCCTGGATGCCACTATCAGGAGGGTGCTGAGTCTAACATGGAGAGAAGCAGACACCTCCACTCTCCCGTCTACATTGTGAGGGTGTTACCGGAGGGACCTGCATTTCTGGACCTTGCTGTGGTGCGATCATAGAATTTGCAGTTTTGGTGGCACCAGGATGGGTGGCAAAAACTTTAGGAACCAGGGTTTGGATGCAGTTCAGTGTTGGGGCACTTGCCTCGCATTCCCAAGGCACCACCACAACACAAGGAAACAATAAAAACCCTTTAGGACATGGAGCTGCAGGGTATGGAGTTTGCCCAGCTGGTTTTCGGTCTTGCTTTGGTCCAGTATTGCCTCACTAGACTCCCTTCTCTCCACTTTGGAACAGTAATGTATATCCTGTGCCATTATATATTGGAAGTATATGATCTGTCTTTTGACTTTTATTTTATTGAGGATTACAGTTAAGAGATTGCCTGAATCTCAGAAACATTGTTGAGACTGACGGACTAGGGGGATTTTTGAAGTTGGACTAAATGCATTTTGCATTATGTTATGGCTATAAGCCTATGGGGGCCAAGGGAGTGGAGTGTGGTGGTTTGAGCAGGTGTGGCCCCCATAGACTCATGTGTCCGCGTGCTCGGCCCATAGGGAGTGGCACGATTAGGAGGTGGGACTGTTAGAGTAGGTGTGGCCTTGTTGGGGGACACACTCTGTAGGTGACGCACTTTGAGTCTCATATATGCTCAAGCGATGCCCAGTGTGCAGAAACTCCTTCTGCTGCCCGAGGATGAAGACGTGGAACTCTCAGCTCCTTCTCCAACACCACGTCTGCCTGCACACTGCCATGCTTCCCGCCACATCGATAATGGACTGAACCTCTGAAACTGCAAGCCAGTCCCTGTATGTTTTCCTTTATAAGAGTTGCTGTGGTCATGGTGTCTCTTCACAGCAATAAAACCCTAACTAAGACAGAACCCCATCTATCTGCTAGTAGGCTCAGGGTGTACATCCCATCCTTGATAAAATCCACCTCTTTTAGGTGTGAAAGCCTACTACTCCATTTCCTACAGGTACTGATCTGAATCAACCATTTAAAACCAGATTGCCGGGTAAGTCACAGACCAGGAGAAAATGTCTGTGGGAAGCACACCTGGTGAAGGACTGCTGCTTCAAATATACAAAGAGCACTTCCAAATCAACAATAAGAAAGCAAATGATGAGGTTAAAGATCCTCCCTGGGGATCAGCACAGGCCACATATCTGAGAGTTCAGCTTGACTGGTTTGGAATCACCTAGGTGACACACCTCTGACTGTGTCTTTAAGGGTTATTTCCAGAGAGGTTCCAATGAAGCAGGAAGACACACCATAGACGTGGGCGGTAACATTCCAAAGGGTTGGGGTTCTGGGCTGAAAAGCAGGCAGAAAATGAGCTGAGTACTGACATTCATTTCTCTCTGCCTCCTGACAGTGGACACACTGTAACCAGCTGCCTCACATTCCCGCCACCCGCTCCTTCTCCACCGTAATGGGTGGTGTCCCCTTTCAACCACAGCGGGAACAAACCCTTCCTCCCTTAATTCACCTTTGTTAGGTGTTTGCCACAGCGGCACAGAAAGGTAACTACTACACAATATTGCAATATTTTCGCAGTAATGCACCAGCCAACTCTCACCATGGCTGGCCGGAATGCAGGACATAAAATAGTACCGAATATTATTCAGTCTCCCAGAGAGACGAAGCGCCAAGGCACACAGAGACACAGTACACATGGCAACACAAATTATCAGTGAAAGAAGGCTGCCTGAGAGGGGCAGGTGCTGTAGGATCCCAGCTAGATGCTGTTCTGGAAGAATCCGGAGATGGAGACAGTGAAAAGGTTAATAGATGCCAGGGGGTTGGGGGAGGAAGGGTGACGGGCAGAGTGCGGGGATTCTTTCTTAGGGCGTAAACAGCTGTGTGTGACACCGTACTGGTGCGCCCACACGTTACAGAACCCACTAAAGGCTCAACACCGAGTGAACCTGAACATTAGTTCACAAGCTGTGGTGAGTGTTCTCTGTCAGGGGTATCGGTAACGGGACACTGTGCACAAGCAGGGGCCAGGCCTGTGGCCTGTGAACCTAAAATTGCTGTATAATATAGGAACTCTGGGGCCACCAGATCTCAGACTGGACTGTGTCACCTACTTACCTGTGAGCCACCATCCAGGAGACCTACTCCTGCGGCTTCCTGTCCCACTTTGGAACGTGAAAGAAGGAGTTTTGCATTCAGCAAGATGGGGAGTGTGGTGATGATGTGGTGATGTCCCACTAAAGCTATATTGGATCTGATCCTGCCGGGGGGGCTGAGCTCACCTTGGACCCCGCTGCAGGAGCTGGGGGGCACAGATTAGATCCAATATGGTTTCCATGAAGGAGGCAGGCCAGACCCCAGAGACGCCACCACATCCCCCACTAAAAGCTGTCCCTCTCACTTCACGCTGTCCTGAACACCAACTCTTCTCAGAGCTGCCTGCCTTTCCTGGACCGCTCCTGGAATGTCCGCCCCACCCCCACCCCCACCCTGGGTCACACCTTCTCATTTAACTCTCAGAACGAGCAAGAGGGATCATTATCCCCATATTACAGGCAGGAACGCAGCTCAGAGAAGCTTAGTGCCATGTCTGCAGCGTAACGGACATAAAACAGCAGGCTCCAGGAGCCCCAGCTGGACCAAAGGCCAAATATCGAACAGGGTGTGATGGCATGTGCCTGTAAACTGAGCCCTGGGGAGGGAGAGGCGGGAAGATCAGAAGTTCAAGGACATCCTCAGTTACTCGGCAGGTTGGGAGTCAGCCTGGGATACACGAGACCCTGACGCAAAGAATGGGCAGTGGTGTATAGTGTACAGAAGTGCCCACGGCACGGCCTTTCCCCTCCCCCTCCTCCTACCATGAGTTCTATACATGAATGGTTATGCGTCCACAGATCTTAGAAAGGTCAAGTTCTCAGTCCTGCCAAGTGCCGACTCGGGTTGTCAACATTCATTTGCTTATTTAATAAGTGTCTTAATCTGTTTCCTGTTGCTCTAACAGAATGTAGGAAGCCGGGTAATTCATAAAGAAAGGAGGTTTATTCTGGCCCACACTTCTGTTGGCGGTCCAAGACTGGGCTGCCACATCTGGAGTGGCCACGTACTGCTTCAGCATGGGTGAACAATGTAAGCGAAGCGAGGGTCACGTAAGAGAGGAAATGGTAGGTCTGCGTCTCAACTCCTCACTCTGGAGGTAATGATCAGTCCCCAGAGGGCGGGGACTCTCTCCAATAAGATGCCATCAAGTCACTTGTGGCCTCAGCACCTCCCATCAGGCCCTGAATGACAACCACAGGGCTCACTCTCAAGAGCTCAATAGGAGTTCAGTGGTATCAGTTGTATCGAGACCCTTGCAGCAAGAACCCTGAGCACGTGTTCTGTGCCACGCCACGGAGGGAGAGCCCCCTCCCCCCTCTCCCTGCTGATCTGCTTTGTGCATGACACTCATGCTTGAAAGGCACTGTCTGCCTCTCCTAGGTCCTTGCAGTCCTTCCCTACAGTGATACGAATGATGTCTGTGCGGCCAGTGTCTCTCCATCAGGTGGGCACATGTCCACACTCTTCTAGGCTCCCAAAGAGACATGGGCAGGGGCTGCCAATAGCCAGCAGGGGGGGTGTCTACACTCACAGGCTCCAAGAAGGAGGATTCAGAAGCTCATCTGGTTGTGGTCTGAGATAGCTCATCTGCACTGTCACTGTGACTGTCACGTGACTGGATTCGGAAGCGCCTAGGGGACAGGTGAGGCACACTCAACACTAGGATATGTCTGTGAGGTCGTTTGCATGGGGTTAACTAAGGAAGACCTACCCTGAATATGGGCAATGCCATCCCATAGTGAGGAATTCTTGACACAGGGGAAGGAGGAGGGGGCCAGTTGAGGAATGGCAATCCCCTTTCTCTGCTCTATAGTCAGCCGTGCCGGGAACTGCTCTCCCCACCGAGATGTACTGGACCCTCTAAAACTGTGAGCCAAGGAGGATCTTCCCTCCATTTGTCTTGCTGTAATGATGTAAGAATAACTAACAGAAGAGTCCAAGCCTCTCCCCAGCCCCTGCTTCCCAGCAGTGAGACAGACATCTGGACCCATTAGAAGCATGATCCATTTCCCACTCCTGGTATCAGAGAAGAGAAAAAGGGAGCAGGGCATCCTCAGCAATAGTGTTCTGCAGGTATTTCCTGGGGCGGGGGGGGAGGGGGCTTCTCCCTAGCCACAGTGGGCAGTGTTAGAGACTGCAGAGCATGGGGCTAGGACTTTGGTGGGACAAACCTGATATTGGTTGTCTTTCTGTATGCTGTGCCTATGTGTTGCTACTGTTGGTTAATAGAGAAGCTGCTCTGGCCTATGGCAAGGCAGGTTATAGCCAGGTGGGAAATCCAAGGAAAGATACAGAGAGAAGGAAGACGGAGTTGGGCAGACACCGTCCAGCTGCCCAAGAAACAAGACGCCAGCAGACTGGTAATGCCACGACCACATGGCAAAATATAGATTCATAGAAATGGGTTATTATAGCTGGAGAATTTCTCTCCAGCTCCCGCCAAGTCCCACCAGTCCTGGAGCCCATTTATAAAATAAACACACAGACTCTTATTTAAACTGCTTGGCTATTAGCTCAGGCCTATCGTTGTCTAGCTCTTACTCTTATATTTAGCCCATTTCTATTAATCTATACTTTGCCACATGGCTTGTGGCTTATCGGTACCTTACATCTTCCTTGTCCTGGTGGAGGCTCCAGCAGTCTGCCCCTCTGCCTTCCTGTTCCCTTAATTCTCCTCTCTGTTAGTCCCACCTATACTTCCTGTCTGGCTATTGGCCAATCAGTGTTTTAGTTATATAGAGTGATATCTACAGCAGGTTAATTTAAGATGTCAGAGTTAGTAGCTATAATAAGCCTGAGCCATAGACCAAACAGTTTGTAATTAATATTAAGCCTCTGAGTGTTTATTTGGGACCACATGACTGTGGGACACAGGAAAACTTCTGGCTACACAAACCACCCTGGACTCTAGTCAGGATGGCAGGAAGCCAAGGACAGCCTCTAGGATCTTTGCCTCTGAATTCTATCCTCAGCACGGCTAGTGATGAGGATGGACTAATATTCCAGAAGGCCTCTGCAGCCTAGCAGCCTAGCTTGGGATCTGGACCCAGGACCTGCAGCAGGGCATCGGCACACTGCTTATCGGATGGCTTCCTAGGGCTGGAGGCCTCTGCCTGGTAGCCAGGGCTTTCAATTCCCCAGAACCAGGATGGGCAACCATTTCTGCTGACCTCCTTCTGTCAGTTCTGGGACCAAGCAGGGGCTTGGAGCCCGGAGTGTCAGCAGGGCCAGGCTGGGAGGCTGGGGCAAGACCGCCACTCTCTTGGTCTGTGGTGATTTTCACAGGCACAGTTTTCAGAGGGTAGGATTTTAACCTCTCTGCCCACATTGGGCTGCAGAGGCAAGAGACTGTCAGCCCCAGGCCTCAGATGCTCCCGTGGAGGGGGAGGGGGCTGATACTGTCCCTTTCATATTCTGGGTCCTGAGAGCCAGCAGCACATACAGATAGTAGAAGGTCACTGTGTGGGCTTCCTGGGTGCCCACCCCTGTAAGAGAGGGTCACCAAGATTCAGCACTCAGGGTAGGGGGTTCACCCCTTCCTGTCAGTAGGGTGTCTGGTAGAGGTGCAGAGCTGTGCTTTCTAGAAAATGGCCTGCACACAGTGGGTGTGCGGGGCTCCAAGGGCATCTCAAATACTTCAGTTCCGTAAACAGCTCTGGCAGGTGGGTGGCAGGCCCGGTTCACAGGGGAGCCTCAGGAGGGACAGGAACTCATCCTTACCAGGCCCATCTGCTTTACCTCCTGCGTCATACCCCACTCTCTTTTCTCTGTACCCCACGAAGGAAAGGGCCTTCTCTTCCCCTTCCTAGAGAGAGCCACTGTTTGCTAGACATCAACCCTGCAGTAAGTAATCTGGGCGTGGGGTCCCCAGGGTTCCAGCTAACCCATCCTTCACCTTCCTGAGCACTGTGAATCCACCTCTACTATCTTTTCAACTTGTATCCTACAATGATGCCAAAAAATCTTCTAGAAGACCACACAGCCCTCTATTTCCACATCATGTTCCATGGCTCCCTATTGCCTACTGAGCACTATCTGGGGGTGGTGGTTTGAAAGAAAATGGCCCCCAAAGGGAGCGGCACTATTAGGAGGTGTGGCCTTGTTGGAGGAAATGTGTCACGGTGGGGGTGGGCTTTGAGGCCTCTTTTGCTCAAGCTTCCCTCAGCGTGACAGTCAGTCGACTTCCTGTTGCCTGCAAGATGTAGGACTCTCAGCTATTCCAGTACCATGTCAGCCTGCATGCCGCCATGATGATAATGGACTGAACCTCGGAAACTGTAAGCCAGCCAGCCCAATTAAACGTTTTCTTTATAAGAGTTGCCACGGTCGTGGTGTCTCTTCACAGCAATTATCACCTTAACTGAGACACCAGGTATCTCAGGCTCCCTTCCAAGGGTCTCACAAAGGGGCTCTGACTTCCCTGTTTCCATCCTATGGCCTGGCTTTCACGTCAAAACTCTGGTGCCGTTCTTGGTGTTCCCTCTGCCAGGCTTCTCCTTTCTCACTCCCCATGAAGGCAGGCTGTAGAGTCAGTGCTCACACCTACTTCCCATGGGTGTGTTCAGCCAGGTACTCCCTCCCCTTGGGCACACCTGGAGGGACACATGTGCATCATACCACCTGCCGAATTTTAAGAGCATTCAGTATTTGTGGGTGGAGCTATCAACCAGATACTTGGAGCCAGAAGGCATTCATTTCCTGTTTCCCAGAGCTGGCTTCTTAATATTCCTCCCGCTGAGAGTAAGTGATCGCAAATGAGGAATTTCTTCTATGTAAGCCATTAACAAAGCCGTACAGTTGACCTCTCAAGTGCCCCTGCTTCCTGCAACCCTGCCCACTGCAGCTCTGCCCCTTGGTGCCAAGAATTCTAGAAACAGTCCTGATTTCAAAGTAGATGAATGGCATTGGTTGCACAACTCCATCCAGGCCCACAGTCCTCTGGAAAGGCCAGTCGAGGCCCGGGAATTAAAAAGAGCAGCTCCGAGAGCTTGATTCTCCCACACTGTCAGTGCCCAGGCTTGACCACCTCTGGGGAAAAAGTCAGCACATGTGTGCCCATGTGACGAGCACACAGGAGTGTGGGCACCCTAGGGATGCTGGGGCTCGTCCCTGATCTCTGGGCAGGAGTTGAGAAAGAGACAAGCTGCATTGGGTGGTTCCTTTCCATGGCAACTTGGGAAGCAGGGGCTGTGGGTGAAATGGGAAGGAAATGATCTGGTTGATTCGATGCTGTTGTTCCAGGCCTTGGGACCCAGGGATGCAAATGCTCATGCATCCCCATGCACGTGTGTGGCTCAGTGGGTGCAGAGTGAGCACGCAAAGCTTCACTCAGGGAGCCGGGCAACATCCAACAAGTATAAGGTGTAGATGTTCAGGAGTGAGCAGCATACACAGGGAGGGCCACAGAGCCGAGAGATGGCAGGCCGTGCAGGAAGAGCACAGATATCCAGGCAGCGAAGGGAGCAGGACCCTGGGAAGCAGGCCTAGCAGATGACACAGAAGGTCAGTTCAGTTTATGAACTGTCAGCTGGAAATGCTGAGGAGGTGTGGGTGCTGAGGAGGTGTGGGTGCTGAGGAGGTGTGGGTGCTGAGGAGGTGTGGGTGCTGAGGAGGTGTGGGTGCTGAGGAGGTGTGGGTGCTGAGGAGGTGTGGGTGCTGAGGAGGTGTGGGTGCTGAGGAGGTGTGGGGTGCTGAGGAGGTGTGGGTGCTGAGGAGGTGTGGGATGTTAAGGAGGTGTGGGTGCTGAGGAGGTGTGGGTGCTGAGGAGGTGTGGGGTGCTGAGGAGGTGTGGGTGCTGAGGAGGTGTGGGATGTTAAGGAGGTGTGGGTGCTGAGGAGGTGTGGGGTGCTGAGGAGGTGTGGGATGTTAAGGAGGTGTGGGGTGCTGAGGAGGTGTGGGTGCTGAGGAGGTGTGGGATGTTAAGGAGGTGTAGGTGCTGAGGAGGTGTGGGGTGCTGAGGAGGTGTGGGGTGCTGAGGAGGTGTGGGTGCTGAGGAGGTGTGGGTGCTGAGGGGGTGTGAGGTGTTAAGGAGGTGTGGGGTGCTGAGGAGGTGTGGGGTGCTGAGGAGGTGTGGGGTGCTGAGGAGGTGTGGGTGCTGAGGAGGTGTGGGTGCTGAGGGGGTGTGGGGTGCTGAGGAGGTGTGGGTGCTGAGGAGGTGTGGAAGAAAGGAGCCCAGAGCTGGCTTGGCTGGCTGGTGGGAAGCAGGACCTCCTCTGCCTGCAGTGCTGAGGATCAGTTCTGACGTTTTCTGGCAGTGTATGGTCCGCTTCAGGCTGCTTCTGGGAAGCCCGTAGGGCGTTGTGGGACACAGCAGCCACAGTGAAGTTTCACAGTTGGTTAAACAGTTACGACTAGAGGGTTTGCATCCTGATCCTCAGAGCCTTGAATGGTACCATCATGTCACAGATGGTATACAAGACTGAAAAAGATTAAGGTAATTTTTCCAAAAATTTTTTAAGATTTATTTTAATATTATTACTTATTATTTTGTGTGTATGAGTGTTTTGCCTGCATGTATGCGTACCACATGTGTGCCTGGTACCCAAGGAGGTTGTGAACCTCCGTGTAGGGAATCAAACCTGGATCCTTTGTAACAGGTCCTCGAAACCACTGAGCCAATTCTCTAGCTCTAACTAAGGAATATGGGATGGGAAAATTGTTCTGGGTCATTTGGGTTCAGCCTGACTTCCATCACAAGTGTCCTTATGAAACAGGAGAGGCAGAGGGAGAGCACATGCAGGTGAGAGCAGAGATTGGAGGGATGTGGCCACAAGCCAAGGAATGTCAGAAGTCACTGGTACAGAGGAAGGCAAAGAATGGACTCTTGGGCATGGGAGATGGTTCATTCGGTAAAGCTCTTGCCTCATAACTATGAGGTCCCAAGTTTGGACCCCAGAATCTATGACGTAAAAATCACGTGTTGTCTAAAGGCATTCACTAACTGCGATCCCACTGGCTACAGGAACTAACAAAGACCCCATTGAGCTGGCACACACTGTCAGCTGCAGTTGTCTCCCTCTGAGGACTACGCCAACATCATGTGTGCTCACTTCAGCCGAGCACACCGAACACAGAATGGGGAGAAAAGTCTGTCAGCAAAGACTTCCTGAAGGTAACACTTAGCGGTTGATGAGAAATCCATGAGAAAGATTGGAAATATGAGAAGCTGGGCTGGGGTGTAGCTCAGAGGAACAGGGCTTCCCTAACACATGTAAGGCTTCAGGTTTTATCTCCAGCAACATAAACGTGCACACTCACGCATGTACACACACACACACACACGCACACGCACACGCACACGCACACGCACATGCACACAGAGGGACAAAGGAGCAGTCCAGTGAAAAAGGCCTGGGATGAGACCTGGAAGGGCCTGAACCCTTCCTCTGGAGTCTGCCCCATCCCCCTGACAAACGCATTTACTCATCATCTTAGAAGCTCCTGGACCCCATCCTTTGGGGTTCCGATCAAGGCTTCCTTAGCAGGCCTGGCAGATTCAATCACTGATTGTCAGGGACTGAACTCAATCTCCAGCTCCCTCTCCCTCGAAGTGTCGAGCGAGGCTGGAAGTCTGGCCCCTCTAAGCCATCTAATTCTGCTTTGGCTTCTCTGGGGCCAGCCTCGTCCTGAAGCTAAGGGCCCAGAGACACCAGATGTCTCACTAGCATACAAAAGGCACTTTTACCACTCTAAAGAATTCAAGCATTTCAGAAGTGGGGTGCCAGGAACCCATAGACTAAATATTTATTTCTTTATGACATCATATTCTTCTCATTAACCCTTTGTATGGGTGGACTTGTGCCCTCCCTTAAATGGAATTCCTGACCCCCAGTACCTCATATGGTGATGGCAGTTGTTTAAAGAGCAGATTAGGTTAAAGCAAGCCACTGGGGTGGCCACAATCCAATATAACTGATATCTCTAGAAGAAAAGGGATTAGAGTCCAGATACACATGGTGTGGGAGACCTGCTCCACTTTTACCCTAGGGTACTCTTGAGGAGGGGAAGTGCGAAATATTGACATAGAAATGGAGAGGGGAGAGAGATAGAAACACAGGATAGCTTGGTAGGGCCTGGATCCTTATCCACCAGCCCCCTCTGTCTCTTCTAAAGGGCTTTTTAAAGGATTGCCCGGGGTGGAGCTAAAGACCTCCCCCTAACACAGCCAAGTGCAGACCCTTCCAAACACCCGGTAACCACGCACGTGGTCAAGCCATCCTCCAGTGCAGCTCTGCTGGGTAAAGCAAGCTCAGATCTCGCGAGGAAACCTTTGTGGGCCTCCACAACATGGAGGGACATTTGTAGGAAGACAAGTGAGAGCTGTCACTGACTAGCCAAGGACAGAGGCCTCAGTGCTGGGACACCTTCATCTCTGGCCTGTGGTCTCCTGGATGGGGAGAGAATTGATTTTATTTCCTCCCAGCATCCCCACCCCCAAACTGTGATTGTCCCAGCAGCCCAGAAAAAAAAAATGAGTGTTCATCCTCCCAAATCCTGCCAGAGCAGATGCCTCATCATCTACCAACAAACATGTAAATCAAGGCTTAGAGAGGTTCAATAGGCCTTGCCGTGCCACACAAAGATGCTCAAAGCCACAAGGCAGGGAAGCAGTGGCCATGCTCTTTACTGCTGGGCTCTGCAGCCTCCTGGACCTCCTTATCATGTGCTTCTTGGCCCAGGCCTCCATTCTCCAGGACAGATGCTAGGCCACAGGTGATCCTAGCAGGCCAGGTCTGCAGGGCAGGGGAACAGGACAACATGCCCAGACCTGGACCAGGACCTAGACATTGAGTTCTGCCACTTGGTGGCTGTGCGATTGACAGGACAACCATCGTTCTGTCTGAATGCTTCCTCTTTGGTCACATGGTGAGGCTGGGTGCAGAGGTTGCTGAGCTTTCGGGGTCAATTCCTTTGGTGCCTTCTCAGCTCTTCCTGAATTCCAGCCTGGAGACCTGGCCATGTACCTCCCTGGGCAACTTGGGGTTCTGGAAAAGGTAGGAGGAGCCCACCTGAAGTGAACTGCCCCTCTAGAAGTGGGCACATCATCTACACCCCCACTTCATTGTTGAGGAAACTGAAGCCTGGAGAGGCAGTTGCAAGGGGTATGGCGTTCTCAGGGCCCCAGAGTTGGAAGTTAATAGAGGTGGGAGTCAGACCTACGTCTCTTTCAAAGCTTCTGCCCTTCCCAGAAAAGCAGTGAACTGCCTGCTTGTCCCTGCACCCACAATGAATCTCTCCCAGGGTCTCCACCTCAGACCCTAGCCTGTCTCTGCACCCCCGTGAGGCTCCCTGAGAGGTCCTAGCACTGACTCCAGCCTGTCTCTGTGTCCCTGTATGGCTCTCTCAAGGCACCCCAGCGCTGACCCTGGCTGCTGGCTGACCCTGAATTTCCCAGAGGGAGGGAGGAAGGAAGGAGTCGACCCCAGTGCAGCAGCAGCTCCTGCACTTGAACCAGCACAGGATGCAGACGCGGTTGCCCAGCGGGGTGAGCAATAATCTTTTCCTCCACCCCTGGCTCCTGGAGCCTTGCCTCTCTCTGGGGAAATTACTTGGGGCCACATGAAATCCCTGTGACAGCCAGTAATGAAACTTTTCTGTTTTTGGAGCCAGATCCTGGAGGCCTGGAAACGGGTGTTGCAATTTTTCTTCCTGCCTTTTCATCACCAGATAGAAAGAAGGGTCCTGGGATGCTGCTCACTGCCAGCTCAGGGCCCCCCTTGGACAAAATTCCCATGACTGTCATTTACAAACAAGGAACCTGCCAAAGAGGAGTGCTTCTCATATGTGTGGGTCTGCTCAGGAGTCTTGACCTTGGCTTTCAACATGGTGATGTGCCCTGGGCTTGCGGTCTATGGCTGGGTACATAAAAAGGGCAGTGCTGTCCCTGGGAACAGTCCTGTCATGTGCACTCTGCAGAGTGACCCCTGCTCTTCAAGACTCCACTGTCCTCATCTGTAAAATGGGACCCATCTCCCAGTTTCCCCGGCAGTTTCTGACAGGAAAAGTGTAGGGGAGGGAAGGGTTCTGGTTTCAGGGTGTCCGGGTGAGGAGAGTCACATTCCGTAGCTGGGTCCTGTTTCTCCTTAGATTTTGGATATGGCCCTGAGGAAGGCAGCCCAGGCCCATCACTTGCTGGCCCTACCTTTGAGCAACGTGTCTACCATGCATTGCGCTGGCCACTCTGTCTTACAAACAAAGCCAGCGTTCCAGGCGCTACAGAAAGCACTGAGCAGCCCGTGGGATTCCTCAGAGCTGGTGACAGTGTGGCTGGGATACAGAAGATGTACCAGAGCTCACCCAGGCTGAGCAGGCAGGGGAGGGAAAATCAGCATGCAGGAAGGAGTATTTGGGGCTAGGGATGTAGCTCAGTGCACGCAGCGCTTGTCTAGCATGCACAAAGCCCTGGGGGTTCAATTTCCGGCACCCTACAAAACAGACGTGGTGGTGCACACCTCTAATCCTGCACTCAGGAAATGGAGGCAGGAGGACCAGACGTTCTGGGTCAACCTTGGCTTCCTAGTGGATCTGAGGCTAGCCTGGACTATGGGAGACCCTTGTCTCAAAAAACGGGCAGTGGGGTGGGAGTGTGTGCCATCAGTAGCCAGTGAAGGCCTGATAGCAGTCACGAGCGGAGTAGAGGCGCTGGGCAGAGTAAAGCAGCCAAGAATCCTGAATGCCATCCTAGGAGGGAGGGTCTGTGTCCCCAGCCCAGACGTCTTGCTGTGAGGTGCTCCCTTCATGGTGGAGGGTGTGATGGGAAGAGAAAGACGGAGTGAGTGCGGAGGGGCGGAGACCCATGAGACTCCGTGGTCCTTCCTGGGGACTGCAGGGCCAGGCATAGTCCTAGAAGAAGTGGCAGCTCAGGAGGGGCACAAAGGAGTGTGGAGGGCACGGCAGGTGGGGAGCATGCAGAGAGAATGCCCAGAACATCAGCTTTCGACCACACAGACATGCCTGGTCCGCACTGTAGTCAAGCCGATTCCCCGGGGCTAGCTCTGAATGAAGGCTCCAGGAGTATGGACAGGCTGCAGCTGCTTTTATGGGGGGGGGGGCTCCAAAGACCAACTTTACTCATCATATACTGCTGCCTAGGTCACCAAATTAATAGCTAACATGTATGGGGCACTTACTGTGTGATAAGACCGTGCCGGGCTCTGGTAGGCTCAAACTTACCTAATCTTGGTAATAAAGACACTGAAGACATTCATATTTTGCAGAAGAAGACATAGACAGAGAGGGCTTGTCTCTGGGTTGAAGTCACACAGCCATACAGGGTGGAGCCGGAGACAGCCTGACCCACACATTCTGAAGCCCATTTCTTTGGAGACTTCTCCTCTTACTTTCTGCCGGTCTCTCTCCCAAATATTACAGGTTATCACACGGCACAGTGGGAACTTAAACTTGGAAAGGTCTGTCTTGGGTCCCTCCCCTCCTCCTTGGTGGTCTTGTATCCAAATCCTCCTGGAGCAGGGGTGGTGGTGGTGCCTGGTATGTGGTTGTCCCTGGGTGACCACAAGTATCCATTAGCTCCAGGATCCCCCACCCCAACCCGCATATCAAACCCCAAAGTCCCTTCTATAATGTGGTGTGGTATTTGCACAGCATCTAGGCATATCTCTATTAGACCTAATACATCTCCAGGAAACTTCTGATACCTAATGCAATGTAAGTCCCATGTAATTAGCTGTTAACTGCATTTTTTTTTTTTTTTTTAGGGAATGCTGACAAGAAAAAATACTGTCAAATGTTCAGTACATGACAAAATAAAAATACCTCAGGCTAGGCTTGCAATAGAGCTCAGTGGTAGAGTGCTCGAGGCCCTGTGTTCCAAACTCCAGCACACACACACACACACACACACACACACACACAAACACACACACACACACCTCTACCTCCAAAAACAATAAGGAAAATTCTCAGCCAGCTTGTCTCAATCTCCTGGAAGAGGACCAGGGGCCACAGGCATGCAGACACGGGCTCCTCTGGGGCACCTGGCCCTACCCTGAGACTTTCTGCTATGGTCCGAGCCAAAGAATTCAGGGATTAAGGGTAAAGAGGAACAGCACCTAGGGAACTGAGGCTGCGGGGCACTTGGCCACAGTCCCATTTTCAAAATCAGCACGGAGCACAGTCTGGGCTTCCTCCTCAAGTTTCTGCTGTGAGGGTTAAAAGATATTGGAGTTTCCTGGGCAGGAATGTACAAATGCTGAACACCTGGAGTGGGGAACGGAGGGCCGAGCCATTGTTCTGTTTATTTAATCTACTCTCTGGAATGATCTGGGTAGAGGAACTGTGTGTAGATGAGTTTTCCAGTGTAAGTTGGGGTCCTGGCGGAATGAACCATTTTCCCTATAGGTACGGCTTCATCGTATGTATCCGATCTGTGTTTATGTATACATGTGCTCCGGAGACCACAGAGGAGGCAACACACAACTAATAGGCTGGTTCTTTACCCGCAAATATCTCGAAATTCTTCTGTATCCATATTTGTAAATATTTGATGTAAGCCAGATGGGTTTATAAGCCACGTGCAGAAAGTCTGGTTTTATTTTCTAACAACACGGATGATAAAATGCTTGGGAAAAGTGATCTGTGCATTTGAAAGGGGGAAAGGAAAGCAAAAAGATGACTGGTTTTCCTTCTGGAACAGCCTGACGATGCAACCTGCTCTTAGGAAGGCTGTTTTGAGGAACATCTGCATAGAAATTGGTGGCCTTGGGGCAGCTCTGAGCTTGGCTGCACTCATCATCTGGGGGAGACTCGAGTGTCACGTGTCCCTGATGGTGATTAGATCTAAAGTTCTGGGTGGCACTGAGGCACATCAGGAGTCTCTGGGTGTCCCCCAGTAAGCACCCTAGCTTGAGAACTTACAGCAGTGACTCTGCCTGGTCATCTGAAAAACCTGGGAGCATTCTGTCTCCCCAGGGCTGCGCCCCAAGTCAGTGACATCCTGATATAGCTAGGGGAAGAGCTTTGAGTTTTTCAGATGACTCAAATGTGCAACCAGGCTTGGGAGCACTTTCCTCCATAGCCTTGAGAATGGCCCCCAGGGAGGTGAATGCTGAGGTGCTGTTATTGACAGGTCCTAATACTGAGGCCATCTCTCCTCGACCTGCATCCTAGGCCAGGCAGAAGTCTCACTCTCAGTAACCTCCACTTTGTTTCTTTCGTGTTTTCTCAGTGACGTTGCGGCTCTTGATTCTTCTAGGACACGTCAGATGCATGTTTAGATTATGCCGCCTCTCCAACCACCCGCAACCACTGCTTTCTCACAGGTCCTATACTGGTCCCTTCTGTCACTGCGTCTGTCTCCCTGGTTCACTGCCTACTCTGCAGCCGGAGGCATTTTCTAAAGCCAGTCTCCTATATTCCTGCTGCTCAAATCCTTCAGCAGGAATGGGGACATGGGACTCCGATGAGCCACTGGTAGGAGCTGCACATAATAGTACTGTTCTCCAAGCAGCCAGGGGATACTTTCAGAGTAAAATGTATTTATACATGCTGCAGCGACTGCATTCCCAGGACCTCCAATGCAAACACATGCCCACACGAGGAGGCTCGTGTGCTAAGGCTCACACAAGCATTATTCATAACAGTCCCGACTGGGCACCGACCCAAGTGTCTGTGTAAACTGTGGTACTGCTCATCAGTGGAACTGCCACTCAGTGCCATGTCACAGGCAAACCTCAGAAATGTGATGCTGACCCAGAGGAGCCAGACACAAAAGGCAGGCCTGGGTGTCTATGGATATGAAGTTTCTAGAAGAGACAAATCTATGGAAAGCAGATTGGGAGCTGTCTGGGCTTGGAAGCATTGAGAACTGGCTGGAAATGAGCCTGAGGGAACTTTTAGGGCTTAATGGGGATTTTCTAAAACTGGATTGTGGTCACTGAACCATGTATATTTACTAAAAATCATAGAAAAGTATATTTCCAGTGGGTGAACTATATGGTATATGAATTATACCCAATATATATTTTTTTAAACTGGGTCAAAAGATGGCTCAGTGCCTGCCACACAAGCATTAAGACCCAAGTTTAAGATCCTCAGCACCCAGCCTCACAGCTAGGCTCAGCGGGTGTGTGTGTGTGTGTGTGTGTGTGTGTGTGTGTGTGTGTGTGTGTGCGCCTATAACCCTAGTGCCATCAGGAGGTGAGGGGAACAGGCAGGTTTTGAGAGCTCATTGGTCAGGCGGCCTATCTGACTCAATGAGTTCCAGGCTCAGTGAGAGACCAAGCCTCACAAAATAAGGTGTAGTACAACTGACGAAGACACCGAGGTCAACCTGAGTCCAGTCCCTGGGACCCACGGAGGAAGGAGAACAGACTCCCCGAAGCTGTCCTCCGAATTCTGCATGTGCACCAAGACACATGCATGCCCCAGCCCCTCCTAACACACTTTTTTTAAAATGTAAGAAAATAGCTTAAAAAGAAAGAGCGGTTCTGCATGCAGGAACCCCTCTGCAGCCTGATTGTAATTCCTCTTGTGTCTTATATTTCCTCTCCGCGCTCCAGATAGATATGGTTTGAACAGAGTCGTTTGCTGGCTGCCCCTCCAGTCAGACGGGCAGCAGACTCCATCCAGCAGGGAGTACACCCAAACACACAAATGCACTCTTAGGGTTCAGACACATGCCATAAATTAATAGCGCAATAGTAACTGTAATCTAAAGACCCGGATGGGCTGGTGACAGTTTATCGGGTCCGCTGCAAGGTGAGGATGCGGGAGCCTCTGTTTGGAAACTGCTAAGAGCTTTGAGACGGTGAACAGGCAAGCATCAGGCCACATGCAGGGCTCGCTGGGGGTCAGGGGACACAAGGCACTCACTTGATCGTGAAACTATCTTGACTCCAAACTACATAGGGAGAGAGACCTGGCCCTGGAGGAGGCAGAGGTTAGAATTTAGCATCGCTATCATGTCAGAGGAGCCCCTTCATCCCTTAGGTTTAAAAAAAAATGGGGGGTGTTCAGAATGCTGGGAAGAGGGCTCAGTGGGTAAAGTGTCTTCTGTGCAAGCATGAGGAGCTGACTCTAGATCCACAGCACAACGGGAAGGTGGAGACAGCCAGAGCGCAGGTAATTGCTGGCCAGCCAGGGTAGCCAATCTCGCCTCTATGTGGAGTGAGAGACCCTGTCTCAAAAAATAAGGTGGGAAGCAATTGAGGAAGATGCCTGAAATTGACCTCTGAATTCTGTAAGAACATGCATAACACACACACACACACACACACACACACACACACACACACACACACACACTCACAGTTCTATATAGTGAGGCTATCTCAAAAAAAAGTAAGTAAGTGAGTCAGCAAATCGAATAGCCAGCCCTCTGTCTGGGGCTGACAGGGTTGCCAGTGAGCCTGACACATGCCCGTCGGCCTAACTTTCGTTCTTGTTTCGTACTGTCGCACAGACTGTGAGTCTACCACCCCAACCTAATGCTGGTGAGTATCTAACAGTGTCCCCAAATTACCAAAACTCAGGATTGGGGCTTCACAAAAGAACAGTGTCCTCAGGGCTTAGGCAGGAGTGAGCTGGGCTCCACCAACTTAGGCCTCAATTTCCCCATCCATGACCTGCGTTGGTTTGCCCAGGGCCTTTCTTTCCCTTTCAACCTTCACCCTCCAGCCCTGAGAGACGTCTCTACCTTAGTCACAGCCGAGGCCGGTCCAGTCCTGGTGTGCTCCCCCACCTCTCACTTCAGACCTCCAGAGGAGAAGAGTCTGCCCTCTGTCCCTTTCTCTGTCTCGTGAACAGTGGAGTGGGAGCTCGGGGTCCGGAAGCGGGAGGGGAGGGAGAGATGGTTGAAGCCTAAACCACATCACAAGGTCCTGTTTGCTGTCGAGGCGGTGAAGAAAGCAGTCTTGGACCTGTTTATCCAAACGAGTTTTACAAACCAAGATGATGACATTTTTAAAGATTCTTTTTCTACTTTTACATTTATTTATTAGTGTGTGCACATTCCATGGCCCTTGCGTTTGGGTTATAGGACAACCTGAGGGAGTCAATTCTCTCCTTCTGCCACAGGGGTCCTGGGGGTCAAACTTAGGTCACTGGGCTTGGCATGGGCCTTTACCTTCTGAGGCATCTTGCTGACCCAGGAGGGACATTTTTCCCCCAGACTTAAGATATCATTATTCTAAAGACCAGGAGCTTCTCTGGCACTCGAGTTCTCTCTAAACATGTCAAAGCCTGGAACAGAGCCTTCCTGAGTCCAGCATGGAAGGCCTCACAGAGAGCTGAGGTTGGGACCCGCCACCCAGGCAGCATCACCGGCCTGCTTCTTGCTGACTTGGGGAGTCAAGGGCTCCCAGGGAACCTTCCAGATTGTCTTTGTTTTAAAGCAGGCAATTAGTTCTTTAAATAACTGGAAAGCAGTCTATAAAAGAATCAGAGCAGCGAACAGTTCTGCCAATGTCCCATGGGACACAGCTGGGGGTCCCAACCTGTCCCCTTTCCCACTTTACCCTTGCTGAGGACCAGCCCTGCCGCTCTGGTGCTCAGTGGAACTCATTTGAGAACCTGGGGGCGGGGCACATAAGGCTAGTGAGCCACCACACCGGGACCTCCTGCAGGCCCCTGTGCCAGGCTGCCAGTGTGGCCTTTTATTTGCTGGAGTTGAAGGGCCCTGCACGATTTGAGCAGCTTGTGCCTCTGTGTGGTCCCCATACAGTCCTTTCTGCTCTGCTGTATCCACTCAGGCTTGTGTGGCTCCAAGTCCTCAACGGGCTAAGGCTGGCTGGCACACACGCGTCCTCGCCCCGACCCACCTACAGCGTGTCCCTGGAGCCCATTAGCACCACAGAAGCAGTGCCCATGTGCAAACACTTACCATGTGCTGTGTTGGTGCAAGACTACAAACGGCCCCCCAGTCAAGGCGAGCTGAAATGTGTTACCCAAGTCCTCTTCCAAACCAGATCCAATCGCCTCTGCCTTGGAAAGTGGTTCAAGATTGCCACACACACAAATGCCCGGCGGCCTCCAGACACCTCTGTTCAGATTCTGGCCAGAGGCTTAAAATTTAGACACAGTAAAGTATTCTCTTTTTCTTTCTTCATGCTGCTCAGGCACATCTGTGACTACCCACATTGGGGTGGAGGCTCAGCTAATAAAGATACTTGCCACACAAACCTGAGTTTGATCCCTGGGGCCCACATGTTGGAGGGGCAGAACCCACAGATTGGCCTCTGACCTCCACATGTGTGCATTGGCATCACAAACAAACAAATGTAAGAGGTTGTAAGACCAGGAAGAACTGTTCGAACCTACAGCGTGTCCCTGGAGCCCATTAGCACCACAGAAGCAGTGCCCATGTGCAAACACTTACCATGTGCTGTGTTGGTGCAAGACTACAAACGGCCCCCCAGTCAAGGCGAGCTGAAATGTGTTACCCAAGTCCTCTTCCAAACCAGATCCAATCGCCTCTGCCTTGGAAAGTGGTTCAAGATTGCCACACACACAAATGCCCGGCGGCCTCCAGACACCTCTGTTCAGATTCTGGCCAGAGGCTTAAAATTTAGACACAGTAAAGTAATTCTCCTTTTTCCTTTCCCTCTCCTCATGCTGCTCAGGGCACAATCCTGTGAACTAAAAAACCCACATTGGGGTGGAGGCTCAGCTAATAAAGATACTTGCCGCACAAACCTGAGTTTGATCCCTGGGACCCATGTGTTGGAGGGGCAGAACCCACAGATTGGCCTCTGACCTCCACATGTGTGCATTGGCATCCACAAACAAACAAATGTAAGAGGTTGTAAGGACCAGGAAGAACTGAGTTGTTTTCTTATTGTTGAGATCTTTATATATTATGGACATAAGCCCTTTGATAGACATGCTGTTGCAGGATATTTGATCACACTGTGTGAAAAAGTGTCACTGTTTTATTCTGATTGGTTTAATAAAGAGCTGAATGGCCAATAGCTAGGCAGCAGAGGATAGGCAGGACTTCCAGAGAGATAGGAACTCTGGGAGAAATCTGAGGTGCAAAGAATTCACCAGTGAGACACTGGGGGAGTCAGGCGTACAGTATGGAGGAGAGGTAATGAGCCACGTGGCAGAAATAGATTAATATAAACGGGTTAATTTAAGTTTTAAGGGCAAGTTGGGGACAAGCCTAAGCCAAGGACAAGATTTCACAATTAATAAGAAGTCTCCGTGTCATTATTTGGGAGCTGGCGGCCCGAAGAAAATCTGACTGCAATGTGGTCTGTAAATATTTTTCTCTGTGTACAGTTTGTCTCTTCCCTCCAGTTAGAACAAGTTTTAGGTTAAGTTTAAAATGTTTTCATGGGTCATAGCTAAGAAATCTACCTAACCAAGCCTCATCAAAATCATGAGGCATCGCCCCTAAGCCAGTGGTTCTCAATCTTCCTGAGGCGTTAACACAGTTCCTCATGTTGTGGTGACCCCCACCATAACATTATTCTCGTTGTTACTTCATAACTGTAATTTTGCTACTGTTATGAATTGTAATGCAAACACCCATGTTTTCTGATGGTCTTAGTGACCCCTGTGAAAGGATTGTTTGATTCACAAAGGGGTCTCAACCCACAGGTTGAGAACCACTGCCCTAAAGCTTATTTTTTTTTATGTGTGTGTGTGTGTGTGTGTGTGTGTGTGTGCACATGTGTGTGTACTTTTGCACACATGTTGAAGCCAAACAAAAGCGTCAGGTGCCTCTCCTCTCCTCATCACTCTCTATCTGTCCGTCTGAGGCAGGGTCTCTCTGCAAACCCAGGGCTTCTGTTTCTGAGGTCATGTGATGGTTCATCTTGGTTGTCAACTGGACGACATCTGGAATCAACGAAAACCCAAGAAGCAGGGCACATCTGTGAGAGAGACTTGTCTTGATTGGATTCTCTGAAGCGGGAAGAACCACCCCAAATCCGGGCCACACCTTCTGGTGGCAGCCCACATAGAAGGACATAGAAGAAGGATGCCTTTGCTTCCTGTCTGCCCATCCTTACTCACTGGCTGTTCCCGAGGTATTCCTTCACTGGAACTGGGGCCAGCCTCTTCAGGATTCCAACCCAGACTGAAGACAAGCCTCTCTCTAGGACTTCCCTGTGACCCCAGCACCAGATTGGGACTTTTGAGACACCCAGTCTCCTGGACTGAACAACTACTGGATCCTCGGTTCACTTCAATTGCTGAAAATGCCCACTGAGTGGCTGGTGCCAACTCAGGCTGATTTTGAACACATCATTGTGTTTGGTTTTCACAACAGCACCAGGAAGTAGGATTACACCACTTTACAGTGAGAAAATTTGGGAATAGGGAAGACGAGAGGCTTTAGTCTTACTCATACCCCAGTGTACCCCTGGTTTCTGCTGCCCAGCAGCTCTAGCTCTTCACCATCACCACGCTCACGGACAAAAAACAGTGGGCAGCTGATAACCACCTGCTAAAGCACAGGATGGCACTGCCTCTGAGCTCAAACCACTGGCAAGGAGTTGCTCACTTCCAGCTGGCCTCCAGCTGAATGCCTCACTCAGGAAGCTGAGTACCAAAGGTGGCTTCCTACAACCCAGTCTCTAGACATGAATTTTTATTTTATTTTTTGGTTTTTCAAGACAGGGTTTCTCTGTGTAGCTTTGCGTCTTTCCTGGATCTCACTCTGTAGACCAGGCTGGCCTCGAACTCACAGAGATCCGCCTGTCTCTGCCTCCCGAGTGCTGGGATTAAAGGCGTGCACCACCAACGCCCGACTTTCTAGACATGAATTTAGAGAAGAAAAATACTCTATTATTCCAGTTCAAGGAAAAAGAAACTGATCAGAGGTATTGTGAATCATTCTGCTCTGTGGCTCAGGGTCGATTCTCAAGGGAAATGTGTGTGTGTATGTGTGTGTGTGTATGTGGTGTGTGTGTGTATGTATACATACACTGTTACATTAATTCAGTCTAAGCTTGACAGATCTTAACCCCAAAATTTCTAATATATATGTTTTTCAACATAAACATTAGTGCAAGGGGTTATCTTACCCAGTATTTTTAAAATGTGCACAGACTTAGCCACACAGAGTTAAGATAGCAAAAATAAAAAGTGTAAAATAACCTGAAATTTCAAACATGAATTCTGTGAAAATTATGCTCACACAGCCTCAAACTATTATGTGAACAAATACTTTTATTCAATTAAAGAAGGAATAAAGAAGGCCAGCAAGAGGGCTCAGCGGGTAAAGGGGTGTGCCAAGCAAGTCCAGAGGTCTGAGTGATCTCCAGCACCTACGAAAGGGCAGAAGGAGAAGATCAGCTCCACAAAGCTGTTCTCTGACCTCCACATCTGCACCATGGTACACAGCTGCTCCCTCCTCCCCTCCCACACACACTAATAAATAAATACATAGAAGGAAGACAAAAAGAAGGAAGAATTAAAAGTTATAGATCTGCATAAAAATTCTAATCCAATTCAGGCCAATATTAGCATGGCGATAGTTGATTTTAAATTTCTTTTGAAATTTCAAAATTTTATTATATGCATGCTTCTTTTTCCAATAAGAGGGATTACAAAAAGCATGATTTCCTCCTTTTCAAAACAAGAAAAATCCTGAAATTGACAATCATTTTTATTTATTTATTTTGCTGTAGGCCCTTGTGGCAGCAGGCAGGTATTCTACCACTGAGCTTCATTCCCAGACCTAAACTGGCGTCTTAAAATATCGACGACAACATCACCACTTGACATAAAACATGTGAACCCAACTCCCAAAGAGCTGACAGCCTTGAGGAAGTGACATGCACAAACATCTACATTTCGCGCTAATTATGGAGTTGAAGTCACAAGTCAACCGCTGTAACAGATTTCTATTGTTTATAAATTGTCTAGTTATTACAGTCTGAGTGTGAACTGTGCCCCATGGGCACCCGTGGTTGAACACTTGGTCTCCAACTAGGTGCAGTCTTTTGGGAGGTTCTGGAATCATAAAGTAAGCAGGACCTAAGTAGAGGAAGTAGATTGTCATGGGGCGGGTCTTATGTGCTATAGCAGAGCTTATGAGTGACAGCTTAGGTCCAGTTCTGGCCTGACCTCTTTATTTCCAGGCTGGTAGTTCTCTCTCCTTTACTGCTTTGTTTTATTTTAAAATGATGTGCATATGTGTGTGTGTGCACATGCATGTGAGTGCTGGCGCCCACGAACACCAGGAGGTGTCCAATCCCCTGGAGTTAGAGTGACAGGCAGTTGTTGTGAGCTGCCTGAGGAACTGTGGTCCTCTGCAGGAGTCCGAAGAAGTGCTCTGAACTGCTAAGCATCTCTCCCGGCCTGGTTGCTGGCTCTCTGTGGCCAGCACCTCGGCTCCTTCCCCACAGTCTGAATTACCCCTGCAGTTACATTCTCTCTACTAGGGCAGACTGCGCCCTCTCGACCTGTGAGACAAATTGATACGTTCTTCCGTAAGCCGCTTTTTGTCAGGTATTTCTTTGATCACAGTGATGATAAAGTAACACACCGGTCTGAGGCAGTGACAACAGCCTGGGTGAATTGACAGACATAGTGAAGGGCTGGCGGGCTCTGTGGAAGGTGCCCCAACCTGCCAGCCCTGCTTCCTCACATGCTCAGCCCTTGGGCTTGGTCTTGGGGAGAGGGAGACCCAGGTCAGCCTGGATCCTCCCGTTTCCTGGTAGCAGCTGCTGACCCGCCTTCTGGCCGGCACGCTAGTGTGTGGCTTAAGAACCAGGCGGTTTTACGTGCTCAGATGCAAAAAGTACCATTTTTCCCTTCCTTGAAATGAAGGCATTAGCAATGATGCTCATTAAAGTCAACTCAGACAGGATAATTAAAGGCAGAACTGGCTCGGCCTAAACACAGCTCTCCAGCTCCAAACACGCCGCCCAGCACCCCTGCCTCCCCACCTTTTTCCTCGCGATTTTTCCTAATTAGAGAAGTGGCCTGAGAGACAGAGGAGCTTTTGTTGTCTGGTCTTCATGAGTGTCTAAGAAGATTACACACAAAGCACCCTCTTCTACATCCCGGGTTCAGGAGCCCTGAAAGATGGTTGCACTGTGCATCATTCATTAGGGGCTATGAATCAAGCTTTGCTGCCTGGACCCACTGATGCACCCTTCTAAGCCACCTCAGTGTAGTACTCACTAACTAACGCTTACGGGCACATAGTGGGTGACTGGCATGGACGCTCAAGTCTCAGCTCTGTCACCTCCTCAGAAATACCAGACATCTGTCTCTAGGTCATAGCTAGCAATGTTACATGACTTAGCAGGAAAAGGAAGCCTCTGTGTTAGTTCCTTTTCTCCTGACTCTTCCGAGCCAAACCACCACCATCTTGGAGAGTTCAGCTGTGTCCACTTGCAAAAGATCATCCCAGCTGGGATTGGTGACGGTTTCTCCAGCCGCTCCAAACAATCTGTCACGTGCAATTTTGCTTGAATTACACCTGGCCTTGGGCTGGGGTAAGAGCATAAGGGCCGGGGAAGAGTGAGGCAGAGGCTCCATCCATGGAACCATGGGAAAGCTCTTGTTCCTGCTGAGTAGACTTTCCAGTGTGGCCCCTTTGCATCCGCACTCCCGTAGGTAACCCCCACCTATGCTGTGTAAGGAAGCCCAATAAACTCATTAGTGACCTGGAGTGGAACCATGCATGCATCTATTGGTCACTGGGACCTTAGGACGACTGGTAGACGTTGTTTACATCTCCCTCTAGGAAAAACTCTTAGAAATAGTGTGATAGAGTCCCCTGACAGAAAACAACTTCAGAGAGAAGGGTTTCTTTCGGCTTCAGGTTCCAAAGGGATGGAGTCCATCATGGTAATATGTAGGGAAGGAATGGCAAGAGCTGATCACACTGCATCCACGCATAGGTAGGAGAGGGAGGGTGGGGGAGATAGACAGATAGATAGATGGGAAGGAGGGCCAGGTTATAACCCCTTAAAGCCCGCCCCCAATGCTAGGGTTCCATAACCTCCCCAAACAGCACCACTATCTGGTGACCCAGTGTTCAATACCCTAGCCCATGGGGACATTTCTCATTCAAACTACCACACCTCCCAAAGCCAGATCTTAGGACAGATAAGACAACCTGGATAGCACAGTTACACACAGTTACACACTCTTCGGTCTCTCCAGTGAAATAAGACTTAATGCCACACCCAAAGTCCTTCCTGCCCCAGCAACCTCCTGCACACCATACAATGGGGTCACAGACTGGCCCAGTTGGGGCTGTCTGGTGATATGTGGGAAGTGTCATTTTTATACACAGTCATGAGTCACAGAACAACTGGACATAGTCTGTGAACTGTGCCCTCAGGTGACTTCAGCACTGTGTAGACCTCCCAGAGTATCTCCCAGAGAGGGAGACAGTGAGACCCAATCACTCAGCACCTCACTGATGCTCTCCAGGGGCGTGGTAAGCACCACATGGCTGAGGCTGCTGCCATCCGACACCACATGCTGTTTCATAGTAAGCTTTTTAATAGGTAGAAGGAACAAAGATTTGAAAGTACAGTAAATACATGAACCTATTCCATGTTATCATCACATCATCCCAGTTGTGATATATCCATGGCTACCACATCACTAAATCATTGCCATTTCTCCTTTTCTTTGTACTGCCAAGCAGGGTACCTCTGGCCACAGGGCTTTTTCCAGCTCCAGTATTACCATTTGGGGCCACTACCATCACATATGTGGTTGGTCTTCGGCAGGAACGACATTATTGGGTATACAATTATTGTGAATAGGGCTCCAACCAGCAACTATCTCCAGAGTTCATTTTCCCCTTTGTTTGTAACAAGAAAATCCTGAAGAGTTTACCTTTCCCATATTTCCTTGCAGTTAGGTATGGGCACGTGACTGTTTTCTGGCCACTGGGCATCCATAGAAATGATACTTGCAGTTCCCCAGGCACACTCTCAAAGGGAAAGCGTGCTTCCCTACCTGCATTATCTTTCCTGCTTTCTGAGGGTTCCGTGAACACATGATTAGAACAGCTGGAGCAGGGGCCACTACAGGGACCACATGTTGAGATCCATGGCACTACACAGCAACAGGAACCTGGGTCTCCCAAACCCCTTGGCTGTTAGATCTGTGCCTGTCCACTTACCCAGGAGGACAATGCATTGATATATAGTTTAACTTCTCGTGGATTCTGTCCCAGCAGCCAAACCTGTCTCTTAGCACAAGAGGACAGCTTCAGGATATTGAGAGACACAGTTGTAATAGTCACTATTGTTGATGCTATATGGGGAATGGGGAAGCCCGGGGTCAGTGTGTGCTGTTGACATGAGAACATCCATGTCAAGGACCCCAATACTTCAGACTCAAGGGAATCGGCAAAGCCTTCCCTGGGTCAGGCTCAGGGAATTGGCAAAGCCCTCCCTAGATCAGGCTCATGGAATTGGCAAATCCTTCCATAGGTTAGGCTCAGGGAATCAGCAAAGACTTCCCCTGCCTGGTCTGTGTGCAAATGTTGACCGAGTGTACAGAAAGCAGGAACCACAGCCTCCTCCTCCTGGATGTTTACAGCCTAAAATTGCTCCCCTACGGATTCCTCCCCCGAGACGAGCTAACTCCCTCTCCTGTATTGTACATATCAAATGTGCTAAGGTTCTGGGCTGTTGCGCAGTAGGTTGTAGGTGCCGCTCCATCAGAGCAAGCATAGCCTACTCGATTCCAGCTTTTCTGTATGTGTCTGTTGTTTTTCATTCCCACACCACCCACGTCAGGGTTCCAGAACTAAGCCATGCTGGAGGAAGTATCAATGGAGCCACAGTCCTCAATCTGTGGGTTGCGACCCCTTTGCGGGGGCGGGGGGGAATGACCCTTTCACAGGGGTCACGTAGCAGATATCCTGCATATCAAATATTTGCATTATAATTCATAACAGTAGTAAAATTACAGTTATGAAGTAACAATGAAACTAATTTTATGGTTTGAGGGGTCACCACAGCATGAGGAACTGTATTAAAGGGTCCCAGCATTAGGAAGGTTGAGAACCACTGGTCTACGGCTTGCCCACAGCAACTGCTGTAGAATGTAGTCCTCCCAGGAAGACAGCAGCATCTCCATTGGAGGAGCTGTGCCTGCTGGAAGACCCCGTCACAATCAGACGTGTGGACTGTTGATAGTTACTCATAGAAGGAGGGTCAATGATCCCTCACCTGAGAATCCAGACATGTCTCCCAACCATTTGTATGCAGTTCCATATGATTGCACATGGCTTTGGGGATGTCAGGAGGTGCTAGAGTATATAGGCTGGGGGAAGTTGATGCATCATCCATCCATGCAGCCATCATGCAGGCTGGGTGAAGACTTCCCAAAACCATGCTCATGCCAGTAACCCCTTAGCCCATGCTCTGTAAGTACACCCGATGGAGTCATTGGTTCATGATCGGACCCTAATTTGGGAGGGTGGATGGCATTTGCATCTCTTCACCCCATTAGCTAGATATTATTTGTCCTATTTTACAGATGGGGAAACTGAGGCTGGACAAGAAGGGTGACATTGACCTGTAGCTGATAGTTCTGTTAAGTAGGTTCCTACTTCAGGGTCAGTTCTTTCTCTTTCTACCTTTAAACTACTTCTGAGGACTTGCTATTTGTAAATTAATTCTGAGCAAAAACAGTGTCAGGGAGTAGACAGCTCTATTTTATTAAAACTAAATCTTGTTAAAGTTCAATTTTCAACTTTTATTAAACTAATTTTGCTTTCACAGCAAGCTTTTCTATTAAAAAAGAAGGAAAGGGAAAAATGTTGACCAAATATTTACATTTTAAGAGCCTGTATTTTTTTCAAAGATCCCTTTCAAAGGAGAAACAGAAGATTTTTTAATTCCAATTCTCCCTCCTTCCCTCCTTTCCTTGAACCAAGCATCTTCCTGCCGCATCCCTCAAACCCTGGAAGTACAGGCGTACAACCCTACACCAGGCTAGTTGTCTGTATGTTTGAGGTGCCGGGGCTTGAACCCAAGGCATGCTAGGCAAGCGTTGTACTAGTGAGCCACACACCTGGAATGCCTCTTATTCCAATTTTCTTTTCACTCAGTAACTATGCTTGTTTCCTCTGAATTTTACCATACAAAACTCAAATCCTTACATGTCATTGCTTGCTTAGAAGTCCCCAGGGGCTGGAGAGATGGCTCACTGGCTAAGAGTCCTGGCTGCTCTTGTAACGGACCTGGTTTCAGTTCCCAGCACCCACACAGTGGCTCACAAGTGTCTGTAACTCTGGTTCCAGGGGGATCTGACACCCTCATCTGGCCTCTGCACATAGCCACATGCAGATACAGGCATAAATGAATAAGAAAATAAATCTTTAAAAGAATAAATCCCCAGAGAATCAGAAGCAATGGAAGGATCCAGTACTGTCATGAATTAATAAATCAACATAATGAGAAGGAATGAAATCCCACTGTTCACAACATCATGGCTGGAACTGGAGTTCATTATGTTAAGTGAAATAAACCAGACCCAGAAAGACAAGGAACTGCATGATCTCACGCATGTGGAGAGTGTAAGACAGTTGATCTCACAGAAGTAAACAGTGGAACACTGTTTGCCAGGGGCTTGGCGAGCTGAGGGAGGGGGAGGGAAGGAAAAGGTCAGCCAGTGGGTGCTGTGTTAGGCTAGGTAGAATAAACAGGTTTGGTGTTCTGCGGCACAGTGGAGCGGCTATGGGCCATCGCAGTATACGTATATTCCCCGAAAAAGTTAAAATGAAGGGGTTGAGGAGATGGGTCCCAGGGTAAGAAGGCTTGCTGTGCAAGCGTGAGGACCCAAGTTTGCACCCTAAGCACCCACACAAAAAGTAGGGCATGACTGCATGTGTCTGTGACCCCAGCGTGGTGGGGAGTGGGGACAGGAGGATGGCTCGGGCTTACTGGCTGCCAGCCTAGTTCCAAGTTCAGTGAGAGGCTCTGTCTCAGGAAAGTAAGGTAGAGAGAGTGACAGAGCAGACACCTGATGTGTCCTTTGGCTTCTGTATCTATCCGTGCAGACACACACACACACCACAATTTAAAAAAATTAAAAAGAAAGGATTATGTTTTCACCCAAGAAGCTGCCACACCTTGACTGATTTGAACACAGCACGGCACGTATGAGCACCAGCATCACATGATACCGCCTAACGGTGCAGCTTTCATGTGTCAATTAAAAATAATACTACAAATTAAGGTGTATGCTGCTAGCTTTCTTATGTCAAAACAGAGCCAGTTACAAGACACAATGCAAGGCAAGATCCCATTTCCTTTTCTTCACTCAAAATATAGCACACCTAGGAGTCAGTTCAGTGAGGAAAATATATTAAGTATCTACATGAAGAAAAAGCTTACGGTGTCTAAGTTATACACAGGACACTAGAGTGTGCCTCTGGACAGGAAACCAGATCCACAAGGCGGTTAATCCTCCATTAACTGAATGCTAACACAGAGCATACGGCCTGTCGCAGTGGGCTGGCCCAAACCTGACAGAGGCACCCATTTCCCACGTATATACACCCATGTCAGAGAATTATAAAAAAAAAAATTGCAAATTCTAAAATAAGGGGCTAGAGAAAGGGCTCAGGGGTAAAGAGTACTTGCTCATCTTACAGAGAACTGAGTTCAGATGCAGCACCCATGCTGGGCGGCTCACAACAACCTGTAACTCTAGCTCCAGGGGACCAGGCACCCTCTTCTGACCTTCTTGGGCACCTCCGTGCATGTGTGTGGTCACACATAGAGATGTACACACACTCTCAAACAAATAATAAAGCAAACTTTTAAAACAAACAAAACATTCTAAAAGTAGAGCTCTGAAGATGGTTCAGAGGACCAGAGTTTGGATTCCCAGAACCCATGGAAATACCAGGTGGGTGTGGCAGCCCATCTATAGTTCAAGGCTCAGAAATCAGAGGCAGGAGACCCTCCAGAGCAATCTGGCTGTGGAGACTGACCATAGCAGAAAGCTCTGGGTTTGACTGAGAGACTCTGCCTCGGTGGTGGCGGATGATTTCTGACAGGGATCTTGTATATATGCGCGCGCGCGCGCGCGCGCACACACACACACACACACACACTGACATGCATTCGTATCACACACACTTTAAAAAATAAATTCTGAAAGAAGTAAGAAGGATGAGCCCCCCACTCCCACCCTGAGATACAAAACTATATTATAAAGTTTGGGCTATTAAAATAGCCACATTCCATGTGAATTGACTAATTGGATGAATGCAAATAAAACGTCCCAAAGCACAGGAGACAGCTGATAATGCAGCTTATTAAAATATTCAGCAGCCATCACACCAGCTCTGGAGGGCAACTGAGATGATGTAAGATTCACGGCTCATACTTCACCCAGGACAAAGTCCCGCAGGGTCAAAGAATGAACGGTAAGGATGAGCCTGTACAACAGTAAGACAAGCTGGGACAGACAACAGAAAAGGCTGGTCACATAGATTAATGCAAATGAAAGCCATCTGCACCCCCAAAAACTGCCACCAGCAAACTGGAAAAGTCTAATAACACACAAGGGAGAAATGGATCTAGTTCACTTCACAGGCAGATCTGACTTCCCTAAAACACAGAAGGGACAAAATAAAACGAAACAAAACCCAGCGATCATTGCTCAGTCATGGTTCCTATGGGTGCCACAAAAAAACCACCACCACCGCCACAACAACCAAACCCCAAAACCAACAACCCCCAATACCCCCCCCCAAAAAAAACAAACAAGCAAACACACCTCAAGAACCTTCTTGGGGATATACATGTGAAGCTTCTTCGGGACACTTACGTTTCAGTATCTCACAAATCTCTTTGTGAGATTTCAGTCTCACAAAGCATGTAATAGTATTACCTGGAGACATGTGGAGGCCAGAGTGCGGGAAACCAGGAGCATGAAACTGTACAACCTCCATAATAGTCAGTCTATCAACAGCCAAGGACCAACTGACCAGTGGCTTCCATTGCTAGTCACATGAATGTCTTTACATGCTTAGGGAGCGACACACAAAGTATCCGAACTTTCTTTTTGAAAAGATTGTGTGTGTGTGTGTGTGTGTGTGTGTGTGTGTGTGTGTGTGTGCGCGCACACGCGCGCACTCACAGGAGTAGGGGTGCAGGGGCCTGCAGAAGCCAGAAGAGGGTATTGGATCCTCTGGAGCTGGAGTTATGCTTTGTGAGCCACCATGTGGGTGCTGGGAACCAAACTTGGGTCCTCTCGAGGAGCAGCAAGGGCTTTTAGCTGCTGAGTCATCTCTCCAGCACAAACAGTTTTTTTTTTTTTTTTTTTCTGTGTTCCAGGGATTCAACTTGGGTCATCAGTCTTGGTGGCAGAGGCCTTCACCTGCTGAACCATCTTGTCAACCCTTAGTATTTTCCTGGAGGACAATTTACAAGATGCCTAGTGAATGCCTTAAACCCACAATAGTTCCAAACCCCATATTAAAACATGTTTTTTCCCCTATATATACACATACCTATGTTAAAAATTTAAATTTAGTACATTTGCAGGATTAAAACACAAAAAAATAAAACAACAATACACAGTAGTAAAATCTATTTAAAACATAGGAATTGTTTGCATCTGGAACTTTTCACTCAATATGTTTGGACCGAGGTAGACACACAGGTTATCCCCTTCTTTGGTCTCACTGGCCAAGCATAGTGTCATCCTTCTTTTCTGTTCCACTTTATTTCAGTGGGGCTAAGATTGCTGGTATGTTAACTCCGTTTTCCATTTCTATAACAAAAGAGTTGAGGCCAGGTGACTTTAAAAAAAATGTTCATTTAGTTCCTAGTTCTAGAGGCACAAAAGCAGGACACTGGCGAGGGAGGGTCACACAGGGGGAGTGTTTGCATGAGATCTCAGGGTGAGACGGGAGGCCAGGGGCACAGACCTGGGACCAGGCTCGTCTTTTTATTTGTTTGCTTTTTTTTAAAAAAATAACAACTCCATCTTGAGGGAGCTAACCATGGACCCAAGAGAGAGAGATTATTCCCTTCTAAGGACGACACAACAATGACTCAGCTACCTCTGTGATAGTCAGTCAGCTTTCTGCTGCTGTAACAAAAGACTTGAGAGAGATGAACTGATGTAGGAAAGGCTTTCTCTGGCCCATGGATTCAGAGGCTTCAGTCCACGGCTGGCCCTATGGTTGGCTTAACTGCATTTGGAACCACTATGAGATAGATAACCACTAGTGTATGGAGTGGAGGCAGCCGCTCACCTTATGGTGGCCAGGAAACAAAGAGAGAGCTCACTCTTAGAATAAAGCCTTTGTCTCCATACCCATTAGGCTACCAATCCACTCTGGGCTCATTCATTGGTGAGGTCAGAGCTCTCACAATCCAATCACCTCCTGAAGGACTCACCTCTGGACACTGCTGCACTGGTCATTGTGCCTTCACCTCAGGACCTCTCAGGAGACACCCAAGCTCCCAACTCTAACAGCCTCCCATTAACACTGCCCCACCAAGGACCTCACACAAGTCCTCTCAGGGCTGCCCTCAAGCTGTATGCCAGATGCAGCACCTGCTGGCTGTAGCACTTCCTACCTCTGCTGTGAGATCCAGAGCCACGGGAAGCCACCTCACAGCTCCTTCTCTGCATCAGAAGGAAGCCCGGGCTCCCCTTAAAGCCGTCTCCACCATACATCACCCAGATGCTTTAACTTGACAAAATAATGCGCCTGTTTGTTTAGGAGAATAAGCAGGCAAGGACAGCTAAAGGCATTTTCAAAAAGGAAAAATAACAAGAAAGCGATTTGAATCAAGAAGGAGAATTATGTAACGGCACGGCTGAGACACACTGGCAACAGTACAGATTTTGAAGAGCGGTCCCAGGACCAAACAGTTTCGCACACACCATGGGAGCAAAACAGATTGTTTAGCAAATGGAGCTGGGATGATTGGGCATTTGGAAGACCTTCAAGTCAGAACCTCTCCCTGGCCTTTATACCATAATAAATTATAGAATTAACAAAAGGTTGCAGGACTCGGATAGCTCAGTGGTAAAGTACTCCCCTAGCAGGCCAAAGCACTGTGTTTCACCACACACACACACACACACACACACACACACACACACACACACACGCAAACACACAAGTGATATACAAGTTAAATATAAAAATAAATGAAGCCTTTTATATTTTCCCTAAGCTTTTATAGCTTCAGAAAATGTGTATTGCTTTTGCAATTTTGTTAGGAAATAAACAATAAAAGTGGAAAAATAATAAAAGTAGAAAAAATAAATAAAGCTTTATACCAAGTAGGAGCACACACAGGAAAATGGTTAACAGCTATCAGATGCGGCTGGATTTTCTAAGCACACACAACAGCAATGAGAGAAACAGATCAACAAATGGAATTGGTTTAAAAATTCCAATATATGCCATAAAAATTGCAAGGCAAATAAAAAATGAAAAAAATTCCAACAAATATAACAAAAAGCGGCTGTTCTTTGGACATTAAAACACCTCGCAGATTAAGCTGGACACCGATAGTCCCAGCTACTTGAAAGGCTGAGGCATGAGGATGATTTGAGCTCAGGACTTTGAAAGAAGCCCGGGGGTGGGTGCGGGGTGGGTGCGGGGAGGAGAGGGGGCAGCACAGCAAGACCGCATTGTAAAGCAGTGAGAAAATACTAATGCTAAGGGTTGACAGAAGGGTGTCGTCGCCCCCCCCCCCCCCCCCCCCCCCCCCCCCCCCCCGTGAAGGCCTCTGCCGCCAAGGCTGACGACCTGAGTTCAATCCCTGGAACACACATACGTAGAAGGAGTGAACTGACTCTTAAAAGTTGTCCTCTGACCTCCACACCAACATGGCACCCCTCACATTCACAAAATAAATAAATAAAATGTCATTTCAAAGCAAAACAGACACTAAGTGTTCTGACTTTACACTCCAAAGGCAATTCAAAATGGTAGCGCCTCTGTCCAAGAACATGGCTGCCAGCCGTGGGCCGGAGCGATTACGGAAAGCATCCTTCCTGAGTTTGCGGCACCGAGCTGCCCTGCCACTAATGGTAATGAGAAAAATGTTGATGGCAGTGTAGAGCTGCAGGCCTTTCCATGAATTTAGAATGTTCTGGAGAAGGCACCGGGCGCATGGCCCAGGCTGCTAACTGTCTCATTTCTCTCTTAACAGTCTAGCCACAAAACTGATCCGAAATAAACATTCAGGGCACAGATGCTCATGGCAGTATTCTTCCTAACAACAAAAAGATTCCACCACAACCTTTATGATGTCCAAAGGAGGAGGACATTTATATCCAATAGGGGATATTACAAAGATGTTCCTTAATGCCACCCCTTCATCTCCCATCCCACCCTCCCCCCTCTCACACACACACAACAAACAGCGAAAGCTCAAAAAGACTAGGGGAAACCCACAATCATCTGAACCCTGCTCAGTAACCAGACTGTGAGTGTTGACACACTTGCTCGGACACTGCCGGGGGTGTGCTGTGGGACGACCTGAGTGAATTAGGCTGGCATTGTCAGAGGCAGGATTTTCAGCAAGGTCATTGATATGGTAGCCGTAGAGTCACATTGAGAACCATGGCAGGTGCTTGGGGCACACTTCAGTTTGAAAAGGAACAGCAACATTTTCCAGTTCTGTACATGGACAGGCCTGTTGGTATCAAGGGGGTACTTTCATATTTCCCTCTAACACTGTATAAGATGAGCTGAATGTATCCCTCACAGTCCATGTGTTGGAACATGAACCATGTTAGTGGTGTTCAGAGGTGAGGCCTTTGGAAGGAGCTCTAGCTTCATTTCTGCTGTCATGATAAAATACTCTGACAAAAGCAACTTAGGGGAGAAATGGGGGTTATTTCAGCTTGCAATTCCAGGTCATAGTCTACCATGATTGAGAAGCCAGGGCAGGAACTTAAAATATTAGTCTCATCACACCCACAGTCAAGAGCAGAAAGAAATGCATGCATGCTTGCTCTCTTGCTCTCTTGCTTGTGCTCTGCTTGATTTCTCCATTCTCAAACCTAGGGAATGGTGCCACCCACAGGGGGCTGAGTCTTCCCACATCACTTAATTTAATTAAGAGAATCCCTCCACAGAAATGCCCACAGTCTAACACAGTGTAGACAATCCCTCACTGATAGTCTCTTCTCAGGTGATTCCAGGCTGTGTCAAATTGACAGCAAAAGCTAACCAGCATAAGTCACTAGGGTTAGCTGAGATCATGAGGGAGGGGCTCTGTGGTGGCTTTAATGGCTTTCTAAGAAGAGGAAGAGTAGCCTAGGTAGCATGCTTATTTTATATGGGATGTCCTCCACTCATTAAGATGCAGCAAGGTTTTTGTTTTGTTTTGTTTTTTGTTTTTTTAACCAACTTCAGGGAGAGATTGACACCACATCCCTGGACTTCTCAGCCTCCAGAACAGAATGATAAACAAATCTCTATTCTTTGTAAACTACCTCGTCTCAGGTAATGTGTTGTAGCAACAAGAAATAGACTAAGACAAAACTAGACAAGCTTGTCATAGTGAAAACAAAGAAACTATAAAACACGACTGCGGTCCTGTCTAAGGGACTCACGAGCCACCACAAAGCTCCCACGGGCTTAAGGTAAGACCTAAGCACTGCTGAAAATAACTACAGCCAGTTGAAATATACCAGATATGTTTAATCCCGTGAGGTCCTAATGGTACTAAAGAGAGTACTCAGTGAGAACAAATGCCTGAGAACAAATCCATTATTTTGAAAACTGGTAGATAAAGAGGAAGAACTTAAAGAATTCCTGGGTGAGCAAATAGCTGCTGATGGAAATTCTCCTCTGTACTACCCCAGCTCTCAAGAAAAAGCAGATATCCAGCCTCATCATTTTATGAATCTCTGTTAAAGTCACACATAAGACCATCACGATCAATGTCGCTACCACAGAAAGAAACACATTTATTCTGTGGCTTCTGGTGGAGGGTGTCTCACTCCTCAACAGTATTCTTCCCCACCCCACCCCCCTTTCCTCAAACCAAACCTGAATGTCACCAGGCATTTACATCTACCCACCAATTACTGGACCGACAGGGCCAGAGGAGTGTATTAAATAATGCCACAGGAATGCAGCCATCAAGATCCAGATGGTGGGAAATGTAAGGGCAAATGACCAGGTTTCTTCAATAAATAAATTATAGGGCAAGCTAAGAGCATGGCTTGTGGGTAATGCATTGGAAGCCGTGGGTTCAATTCCTATCACGGCATAAACCACATGTGGTAGCTCACACCTGCTATCCCAGCATGTAAGAGGCAGAAGGCACTTCAAAATCATTCTTGGCTACATGGGGAATTTGAGGCCAACCTGGGCTACATAAGACCCTGTCTGAAAAGAAAAGAAAAGAAAAAATAATAACAATTATTATTATTAATTAGGTAAACTTGTATATCAACCACAGAGTTAATGGTCATTAACTATTCAACTTTTTACATGTAATAAGTGGTATTTTGGTGATTGAAAAATATACCTTTTACTTTTAATTATTTACACTGAATTCCCCCCAAAGCAATACATCTGTTGTTTCCAAAACAAAACAAAACAAAACAAAACAAAACAAAACAAAACAAAAACCAAAAACCAGGCAGCAAATAGGTAGCCACCAAGATTCTTCTATTTTTATTTCATTTAATTTTTTTAAAGATGTAAAACATGACTGTTCACAATTTGGTAATGGCCAACACTAAGTGGTTGTATGTGATTAAGTTTCCTGTTATTTGTTCTAAATTTTAATTTTTTTCAATGTTTAGATACTTTTCCACAATAAAAAAAAAAAGGCTGAAAAAATTTTAAATGAGATTCTCTCGCCTTGTTTAATGACATGAAGAAATATTCATGAAACAGCAAGAGTCAAAACAAAAACAAAACTCCACACCTAGAGTGTTGGTTGAGTCTTGTTCATCTGTAGAACCAGCTGTGAGGCCAGAAGCAGATTCATCATCACCGAAATGCCAATTGTATGGGGCTGTAACTCTGACTTCTCTCTCCTTTATGTCTTCTGTCTTGTGCAGTGAGTGGCCCTTATTTTGCCTTCCTAGAAATATATTTTTGAAAGCATTTAACTTGGCATTTGCCAGGACAAGCTCAGCTTTGTATTCACGGAGTGTTTATTTCTGCCTTGGCCCAGTCTCTTCCAACACTTTCCAGAATGGCTGTGAACCCAGAGAGTGGAGCTATGCAGAGAATCCCCAGATTCGATTGTATAAACAGCACATAATAGACCCTGAACAGAAGCACCTTTCTCAGGCCCAGGGAAGGGCAGTCTGTAATTCTTTACCCTCAGGGAACAATAACCAATAGAAAAAAACAAACAAAACCCCTTTGCACAGATGAGTGTAGTACCCACTCAGACAGGAAAAGCTGGATCCAGTTAGTCCAATGGGATGGACAGGGCTCAGGGATGGGTTGTGACCACAGTCGTGATGGACATAGCATCTGTGTCAGAATACACCAAATCCATAATGAGCATTCTGTCACATGGAAAGGATAATCCTCATAGCCCATCAATCCATGCTAGGAAGTATAATTCGGGCTATCAGAGGAGGCTGTGGGTAGTTGAAAGACAGCTTTGTGGTTATTGATACTTGTTGCTCTTGAATAAGATCCAAGTTCAGTTCCCAGTACCCACAACAGGTGGCTCATAACTGTCTGTAATTCCAGCTCCAGGAGATCCAATGTCCCTTTCTGACCTCCATGAGTACTGCACTCACATGCACATGCCCACACAAAGACACATAATTTAAAAGAAAGAAGTTTTTTTTTTTTCTTAAAAAAAAAAAAAAAAGAGGCCATGGGAAAGTAAAAGAATAAAAATGTCTCTGGAGGTATGGCCAGTATTCTTCCAAAAGGACAAAACAAATTTAAGATTCACACTGTTGGGCTGGTATACAGTTTGGTTGGTAGAGCAGTTACCTTGTATGTAGGAGGCATTGATTTGAGTCCCCAGCATCAGAAGAAAAAAATAAATTAATTTAAAAATCACTCTATTGAGAACCCCACATTAGTTACTTTTCTTAATGTGACCAAATACCTGACCGGAAACAACTTAAAGGAGGAAGGTTTTATTTTTGGCTCCCAGTTTGAAGGGGTTCAGTCCATCATGTCAAAAAAGGCATGGAGCAGGAGTGTGAGTGAGGAACTGGTAACATTGTATCCACAGCCATCAGGGGCTGGCCACATTGTATCCACAGCCATGAGGGACTGCTCACATTGTATTAACAGCAGTGGTGCTGGTCACATTGTGTCCATAGCAGTGAGGGGCTGGTCACATTGTATTCACAGCCAGGTAGCTGAAAGTAGACAGGAAGTGGGACTAAGCCTTTAGACCTCAAGGCCCGCCTCCAATGACCTGCTTTCTCTAGAAAGTCTCTATTCCTAAAGGTTCAAAACCTTCCAAAATAGCTGCACCAGCTTTGGCCCAAATGTTCAAAACACATGAACCAATGGGGACATTTCAGAGACAAATCACAACCAACTGGAAGCTTCCAGAAGAGTTTGCCATCTGTTCTGACAAATACCTACCCCTCCTACCTCGAGTCTTTTGTTTCTAATGAAACAGACATCCCTGGAATCCATGTCCCCTCCTCTTCTACTGTCACCCTGCTCCAGGGTAGTCACCTGGGCTTCGAAGCTGCCTCCATGTTTGCTAAAAGGTCATACCAACCAGGTCCTGTGAGCACACATGGAAAGAAAGATGATCTTTGCTGCTCTGAGGTGTTCTGTCCAGCAGAGAGAAGACAGGCCCCAGGTCTCCCTGCTGGGTGGACTCAGGGGATCTCCTTTGACCCCTCCCCCATCTCATCACATCCTCATTTGGTGGGGGGGGGTTGTAGGTGGGGTGTTTTAGTTCACGCCACCACTCTGGTTGTTTTTGTTTTTGTTTTTCCTAAGCTAAGGCAGTAAATAAGAAAAATTCCCATGGGAATCTGCCAGTCTCACCTTTAAGAGAGTGGCTCTCCAACACAACACATGCTGTTGAACAAAACAAGCCACTTCAGGGTTTTGGCAGTAGGACTGGGCCCTGAAAGACTGCACAGAGATGGGAACTGGCTGAGACCCAGAGCTGGCTTCCCATGCTGCCTTTCTCCCTGTTCAGTGACTTACTTCCCCAGATCTGGGCCATCGACTCACCTGCCCTGTCTGTCTCCATCACCAGAGGCGGCAGAGGCAAAGGGCAGGCTGGGTAAGGGACTCCCAGGTACCTGCTGCCTTTCCTGGGCTTAGTCCACAACTTGAGGCACTTCCATGCAAGGACTGGCTAGATGGTGTCCTGGTGGAGGACTCTGCTCTCTGAAGCCACCAAATCCATTATAACAGCCTGCACAGCATGAGGATGCTTTGAAGGCATTTTGGTGGGGGTGAGGTGGGGATTTCTCTACTTTGGAGAAGCCAGGGTAGACAACACACAGGTCTCTGGCAAAAGCATGCTCCATACAGAAGTTCCTTCCACCCTGCAAAGACTTGGGCTTTGCCTTGCCCTGGTCTCCCTCTACCCTATAACCAAGGAGCACTGAATTAACCTCTCAGGGGACTGGGATGGTGATGGCATGCAGCCGTGGGTATGGACCACCCTGGGCAAACATGAAGTCCCTGTTCTCTTGGTACCAAGGATTTGGGCTGGGATTTTTTTTCTTTTTCACATTCAAAATAACAAGGGAGTAAATTTGAGAACCTGCACAGTGAATTCCAAGCAAGTTCAAGAAAGAACTGAAGGTGAACTGTAGCTGGAGTTTTCCTGTGTCCACCCAGCTGCTGCAGCCACTCAGACCCAAGTAAACACACAGAGACTTCTATTACTTATAAACTGTATGGCCGTGGCAGGCTTGCTGCTATTTAGTTCTTATATCTTAAATTAACCCATTTTTTTTTATTAATCTATAAGTTGCCATGTGGCTTGTGGCTTACTGGTACTTTTACATCTTGCTTCCTCTGTGTCTGGCTGGCAACTCCTGACTCAGCCTTCCTGTCCCTAGCATTCCTCTCTCTCTGTCTCACCTATACTATCCTTCCTGCCTGGCTACTGACCAATCAGCATTTTATTTATCAACCAAATCAGAGCAACACATTCACAGCATACAGAGCAATATCCGCAGCACTTAAAACTCCAGTGAACATCAGGGGAGGGGAGGGATGGGGGCTGATACCTAAAGGGCCTGCCTGGAGATCCCAGCTGAGCAAGCACACACGGTGCAAACATTATCCACCCCGCCCCTTCTTCCTGACAGGGTCTTGTGTAGTCCAAACTCCCCATGTATTGGAGGATGACCTTGAACTCCTGATCCTCCTAACTGTTGGGATCCAGACTCCCACCACCACACCCTGTAGTGTGGAACGCTGGGGATGGAATCCAGAGCTTTGGCCATGTTAGGCAAATGCTCTACCCACTGAACTATACCCAGCCCTCAAAGTTAGTTTTGAATGAGCAAGTCCTAGACTAGATTGGCTCCCGGCACATAGTGGGAACGTGTGAGCTGCTCAGGTGGGAATCATGATAAAATCGGCCACGTACTCAACCCTCGCTGGGTGCCAGGCGTGGCAGACATTTGCACTCCCTTCCCTCATTTTACAACCACCACCGTACACATGACATTGAGTCTCTGAGCCGTAAGTCAGCACCCCCTCTAGCCTCCTTCCCTCCAGCAATCAGACCCAACCTCCAACCCAGCTTTTTAAACAGAACCAGCTGAGTCAGTGACTCTGGTCAGCAATGAAAACTCAGCATTCTCCTGTCATTGCTCTAACGTATAAGGCCCTTTCATATTGGCCCCTTTTATCTCTGATTGGAGGCGGGGCAAACCTGCACATATTTAACTTTCAGTCATTCAAAGGAACAGAGGACCGAAGAGAAGAGTCTGTATTAAATCAGGCACAATAAGAGGAAACGGATTTAACAAAATATTATGGTAAGAGCTTCAGGTTTCTATAAATCACTCCCATTGAGCTCTGAAATCCCCAAATTACTATTGTTGTGCTATTTAATATTCCCCATCCGTAACAGTCGATGAAAATGCAAAACCCAGCCAAACACGGAGTTGGAAAACTTCTTTAACTCAATTTGGACTTTGCATTACTGAAACAACAAGAAAAAAAAAAAACAACCCAAAAAACAAAAAACAAGACACAGCCAACACAGAAGGGGGTAAAAAAAAAATCAAAACCTTGCAGGATTTAACAAATTTCCGTACAAATCACGAACCGGATCCTTCCGAACAGTTAAGAGGCCTGAGCAGAAGGAGCACCGTCCAAGTCAAGTCGCCCAGAGTTTTCCCTCGGCAAAAATGGCCTTGTGGCTCCCTCGTCAGAACCGGAGCCAGAGTGGAAATTGGTGTGAAAATTAGTGAGCGCAGATGAGGAGCAGACGGGCCGCAGGACGGGGAGGAGAGAAACCGGAAGGCAGCCTTCCCCGTGTATTTGCAATAATAACCAAAGCAGAACCAGCTGCAGCCTGGCACCGCGCACCTCGCCCCCGTGCCGCGCAGGCTGCTGTTCAAAGGACCAAGTGAGTGGATGGTTAGGTGCAGTTTCACGCCTCGCTGCACAGCTAAATAAAAGGAAATATACATACATACATACATACATATATTAAGTGTAACTGAAGTTCTGTAGCACCGACAGGCTTTTTCTTTTTGTTGGCCTGGAGGTTCCAGTTATTTCAAAAGCCAAACATCTTTGAGTTAGGAGAGGTTTTTACTACAGGCCAAGGACCACCGAAGTAACATTAAAGGCTGCTTTCTGTTATTGCAGGAGCATCCAAGGACACCCTCGACTCTTAAGCGCCTGTGCAAACTCTGCTTAACACCAGAGATATGCAAATGAATTTTCTTTTGCTCCAGCTGTGAGGTTAGGTGGATTGGGTAGGAGGTGTGTGTGTGTGGGGGGGGTAGGGGTGTGGGGGGTAGGGGGTAGGGTGTGGAGTGGGTGCTGGGAGCTAGAAGGGGAACAAAGGCAGGAAAGGAAGCCGGAACAAAAGTAATGCATGAGTTCAGCACCTACTGTATACTAGGCTCCATTCTGAGTGCTTTATAAACACTCATTGACCTATGACCCTAGGCAGTGGCTGGTGTTACTGCCTCTGGTTTATAGCGAGGGAACTGAGGTAGAAGTGAATTGTCTCACAGAAGGTCACAGAGACAAGAGACAAGTGATTGAGCACCAGGGACCCACAATCCCTGGGGATGCCTTCTACATGTGTGCTGGCCCCCACTGGCTAAGCCCCCCACCCGCGCCACAGTGTAAACACAGGGGGTCTGGATGGAGCAGACATCTCGTTTATAAACAAGCAAGAGCTCAAACATCTGGCCTTTCCTCAGCAGCACAGACACTGTGCAGGTACTGGCCCTTTGGCCTGCTAGGTCCACAGAGCATAAATTCCCGGAGCTCCTCCTCCTTCCATACCAGCCTGGGGGTGCCTGAGACCCCAGGTGAGGGGCAACTTCAGTAACATAGGTGGAGGAGGGTCTGGTTCTCATTATTGTGTCCTTTGGTTTGGGGGTCCCCCCCCTCTTTTCTGAGACAGTGTTTCATTCTCCAGGCTAGCCTTAAATACACTATGTAGCCCCAGCTGGCTTCATACTTGCCATTCTCCTGCCTCACCCCCCCCCCAGGATTGCAGCCCCAGGTCAACCTGCCCATTGGCCATCTTCACTCATTACAAATTGAAAAATGATTTAAATGCTGTCAGCGTGCGCATACACGTGTGCAAGATGACTGGAGAGGTGAGAGGACAACTGGTAGGGCTGGTTTCCTCTGCCCACCTTCAGAGGATCAGAGGAATTGAACTCCGGCCATCAGGCTGGTGTGGCAAGCACCTACCCTTACCATTGAGCCATCCTGCCTACCCCCATCTTTACCATTTTAAAGCGTGCATGTCAACATTTACATAATTGTGCCACCTTCACCACCATCATCTCTAGAACCTTCTCATCCTTCCACAGGCTAAACTACCTTCATCAAACATATTCCCCTCCCCCCCACTGACAGCCAGCAGGCTCTCTTCTGTCTCTCCCCCTTTGCTGCCTGTAAGCAGAGTCACACAACATTGGCCTTTCTGTGACTTTCTTCCTCAGCACAATGTCCTCAAGTTCCTCCTTGTAGCAGGTGTAGGACTTTCTTTCCTTGTTCAGGCCTCAGTAATATGCCACAGCATGGACATACCACTGCCCAAAAACACCGTAATCTATGCCTGCCCATCTGGTGAGACTCCTCTGGAAGCTTCCATCATGTGCTCTGAAGACACAGCAGATATCTTCTTCCTGATACGACACACATGATTACAAACACATCACTATTCTTAGAGCACTGTTTTCAGGGTACCCATGACGGCTGTGGCTGTAGAAATGGCAGGGTCCTGGGCTTCTAGAACATCCTAGTTCAACCTTTAAAAAACCATCCACACCTAGATTTTTTTTCTTGGTGTGTGTTATATACATGTGTTTAAGGTGTGTGTAGGTGTTCATGTGTGCCCACACATGTGGAAGCCGGAGGTCAACCTTGGCTGTCATCCCTCTGGCATCATCTAAACCCACAAGGAATCCACCCGTCCCCACCTCCCCAGCACAGGTGAAGAGGTGGCATTGAGTAGGGATCTAAAGATATCATTAGACTTAAGAGCAAATCCAAGGTCCAGCCATATGGGGAACATGGGTCTTACTAAGTGCCCCTGACCCCACGGTGTCAAAAGCCAAGGCACCTCACCCCACAGCCTTGTGCAGAGTGTGCATTGAGCCAGCTGGGGAACACTGGGGACCTCCATCCTGGTTGTTAATCAGGACCCTGGTGGGTGCTGACTTCCAAGAGAGGCTGCGTGAACTCTGAGATGTACAGAATCTGGGGTCTGGGAATCCCAGGCTGGCATTAACCCTTTGGTTGCAAGGCTGAGGCTCTCTTTAGCTTGACTGGACTCCCTGGGCTCCTCTGGAGACAAGAAAGAGTTAAATGGTGCATCTGTTTTCTCTGTCAGAAGGTCAGGAACCCAGGCATGGTTTAAAAGCATTCTTCATACAGCGGCAGATAACCCCTCGACACAGGCCCTTGGCAAGCTGTGGGGCTTTCCTGTGGGTATGGAGGAAAGGGAAGGCCTCTGCCCCAGGCCAAGGCAAGACCACCTCAGGGTATGCAAGAGGAAGAGGCCCTCTCTGGCCTTGGTGTCATTTCTGGTCCCTTTGAAAAGACTCTAGAATGTTCTGGGCCCTTTGGAGCTCTCTGTCCCTGGTGGCATTCACATTCTATTTGGGATTGGGAGGTGGGCTAGGGCTAACATGACAGGTCTATATGTAATAAATATGTAGATTATCGAGTTGGAAGGCAGTGAGTAGCAGGAGGGATTTGAGAGCCGGAAGCAGGATGATTCATGACAGTAAATTATCAGCTAGTGACCCATGGGAGTCTCTGCAATGCGCACCTCAGTTGACAAAACACAGAAAGGCCTTAGTGAAGACGGCTATCAGCCTGGGACCCTCACAGAAGACATCTTATCCACATCGCCCCATGCCCCATCCTCCTCCTCTGCTCCTTCCCATCCTGATCATGCAGCATTAATCATCCCCACAAATCCCATGCAAGCGACACTGACCTGCCATCCCAGCCGTGAATCTTAGCATCTGGACCTAAAGTCACTGCACCAACACCAGCAGTCACCAAGAGTCACCAAGGGCTTCCGAATGCCTCTCCAATCTCCCTTCTCTACTTGGCCTCTGTCTCTACTTCTTTAAAATGGGAATGCCGGGCGGTGGTGGCGCACGCCTTTAATCCCAGCACTCAGGAGGCAGAGGCAGGCGGATCTCTGTGAGTTCGAGGCCAGCCTGGGCTACCAAGTGAGTTCCAGGAAAGGCGCAAAGCTACACAAGAGAAACCCTGTCTCGAAAAACCAAAAGAAAAAAAATAAAATGGGAACTAACAGGACTCATAGGGCAGGGCATTGGTTTGTTCTCCGTTGCTATAATAAATTACCTGGGTATTTTATAAAGAAAAGAGGTTCTTTAGTTCTTGAGTCCAAAGCATGATGCCAAACCGGGGACCAATGGCTGAGGTGCCTATTTAACATATCAAAGCAGACCTGGCCTAGGTTCTCCCAGCATCCCTCAGTCCTTGCCTGGCACAGGGTCCTCCTGACTGCCATACCCCGCCCCACCCTAAGCTTCTCCAGCCTAGGGGCTGGGCTGCCCTTCCTCTATCTCCCCTTTCCCATAGATTCCAGCCATTTTGGCTATGCCAGTCTCTTGGCTTCCCATCTTGGTTGGCAGTTCATCTCTCCTCTCCTCTCCACCTTCTCCTCACATGGCCCACCTCAGTCTGGCCATGTTCACTCTGGACGCTCCCAGATGTTCCTGCCTCTGGCTATGCTCTCCCTTTTATCTACAATAAACCTTCTCCTCCACCATACATAGGAGCAGTCATGTCCTTCCTTTTATTTCTTGTTTTTCATTCATCTGGTGCCGAAACCCTGGACCAGTCATGTCCTTCTTTTTTTTTTAATTTCTTACTTTCATTCAAATGCTAGTTTGGCTTCAGGGAGGAGCTCAGAGTGGGTATGATTACCCAGGTGGGAGCACACGTAAGTAAGAGTGCTAACACAGCTAGGCGGGGAGCCAGAGGGTGAGGAGGGGCTTTCCTGACATCTACTCTTGAGGACCTAACTCAAGGTCCCATGAGAACCACCTAATCCCTTCCAAAGGTACAAACTCCCAGGGTCTATCTAGACTCAATCTTCAGTACTGCCGTCTGGAGGCCCCAGCTTCCAGCAGGGGAATCCTTGGTGGACACGCTCGCCATTTGCAACATGTGGGCAGGAAGAGAGGAACTGATGTCTGCAGTGCTCAGAACCATTTTCCAGCCGCCAGTCGCAATTCGGCTAGCTTTCCCACTTGCCGTGATATCACCGCTCGACTGCTTGTTTTCTTTAGTTTCTCTTCTCTATCTGTCTGTCTATCTATCTGTCTGTCTGTCTATCTATCTATCTATCTATCTATCTATCTATCTATCTATCTATCTATCATCTACTTGTTTTGTGTTTACACAAGCCACGGTGCATGTGTGGAGGTCCAGTTCTCTCCTTCCACCCTGGAGATCCTAGGCATAGAATTCAGGTCTTCTGGCTTGGTGAGGCATGCCTTTGCCAGCTGAGCCACCCTGCCAGCTCTGTGTGATTTTCTAAGATTGACTTGAGTCTCTAAGGCTTTCACAGGAGAGGGAACTAAACTTTCACCCCTTGGCTCTGGGGGATGGAGGCACAGAGGCCATGCCTGGGCACCCCACGCTTAGTGCTCTCTATGGGGCAGGGCAGCACTGTCCTCCCCAGATGCAGGAGTCAGGATGTAAGCTCTCACTAGGCTAAGCAGACAGCTGCTTCTAGAGGGATCATCATCACCTCCAGTCCATCCATCCATCCACCCCTGCACACGTCTATCCTTGAACCATCTATCTTCCTTCTATCATTTGTCTATATATCATCTATCAATCATCTATCTATCTATCTATCTATCATCTATCTATCATCTATCTATCTATCTATCTATCTACCTATCTATCTATCCATCCATCCATCTAATCTATTATTTATCTATATCTATCTACCTCCTTATGTATCTTCCAGTTATCTACCTTCCATCCATCATCCTCTACATCTATCAGTCGATCTTCTATCATCTGTCTATACCTATCATCTATCTATTGTCTATGTATGCATCTGTAAGTATCTTCATATGCACCCCCTTTCATCCCTCCACCCTGCAGGGCACACCAAGACCTAGAAACTCATACAAAGGTGAGTGGAGACACAAGGCCTAAGCTCCGGGTGAGCCAGGGTCCCCTTTTGCACATCCCTCCCCTCATGGGGAGCTGGCCCACTGCTCACAAGCAGGATCCTTCCCTGGGTGAGGAGCTAGACATGCACACCTGCTGCCCCTGCCTGTGGGGAGACCCTCTCACCCTGGCAGCACTAAGTGGCAAACATTGCCAGATCTTGGCTGGAGGCTGGGGCCCCGGTGGTGATGTCACTGTTGAGGAGGGGTTGTCAGAGAGAACGGCAGAAGGAGGTCACACTTGTGCTCAGCTGTGAAGGATGTCTGGGAATCCTGCAGGCCTCTCCAAGGTCCACTTGTGAGTGCCAAAACTACACCCTCCCACACACTTTCTGATTCCTGCCAGGGCCCCAGATCTCTTACTGTTGACTTAATATTACTCTTCAAATTGACCCATGTTTTTTTACTTAGAGTTATTTTAAAAAGTAAATGTTACACACTTTGGAATACAGAAAACCAGTTCTCCTTGCCCAAAATAGAAAGAGACTCCAAAAATAAACACAAGGGAGGGAATTTATTGAATTACAACCAGATATGGCAATATGCTGGAGGGCTGGCATGAGAAGCCTGCTCTATGTGTCAGGGATAGGGAAATCAGCAAGTGTCCCCCCAGCCTCCAGGGCATACTTGCCTTAGTGTGGGCCTCTCCGCACTGCTGAGAAAGAATTGAAAAGGAGTTGATTCCACTTGCAGCCCAAGTTCTGAGGTGTGGTGAGTGCCCCAGGAGGAGGTAGAAGGTACTGGGGTAGGTATGACTGGAACTGTCACAGGGTAGTGAATGGGAGGATACTATTCACTCCATAGCCTCCATTTCCTGGGGGCTTCAAGTTGCCTCTCTCCTTTCCCAGGATCTTCAGAGGAGGCCACACTTTGCTCACACCCACACCTCCCTGCACTTGTCCTTCTGACCTTGGATCGAGGAGTGCTGAGTTTGGGGTGCACCTGAGGTTGGCCACACATAGTCTGCACCATCCTGCCTGCTCCCCAGGAGAGGCAGGCAGAGGACTGAGCATGAATGATAAGTTGTGGAGCCTATGGTTCCTCTTGGTGTATGCTGGGATGGGAAGGGGTAGGACCATTTAATATGTAAAATTTCAGAAGGTTTAAGAGTGCTTCTTGGCCTTGCAGAGGTCCTAAGTTTAGTCCCCAACATTCATACTGGGTAGCCAACACTGTGGTCAGGTAACTCCAGCTTCTAGGGATCTGGTGCCCCCTTCTGGCCTTCAAGGGCACCAGCACTCAAGTGCACATACCCACACACAAGACACCCACACATACATTAAAATTTAAAAATAAAATCAATCTTTAAAAAGCCCAAAGCTATCACCCTCCAGACACTGGCAGCCTCCCCCTTCTCTTCCTCTATATCTAACTGTGTCGAGTATTTTGCCTTATGGGGACCAGCTTGTGTCTTGAGCCACTGGCTCCTTTTATGTAGCACTATGTCCTCAAGGCTCATCCGCACTGTGGCATGTGTCAGAACGTTCTTTTTGTTCTTTTGAGAAAGGGACTGGCTATATTGTCCCCTGCTGGCCTCTAACCCCTGAGCTCAGTTGATCCTCTGCCTCAGCCTCCTGAGTGGCTAGTGCCACAACCTCACATCATTCTGTGGTTTTCCTTCTTAAGGCTGAATAATATCCTGTTTGAATGCAAAGGCCACGCTTTGCTTACCTCATCTGCTGATGGACACTTTGCCGGCCCCATCTGCAGGCCATTGGGATTAACATGCTATGAATCTACAAGTACAAAAGTCTGTTCGAGTTTCTGCTTTCAATTCTTTCAGGCACACGTCTATGGATGGGTAAAACCCTCCTTTATTTTTCCCATGTGCATGTGTGTAATGGTGTTCGTGTAAGAGCATGGCGTGGGTATGCACACACATGTGGCATGTGTGTGTAGAGGACAGAGGTTGGCACGGCTGTCTTCCTCAATCTCTTTCCACTTTATATATTGAGGCCAGGTCTCTCACTGAGCCCAAAGTGCATTGATTTGGCTAGTCTGGCTAGCCAGCTTGCTCCAGAGATCTGCTGTCCCTGCCTCACCAGAGCTGGGATGCAGGCAGGTTGCCATGCCTACACAGAGCTGGGATGCAGGCAGGTTGCCATGCCTGCCTGGCATTTATGTGAGTCCTGGGGATCTGAACTCTGGTCTTCACATTTGTCATGGCAAGTACGTTACTCACAAGCCATCTCCCCAGACTATAGAAATAATTGTCAATGTAAACTCCAGTTGATTGATTCCTTTTCTGGTAGGGGAGCAGGGATGGGGACTGAGCCTAGGTGTCATGCATGCAAGGTCAGTGCTCTACCACTGAGCCCCAACCCGATCCTCCTATTTGCAACATCATTAGAAAGACCTCATGACCTCTGGGACATTGCCCAAGGAATGGGGTCCCTTCATTCGTCTCTTACCTATTCCTGCTGGTCTATCTGGGTAGTGTTCACAGCTTAGCTTCACTCTGAGGAACAACCATGTCTCCTAACTGTGGGAATTGAATCTAAGACCTTTTGGATACCAAAACTGGAGGATGCTAAAGTCCCTTGTGTAAATGGTACAGTTTTAAATGTAACCTACACAAGCCTCTTGTGTACTTTAAATCATCTCACGGCTTACAATACAAGGTCAACGCTAAGTAGACAGTTGTTACACTGTATTGTTTAGGGAATAATGGTGGGGGTGGGGAAAGGTCTGTGTATGTTTTGTACAAACGCAATCTTTCCCTGCCAAATATTTTCAACCTGCGGTTGGTGGATTCCACAGATTTGGACCACACAGATATGAAGAATCAACTTTATTATTTTTATAAGCCTTGCTATATTACAAAAAAGACCATAAAAAAACATATGCTGAAGGCCAAAATCCAGGTTGTGTGAGAGTGTCAGCCCCAGGAGCAGGTGTGAGCTGAAGAAGAAAGGGGCAAGCATGGCCTTGGCCTTGAAAGAGAGGCCCAGTCAGGCTGCTCTACCCGAGTGCAAGGCTGCCAACTGAGCACCAGCCTTGGAGATCAGCATTCCAGCCAGTCCTCATAAGGTTATGTCCTCTCAGGGGTCCTGTTCTATCAACAGAGGCACCCAGCCAACCATCTTCTGGGTGAGCTGCTTGCAGCTGGTGAAACCAGAGTCAGTCATGGGGAGAAGGTGGGACATCTTCACTGAGGGTCCCAAGGGCTGTGTGGACATATCCTCAGTGATCCATCCAACTATCCCACCATACAGAGGCCCAAGGGGAACATCTGTCACAGTAACATGATTTTTTTTAAGAAGGGAAGAGATATAATTTATTTCTTTTTTTTTCCTAACATAATATTTTTATTGGTTATTTGGGAATTTCCCATCATGCACCTGGCTCACACTCCCTTCCCAATCCTCCCAGGTCTGGCCCCCAACCCTTGTGACCCTTCCCCCACCAAAAGGAGGAGGAGGAGAAAACAACAAAACAAACAAACAAAACCAAGACCAACCTGTGATGCCCATAGACTCACTGGAGCAAGGTCAAGCTCCCAGTGGTCCTTACCCAGCTGCACCGCTGTCAGAAGCCATCAATTGTGGAGAGCCACACCTCAGCATCCTGATGGTAATTTTAAGGGTTCTCTTCAATGGCGTTCTGTCTCGGCTGTTACTTTTTGGGGAGGGTTAGTAGGGTAGGGGTGGGGGTTGTCACACAAGCCTACGATGTCCCTCTTTCTCAATTGTGAGTCTGCAGTCATCGATATCACTGCCAAAGCAGATTCCTTGCTTGCCCTTTACAGACAGCGGGAGCATGGATCATGGATGTCCACACTGTTTCTAGCCTCAGCACGTGCCATGGACCTCAGTGTGGTCTTTGGTGGCAGTATAGACCACGGATATCCACCTGGTCCTCTGCTGCAGCACAGGCCATTAACATGGCCTCCAGGGCAACACAGGCCATGGACAACATGGTCCTGGATGGTAGCCTGGTCCAAAGACATCAACACAGCTCCAGGCAGCGGCATAGACCACAAACATCCACATGGTCTTTGGTGGTAACACAGGCCATGGACATTAGCACAGCCTCTGACTGCAGTAGGACCGTGGACCCGAACATGGCCCTAGAGTAACATGACTTTCTTCTTGGCAGTGTCTCATTCCAACCATCGTAATATGGCCCACTCACTTTTAAATGCTTCCACTCCATTTAAAATAGAAGAGTGCAAGTGATTGCCCCAGCCGACCAGTCTCTTTAAATTCCAAGTGCCTCATCCTTTCCATATCCGGGGCATGCTACATCTGCCTGACAAATAGGGAGCAGCTGTTGGGCTCAACTCATAAATGAATGGAAAGTCCTGGTCCATCAACATCTGGTTCAGCCATTCTCCGAGGCCCCTCCTCTGGACTGTGGCTTGCTTTGAGCTGACCGGCCAAGGTTTGTGTCCACCTCCCAGGGCAGCTACTCTGAGCTTTTGTCTTTGTCTTTTCTGTCCCTATGTTCTTCTTCAGCCAAGACATAGTTATCTGTGGGCATGCGCAGTATGCAGGCCTGGCCTGTAGGAATCCAGAGCCTGGCAAACCCAGCCACCCAGTAACAGCAGTTGTTTTCACTCTAAAGACAGCCTAGAATTAAAAAGGAAGAGGTGGGCAGTGGCTGAGATGTAGCCCAGTTTGTAGAGTGCTTGCCTGGTTGACACAAAGCCCTGGATTCCATCCCCAACAGTACATTAACCAGGTGTGGTGGCACATGTTTGTAAGCCCAGCCTTTAAGAGAGCAGGAGTTCCAGGTTATCCTGGGCTACGTAGTGATTTTGAGGCCAATTTAACTTACTTGAAGATCTCGCTCAAAAAGATAAACAAAGGAACAGAAGTTAGTCTAGAGTTGTTCGAAATGCATTGAGCCAGACAGCATCCTCAGCCTGAGAAGATGTCCCATCCCCTATTCAAATGTAAAGCCTGCTTGTGCTGCAGAAGGCATGAGCTGACAGTGTGGAGCTGAGGACAACAGTGGAGAGACAAGAAGGCCCAAATCTAAGCTGATGAAAAGCCAGAGTGTAGTCCATAACATGGAGATGGATGGAAACTCAGAAGCTTCCCCAGTATTCTGAACAGATGTGTATTAGTCAGGATTCTCTAGGGGAACATGTCTTAGTCAGGGTTTCTATTGCTGTGAAGAGACACCATGACCACAGCAACTCTTGCCCACTGTCATCATGTCAGGAAGCATGGCCATACTCAGGCAGACATGGTGCTGGAGAGGTAGCTGAGAGTTCTACATCTGGATCTGCAGGCAGCAGGAAGAGAGTCCATCCCCTGTGACATACTTCCTCCTTAAGACCACACCTCCAAAAGTGCCACTCCCATGAGTCTATGGGGGGTAGTTTCATTCAAACCACCACAGAACAGATAGAATGAATCTACATACAGATATAGAAAGGGGATTTATTAGTGTAGCCCCTACAGGCTGTGGTCCAGCTAATCCAACAAAGGCTGTTTACCATGGCTGGTCCAAGAATCCAGTAGTTGTTCAGTCCATGAGGCTGGATGTTTCATTTGGTCTTCAGTATATGTCAGAATCCCAAAGATAGGCTCTAATGCCAATGAAGGGATGGACTCGCCAGTGAGAGAAAGCAGAAAGCTTTCTTCTTACATGTCCTTTATACAAGCTGCCACCAGAGAGTGTGGCCCAGATTAAAGGTTTATCTTCCCACCTTAAAAGATTTGGATTAAAAGTGGGTCATCCCACTTCAAATAATTTAATTAAGGAAAAAAAGCTCTCACAGGTGTACCTAGCCACTCAGATTTTAGTTAATTCCAGATGTCAAATTGACAACCAAGAATAGTCATTGCAAGCTGCTTACCTGGAAATATCTAGACCCCCCACAGAATGTAGTAGCTTTTGATCAGGTCACTGAACTTGCACAAAAGTGCTGGAGAGAGAGGAGGGGGAGGCTGTGTGGGAAGAGCTTGAAGGACACAGCTGGTCCATGTGATCTTCAGGAACCCAACCACGGTCTCTATGTCAGGCTCCTGATGCTGATTACAGGTAGACAAGGGTGTGCAGAAGGTCTAAGGCAGTGGTTCTCAACCTTCTTCATGCTGTGACCCTTTAATACAATTCCTCATGTTGTGGCGACTCCAACCATAAAAATATTTTGTTGCTACTTCATAATGTAATGTTGCTGCTGTTATGAATTGCAATGTAAATATTTGTGTTTTCTGATGATCTTAGGTGACCCCTGTGAAAAGATCATTTGACCCCCAAAGGGGTCATGACCTACAGGTCGAGAACCACTGGTCTAAAGGCATCAAATTACAGGTGCTTGGCACACTTGGACCCACTCGAAAATGTTTGTCTCGGGTGAAACATGTAATTAATCTACAGTATTTTCCGGTGTGTCTGATGACCAGCCAGCTAATGATTATACATTAGAAAGTGTGAGGTGTCCATATTGACCATGTTTACTGGCAGTGTAACCATAGTGACCATTCAAGGGACACTTTGATGCTAAGTGCTCATGACACATGGTGAGTACTAAGCTTCACAGCACCCTGGTGTGACTATGCACCTCCAAATTCATGCACTGGAAATGCAATCCTTAATGCAACAGCACTGAGAGGTGAGGCCTTTGAGAGATGTGAGATGGGGGGGGGATCCTACCCTTGTAACAGATCAGTGCAGTTATTAGAGACTTAGTTGTAAGTTCCTGACATAAAGGATGAGTTGGGCCTCATTTTCCTCTCTGTCTCATGAGCAAAGCTCTCTGCCTTGCTCAGATTCAGCACAAAGGTCCTCACTGGATGTTGGTCTCACACTCTGAATTCATGGTCTCCAGAATCATGAGACATTTGTTTTTGTTTTAAATAATTTACCCATCCTGCATTATTCTTTGATAGCCATGGAAAGGAGACCAGACACTCTTAGAGGCGTTTGTTACTGTCACCACATTCTACATGGCAAACTTGAGGCTCAGGCCAGTCCTGTGCCTCACCTCAGGTCACACAGCTTCTCAACAGGAGAGCTGGCATGAGTCCCTACTCACAAGCCAGTGCTGTTTCTCATCTGTCTTCAGTTGTTTCTTTCTGGCCTGCCCAGGCACAGGCTGATTAGCAATACATAAAACCTTACTGGAGCAGGACCCCAGGACTGCTGCTGTCTGGTACCCCAGGGAGGCTATGTGTCTATTTACATAAAAACAAGCACCCCTAGATGGGGCTGGGGAGAGAGAGTTCAGCCAGCAAAGCAAGCATGAGGACCTGAGTTCAGTTCCTCAGAATTCACCTCAGATGTGGTGAACCCAACTTTGTAATCCCAGTGCTGGGAAGATGGATGGAGACAGGTGGATCCCTGGAGCTCAGAGTCTAGCCGGTCCTGTCTACTTGGAAAGTTCTAGGTTAGTGAGAGTCTATTTCAAAAAACGTAGACAGCATCTTAGTACACATATCTGACCTCCACAGATATGTGCACATATGTATACACATATAATTTACAGGTAAACGCACACACAGACACCAACACAGACACACGCATACAAAGCCACCAAGTACCTTGAAGTCTGGAAGTGTAGCTCCATGGTAGAGCACTTGGCCAGCATATACTACAAGGCACTGAGTTTGATCCCAGCACCGGAACAAGACAAACAAAAACTCCCTCAAGCACCCTAGAAGCTCTTTGAGAGATAGTCTCAACAACCACATCAAATTACTAACTTTTAATTCAACGAGTTCCTCTCCTTTAGTAAGATTTAATTAAGCCAGATGTGGTGGCACACACCTGGATTTCCAGCAGTTAGAAGACTAAGGTTTGAAAATCAGCCCAGACCACATAACCAAACCCTGTCTTGAAACAAAGAGGGGAACAAGAGGGGAGGTCAGGAGATGACTCCGTGGGTGAAGCATCTGGTGCACAACACTGAGGCCTGGGTGCAGATCTTCCGACACCCACCCGAAAGACCCCGGTGTAATAGGGCTCCCCTGCAGTCCCAGCACTGGGAGTAGGATATGGGAAAGTCCCTGTGCTTGCTGGTCACTCAAGCTAGTCAACGGGTGAGCCCCGGGTTCAGAGAGACCCTGTCTCAAAAAACAAGACAGAGTTGAGTGAGGAATGATACTGGGTACCAACTTCTGGCCTCCACATGTCGATGCATGGACTCATGCACCTGCACACACATTAGCATGTACATCACACACACACACACACACACACACACACACACAACACATCACCACCACACCACACGCACACACAAACATCCTCATCACCACCACCACCACCACCACCACCACCACCACCACCACCACCACCACACCATCACCACATCAATCTAACAGCGTCAGCAGACCCCTGCCCCACTGCACTCCCTGCAAAATGAAGACATCCACCCAGAGGCTTGGATCAGTCCCAGACAGGAACATGAATATGCTTTGCAAAATTCTTCCCAACTTGAGTTCTCAACCTGGGAACAGGAAACTCTCAGGCCCTGAAGTTCCACGCGAGAGTCTGCATGAATAGGCACTTCTGTCTGAGGCCCGAGCTTTCAGCAGATTCTCAAAGGAGCCCCAGAGGACTTCATTCATAATTAACTTTAAGGGTCCCCCTGCCTGCCACTTCTTGTTTTCAAGGAAACTTTAAACTGTTCCCAAAACAGGCACTCTGGGAAATTAGGAGCACAGATATCTTATAAAAATACAGCAGTGAGTATGATTACAGAAAATTCTAAATGGCTTCATTACTTTATTATATTTATAACTAAGTAATTATTTTATTAGGGGTCATGTCTGAGGCTTTTGTTCAATATAATTTTTTTCTAAAATACTCCTCTGGGTTGGGGAGATGTCTCAGTCAGGAGAACCCTCCTAACCTTACAAGCACAAGGGCCTAGTCTGATCCCCAGGCCTGTGTGAAAAAACTGCACTCATCTGTAATCTCAGCACTTGGGAGGTGGAGGCAGGTGAACCCCTGGGACTCGATGGACAGCCAGCCTAAATGACTCTGATGAGTCCCAGGCCAATGAGAGAGCCTGTCTCAAGCACTGTAAAATGGGGAGGTGCCGGAGGAAGGTCACCCAAGGCTATCTATCCTCTGACCTCCACAGACACATGCACCCACATGCATACACAAAAGCTCCAGATCTTATTTTGTGAAGTGTAAAAATAAAAACCCAGGGTTGGGATGTGGCTCAATGGTAGAGCATTTCCTTGGCATGTGCAAAGTTATGGGTTCAAACCCCAGAACCACAAACAAAACAAACAAATAAATAAATTCATATTGAAATAGACAGCGAGTCTATCATGGTTCTTATTTTTCTAATTGTAAAGGAGGGCAGTACACAGAAGACTTATATAAGGGATATTTTTACTAAATATATTGCTCAAGTCTGAGAGTGTAGCTAAGGGGAAGATTATATATCTATATATCTACATATATCTTATATATTAATCAATTCACTTATTGCTTTTGCAGTGAGTGCTATTCTGAGCATTGATTTTGGTACAGAAATATTTCACTGCAAACAGGAAGAGGTCAGCTTCTCTAAAAACAAAAACAAACAAAAACAAAAACAAAAAAAAAGCCCCTTGCATTTAAATGGGGGAATATAGATGACAAACCCAAGCCACAGACTCAGCATGAAGAGAGAGAAGACAGCAGTAACTACATACCAGCTTTGTGAGGCTGCTGTAACAAATATTCCCACGCTTAATGGCTTAAAGCAACAGAAGTTCCTACCCCACAGCTCTGGAGGCAGCAGTCTGCAGTAGAGGCGTCAGCAGGGCAAGATGCTCCTAAGCACTGAAGAGGGTCCTTGCTCGACTTCTCCTAACTTCTGCTGGTTGCCAGCAGGCACTGGTGTCCTTGGCTTGTGGGCACATCATCTGAGTTGTTACCCATGCCATCACATGTTATGCCCCTTGTGACTGTCTCGGTGGCTAAAATTTTCTTATCCTCTGTGGGCACCAATCACTGGGTTAGGACCCCCCCCCAATTCAGTGAGATCCAGTTTTAACTGGTTATAGTTGCAAAAAATGGACTTTCAGGAAGATCACAATCACATTTCTGGGTGGGGGAGATGGCTCCGTGGGCATTTGCTGTCCTTTCCTGGTGACCTGAGTTTGATCCCTGTAACCCATGAAAAGGTGGAAGGGGAGATCTTACTCCACGAAGTTGTCCTCTGACCTCTACATACACACCCGACACATGCTTATGCACACACAACAATTAGACATTTTATATATCTTTTGGAGGATGCATGTAACCCATAGTAAGTGTGATGGATAGAAGCTAAGTTGTTACCTGGGAGCCAGAGCAATGGGCCCTAACATCTTTGAAAAGACACACTGGAAGCCACAGCACTAGAGCAGAGACCTAAATGAAGTAAAGAAATGAGCCCCGAGGGTGCAGGGTAGCAGGGAAGAGACATCCAGGCCCATGCACCTTACTCAAACTGTGCAATGATGATCTTTGCTGTTGGAGCCGTTGAATTCTGTAGCAATTTGCAGTAGTAGAAAGTGACACAGTGTCACCTGCACTATTCATTAACAATTATTGTTGCCATGTAACAAGTGACTACTGACTTGGAGGCTTAAACTTGTTTAAGATTTATTTTTATTTGTGTTTGTGTGTGCGGAGGCCAGAAAAGGGCGTTGGATCTCCTGGAGCTGCAGTTACAGGCAATTGCGCGCTGCCTTCTGTGGGTGCTGGGAAGCCAATTCATGTCCTCTGCAGGAGCAGCAATCAGTCTTAACTGCTGACCCATCTCTTCAGCCCCAACAGCTTAAAACTCAGCTCCCAGTTCCTGTAGGTTAGTTCCTGTAGTCTAGACCTCTGCTTAGGGACTCACAAGGCTGGAACTTTGGTTGGTCATGTTCCTTTTAGGAACCATGGGTCCTTTCTCAAGCCCACACAGCTGTCAGCCAAGTTTAGTTCTTTATAGGTGCAGGTAAGAGCACCCCTCCTCTGCTTTAGTCTGAGTCAGGGCCTCACTCTATTGCCCAGGCTGCCCCGGAATTCACAATCCCACTTCAGCCTCCCTGGTGGCACCATAACAGGTGGATGGCACCACACATGGCCCTTTCCTCTCTTGTTATGGGTCCAGGCCCTTCAGCTCCCAGAGACGGTGCCTGGCCACGTGCTTCCCCTCTGCAGCCTCTCACCATGCAAATCCCCCCCAATTCCACGTCTCTGATCTCTTGATCCAGATTTAAGGAGCTGAAGGGATGAAGTCAGCTGGATTATCTCCACTAAAACAGTTTACAAACATAGTTTATGACATAGTTTATTATGAAAGCCACAGCCAGACAGCCAGATGAAAAGGTCTATATGGCAAGGTCCACAAGGACCACGAGTCCAGACACTCCAATCCTGTGGAGCTGAGCCTGTCTTCCTCCAGTTCACTGATGAGATGCTCACCCACAGTGATGCTCACTTAAACCTCACTATGGAGGGCTTTTTGTTTTGTTTTGTTTTGTTTTTACTGAGGTTTTCCTGTAGATGTGGCAGATAAAGTCACTGCCCATTGGTGATTGAATTTGTTTTCTAGCTGTTTGTCTTGCAGACAGACAGGGAGTGTTCGCTGGGCAGCAGGATCCTGCAAGGCTACCTTGGGATTCTGAGTCATGTTCATCTTCCCCCATTATGGATGTAGCCCTGAAAGTGCAAGGTGCCTGGCAACCTGATGGGCGGAGCCAAATCAGCACGAATAAAGGCAGAGGGGGCTTCTGCTCCATGCCAGCCACCATACCGGACATGTCACAGACCTCCTTTCAGCCAATCCTCCCTTCTGTACAAGCACCATTAGCTTCTGTACAGATGGAAAAAAAAATCTAGGCTTCAATGACTTCAAAGATCTCTCTGAAATCTGAAATGGTGGAGATGGGATTTGAACTTAAAGAGTCAGGAACTCAGGATCTCAGTTCCAGGTTTATGACTTTCTATCCTGTCAATCCTCCTGCCTCACTCTGCCCATCTATAGCGTGGGGTAGACAGAATATCCATGCCAGGAGGCTGGAGAGATGGCTCAGAGGTTAACAGAGCTTGCTACGCTGCCAGAGGACCAGAGTTTAGGTCCCAGCACCCACATCGGGTGGCTCACAAATGCCTGGACTCCAGCTCCAAGGGATCTGATGTCCTCTCTGGCCTCCATGGTCATCTGCTCACACATGTGCACACTCACTCAGACACATACATACACATAATAAAGAAAGGAATTGTGTCTCCTAAACAGCAAGAATTGCAAGAAGCTGAGCGTGGAGCTGCTGACCTCCGTCTTTAGCTCTTTATGTCCATTTATTGGGAGAGGTTGTCTTATAGGTAACCCCAAGGTCTCAGAAAATAACCAGGGCAATAAACCATCTTGAAGATGTCAAAGCTCTGACCAGTAGAGCCAGCAACTGGAACCTGGGGACAGCAGCAATGTGTGTAGGGACTGAGGCAGAGTGGCTGAGTAGGCACAGACCTGCTCTATGACCAACAGAATCCTGTAGTTCTGGCCCTGTGTGCGCAGGGTCCGGAGTCGCTGACAGAACCCAGCAATCCATCTTGCCCGAAAAAAAACGGCTTGTTTAAATCAGAAGCAGACAGCCCAAGTAGAATTGTCCCCCTAGAGTGTCTTTCAAGCCTCTTTATTAGGCGCCACGAGGTCTTCTAGACGATTCGGCCCAAAAGGAGAAGTGGTTAATTACTGTTCACGTTGCCTAATTGGGAAGCAAAGACCTTGCAGAGTATTTGTAGGTCTGTCTTAGAAACACAAACCAGCAAGAGAAAATATGTGTGTTTACAACAGTCTTGGTGTCCTCCCCCTCAGTGAAGGCAGAGGAAAGGGAAGAAAATCTTTTGAAGCGTGGCACATAGGCCACGTCTGGCAGGATAGGATTATTTCAGAAGCCGACTCTGAACGGGTGCAGCTGGGCCAACTAAATGGCTCAGGGGGTAAAGGTGCTTGCCGCCAAGCCTGATGACCTGAGTTTGATTTCCCACATAGTGGAAAGAGAGAACCAACGTCTGTGAGTTGTGCTCTGAGCTCCACATGGGCTCTGTGCTACTCATGCTTGCACTGCCTTCCTGCACACACACACACACACACACACACACACACACACACACACAATCAATCAATCAATCAATCAATCAATCAATCAATGTGACAAAAGAATTTGAGCAATTGACATTTGTCACCAGGATGCTGACAGCAGTTGGATGAGGTGGATGTTCACACCCATTTTGCGGACGAGATAATGAAGTCTGGGCAGAAACTAAACTTATGGAATCCCGGCCCCCTAATTTCATCTACAGGTGGGGCTCAACATGTGGACACATGATGATGGGGTTGGGATGGAGAGAACAGGAGAATCTAGCCACAGTGGGATGGAGAGAACAGGAGAATCTAGCCACAGTGGGTGTGGCACAGCAGGCCAGGCTGCCTTGGACCAGATGGTGCCTGGGGGCATCTTGGTTGGCTTTGCTGGGCCCCACTTGGGCATCAGAGATGAAAGCACTTTCTGAGCTCTGCTGAAAATCTTGACATGGGAGATGGGAAGAAGATACCAGCGTCTGGCCAGAAGCAGCCGTGACTGCCAAGCTGCCTGGGAAGGCAGGAGAACTTTGAGACGGTATGGAACACCACGAAAACTGACCAGGATTAGACCAGATGCACTGGGACAGCAGTCCCCTGGGGCTGCACGTCTGTGCACACAAGGAAGCGACTCAAACCCAAAGAGGTTTCTTATGTCACCTATGTGTCACTTAAGTCACCCCAAAGCCGTGACTTCCTGAGCTCTGTCCTCTTATTGCTTGGATTGAACTTGCTCTCTCTTTCCATCACCCTCCCTACCAATACCAGGAAATATCTGTGTGGGCTCCCGGAATATGATTCTCATCTGGGCAGCAAATATTTCCACTGCAAGGCAATGTCCCCCTTCTTGTCTGGGGAAATAAAATTAATGATTTATTGGGTGAAGCCTTGAGGTTGGTTGTTTTATTGTTATGGCCAGATATTCATGGGTTGAAAGGGGTGGAGCTGTGAAAGACGCTGAGGAGACCTCTGAAGGCATCGGCACCTTCTGTGTCAGAAGTGACACTGTAGGATGGTGTTCCCCACAACACAAGGCCACAGATGTCTTAGGGTCCTGGAAAGTACAGAGACTCTGGTGGAGTTTCTGGATTGAATGCCGCATCTGGCATCAAAACATCATCAGGATTCTAGGAGGGACCACTTTCCAAAACATCCAGGGTTCCTGTAACTCTGGTGCCCCTGAGCCATGACAGCCCACAGGATCAGCCAGGCTCTGAGACCTGGCTCTTCATCAGGATGAGAACAAGGTCAGTGATTAGGATGAGGAATGGTGATGTCAATGGTGACAGCCAACATTCACTCAGTACTTGACAAGCTAGCGCACGATGTGTGCAGGATTTTGTATGGGACAGAGGATTTTGTATGGGACAGAGGATGTCACGCAACCTGAGTCTGTAGCAGAAGCAATGGAGATTCATGGACATATCACCCACCTGCCCAGAGTCACATAGCTATGGAGGTTGGGAGCCAGGACCTGCACATGAGTTGTCCAATTCCAACGCCTGTTCTGTCCACAGAGCTGGGACCATTGTATCACTTGGGATAAAATCACATTCTTCACAGTGACAAGGAGGTTGTTTTAGGCCATTGGGAAACATCCTAAAAGGGGGACTTTGGGGAGGCTGGAAATGTAGCTCAGTTGGCATGAAGCCCTGGGTTCAATCTCTACTACTGTATAAAATCACCAGCCCTCTGGAGGTGAAGGCAGGAGGGTCAGGGGTTCAAAATCATCCTCAGCCTCACCGCAGCCTGAGGCCAGCCTGGGGTACACAAGAGGCTGTCTTAACAACAGCAGCAGCAGCAACAACAGCAGCAGCAGCAAAGTGAGGAGGACTGGGTTTCAGAATGCTGGTCCATTTTCTCTCTGCTTTCTGGCCACCACAAAGTGAACGTCACTCATTCTCGCCCCAAGCAAGCAACAGAATTGTGAATAGAAACCTCCAGAACTGTGTACCCAAATAAATCTTTCCCCCCTTTTAAATCTCTTCTATCTGGTGTTGGTTTCTCCAGCCACAGAAAGCTAGCATGCTGGACTAGGCTGTGACGCTCTCTGCCAGAGGAGACAGATGAGAGAGAGTCTGGCGACAGAATCTGGAGGGAGGGGCCCGCACGTCTCTGAACTAGACGGCCCATCTCTTACCTCCACCTTCTTCTCCCCTCTCCTCCAGATCCGCCCATGCTAGCACCCCTAGGTACGGCTGGCCCTCCATTTCTTGTTCTTAGTGCAAAAGACCCGAGAAAGACAACCCACTTCTACGGGTCCCTACTCTTGGTGGTGGCAGGTCACCAGAATAGATGTGACTTCTGTGGAGATGGGGAAGGGATGCTCTAGGGAGCATCAGTGCAGACCAGGGATGGAAACTGAGTTGTGGGCAAGTGACAACAGTGTGTGGTCCCCTGGAGTAAGAGAGAGCACGTGGGGGCGGAGTGGGGAGCCTGTCTCCCCTTGAAAGGCATCGTGACTAAAAACGAGCAGTGATTTTTAAAACATCCTCAAGTTTATACGCACTTTAAACAGCTTGAATTTATATTCAATTCAAATGCTTTTAGATTAAAAATTATTGAAAAATTTACATTATGTGTCGGTAAGGGGAATGTGTCCATATTGTTAGACTTCCTAGCCACTCCCCCAGCTACATGACCGCACGTGCACTGGCAAGATGGCTCAGTCATCCCAGGGCCTTACGTCCTATGTAACCCATGCACTGCGTGATCATGCAATTTGCTTGCAGCATGATCATATAATCTATGTGCATGTATGGTGCAGCTACACAATGTGTTGTTTAAGACCCCCAGTCTACAACATTATCATGTCAGACACTACACCAGGGCTGGAAAAGAATGAAGCATTGACTCGACAACACACACGAGAATACGACCCTAGTTGAAAGAATCCTAATTGTGCAGATGCACGTATGTGAATATCCAGAACAGGACAGCCACCTCTTCCAGAGGCCTTGCCTCCCTTGGGAACATCTGGGAGGCATGTGGCTTGGAGGACGACAGAGTGGACCCTGGGTCAGGCCTCCTACCCTAGAGCCCTTGCTCTACCAAGTACTATCTGGTTACCTTGGTAAAGCTACCAGACTCTTTGCCTCAGTTTCCTCTTCTTTGAAATGGGGGTAATGGTTGTGCTGACCTCACGGGTGTGACGAAGGTCAAATGATTGAATAAACATAGAGCACTTAGCCCCACCCCTCGTGAACATCGTAAGTGTTAGCTGTCACTCTGCCTTCAGATGCTGGGGTGCCTGTGTGTCCTCTGCCCTTCAGGCCAGAGGCTGATTGGTAATCTCTGATGTCTGGCCTTGCACAAGGGCGGACAGGAAATGAATGGAACACTTAGTCTCACCATGGGGGAGAGGAGATGACTGATCCCTTGGCTCATATTTCTTGTGGATCTGCTAACCTAAGAAGTTTAGGAATACTTCCCCCCTGACCAGTTCTTGTCCATCTTTGGTATAGCTCAGAGCAAGCTCAGCCAGGCAGGGACTTCATCAGGCCTCCAACTTGCCTTGGGAAAGGACAAACATTTGCTAGTGGATATAAGGTGTTATGCTTTGATTTCTGTTGCTGTGATATAACACTCTAGCTGAAAACAAGCACTGCAAACCTTGGGAAGGAAAGAGCCTACTTAATATTACACTTCCAGGTCACAATCCTTTATTGAGGGAAGTCAGGGTGGAAACCCAAGGTAGAAGCCATGCAGTGATGCCCTTTCCTGGCTAGCTCGGTTAGCTTTCTTAGATGGCTCAGGCCCACTTGCCTAAGGATTGTGCAATGCCTGGGCCCTTCCACACCAGTCTTCAATGAAGACAAGCCCTCATAGACATGGCTACAGGCCAATATGACCTGGAAAGTCCCTCAACTGAGACTCCCTCAGATGACGACTCTAGGCTGTGTCAAGTTGAAAGCTGAATCTGAAGAGGGCGCAGGGCTATTCTAATTCAGGAAACTCAGAGAGGATCAAGGGAGCCACAATCCAGCAGGAATCCCCATGTTATGGCGACCTGTGGGGTCCCTGTCCACATGGGCGGTCTAGGCTCACTCATGGGGCCTTAGGGTGGGTCATCAGGCTACCTCGTGAGGATTCTCACACCAGCGTTATGTTACTTCACCTGTGAATAACGTCTTGAGGCCTGCCTCTTGGGTGGGCCCTTCACTTGTAGGGTCCCCAAAGAGAGAGTTCTGTGAAGGAAGCCTCTTTGTCCACCCATCTAGGCCTGAGTGGGCTAGAGGGGGCTCTCAGGTCAGGAGTCACAATGGCTACAAGACAGTTGGAGGCAGAGCTGCCCACCTCCAGGGAACACCTTCACCTGGTGGGTGGGCTGTGTGCCATTAGACTTGACAGGTAGTCTTTGTAGGAAACCAAATCCTCCAAACAGGGGCCAACACATGTAATCACACCAGGCTACAAGCTCCTGGCAACCTAAAACCCGTTTCTTTCACAAATCCCAGAACAGACTTTTATGGGGTAAGAACCCCTGGCATGAATGTGGCTCAATGTTAAGCCCCTCTTTCCTGTGTATGGAGCACGAGGGTTTGTTTTGGCCATGCGGTCTGTTTCTAATTCCACTATTGGAGAAACCACAGAGGGTAGGGGTGAGAGGTGTATGTGTGGATCATTTCTGGTCTTCTAATACCCCAGGGTGACTCAATTACATCTGTAAACAGTCCTCAATAAAATTAGCTTTCAGTTGCCTGGGAGGCCACATTCGGTTTTGATTCAGTAGACAAGCAGAGGGAAGGCCCGATCAGAAATCATTTAGTCTTTTCTAGGAGAGGCAAAAAGGTTGACTGGTTTGAGCAAGTCCTATAGGTCTTGATCCTGGAAGCTTAGTTCTCAGTGCAGCCAAAGGTGGGACCTTTGAGAGGCGGGACTTAGAATAAGGTCATCAGGTCACTGGAAGATATGACCTTGGAAGAGATTAATGTAACTCTCTTGGAACCCTGGTTGGGTTTTGAGATTATTATAAAAGTCCAACACCAGCCCCTCCTTGTTCTCCAGCTTCCTTTCTGACCATGTGATCTCTGCCTCTTGCACATGCTCTCACCAGAGCTAGCCACCATTCTGTTTGGCCAGCCTCTAAAACAAAATAAACCCTATAAGAGCCTCCTCACCTTGGTTAGGTTGTTAAGCAACAGAAGAGAGATGGGTACAGGAGGTAAGCGGAGGGGTTAGTCATCTGCCATGAGACAGATGGACTGGGGAAGCAGTGGGGCCGCCACTCCATAGGCGCTGGACGACTAGACAGTGTGATCAACCTTAGTCCACTTTTGCTTCAAGAGTGCTGATGAGGGACTTCCTGCCCAGGATCTCCAAACAAGAGTGATCCACTTGTTGGTAACCCCCCTCTGTCTTAGTTAGGGTTTTTATTACTGTGAAGAGACACCATGACCATGACACTCTTATAAAGAAAAGCATTTAATTGGGGTGGCTGGCTTACAATTTTAGAGGTTCAGTCCATTATCATCATGGTGGGGAACATGGTGGTGTGCAGGCTTACAACAGGAAGTGGTCTGTGACACTGAGTGAAGCGAAAGAGACCTCAAAGCCCACCCCACCATGACACATTTCCTTCAATGAGGCCACACCTCCCAATAGTGCCATTTCCTATGAGTTTATGGGGGCCAATTACATTCAAACTACCACACCCTCTATCTAGTCTGTTATTCCGAGTCCCTCATCTGTGAGTGTATTAGTTACTTTTCTGTTGCTGTGATAACCATCACCAAGCAGTTTGAGGAAGAAAGGATTTGTTTTAGCTTATGGTTGCTCCAGAGCTTTCTCCACAGTAGTGGGGAAGGCCTGGCAGGGGGGCAGCAGCAGAATGCTGACTAATCACATTTTTCATCCACACAAAGGAAGCAGAGGGAGAACAGGAAGTGAGCCAAGGCTAAACTCTCAAATACCACCCCCAGTGAGCTCTTTCCTCCAACAAAGCTTCCATTACTAAAGGTTCCATAACCTCCCCAAACAGCACCACCAACTGGGGACATGAGTCGGTGGAGACATGTCTCATTCAAAGCATCACAGTGAGCTACTACGGCTCCCATTTGAGCCAGGTTTTGGAAGATCCTCGAAATCTAGTTGGACCAAGAAGAACAAATCTTTTTCTCACCTGTGTACACATGTGCACCTTTGTCTCAGGGTCCCAGTAAATCCAGCTCCACATGGGTGGCTTGAGAGGTCCTCGTTGAGGACACAGAGCCTTCAACAACTACCAGTGGATCAAGGCTGACTTGCTCAAAGCTGGAGTCACCAAAGTCACCCCTCATGTTCTGGACTGATCTCCTCCTGATTGCATTGTCTCTGTTCTGAGATTTACCCAGTCCTTCATCTCTAGCTACCAACCTTCCCTCAGGCATCAGGCTGTGTCCCTTAAGCTCCAGGTTCTCTGGTTCCCTTCAATCATCAGGTTTATTTTCTATCGCTGTAAGAAAAGCATGAGACTGGATGTGGTGGTTTGAATGCTTGCTTGCCAGTGCCTAGAACTATTTGGGCAGAATTGGGTGTGGCCTTGATGGAGTAGGTGTGGCTTTGTTGGAGGAGGTGTGTCACTGGGGGTGGGCTTTGAGGTTCCAAAAATCCACACCAAGACCAGTCTCTCTCTCTCTCTCTCTCTCTCTCTCTCTCTCTCTCTCTCTCTCTCTCTCTCTCTCTCTCTGCCTGCAACATGGGGATCAGATGCATGTAAGCTTTCAGAAACTGCTTCAGCACCATGCCTGCCTGCCTGCTTCCTGCCATGATGACAATGGGCTAATCCCCTGGAGCTCTAAGTACCCAATTAAACTCGTTCTTCAATAAGATGCCTTGGTCATGGGTCTCTTCACAGCAATAGCACAGTAACAAAGACACTAGGTCTAATATTTTAAAAAAGTTTATTTGACTAGATAAAAGGGGAAAAGAAGGAGGCCAGTTGAGCTAACATCCTGTCTCTGCTTCCTAATCCATCAGGATGAGAGTAGGCAGTTTCCTCCTGCCACACTCAGGAGAGGTCTTACCACCCGCCCTTCCCCACCATGATGGACCATATCACCTTAAACCATGAGACAAAATTAAAAAAAAAATGATTTAGTCAAGTATTTCCATAGCAACGAGAAAAGTAAGGAAGCCACTCAGCAGTAAATGATGACTGTAAAACTATAACTGATAGGATGGCGAATATTTATGAATGTTTTCTTTGTAGTCTAAGCGCTTTCTGTGTGTTTAGTCTTTTAGTCCTTTATAACAACGCTGGGTGGTAGACGGTGTTACTTTTCCTACTTTACAGATGAGAAAATTGAGGTATAGAAAACTTGGGAAACTTCTCAAGGCCACACCATAATGATAAATAAAAAAGAAAGGCAAAATGGGTGCCTTTTGGAGAGCCCTGCCAAGGTACACCACTAAGCAATCATGCCTCATCCGACAGTTAGTGCAAGAGGTTTGCGCCAGGTTAATGCCTGGTGATTGAACCCAGGGGGAGGGGAGAGAGAAAGAGGGAAAGAGCTGTGTTGGAGTGGAGACATGAGAGAGGCAGGCAGGCAGGCAGGCAGACAGACAGACAGACAGACAGACAGAGAGAGAGAACAGGGCGAACCTGGAAGAGACAGGAGGAAAAAGAGAGGCAAGGGAAGCAAGAGGGGTGAGAGAGGGTCGAGACAGGGGCGAGAGAGCGAGCTGGCCCTGGGCGGCACTTTTAAGGGGTGCACACATCACAGAGCCGTTGGTGGAAAGGCACCTGAACTGCTTCGGTGGCCGAGACCGGCTGATGCGGAGGCGGAAAGTAACAGACGCAGTAAGAACTTGGTGACGGGAACCCGGGTCCCGCCCCAGAGCCCAGGTCCTTCACACCTGATGCACTCCTTTGCTCTGGGGTTACAGGGCAGGAGGAAGAGCGCAGGGAATGGACTTGCTAAGGACACTTCAGCGGTGTCATCCACACGATGGGAATTAAAACACCTTTTTTTTGAGGTATGCAAATTGTACTTTATTTTTATAAGCTCTTTTGCATTTACTGATTGATTTTCTTTTTTAAAAAAAATTCTAAATTTTTTCTTTATTAAGAAATTTTCTACTCTACCTTTCTTCTCTTGGAACAGAACTGTGTCTCCACACACTTGTTGCTCTGGAGGTATCACAGTGGATCCATGACTGAATTTTTTCTTTCACATGGGGTTTCATGTAGCCCAGGCTAGCCTTAAACTCAGTATGTAGCTGAAGATGACCTTGGGTTTTTGACCCTAGGGCCTGCACCTCCAGAGAGCTATAATTACAGGCACACACTAGAATGCCTGGTGATTGAACCCAGGTTTTCACGCACGTTAGGCAAGCATTTCACCCACTGGGCTATATCCCCAGTCCTGAGGTTTGACCATGCACCCTGCTTGATGCTTAAGGAAGGACAAAAGGAGGTGAGCAGAGAACCCCAGTTCTGAGCAACCTGGACATGGAGGTCTGTGTGAGAAAGACGGGCAGCGATGCCTCCTGTCTCCAGTAGCTCTACTCACGAACGCCTTGGATCCTAGTTCTTGAAAAGTGTAGCCAGATGAATTTGCATAAATACCACATATCAATCCCTTGGATATTTAAAAAAAAAAAAAAAAAAAAAAACAAGAGAAGGAAATGCAAATGTAGAATATGTACAAACTTTAACTTGATTTACTTAGAATTTGTTTCTCTTATTAAGGTTTTCTAAAGGTTGACGTGCTTAGATATAGAGTGGAAGCCATAACCATGGCAAGGCAGAAAACAATCCCAGAGTCTAAAAGAGCTGATAAGATTTAGCATCTGTTTTGACCAGTGCTTCCTGGCAGCTTGTTGAAAAGGGGAAATAAGATGTACTACATAGCTCTTACTATTGGTAGAGGAAGCTGGCCAATCCCTCTGGCAAGACAAAGATTTTTCCTGGTACCAGATTCCCAAAGACATTCCTTATGCGGAATCTCCTAAAGAGAACCCAGTGGCTGGCCTCGTTTTGAAACAATGGCACCTGAGGCCTGATTTCCAAGGCCTTGGGTGGATTTGAGAGGGTTACACACTTGCCTAATTCCCAAGGACTTGGAAAATGGAAAACATTTGGTTTCTTGGCTAAGGGGTTAAAATCCTCATCACAGATCTCTGCATCCAGTATTGTGGATGTCTGTACAAGAAATAATCTCCAGAAAGTGCTGTTTTAAAGAAGGGAAGGGTTTAGTTAAAGCCGATGAGTTACATGCAGCTCTGGGTCACACATAGCGAGCCAGCATCCAGGAGGGGGGTGGGGCGCAGAAGCAGGAAAGAGCCAAAGGACTGTGAGGGAAGAATGGCTGTCAGGTCACCAGCAAGGGGCATTTTGGATTGAAATCCCAGCCTCACTGCATCAGGATCTTCAAGAATGGCTGACTCGGGTCCAGCACAGCGCTTCCCAAAGCTGCCAGCTGAAGGAGGGGCAAGGCTAAGTCAAAGGGGAAACTGCCCCATTATGGCTGATGAAACCTATAGAGTACCCTCAGTCAGTCCCTGTGAGAAGTCGGGACCTGTGAATGACAGTCAGCAGAATAAAGAACAACAGGGAGACTTCTCAATCACACTGCAATCTTCAGAAACAGGATTGTAGATTAATTATGCATGAAATATTTACAGAAAAGAAGACCCAACTGTGGAGAATGAAAACACAAAGTTATAGACTTTGCTACCTACAGAGAGATTTTAAAATGGATTAAATAACAGATAGATGTAGCTGAAGAGAGAATCAATGAAGTGGAGCGTATATCCAAAGAGATTACCAAGAATGCAAAAGAGGAAATGGGGAAAATATGAATGAGATACAGAACACAGAACGAGTCCTCACAAGACACAACAGAAAGGTAGTGAGGAGACTACAGTTAAAAAGACAGTACAGCAGAATGTTTCACTGGGTAGAGGCCCTTGCTACCAAACTTTACAGCCTGAGTTCAATCTCTGGTTCCCACATGGTAGAAAGAAAGAACCAACTCCTATAAGTTGTTTTCTCTCTCTCTCTCTCTCTCTCTCTCTCTCTCTCTCTCTCTCTCTCTCTCTCTCCCTCCCTCCCTCCCTCTCTCTCTCTCTCCCTCTCTCCCTCCATCTCTCTCTCTCTCTCTCTCTCTCTCTCTCTCTCACACACACACACACAAATAAATAAATAAATAAATAAATAAATAAATAAATAAATAAATAAATGTAAAAAATGTTCACTAAGGTGGAGGATGGTGGACCAGCACAAGGCCTCACAGTACAGAGTTCTCTGCACTTTCTTTTTTGCCTCTCTGGTCCCAGGCACAAAACTGAAAAAGCCAGAAACCTGGCGAATGGGCACAGGCCAAAAGGGAGGATTCAGTCCTAACAAAAGCCATCTTATTCTAGCCACTGGCCCAAGGAAGAGGCATTCAGGCACGAAGGAACGCTTAGACAATTGTTTCTGGACTCTAGCCAAACATCACAGAGCAAATAAGGACCCCACTCTCACGACTACCATCAAAAGCCTTGAGGGAAGTCTAGGCTTCTGTCTGTGAGTAATTGCATGAGTCACCCCAAAACTCCAGCTGGGGTGGCACCAGATGAGACCAAGTAGGGAGCTGAGACATGCATCTGAGCAGGCCAGTAATGAGGTGATGCCTGGGGTACTGCTGGAGACCACTTGGGGAGCCAGAACCTCACATGGCACTCGGAAGGACCTCTTCCTTGGGTGCCAGTGGCCACAGGGGAGGAACCTGGACTTTCAGCTCTAACTGGGAGAACATCAGCACACACCATGTTCTCTTGCCAAGGCAGTGTAAAAAAAAAAAAAGTCAGCTGTCCTATTTCAATTTTGTGCTGTGATTAAAATACGCCAACAAGAAGCAGCTTAAGGGGAAAAGGGTTGATTTTAGGTTATAGTTCCAGAGGGACAAAGTTCATCATGGGGAGGAAGAAGGCATGGCATGAGGCAAGAGCAGGAAGCTCGCTGGTCACATTGCTGTCACACACAAGAGGCAGAGGGTGACAACAGGAAGTGGGGTAAGCCTACAAATCCTCAAATCCCTTGATTTGTAGATGCATCACTCCAATCCCGGGCTTTGTCCCCATGTGCCCTTCTCCCCATAGGTCTGCCTCTGTGTCTTGAGTGTTTTCATAAGGACACTTGTCATATAGGATCAGGGGCCACCCTAAGGATCTTCTCTCATACTGATCGTATGTGAAGATATTATTTCCAGGTAGAGTCACATTCAGACACCGGGGTTGGAACTGGGGCAGTTAAACCTGTAGTACCATCAGTCAATGGTCATTCAGAGAACGGACAGCCTGAGAGGAGCGAGACAGGATTAGAGTGTCACCCAGACTTATGGACTGTGTCCAGGCATTGGAGTTTGACATAATGGAAGACCGCTAGCAAGGAGGGTTCAGACCTGCAGAGGGAAGGGCCCAGGAGGCCTGGGCAGCTGTGACCCTACGTTAAGCCTCACAGACAATGAAAACCCAGTTAAATTAAACTGGACCCCAAGACCGTGGTTGCAGGACTCTCTGGACCTCAAGGGAGGCTTCTGATGGGCTAGACCCCTACATGCAAATAGCCCTAAACTCACAGCCTGCCAAACACATGGGAGGCCAAGGGCTTCCGCGGGACCGGGGGAATGGACTGAACAAATAAACAGAGGAAAACAGAAAATAGCCAGAGCTAGCTTCCTGCCCAGTGCTGTTCAGGACTCAAGTCTGTCCTGGCAGACAGGACTCAGCCTCTGGGTATTTTCCAGCCCCGGGTGAAGATATTTCCAGTTGTACCAAATGACTGACAGTTTTTTGAGGCCATATGCTTCCTGGGTGTCCTATTCTACTGTGGACTGCACATGTAAATAACAGCTGGCATACATCCAGGTGGGGGAATGATCTGGAAAACCAGGTGCCCACCCCCAGGCCACGTTTTCCATACTCATTCTGGGAACAGAGGAGCCTTAGAAGTAGATGATTTGCTCTTGCTCATCCAAAAAATAGACCTCAGGGCATCAGAGCAGTGATGAATGCCCAGGACAGTGGAAACACAGCTGGGGGTAGGATGGGGTCTGACCCCAGGCGAGAGTCCCCAGCTGGGGCCAGTGGTTTCTCCTAATGACATTAACACAATGACATTTGCACTATAGCACCATTTCTAATTCTTGCTAATGGTGACATTTCTAACCAAATTTTCCAGGTTTGATACTTGTACCTCTTTCTTATGATAGAAATCTTGGGTCCCAAAGACATGAGCATAATTGTGTATGGCTGTGTTTGTAGGATAGTTTCCAAATGGCAATACCATTTTTATTACCAACAATAAGACTACTGAATCCAGTTTAGGTTTTATTGGCGGTTCTTTTTGTCTCTTTGTTCCATTTGGAATGCACAAATTGCTGTGTCTAAGTCACTCGAAGCAGTCCCTGTGAGGTTAAGCCATCAATTGTGTTTACAGGGCCATTTGTTTCCATTTGTTTTCTCTGGTAGGAGACAGTTTTTATTCTTGTCGGTTTAATTTTGTTTTTCAGTTACATAAACTGTTTATAAGGTCCTAAAGACAGCTCACAAAATGAGGTTACACTGTGAGTGGCTTATTTATCTACTGTTTCTTATTTTCTTAAAAAAAAATTGTTTCTAATTGTGTATATATGCATGTATGGAAGGGGTATGTGCATGTGTGAGTGTAGTACCCACAGAGGCCAGAAGAGGGCACTGGGTACCCTGGAACTAGAGTTACAGGAGATTGGAAATCACCAGATGTCGATGATGGGAATTAAACCTCATTTCTCTGTAAGAGCAGCAAGTGCTCTTCACTGCTGAACCATTTCTCCAGATTCTAGTTTCCTTTTTAAACATAAAACCAATTGTATTTGTTTATACTTTTTTTTCTTGTGTGAATGGCAGTATCTTGCACACATTCTTCGCTTGGTCTTTCTGAGGAAGCAATATATCCTGACAATAAAAACGTCACAGTGAGCTGGGGAGATGGCTCCTTGGGTAAGTTCAAATCCCTTGGGTAAGTTCAGAACCCACCTGAAACCCCAGCACTGTGGGGAGGTGGAGACAGGAGAATTGCTGGGGCTTGCTGGCTGCCAGTCTAGTTCCAGTTTTAGTGAGAGACCATGTCTCAAGGCATAAGAAAAGAGACAGAGCAGGGCACCCAATGTCTTTCTCTGTGCACACATGCACACGTGAATACAAACCCATGCAGAATGATTGTCTACACTAGGTTGGCCTGTGGTCTTGTCTGTGGGCAAGTTAACCCATATGGGATGGCCCAGCTCACTGTGGGTGGCACCATTCCCTACGCAGAGGTCCTGAACTGTGTAGGAGTAGAGAAATGGAGCTGAGCCCCAGCCAGCAAACGAGCAGGTATGCCTTCATTTCTGTCTGCTCTTGACTGCTGAAGTGCTGTGACCACCTGCTGCCATGACTTACAACCTGCAACCGCTGTGAACTTGAATAAACTCTCTCTACCTTGCTGATTTTTGTTGGGGTGTTTCATCACAGCAACAGAAAGGGAAGTAAAACAACTTCTTGACTGGACAGTCATCAGCCAGGTGGGGTTAGGATCAGATAAGAACAGCAAATGAGGAGATGGTGACGTCAGCGCTCAGCCTCCCCAGGACACTCCCCCCTATACTTAGCTCAAGATCAATCCTGAAGTCTCATGTGGTGTTGACACTACATAAATAACTTACGTTGTATTGTTTAAGGGATAATTGCAAGGGAGGAAATGTCCACACATGTTCAGTACAAACACAAGTACTCCCACCATGAATGTTTTCTATCCGTGGTGGATGTGGGATGTGTAGACACAGACTGTACTTCACTGTCATTGATGAATGGGGCTCAGGCTGTGAAAAGTCACAGGTATAAAGCCGAGTGACCTCCAAGGCAAAACTAGCTTGACCTTGGGCAATCTGCTTTGCTGTCAGAGGCTCAGTCTTCTCTCTGGGAAATAAGAATCAACTACTTATCTTGTAGAGGTATCAGTGGGGATTAAGGGGGATCAAACGCAAGAGGTGCCTGGTGTTGAGAAGGCACGGCATAAATGATCTTCCTCAAACAGCTCTGACTGGATAGGTTGCTGTTTGCTAAATATGTCCTGAGCTGGAGCTCCAACTGTTTATAAGCCTGCCACAGCTGCTGCCAAGCTACGTGACACTGGACGAGTCCCCTTTCCTCTCCGGGACCTGGTTTCCACAACTTGAAATGCAGAGGGTTGGTCAGGATTCCCACTCATGCGTGGATGGTTTAAATTATCTCCGGAGATGGTTTCTATTAGCTTCTAGAAAGGCAAGATTTGGGGCACCACACTTGATCTGCTGCTGAAGGAGAATCTGTAGTGTATTTGACCCCAGCTGATTCTGGGCATACTGATGTTTGAGATGCAAAGCTCCAGCTGATCTCCAAGGCTCTGACCTTCTCTGTCTCAGCTTCCCTGGCTCCCCATTACCACTGTGGCCTTTCTATTATGGCCACATGAACTTAACTACCGTCTAAATCACTACACAGTGCCTCTCAAGCCCTACCATAAGCAAAAAGCTTTCTCGAAGCACCCAGCACAAGGTGATTCCTGAACAGCTGTTCCTAGGACCACTGGTCAGCTTTTAACTACTATAACGAAATTCCGGAAACAAGGTGTTTTATAAAGAAACTAATTTAGCTTATACTTTCCGAGTTCAAACAGAATAGTACAGGCTCATTGGGAGCGTGCCCTGAGTGACCCACGTCACCTAACATCACGTGGCTGGTGGTATGTCGGGGCAAGTGTTGGGAAGAAGCAATTTTATCTCAAGTCAGGATTTTAAAAGTGTGGGCTCTTGTAACAACTCTCCCAGGAAAACCACCTTCTAAAGTCGGAACCCAATGACCCAAGGACCCAGGAGGCCTTGGCTCTCTGAAGCTCCATAATACCTTCCAATACCATCCTTCAATCATAGTGGACCTGCAGGGGACATAATTAAACCACACCCAATATCTAGCCATTTGTTAGATAATTTAATCACATGCTCGCTAGTCACCAATCATCTGTTTTCTCTTGAGCTGCTACTTAAGCCACAGACAGTCACGGTAGTTTATGGATGCGAACATGCTTGAGAATACATGGTTAGGCAGTTTCATCCTTGTGCTCACATCTGAACTAGGACAGCCATGACATGACAAGGTCACGTACCAGATGGGATCGCCCGCAAAGAACACTCTGTTGTGTGGACAGCTGATGTATAAAACGTTCTCATTGAATCTTTATGCTGGGTCTGTTGTCCTATGCCTGTTTCCAGGTATGACTCCTGCTTTGAGGCAGGAGGGTGGCTCAAGCCCAGGATTTCAAGATGAGCTTGGGCAACAGATTCCACGTCTTCACAGAAATTGAGAATGTGGACAACTTCTGAAAAACTTAGAGGGATTCCATAACAAGATTTCCACTGCGTGTCCCCCGTCCATTCCTGTCTGTAGGAGAGGCCCAGTACTTAACCATTCCCTCGAAACCACATTCTAAGCACAGTTCTGACCACTGCTCTTTAAAAAGCCTCAGGATCTATACTTTCTATTCAACAAGAAAATGTGGTGTGTGTGTGTGTGTGTGCGCATGTTCTATGTGGGGGTGCCCCTGTGTACGAGTACATGTGTACATGTGTGTGCATGAGTGTGAAGGCCAGGGGTCAACCGTGGGTGTCAGTGTTAGGAGCTGTCCCTCTTATTTTTTGAGAAAAGGTGTCTTGCTGAGACCTGGTGCTCACCAATTAGGATTAGCTGACTGGCTAGTGAGTCCCAGGAACCCACCCATCCCTGCCTCCTTGGTGCTGGAATTACAGGCATTTCCACTATGCAAATTTCTTTTCTTTTCTTTTCTTTTCTTTTTTTTGTGGGGGCTGGTGATCTAACTTGGGTCATTGTCCTGGAGTAGCAGACTCTTTCCTGACTGAACTATCTCCTCAGCTGCAATGGCTGCAGAACTTGATACAACCCTTTTAGGAAACACTCTTGTGTTCAGAACAGAAAGACGTTTCCAGAAAAGACAGTCCTGAGATGTATCTTGAAGAAGAGCCATGTATGCATTGACAAAAACCCAGGAATGAGCTCCGGGCCAACAGCATCTGTGGCGTAAGCCTCTGATGGATGGCTGCGGAGCCACTTAGCACAATTGGGAAGACTGTGTTCAAATACAGAAAAAAATGTCTACTTTTCTGTAAGGAAATCAGAATGTGAAACGTATGATACAATTGTGATTGATATTTGGAAACAAGAACCAAAAACAAAGGAACAAAGAACTAGAAGTTATATAAATTATTTCCTGTTCCCATTTATTTCTTTAAAATTTTACCTACTTTTTATTAAATTTTTAGAAACTTTTTCAGAGACACCAAAAGAAGACTCAGCGATCACCTCAAAAGAATCTGCTTTGTGGGGTGCTGATGTGTGTGGTGACAGATACTCGACTTTGGATCTAAACCCACAGCTAAAGCTTCAGGAACAAAGGAAGCCTCGAGGCTGGAAATTGCCAACTTGAAGGGAGGCCCTAACCTGCAGCATTGAGCTGTCTGTCATTCATTCTCCCCTGGCTTCTAAAATAAGATGGTGTTTGCAGGTAGCCAGTGGGCTCTGTTCTTGCCCAGAGAATCAAAGCGTTCAGACATCTTTGTTGTGGGTACCAAGTGTCCTCCAAAGATCTCTGGTCACAAGGAGCTTCCGGGTCCCTCCTTCCTCCTGTTAGCCCTGGAGGGAGTCCCGAGGGGGAGGACAGCCTCCGGTCCCAGACGCATCCTGCTCTGCAGTGACCCACAGTGCACAGTGGCCAGCCTTCCGGCCAAGCCGCACATGTCTCGGGAACACCTCTGAAGCCTTGTTCCTGTGTCCATCTTAAGAAGGGGGCATTGAGCTCTCCTCACAGGAGAAACAAAAGGGATTTTCAACATTGCTGAAAATTGCGATGATCACCACATGTTAGCATCTCAGATACTTCATATTGGTACAAGTGTCTTTGTGATTACTACCACTTGGTGCTGGAGTGGGGTGGGGAGTTTGCACTGAGCAGTGTCTCTCGGGATGGCAATATGGAAATACTGTGTAAATGAAACTTAAGAGACTCATGTGCTGTCCGTCCTGGTGCATCCTGTCTTGTCCCCCCCCCCTCTCCCGGCAGCCCAGCTCTGAGAGGTTCTGAGGCTTCTGTAAGGACAGCAGAACTCTGAGTGGGGACCTGTGGCTAAATCTGTCACAGTGGAACTGGGTGTTGAATCTGGGTGTTCAGTCACAGGGTACTGGATAACGGGGCTATGTTCTGGCAACTGCATCCTTAGGTGACCTTGCATGTCTGTGTACATCACAGAATGAAGTTAACACAGGCTGAGAGGCAACACTAGGTCATGTGCTCCTAAAGATCACAGTCAAATGTGTGGTCTGTTCACAACTGAAACATTATATGGTGTGTCCCTGACAGGCAGAGGTGGGTGCACAGGCTGTTCTCTGCAGTAAGACTCAGAAACAGAAAACTTGGAACAGGTGAAGTGACTGCTAAATACATGACAGCAAACACTTGTAATGTAATCTGTATGTGTGCATGTGCGTGTGCATGCACAGGCACCCTGAGCATATATACACTGGGGATGTGTGTATGTGCGTGTGCATGCACACACTGGGGACCGAACCTAAGGCTCCACACGTGGTAGGCAGGCTGTCTACCACTGAGCTAGCTGTTACTGCAGCCCCCATCTTTTAACAACTACTTTGAGATGGTCTCATGTAATTGTCCAGGTTGGCCTTTAATTCACTCTGTGTCCCAAGCAGGAATTAATCTTACAGCCTCTTTCCTCAGCATCCTGAGGAGCTGGGATTACACCATGCCTGGTTTCTGGTGCACTTGTGTGTGTGTGTGTGTGTGTGTGTGTGTGTGTGTGTGTGTGTGTGTGTGACGTGTGCTGTGTGCATGTTCATGTGTATTCAAGCACATTCATGTACCTGTGCAGATACATGTGAGCATGCATGCATGTGGAGGCCAGAGGACAACTTTAAATATCATTCCTTCGGGCCATCTACTGAGATGGCTTTCCCACTGGCCTGGACTTTGCCACATCATCAGGCAGGCAGAAAGCCCCAGAGATCTGCCTGTCCCTGTCCCCCAGCTTTGGGATTACAAGCACACACCACCATGTTTGGCTTTTTAAAACACTGGGGATCAAACTCAGGTCCTTGTGCTTGCAAAACAAGCCTTTTATTGCTGAGCCATCACCCCAGCCCTTAGTGCATGCGGTCCAACGGCATTAATGATACTGCAGATGTGCAAAGAATGATGTCAAAATATGGCCACGGAACACTGAGACATTCTGCGCCACAGGGCTGTGTGATTCTGTCTTAAGAGGAAAGAATCGACACACGTGAAGATCTAAACGCACCAGGTATAGTGGAGCACATCTTTAATCCCAGCGCTCAGGAGACAGAGGCGGGTGGACTTTTGTGTGTTTGAGGCCAGTCTGGTGGACATAGTGAGTTTCAGTCCAGCCAAGGTTACAAAGTAGGATCCTGTCTCAACAATAATCAGATGACTAAACTAACTAACTAAAGCCGCCTCTACAGTTCCTAGCTTGAAAGGCAGATCACTCGTGGCTCCTCGGTGGCGGATGTGGATGGTGAGTGAGCACAGATCCCACCCAGTGGAACCTCAGCATGGAGGAGCAGGGAGACAGAATGGCAGAGAGGCCACTGAGCTGGGACATTGTATCCTGGTCTAACGTGGTAAATAAACCATGGGGGGAGGGGTGCACGTCCCTTGCCTACTATCCCAGTGAGAACGCGAAGACACAGAGCTTCTCATGGTTCCATGAAGTCACAGTCCTGCTCCACATCCCCCCCCCCTCCCCTGGCAGCACAGCTCTGAGAGGTTCTGAGGCTTCTGTAAGGACAGCAGAACTCCGAGTGAGGACCTGTGTGTAGCTAAACCTCATCGGACCGATGTGGGCTGAGTGTCCACTCTGCCCTTTGCCACAACCAGGGCCATGCAGCTGGTGAGGGGCAGAGGTGGGATTTGAACCAGGGAACCTTCAGCCATGCAGAGCAATGAGGAACAGAAGAAGAGAAGGCTACATTTCAGACTATACATTTCAGAGAATAAGAAATGAGACGGGCCGGGCGGTGGTGGCGCACGCCTTTAATCCCAGCACTCGGGAGGCAGAGCCAGGCGGATCTCTGTGAGTTCGAGGCCAGTCTGGGCTACCAAGTGAGTTCCATGAAAGGAGCAAAACTACACAAAGAAACCCTGTCTCAAAAAACCAAAAAAAAAAAAAAAAGAAATGAGAGGGGATGTCAGCAAAGACATACCAGGTCCCAGATGGGAGGACAGCATGGGACGAGAGGAGCCTCAGGTGGACCCAGAAGATGACTCATTATTGGTAGGGCTCCCAGGAGGAAATGACCATGATGGAGGCTGTCACGAGAACCGCTGACACACACCGGGCAGATGCCAAAGAGCCACAGTCACCCCCTCACTACCACCCAGCACAGAAGTTCTCAACCTGTGGGTCGAACGACCCTTTCCCAGGGGTCGCTTATCAGTTATCCTGCATATCAGATATTTACATTATAATTCATAACAGTGGCAAAATTAGTTACGAAGTAGCAATGAAAATAATGTTATGGTTGGGGGTCACCCCAACATGAGGAACTGTATTAAAGGGTCGCAGCATTAGGAAGCTTGAGAACCACTGCCCTAGGAGGTCTGACTTCTTACAAAACATAAATGCCGTCCACGTTAAGCACCAGGTCCCTTTTCTCTTCTCTTTAGCCCCTTCTGTCTGTGGATTTGCCTACTTGAGGCATCTTCTATGAAACAGATCATAAAGATAATATTGGCCCTTTTGTGACTGGCTTATTTAGCTTAGTCCGATGTCCTCAAGGCTCATCCATTTTGTAGTGTGTGTGAAAACGTCCTTCCCAGTTAAGGGTGACCAATACACCACTGTATGCCTTAGTACATTTTACTCATTCCCTCATCCATCCATTGGTGGCCACCTGGGTTGCTCCTGTTTCAGCTCCTGTGAATAACATCACCAAGAGCTTGAATGTGCAAACATCTGTTCAAGATCCTGCTTTTAATCTTTTGGGGTAAATATTCAGAGGTAGAATTTTGGGCTAGGTACGGTAAGATATACCTATAATCCCAGCTATTTGGCAGATTGAGGCAGAAGGACCACAAGTTCAAGGCCAGCCTAGGAAACACAGTGAGACTCTATTCCTTGCCCCGAAGCAGAAATGCTGGATCATGCTGTGACTTCAGCTTTAATTTAAAATTTGAGGAACCTCCGTGCGATTTTTTTTTTTTTTCACAGTGGCTGCAGTATTTTAGACTCTTAACCTGGGCAACATTGATCCCCAGCTTGTGTCTTTCATTTGACGCATCTCAGAAGTGTGCTTTAGCTACAAGAACCCAGCAATATGGGGCAGGAGCAGGATGAGCCTCGCCCTTCCATGGCAGTATCCTCAGGGAGATCCCAGGGGGAAGCCAGGCAGAGAATTGGGGATACAGAGGGACTCGGGAGACACTGCAGGTTCTGAGAAAAGGAGACAGTGACAAGATTTTATCTGGAAAATTGTTTTGGTGACAAGTCATGGATCTTACTGAGTGTGACAGGCACCATGAGACAGATCTTGTCTCTTACAGGGCTATCCCGTGGGGCTGGGAGATCTCTCTTTAAACATTCCTTATTTCCCCGCGCAATTCAGAATTCATCACTACACTTGACATCACATCCTGGGGTCACAGGGACTAGGGCCACAAAGGAGACTTGACTTGAGGGACCACAGACCAGAAGGGAAGCCGATACAGAAATTCACTGCGCACAAGAGCATACAGAGAGGCATCTTTGGGATGCCCGGGGTATACCCCAGCGTAGAGAAAAGTCTTTATTTGTAACTATGCCTGGGAGGAAAAACACCACATTCCAGGGTGTGGCTACATCCTCTCGGCCTCTGAATCCCATCGCTCATGAGGCACAGGTTACTGTTACCCACGAAAGGCCAGCTGCTGGCGGGAGAGTCGAGTCCGTGACACAGCGTTTCCAGAACGCGGCTGTGCGTTGAGATAGTAAAGCCGAGTACAGGAACTGAGTCCTCTTCGTGTTGTCTTCGGAGGGTCTAGCTTTTGTTTAGACTCAGTCCCCACCCCCAGAGCCCAGTGAAAATAAAGCCAACCTCTTTGAAGCCAAGCTTTCTCATGAGCAGGAAGGCTGCGGCCTGCTCCGACGCACACCCACCCAAGAGCCATGTGCTGTGTGAACCCAGAGACAGCTGAGCTGCAGATGTGCCGGAGGGCACCGGGCCAGGCTCTGATCACACCCCCAGCCCTCCTGGGAACATCTGCAACAGGACACTTTTCCTTTGCAGGCCATATTGCCTTGGGCCCCTTCTGTTTATCCTCAGCCCCCCTCCCCGGCAAGCCCTTCCCGTCACCCTCCACGCCCTGGCAGGCTTCCCCTGCAAGTCTGACCACCGTGTGGCGGACATCATTAAATTGTCACTGGACAACCAGGAACCTACAAGCCTACCCTAGGGTCACACACCTGGGCAGGGGTTTCGACAGGGTGCAGGCCACTGCCCAGCCAGAGGCAGGGAGGGACTGCCAGAGGCACGGATCTTTCCCTGAATGCCCCGGAGCCTCCCTCTTCCTGCCCCCCTCTGCTTCAGGCTCTTTAAACCTCTGCCCCAACCTTCCCATCCCACGCACCCAGCCCTTCACAATCACCCAGAAACAGAAACGCCAGCGCACAACCTTTGTGGCCTCCAAACCCCACCCATCCTTCTCTGGGCTTGGACCGCCTCCTGCTTCTCCACCCCAGGTCACCCCTGCTCTCTTGGTTCTCACGCCCTTCATGCCCCTTCTTCTCAGGAGCACCCTGCCTTGCCCGTGCTGCTTCCCTCTGTTCCACACTCACCCCTCTCACCCCTGCTTCCAGAGTCCCGCCACATCCCCGGCACCCCCCTCTCACCCCTGCTTCCAGAGCTCCGCCACATCCCCGGCACACTCCTCTCACCCCTGCTTCCAGAGCTTCCACCACATCCCAGCATCCCTCCTGGCAAGGATTCGAAGGAGCTCTGAGGACACACACCAATGCTCAGTGTCGCTGAGACACAGTCCCGCTTGCCCTGTCCTGCACACATCTGCCGTCTCTTCGACCGCATTCTTCTTGAGTTTCCTCTTCCCATGAAGAGGCTCCTTCTGGTTTTGTAGGTTTCTGCAGACAGGTACCAGAGCCACTCTCTGCCTGCCTGTCTCTGCCTGTCTGTCTGTCTGTCTGTGATCTCTCCATAGAAACCTCTTGAGAGAGCTCACTTTCTCCTCAGCTTGTCACAGTGGCCCCTGAGCATCGGAGCCAATGCCTACAGCACCCCAGTGTCTCCACCTTGCTGTTGTGTCTTGACATTGAACCTGGACCATCCTTTCTTCCACCCAACCGGCTTCTCCCTCCTGCTCCTCACAGCCCCCCGGGGAGCACTGAGAAGACCTCCCAGCCCGCCCCCTATCTAACAAACACTTCTTCCCCCAGACACCTGTAATGAAGCATCACCACCATCTGCTCCTCTGAACCAGGACCGCCAGTCTCCAACGTGCCACCTGCCTGACTTATCCATGTCCTTCTTCTAAGCAGTAAACCCCCTCACTACCCCAGATCTCCAACTACAGTATCCAGGTGCATGAGCACCCCTCTTGCTACACCTAGAATGTGGAACGTTCTCAAGGCCCACACATTGAAGACTTGGGCTAGCCTGTGGCACTGCTGAAAGTTGGTATAACCTTTTACACGTGGCCACTGCACCTTTGTAAAAAGTCCTTTGACTCATTGACTCCGAAATATTCCCCCAAAGGCTCATGTGCTGAAGGCTTCCTCGCCAGCCTGTGGGGCTATGTGGAGACTCCTTAGGAAGTGGAGCCCGGTTGGGCAAAGTTAGGTCATTGAGAAACTGGGAAATCAGTCCCCTCTCCTCTCTCCGCTTCCTGGCCGCCATGAGGTGAGCTGCTTTGCCACAGGCCTAAAGCAACAGAGTCTCTAAAACTATAAACCAGAGACATCTTTTCTCCCTGCTAGTTTATCAGATAATTTGCAGAAAGCTGACTAACTCACCTCTCTCCAGCTGCATTTCTATCAAATGTCACTGCTGACTGCCTCTCCACCTCTTCACACTATGGCACTCCCAGATGCAGCTCTGCCTGCCTCTCCCTGCCTCTCCTTACCCTGCACTCAGATGCAGCCCTCCCTGCCTCTCCCTGCCTCACACTGCACTCAGATGCAGCTCTGGCTGCCTCTCCCTGTCTCTCCCTACCTCACACTGCACTCACAGACACAGGCTGTGTTTGCTCAGCACATTTAACTTTTTTTCTTACGAAGGCTTTTATTTAGACTCTTCCCCAGTTCTGATTTATACTTCTCAACTGAAGGAATTCTTCCCTTTAGAAGCATTCTCCCCTTGGGCCAGGTTTCTCCCAATCTCCCCAAATGTACCATGATGGACAGCTTAGCAATATTGTACCCCACACTACCTCTGTACTAAATAATGAGCAGTTAAATGAAAAAATAAAAACAAAACAAAAAAATTAAAAAAAAAAAACAAAAAAAACCAAAGAGGCCGCATTGTGTGCCGTGTGTGCATTGGAGCCCGCATACAGAGCCGGGCCATCTGAAGATGTGTGCATGGGAAATGTCTCTTGCTGTGGGGGGTGGGCCTTCTTGTCAACACCCTGAAGCCGGGATCCTGGGACAGAGACTGCAGACCCTGCAGAGCTTCAGCCTGCATGCCCATCCCCCCATCTTCCCACCCACCTGCCCACAACCCCGGAACAGCTGGAGGCGGCTCACAAGGCATGCAGCCATACATCCCCCAGGGAAACACAAGGCCCCCATCCACAGAGAGTCAGTTCCAAGACCCCAGTGGATGCCTGAAACCACAACAGTACCGAACGCTATGATTTATTATCTTTTCCATCTTAATTAAGCTCTTATTTGCTTTGTGGCCACACGGCCCGCACTCTGAGCGCAGACCCTAAACTAGCACCAATTTCTTTCACCTCTTCATCATTTCATGGATAGAAAATCGGTTTTCACTGTAGATCGTAGAATTCTTGGCATACTTCTTTTTTTTTTCTTTGCTTAAATCAAGAACCTCCATCTTTTCTACTCGTGGGAGGACTTTGGATCATAAAGAGAAGCTATGAAGAGGCCCATGGAAGGCTGGGGGGGTGACCCACTGTCAAAGGGGGCTTGTTGCTCAAGCATGAAAGCCTAAGTTCAAACCTCCAACACCCATATAAAAAAATCCAGTACAGGTGTACACACCTGTAACTCCAAGGTGAGGCAGGAGGGAGCGAAGACAGGAGGATCATGGGACTTGCTGGCTGTCAGCCTAGCTTCAGGTTCAGTGGGAGACCCTATCTCAAGGGAATAAGGTAGAGAGTAACAGAGCAGGGCCCCCAGCATCCTCCTCTGGGGTCTGTATCTGACAGGTGTATGCATCTGCCCATACCCTCCTCACACACAGTTCTCAGCTTTGCCCCCCAGCACACAGGGCTTAGGTGAGGTCACTACTATGTAATTTCCCAGCTGCAATACAGAAAACCTGTCAGTTGTTTGAGAGCCTCGTCTTAGCTCCTGAAAAAACAAGGGACCCATATCATAATGGGGTTTACCAAGGCCAAAGAACAGCACATTCCTACGAGTGAGAGAGCTGCGTGAACCAACTTTCCCCCGTCACCAGAGACAGCAGACAGGAGGGGAGATGGGCTGGGAGTTGGACGGACAGAGTTTCAATTCTCAGCCCTGCCATGGGCAAGCTAAGTGATCCTAAGTTCCTCTTGTTCTCTCTGAGCATTGGTATTTTCTTCTGGGACTCAGGGTGATGATATTCACCTCATTACAGGTCTGTGAGGACTTGTTGAGGGCAGGATTCCTAAATAACAAGCGACAAATGACCAGTCAACGGTATACATGGCATTCATTCAAGCAGCACCAGAAAATGAAGATAGAGGAGTCTTCTAATTATTCCTTATAGTGATGGAAAGTCTCTGTGTAGGGTGGCGTAAACCTGTAATTCCAACTACTCTGGGTGGTAAGACAAGAGGATCATGGGTATAAGCATAGCTTAGGAAAACTTACAAAGACCCTGCCCTGTATCAAGATAAAACTTAAAAAGGGCCAGGGATGTAGCTCAGTGGCAGAGTGCTTGCTATCATTCCTGATGCCCTGGGCTTTATTCCAGTATTAGAAAAAACCCAAGGGCTACCCAAAATGAACATATAAGAATAAAATTAGGCAGGTAAGTGGCTTGCTGGGTAAGAGTGCTTTCACCATAATCACCAGAACTTGAGTTTGGCTGAGTAGCACCCATGTGAAAAACCAGGTAGGTGGGGATAGGATAGACTTGCTGGCCGCCAGCCTCGCGGAAAAACGGTAAGCTATGGGTTCAGGGAGAGAGCTTATCTCAAAGGAAGGAGTGGGAGAGTGATAGAGTAGGACACATAATGTTCTCAAACGTGGTTTCACACTCCCGTGTGTACATACACACGAGTATGCAGCGTGCACCCAAGAAATAAACAGAATAAGGTTGGGACTGGTTAAGGGTACCTGCTCTTCCAGAAGATCCAAGTGTGGTTCCTAGCATCCTCATCAGGAGGCTCACAACTGCCTCTCTCTCTCCCTCCCTGCCACACCCCACAACTGAACATAAAATAAATCTTGAAAAAGAAGGTTTTAACAAAGAAACAGCCAATCCCTCCAGTTTATCTCAAAAAGGAAAGAGCTCCATGAGTTCGAGCTGTGTAAATACCGAAGACTTAGAGAGTTAACAAGATGAAGGTGTCTTTGGCCCCTAGAGCCCTACAATGTGTTTTCAGTTTATGAAATTGAAATTTGGAAACATGACCTGGATGTTTTGATTTCTGTAATTTGGGGCCAGGGGAGAGGAAAGGGGAAATCCTAGCCAGGCAAGTCACTGCCTCTAGAAAACAACCAATAGCTTGCCTCTTCTCCAGTTAAGACACGGCCCACAGTCACTCCAGCAGAAGCAGCCAACAGTTGGGGCCCTGTCATCTGCCATCCCCCTGGACGAGGAAGACCGCACTACCAATTCATTTTGGTCTTGCTTGTGGGGAGGTTGCAATGTTAGGGAGCAAACCCAGGGTCCGGAGTACTCTGGGCTAGTGATGGAGAACCTGGTCACACCCCAACCACACAAGACTGTTTGAAAGCTACCCAAACCTAACTGCCCGTCATTCAGCAAGGAACAGAGGCCACTCCAGGCTGTCCTCAGGCTATGAGCCATGTCCACCCAAGATCCAGACATGCCTACGAGCCTATGTGTGAGCAGCTCTGAGTCAGTGTATGCAGAGGGCCTGCCCTGGGGAAGAAGGCAGATGACAGCCTGTATTCCATACAGTAGTGCAGTGTTGGGGGAGGGGCAGATGCTGTTAAGTGTACGAGTCTCAGTCTGATGACAGGGCTGATACCAAAAGTCTTGACCTACACAGATACCACACACCTGCTTTAGGACACAGGCAGGTTCTGAGGACCCGCCCCCTCAAGGCTTTCTTCTACCAAATGCCTCCCCTAGTCTTTGATACGGGTTGGCTCTCCAGTAGGTGGGACTGAAGCGATCGAGGCCTCACTTGCACCTTACACACACGGCCTGAGGGTGACCTTGCACTCCTGTTAGCTGTGCCCCACCCCGAGGTCAGGTGTGGAATTCTTCCCATGACATCAGGGCAGCACTCTGATCATTTTGGATTCTGGAGCATCGTGGATTTGGATTCCCTAGTGAGGGGTACTTGTACCTGGTCTATAATGAAAATGATCCTGGTGAACCCATGGACACCAGGTCACACTATGGTACGGTTAACATAGAGAGCTTCAGGAATGAGACATGTGAATCCTATGTCCCAACCTCCACTCTGAGCCAAGAATTGGATTTGTTTAATTGTTTTGTTTAAAACAAAATATAATTCAGGGTTAGCCTGGTCTACGTTGTGAGTTCCAAGCCATCTAGAGCTAGAGTGAGATCCTGCTTAAAAATTAATCAATTAACTCAAAACAAACAAACAAAAACTAGGGCCAGAAGATGGCCTTGTGGGTAAAGACACTTGTGCTCAAGCCTGATGACCTGAATGTGATCCTGGAGTTCACATGGTGGAAGAAGAACTGAGTCCTAAGTCCCTTGAGGGGCAGTGGGATCCTGGCTCCTTTCTCTTCCTCTTCATCATGTCCTGGCCAAGAGGAGAGCATCTTTGTTCTACCCTGTGCTCCACTATGATGTACTATCACAGACCTCAAAGCAACCAAGCCTGAAACTCCAAAAATCCTAACAATGAGCACAGACCAACATTTCTCCTTGTTCAGTTGACTGCCTCAGGTACTTGGTGCCGTTATTGAACAGGGCAGGCGAGTTCTGGGAGCTCCACACAGTCTGGGTTGGGGATGTTTGGTTGGGAATCAGTCCAGACCATGAAGTCCTGAAACTCTGTTCCCATTTACGCCACGGATGGAAAGCTTCATCCTCTGTATCCATGGAAACACTAACACAGGGAGGGGACCATTTTCTTTCATTTGTTGCCATGCATTATCAGTGCATGTGGTTTATTTCCATTACCAAACTGACAGCAAGTGTTAAATAGGAACTGACAGTCCCCGGGCTCATGGAGAACTTGAACGATGCGCAGTTGGAAGAAAGCTGCTTGGCATGGCCAGATCCCGACGGTCCTGTTCTAAGAACCTCTGGTGGATCACCGCTGCACTGGGGGGCAGGTGAGTACCTGCCCATGGGCTCTAAGCCTAGCTGTCACCCAAAGCAATAGCTATTTATGGGAGCCTCTCTTGTCTTGTGTGACTTCCAATAACGACTTTGAAAATACAAATATCCATGGTCCGAACGTCAGCAGGCATGGCCCGCGTCAGGGGTTAGAGAACTAACTAACCTCTCTATGTCATTCAGAGGGACTTTACAATGTTTTCTGAGATATGATCTCATATATCCCAGGCTGGCCTCCAACTCACAATGTAGCCAAGGATGACCTTGATCCTCCTAAGTGCCTGGATTATAGGTGTGCACCACCATACCCAGTTTATGCAGTACTGGGAATTGAACCCAGGCTTCATGCATGCTAGGCAAGCACTCTGTGAACTGGATCGCATCCCAGTCCCTTCCCTATTTTTTTTTAAACCAGCATTACCCTAAGTTTTTCTGGGGAGCATTTTTTCCCCCGAGGCTGAGCCCATTTGGGTTTTGGTAGAGCTGATGCTAACTCTTGGACAAGTAAAGTCTCCTATCTGCTTGGCCACCATGTCAGGTGGTGAAAAGGTCAGGGTGAACATGTGGCCACTAGGAGAGACTGAAGTTCTCTTTAGGACCTCCAGCCAGGAAGATGTGGGCCTTCAGCTGGCAGAGGCTGACACTGACCTTCCAGGGAAGTGCCTGCCTGAGAAGGAAGCCGACACTCGAGGCCACAGAGCCAAGAGACAGGCAGGAAGCTGGATCTGCCAGTAAAATGTTGCTGTTCAATGTGAGGATCTGAGTTAGAATCCCCAGACCCCACGTGGAGTCAGGCATGGCAGCACATGTCTACAATCCCAGTGCTCTAGTGATGAGATGGGACGTGGAGGCAGGAGAATTCCTAGAAGCTTAAACTCAAGCTCGCCTGGTGTACACATTCTGTCTCAACTAAATGGAAGGCAAAGGGATACCCAAAGCTGTCCCCTGACTTCCACACAGATGCCATGGCACAAACACACTCAGATTCTCTCTCTCTCTCTCCTTCTCTCTCTCTCTCTCTCTCTCTCTCTCTCTCTCTCTCTCTCTCTCTCCTCTCTCTCCACACACACACACACACACACACACACAGCACACACGCACACCAGATATGCACAGAAGATGTCACTGCTCTGGCTACGGCAAACCTGGGCTCAAAAAACACCTTTTGGATCTTGAAGCCGCTGCAAGCTAGGCTTCTGACATTTGCAATAAAGGAGTCCAGATTCGGGCATGGAACTGGGGAGGTGGGCCTAAATGGTCACCTAGTGAGTCTGTGGTGGGACTTCCATTTCTCAGCCTGGGGGACACACAGACAGGATCCAGCATGCCGTGAAGAACTTGAAGCCCCACAATGTGGGTTCAAGCTCAGGGCACAATACAGGGCAACATCAGCATGACTATGCTGCTGTCCGGGCAGAGGCTTAGGGATACTCTGTCCTATGCCCTCTAGACGCCTGCCTATTTCATTAAGTGACATGTGACATTGCTCACTGCTCACATGTTCTCAAACCTCTGTCTTCTATGAAGATGGGCCATTTTGCCCTGGCTTTCCAGGGTGTAATGGTCGGCGGGACTGAGGCAGCCAGAGCCAGAGCGAGGAGGGGGCAAAGAGTACGAGCTGGGTCATCTCTGGCAGACACCTCCATTCTGTGGTCCACGGGTCACATGCAGCCCTGGAGAGCTAGGGACGTACCCAACACAAAATCGTCAACTTACTTAAACTATTATGAGATTTTCCTTGGGGAGGGGGGAGGCGTTTTCTTGTAACTTGAGTGTGCAGATCTTAAGTGTGAACTGTGCAGACGACAGCTTCATGTTGCAATGTCCAAACACTGGACTCCTTCGGTAGAGCATATGGTGCAGCAGGAAGCCCAAAACCAAGAGGAAAGATGGGGTGAAGTCACAAGAAAAGACTAGAGAAAGGAGGTCCCAGAAGTGATGGACAGGCAGAGATACCAGTGGGACAAACGGAACCCCTTCGGGCTGGTGTGAGGCAAACTCCCACCTGAAGAAAACCTCACCCAAAGAGCAATTCCTGCTGAGAGGGTAAAAGTGTGAGAGAAATGTCCTTGGAAAGGAGACGGAGCCCCACAGCTGTCCAGATGTTTCCACAGGGTCATGGTTCCAGCCTCCTTGCTTCCACTAGGAGGAGCCTGGGCCATTCTGGTATTTGTCCTATAGTTCTGGAAGCTCCCTCTCTGGGCCCCTGCCAGCTCCAGCAGGCCTCCGGGGGCACCTTCCGCTGCCAGGAAAACATTTCCTACTTCAATTCTATTTCTGAGAGGTGGCTGGCCCGGATGACCGATGTATCACATCATCCCGTACAAACTGTCCCTCAAACTCTGTCATCAACAGGCTCAAGGCTGCGTGGTCTCTTCAAAGAGCCTGGGACAACTGTGTGCTCAGTGGGACACAGCCACAGTAACCAGTTGGGACATCTTCTCTCTGTGCTCTCCCCTGGGACCCACTGCCTTCCGGTCACCAACTGCCACTCAGATTCCCTGCTTGGCTGAGAAGCCAAGAGGTGGAAAACGTGGCTGAAGTCTGATGGGGCTTAGCCCCAGACAAACACAGCCTCAGACAACCCTTCACACACACACATGCAACTCACATACACAATTCACACTCAACGAAGACTGGAGTATCAATGAATCAGAACACCTGGACACTTTCCTTAAAACACAGATGTGCAGCTTGGTCCTCTTGTGGGACTCCTAACAGTGGGAACAGAGGCTGTCTCTGACTCTTTAATTGGCTTTTGGGACCCTCCTCCTCATACTGGGTCACCTTGCTCAGCCTTTATACATGGGAAGGTACTTAGTCTTGTGGCAACTTGATATGTCACATTTTGTTGCTTCTCATGGGAGATCTGCCCTTTCCTAAACAGAAATGGAGAAGGGGTGGAATTGGGGGTGGGAATAGAGGGGGAGTGGGGGGAAGGACTTGGAGGAGAGGAGGGAGGGGGAGGGGAAACTGCAGCTGGCTGGACTGGGAAATAAATAAATAAATAAATAAATAAATAAATAAATAAATAAATAAATGACAATAGAACTGAGTTTTAAATTCAAGGAGAAAGAGCTAGAGCACATTTGGAGTCTGGACAAACAGTAACTTTGGGACAAGACATCCATCTGTCTCCAAACGGGGTGCCTGCTCCCTTCCAGCAACCTCTCTTCACTGTCAGCAGCCCGCGGGTGCTAATTCCTGTTTCCGGGTCACCTTCTATCACCATTTCCACCGCTCTGCTCGCTTGCCATCTTGAAAGCGTTATCCCGTATTGTGCCAAGCTCTGGCTTTAACTATTTGCCCTTTGAGGTTTCCCCTGCTCTTAGCCGAGCCATGAACATTCCTGCCCCTCTCTACGGGTTAACACGCTCCGGATGGGTGGTGTGTTAATCAGGCCATTTTCCACCACTGATGACATAATACTGAGGCCAGTAGGATGGATCCACTGGTAAAATGCTCACCATGCAAGCCTGGTGACCTGAGTCCAGTCCCCTGAACCTGCATTAAAAAAACATTCATGGAGGCATGCATCAAAACTCCTACAGAGAGACGGGAGGTGAAACAAGAGAGTCTTCTCAAGGTCCTCGGCCTGGACATCACAGAAACGACAGAAGAGAACCTTCACTGACAAGTGGAAGAAGAGAACCGACTCCTGAAAGTTGTCCTCTGACCTTCATGTGTGCTATGAGGAATGTGCGTGCCTGTGTGTGCATACACACACACACACACACACACACACACACACACACACACACACACACATTTTAAAAACATACAGCATTATAGATTGAATGAATGCTAAAGACAAAGGTCTGTTTTGGCTCCTGGTTCTGGAGGCCTAAGGTCAAGGGCTGTGCCTCTGACGGCTTCCTTGCGGGAGCATCCTCAAGGGCTGAACATGGAGAGAGGGGACCACAAGCATGTCTGCGTCTCTGTCTGGTCTCTGCCCCTTTTCTTGTAAAGCCACCAGGTCTCAACCACAAGGATTCCTCCCTGAGTCTAACCCTAGTCACCACCCCCAAAGTCTGCCCCAGCACCACGGTCAGATTAAGCTGCTGCCCCTCACTATCTCACCACGGGGATTAAACTGCAGAACGTGTTTGGGAGAGCCATAGTCATCCACTAATTAAATGAGAGCCGGTCCCTCGATGTGCTGATGCGCTCCAGGACTTGTGAACCTGGAGTTCCCATCAGTCATTACACTGCTTTCAGAGGGAATTTTATGTTTCAACGGCCACATAACAACACAACCCCAAACTCAGCAGTCCAGAACATCTACTTAGGATCTGATGATTGGATGAGGGCTGAGCTGGGATGATCTCTCCATGGTTACAGCTCAAGGACTCCCTATGCCTGCTGCACTCAGTTACAAGCTTGTCTAAGGTAGGCTCACCCTCCAAGGCCACTCCCCAAGTGGTCTCTCATCACTCAGCATCTCTGTCGCTGGGCAACGAAGTTCCACGAGGGGCCATCTTTCCAGAACACAAAAAGGTCATCAAGCCTCTGACTAGGCCATACTTGTTAATGTCCAATTGCTCATAGTAAGCCAGAGCAAAGCCAAGTCAACAGGGAGGGAGCCACACAAGGCCCAAGGGTACAAGGCATGGTCCAGGGCCATCTAGGTAGTCACTTAACATGGAGGGTGGGGAAGAAAGGGTCTGACGTCACCACTGGAGCCTGGGAACCAGTCACACCTGAAGTCAGAGATCTGCCCCCAGATTTTCCAGTTAAACCAAAGACAAAGAAGTAAGCAAACACTCCCTCGCCCCTTCGTTTAGTCAAGCCATTCTCAGTTAGTTCTGGTCATGGGTTGACAGACATCAGTGATTTTTTTTTTTTTTTTTTTTTTTTTTTTGCCATCAGTTTTTTGCCAAGCCCAGAGTGGGCACCGGGGACAAAATGAAATCATCTAACCCGTGCAGGTGCTACTAGGTGTCTTCCAAAAACACCACAAGCTTCCAGGTCAGATTCACTGTTCCTTACACAGAGTGCCATGCTAAGCACAGAATTAATGATCGGCAAATGGGTGCTGATAATGCCATGTGTGTTGGTACACACCATAAGCCCAATTTTTGGAAGGTAGAGACAGGACGGTATCAAGCCTAGGCTACATGGTGAGACCCTATCTCAAAAAACAAAACTACTCTCTTGTCTCTAGTTTATCTTCTTACTATTGCCCCAAATCACACAATTGAGTCATAATTTACCAGGGACCAAGTGAGGAGGTTTCTCATGGCATCTTTGCAGTCAGGCCTGGCTGCCTGTTAACAGCAAGTATCTCCTGCTCATCCTCAGTCTCCAAAACTCTTCTTGGTACCCTCACTGCCTGCTTTGGTCAGAGAGGAAATGCATGGTGCCTGAGGCTTCTTTCAGCCCTGTAGGCACAGAGATGTAGGCCTATGCTCAACATGGGCTATCAAAGTCCTCAACACAGTGAGGGAATAAAGATTGCACAGTCCCCAGGAACAGTAAAAGGGAATTCCTAAAGAAAAGATGTTTCCAGGCCTCCGCACATCTGATCATTCATACCGGCTGGTAAGAGACCTACATCCCAGGTCCTGTCCTAGTCAACACCAGGGTAACCTCCACACAGAACTGAAGCAGTTAGGGGCTGTGACTGAGGGTTTTATACCAATTCTGTTTTTAAAATTTATTATTATTATTATTATTATTATTATTATTATTATTATTATGTGGGGGATAGGTGAGGAATAAGGGGTCACATCTGCCACAGAGTGCATGTGAAGGTCAGAGAACAAACTATTCTCTTCTTCATTTTCACGTGTATCCTGGGGATTGAACTCAGATCACTAGGCTTGCACAACAAATACTCTTACCCTCTGGGCCCATTATTAGCTCTATTAGTCCCTTTTTCCTTTCCTTTCCTGTCCTTTCCTCTTTTCTTTCCTTACTGACTGAGTCTGTTGACTGGGTCACTGTTTACTGTTCTCTCTTTAAAATTAACCAAACCATAGAGGAAACTGTAACAACTGCCTCTTAGTTAAGGCCCCTGTGAGTCAGCTCACTATGCAGATGCCTTAAACATAGTAACAACAAACTGGGCCTTTTAAGAAGCAGCCTTGCAGAGAGGAGGTGTGCAGCGGTTGACAATGTCACTGGACACAATCTAGCATCACCTGGGGACAAAGCTCTTGGCATGTTTGTGAATTTTAAGTTGGGACTAATTGAGATGGGGGACACATACCCCAAATGAGGGTGGAACCATCCCACAGGCCGGGAGAATAAAAAAGAGAAAGTAGGCTGAGCATGTGCACTCATCTCTCTCTGCTTCTTGACTGCAGATGCCATGTGATTGGCAAGTTTGAGGGGGGCTAGCCTGGGCTATATGAGACCTTAGCTTAAAATGAAAAAGAAAAAAAGAAAAAAAAAGGATGGTCACATATCATATAGTTCCATTCATTAACAGCACAGGGTAGGCACCATGCAGAAACATGGCGGATTAGTGCTGCCAGGGGCTGAGGGTGAGGTGTGAAGTTGCAGGACTACAGCTTAAGTAGTACAGAGTTTCTCTGTGAGGTGATGAAAACATGCAAAAAATGATTTTGGGGATGCTTGTACAACTTCGTGTAAATATAAAAACTCTCAGTCTAGGAGCACAGATCAGTGGCGGAGCTCTGTCCTAGCATGCATAAGGCCCCAGGTTCTGTCCCCAGCACTGGCTCCCAAATTTACTCAGCTATGTACTTTGATCTGGTATGTGAATGGCATCTTCGTAAAGCCATTAGAAGTTCAGTGAGACACTCAATGGGTAAAGGCACTTGTCACCAAAACTGACCTGAGTTCAACCCCAGGACACTTGTGGAAGGGGGAGAACTGATTCTGAAAATGGCCTTCTGACCTCCGCATGCCTGTCATGGTGTCCTCCATACTTAAATAAATAAGTGTGGTTTAAACTATGAAGCCGTCATAAGTGTGAAGCAGAGAGCTCTGGTTTTCAAAACAATGGAATTGCTTATTTAACACCTAAAGAAAATCCTAGATGGGATGTTTACACCAGTGATTTCTTCCAAACAGTTAAAAAAAAAAAGAATGAAAGAAAGAAAAGAAAAAAGCAACGCACAACACAAGTTCTTCCAGAACACAGAAACAAGACCCCAACTGTCACTTGCTTTCTGAAGCCAGCACAGCCTTGACCCGGAGCCCAACAGCAGCAGGAAGAGTGTCAGACCGTCTCTCCACAGACGAATACTCCCTCCACAGAATGCTAGCACACCCATGCCAGCAACATAGGATGATTAAAGACCCTAGCACACGCCTTTAATCCCAGCACTCGGGAGGCAGAGGCAGGTGGATCCCTGAGTTTGAGGCAGCCTGGACTACAGAGTGAGTTCCAGACCAGCCAGGGCTATGTAAAGAGACCCTGTCTAAAACAAAACAAAAACACTAAAGGTCTCATCCAGACAGGATTTTTCCAGAAACATGAAGGCTGTCCTTCATTCTAACCTCAACCTATGTGACTTGCTGCATTGACAGAGACCAAATAGGAAGAGAAGCATCTGATCAGCTTGTAAATGTAGATGCATTATTTGACAGATTTCAACACCCAATCCCTTCCTTTTAAAAGTCTCTTGATGTTTTCTCCTAGTTCAGTTACAAAGCCAGGATGCGGGCCACAGCCAAGTCCATCCAGCACCACCAAAGGTCCCTGGCAAAGCAAGCCAGCAAATTAAAAAAAACAAAAGGCTTATAAGGATTGGAAAGGGACAAATAAAACTCTATTTATAGACCGTCTGATAGAAAATACACAGAAAATCTAAGAGGTTATTAAACTACTAGAATTAACAACAAACTGTGGCCAGGCCACGGATCCAAAAGCAGCGGCCGGGCTGGGGTGGGGCAGGGCGGGGTGGGGGGTTGGAGCAAGGAGGAGTGGGGGGCAGAAGCCATCAACAACATGCAGAAAGCAAATTTAAAATACTACCATTTAAAATAGCACCCGGGCTGCAGAGATGACTCTGCTGATAAAGGTTCCCGCTTCGGAGCCTGACCCGAGTCCTCGGACTTCCACTGTGTATTGTGGACACACCACACACATTAAATAAGTAATAAATACAATGTAAAAATAATTAAACATACCCAAAGCATTAAAGTCCTAGGGCTACATCCAATCAGTGACACATGAGACCTCTGACACTCAAAACCGTACAACCGTGTCAAGAAAGGAAACCCCAAGGGATGGCGGATCATCTTGACAACTTGGAGGCTTTGATATGGCAAAAATGTCACTTCCCCGCAGTTAAGCTACACGGTATGCTTGTTTAAATCCCAGCAGGTTTTACTTCTGTGTGCTTTTAGAAGTTGGCAAATTGTTTGTACCATTTACATGGAAATGTGAATGAATGCCCGAGAATGGTCCAGGAGACGGAGAGCGACTGAGCGTGGCTTCATATCGACAGCGACCACAGAGCTTTGCTAATTGGAATGATGTGGTATTGGCACATGTGTAGAAAGAGAGTCCAGAAATAGACCTGCAAAGCCACCCAAATGAATAAATGAAAAAAGGAAGAAAATACCATGTGTCGGGAGGCTGTGGAGAGCTAAAATTTTTGTGCATGCTTATAAGACTAGGACCCTCTTTGGAAAACACGTCAGTGCTTGTTACTGGAGTTTAACATATGTATGCCTTGTGCCCAACTCTACTGTGAGGTATAAACACAACAGAAATGCACACACATGTTCCCAGAAAGATGCACAATATGCTCCATACAAGTGCTATTCATAAGAGCTGCAAGCTGGATGCCGCCCAAACGGCCCATGGAAAAGAAATGAACCACCCACAGCTCGAGCAGAACACTGAGCTGAAGACGCACACAAGTCCACACCCCTTGCTGCCATCCATCTGACACCCAAAAGGGGCAAGCCAATCTACTGTGTGAGATCAGGATCATGGGTACTCTTGGGACAGTTGGGGGGGCATCACCCATGTAAAAGCCAGGCACACATCACTGCACACCAGTGATCCCTGGGCTGGGAGGGAACAGGGAGAGACAGCTAGAGGAGCTGGCTAGCCAGCCAGTCTAGCGAATGGGTAAGCTCCAGGTTCAGCGAGAGACTGCCTCAAAAAAAAAAAAAAAAAAAAAAAAAAAAATGAGGTGGGGAGTATTTAAGGATGATACTAGACACTGACCTCTGACCTCCACATGTGTGCACATATGTAAACGTACACACATGCACACACACAAAGGGACACATGGGGGCTCCTGGGAGTCTTGGTTATACACCGTTCCCTGACTTGGGTTCCGTTGGTAGACGCTCTTCAAGCTGCAAATGCAATCTGTGTTCCTGTCTGAAATACACTGCATTTGAACAAAAAGTTTTCAAGATGAACGAAGCCCATGGGGAAGTACTAACAGGTTGATACTACAGAGGCCGGGCCACGGAGTGCTAAGAGTGGTCTCCACAGGCTCAGGAAGACCCAGGCTTGCACCTCAACCTTGACAAGGAGCTGAAACCAAGCCAGGGGACTTGTGCTGGGAAAGCTGGAAACACTGGTGTGGGGCAAAAATGTGGGCAAAGTCCAGCTCTGGAGGGAGAAATAAGCGGAGGAGGAGAGGGAGGGCGGGGCTGGGATGCAGTGGTGGGGTGGAAATACAAGGGAGATCTTCTTCTTAACACTAAAGCTCCTAAAGGGGTGTGGGGATCGGGATCACTGAAACTAGTAAAATTTGGATCAACTCAGAGTTCCAAGCCAGCCACACAGCAGCAGCCCATGTGCTTCCTAGAATTGCTCCATTTGAAATTCAACTGAGGAGGGGCTGGGGTGGGGTGGGCTCGAAGCATCCACCAATGATGGGTCTCAGAGGCACATGACAGTGGAGGGATGACCAGAACACAGGCCTCCCAAGAATGCGTGCTAAGAATGGCTTCAGATCCCAGATGTCCCTGCAGTGAGCCCTACCTAAATGATCTCAGATCAGAAGAGCGAGATTAGACCAACTCAAGGTCCCGCTGGAGATGGGGAGAGGCGGTTAGACTAACTCAAGGTCCCGCTGGAGATGGGGAGAGGCGGTTAGACTAACTCAAGGTCCCGCTGGAGATGGGGAGAGGAGTTGTCTAAGCTCTCAGAAACTCAGCTCAACTGACTTAACCCAGCAATAACTCATGTGTACAGCAAAGACTCTTTGACACTTTCAACCCATGGGAGCAGCCAGGCCAGAACAGTGAGGATAAAAATAGATGGCCCCAGAGTGGTGTGTTCTTTGTAGAGACTGCAAGGTCAGGTCCACTTTGAAAGAAAGAAGACAGTCCTGGAAGGTGTGATGGGTGACGGCACAAAGTTCCCCTCTCTTAGTTCACTGCAGAGTCGGGACGCACTCTTCCTTGAGTACCTCCCGAACTCCTGTCAGCGGAAATCTAGAGACATCCTCCCAGGCTCCTCAAGTCTTCCCATGGAAACAGCAGTTGAAAACTAAGACGATGCCTACAGCAATTCCTGGAGAATTCCTCAAGTAAGTGAGACTACTACTAGGCAAGGAACCAGACATTCCCTACTCATTACCCAGAGAGAGAAATGTCTGAGGCTCAAAGACAGGGATCTTTCTTCTGAAAACCCATACAACTCAAGGAGAACAAATTAGGCACCTGCTGGTCCAGGTCCCTAAACAATTTTATCAAGATGTCCCATAGGAATAAAACTGGATTTCTGGGCCAATCCATCCTCACTGTTCTGTGAGTACAGGATCATGGATGAGGAAACCACATATGTGAGGTGTACCAAAAGAGATTCCACAGAGCCCCAACCCCACCCCAGAACACACAAATACAAGGAATGCCCAGGATCTTCAGGCATCTCTTCTGAGCCTACTAGAGAAGGTACAGGAATGATACTCTAATGAGTGTCAAACCTAGGCCTCCAACCATCATCCACACCAGAGAGAGGCCTGTGTGTGAAAATCCTTCAGCAACTTCATGCTCACAGGGGGATCCACACACAAGAGAAACGCGCATGCTGTTTGGGCCAGAGAAGCCCCTGCCAATCATCCCTGTATGTCACCACCCGAGGGCTTGCCAGAAAATTAGACTAATGAGTGTTCCTTCACACCAGAGGCAACCACAGAGGCTGCCTCTATGTCCTATATCAACACACACACCCCTATATCAGCATAGCACCTACCCACTGAGAATATGCCAAGAGAACCTCCTGGTGATGCTTTCTAGACGCTTTCCTCCCCACTAACGTGAGCTGAAGGAGACATGGAATCTGTGGCTTTGTTCACTAAAGAATTCCAAATGCCTAGAAAGTAGCTGATATTTTATACCTAAAAAAATCCGTTGGATAAATTAATGAAAAAGTATAATTTACTTTTGTAAAATTATTGTTATTGTTATTATTATTATTATTATTATTATTATTATTATTATTACATGTATGGGTGGGCATGTCATAACCTCTGTGTGGAGATGAGAGGATAACTTTTGAGACTGAGTTTTCTCTTTCCACTGAGGCTTCTGAGGATTGAGCTCAGGCCACCAGGCATGAAGGACTGGTTTTATCCCCAGCACCACACAGACAAATGTGGTGATGCACACCTGCAATCCCAGCACCACATAGACAGATGTGGTGATGCACACCTGCAATCCCAGCACCACACAGACAAATGTGGTGATGCACACCTGCAATCCCAGCACCACATAGACAGATGTGGTGATGCACACCTGCAATCCCAGCACCACATAGACAGATGTGGTGATGCACACCTGCAGTCCCAGCACCACACAGACAGATGTGGTGATGCACACCTGCAGTCCCAGCACCACACAGACAGATGTGGTGATGCACACCTGCAGTCCCAGCACCACACAGACAGATGTGGTGATGCACACCTGCAATCCCAGCACCACACAGACAGATGTGGTGACGCACACCTGTAGTCCCAGCACCACACAGACAGATGTGGTGATGCACACCTGCAGTCCCAGCACCACACAGACAGATGTGGTGATGCACACCTGCAATCTCAGCAATTAGGAGGTGGAAGCTGGGAGTTGGGAATTCAAACTCATTCTTGTCTACATAGTGATTTTAAGGCCAGTTTGGGATATAGGAGACCCTATCTCAAGGAAGTCTGATGGAGACAGTCTGGTCCCTCCTCCACAATGGCCACCAAGTCCTTAGCTCTCTGAACTATTCTTTCTATATGGATCTCACTGCACTTGTGGCCTCAAGCCCCAACACCTTTAACCTCTTCCTGCACTGGACAGGATGAGAGTGGGCTCCAGGGCTGCACACAGGACTACTTCTTAGCAATGGGCACACAATGGGCCACTTTAAACTCTTGGGTGTCATGAAGAGCATGACCTCGTGGAGAAAGCAACTCTCTTCCATTCAGCTGTGTTTCTAAAGACAAGGCCAAAAATGTGCTTAAAGGAGCAGTGGGGCCAGGTGATGGGTGGAAAAGCCTTGTGGATCATTGAGGAACCCCTGGTGTGAAAGGGGATTTTAAAGCCCTGCCTGCAGGTCATCTACAAAGCTGTGGAAGGAATCTCAAGTTCAAGGGCTCCTTGGGGGAACCCATAGTTGCCCTCTCCATTTTTGAACAGAAGGGATTCAAGGGAAGGTACTGAAGCCACATATACCAGGGGTCTAAGCAGAAATGCCATTCTTTTTAGCAGGGAAGATGAGGCTAGGAAAGGGACCCTCTCAGGTTGTGCTCAATCCTCACTGGAATGACAGTGGTGTGCAGGCTCTTCCTCATCTCCTGCAGACCACGGTTCTCCATGCTTACTAGATAGCTACTGTGTGCCAAGGACTTCCATATGCATTTATCTCAGTTTATTCTTAAGACCAGCCCATGTCATTCCTGCCTGTGGCTATGCATGAGGGGGGTAGGGAGTGAACTAGCAGCTTTCCTGAGCAACCTGGGCCCATAGGTGACTCAGATGCCAATCACAGCCTGGCCCATCTGCTCCCGAACCAGATTCCCTTCCCAGATCCCACAAGGTATCATGACCTGCTTGCTGGCAGCCCTGCCAATGGAAGCCCCAGGCTGAGGGGTTTTCACAGGGTCCACATGCAGGGTGCTCTCCTTCATGCAGGTCCAGCAGGCTGCTCTCCTTCCATCTCCAGATGAACAATTGCACTCCTGACAACCACTGGGCTTGGGACTCTCTCAGATGCTTGGACCACGCCATTGGGAGTGCCTTACTTTCTTCGTGGTGCCTTTTCTTTCTCTTAATACTCATGCTTTAACTCTATATTAACAATGTACTTTAGGGCCAGCGAGACGGCTCAGTGGACAGAGGTGCTTGCGGCCAAGACTGACAACCTGCAATTGATCCCCAAGACCTACGTGGTGGATGGAGAGAACTGACTCCCACAGGGTGCTCTCTGGCCGCCATGTGTGTCCTGCCTCCTGCACATAGTGAACAAACAAAATGTAGACCAAACTAGAATGTAAAGATCGAAATGTCTTTTAATAAACTCCAACTTTCTGTTCTGTTTTTTTTTTTTTTTTTCCCCTATCACTGGGTGCAGCTGCCTTGAGCTGTTTCTTACTCCCCACAGCCACTGTCCTGTCCCTGCTGTCTGAATTCCCGGACCTGCCATGCGTCCTTGGTGTTGTCTCCAGCCTCTTTCCTCAGGCATCTTGCTCCTGTGAGTGCCTGTATCTCTTCTAACACTTCTCTTTTTAAAAAATATTATTTTATGTGTATGAGTGTTTTGCCTACACATATGTATGTCTGTGCACCAAGTGCATATAATGTCTACAGAGGCCAGAAGAGGGCATCAGATCCCCTGGGACTGGAGTTACAGATGGTTGTGAGCTCATGAGGGTGCTGGGAATTGAACCCAGGTCCTCTGGAAGATCAGCCAGTGCTCTTAACTACGGGATCATCTCTCCAGCCCCTAACACAGGGTTCTGCGGCTAGCAATCAGAAGTGCTAGCCTGCTCGCCATCCACTGTGTCTCTTCTCTCTGGCTCTCTTCTAATGAAACCCTCGGCCTCCTCTCAGTCCCTTCACGCCTCTCTGTCCCTGAGATGACAACACAGAGCCCGTGATGCTGGCGTCTCCCCTCAGGCTACCTCCACCATGGCTCGGGGGCTCTAGCACCATAATGCTGAACACTTATCAGCGAGGAAGTGAGGAAGTGGGGGGTTGTGAGGGCGGAGAGAGATTGGGATGGAAAAGAACCAGATCAAAATTAAGATTAAGAAAACACACACACACACACACACACACACACACACACACCCCAAACATTTCTGTCTGCATCTACCACGACCAATCTTCTTTGTGCAGTAGGAGGGAACGGAATGTATCTCAGTCCAGGATGGCTGCTCCATCATCCATGGACGGAAGGCAGACTGAGTGCCCTGAGCTAACAGTGAGGGACCAGGTGGCTCAGGTGGGGCATTCTGACTCCTCCCCGAGAGGCCTCTGGGAGACACGGGAAGGAAAACGGAAGAGGCCCAGGGGCTAAGGGACAGAAAAGGCAGGGGCACACTTGTGTGCAGAGGTGGCCTTGGTCTGAGGGTTTCAGATTTTTTGTCACTGTGGTAGAAGATCAGAGAGAATAGATTTCAAGGATGAAACAATTATCGCAGTTCACAGTCAGCAGTCATTGGGGCCTGCAGTGAGACACAACATTGTAACAGGAAGCTGTTCACCCCACGGGGGCCAGGAAGCAAAGAGCAACAGGGAGGGTCTACAGTCCCAAATATCCCCCAAGAACAACTTCCCCATGATGACCTCGCTTCCCCCTTAAAAGTTCCTTCTTCCAAGGCACCACGGGCTGATGGTCAGGACTTTAGCATGTGGGCACCGGGGGCACATTTCTAATCTGAAATACAGCAGCATACATCCACACAGGAGTGCCCAAGCCGACAGAGCCCCCAGACTCTGCTGCACTCCGGCAGCTGGAAACGGGAACAGAATTAATGTGCACGCCACCCGAGAGGCCAAGGGCAGAGCAGGCATTTTGGGAAGGAGATCTAAACTCCTTCCCCACAGGGATTACATTTCCACAGCGGAGAGCGGCAAGGAGTCCAACCGGATGTGATTCACTGCTCAGGGACCCTGGCCAGCGCCACAACAAATGCAAGTGATTTTTTTAATCACTGGCCCCCGGGGCAAACTCAGAATCAGCCAAGCCAAGCTTTGGCCCGAGTGACATCTCAGGTCAGCAAGAGCAAAAATTACCATGTGGTGAAAATGTGAGCAAGGGCCAGGATAAAGGCCAAGCATCAAAAAGGGGCTTGACTGGCCCGTGGCAGGCTTCCCACTAGTGTGGACAGACTGCCCAGGGATGCCATACTCCACTCTTGGACAGTATGGAAATCCCAGGACAGTATCAGCCACAGAAGCTTATTTACAGACCTTACTGCCTCCATCAGACATGTCCCTGTCACTTCACAAATCACACAAACACACTTATAAAGTCCACGTGTAACCAGCGAGAATGGAGCTGTCCTTCCTACGGGCCCACCCCTGCCTTCCAGGTGACCACAAGTCAGAGGTCAAGAGAGGCAAGGGAAGTGATGGCCCCACTCCGTTATCAACTCACAGGTGCTATGGTTAAGGGGTACCCAAAACGTTGGGGTAGGGGTGGGGTCATGGGATTGGGAGCAATTAATTCTGCTGAAGAAAAGAGGAAATATAACAGGAAATGGGATCAAGCTGGGTCTCGAGGAATGGATCCAGATTCCTCAAGTGAGGAAAGGGGAGACACTGAGAAAACAAAACAAAACAAAACACTTTTCTTAAGATTAAAAAAAATTACGTGTATGTGGGTGTGCATGCATTTGTGCACATGCCTGCATGTGCCTGTGGAGGCCAGAAGAGGGCGCAGTGTCTCCTAGCGCTAGAGTTCCGTGCAGTTAGGAGCTGCCTGAAGTGGGTGCTGGGAACCAAACCTGGGTCCTTTGCAAGAGGATGTGCTCTTAGTGGCTGACTCATCCCTCTGGCCCCCAAATTTCACTTTTAATGGGCACACAAACATTCATGATATTTGGATGCATGCACACACTGAGTAATGACAAAGGCAAGGTGCTCAGCACATTCGGCACTGTTTCTTTCATTATTAAAATTCTCCGTTTTGAAATATGGACTAAGTTCTTGCCAATGACAATCATATATTGTACAAGACAAGGCCAGAACTGATCCTTCCTGCCCAACTGCAACTTGGTATCTGGGGCCAATCTCCCCTCCCTCTTTTTGTTAACATCAGTTTTTTTTTAAATATTTTTTAAGGTTTATTTATTTATTATGCATACAGAAGAGGGTGCCAGATCTCATTACAGATGGTTATGAGCCACCATGTGAGTGCTGGAAATTGAACTCAGGACCTCTGGAAGAGCAGTCGGTGCTCTTAACCTCTGAGCCATTTCTCCAGCCCCCTAACATCAGCTTTTTTAAATACCACTTATGAAGGAGACCATGTGGTGCTTGCCTTTCTGTGGCTGGCTGTGTCTCTCAGCAGCATCCTTTAGCTGCCACAGGTGACAGGATTCTACCCTTTAACAGCCAAATAGAATTCTGCTCTGTGCACATTCTATTTTTCTACTCATTCATCCATCTTTGGGTCATCCTTTAATTTGGATATTGTGAGTAATGTCACAAAGAAATGCCATGAGGTTCCAAGTGTGTGGGAGACCTGCTCCCACTCCCCCCTGCCCGCAGGGTACTCTTGAGCAGGGAGAAGTGAGAAATATTTAGATAGAAATATAGAGGGGAGAGAGATAAAAACATAGGATAGCCTCAGGAGGGCCTGGTCAAAACTCACCAGCCTCTTCTGTCTCTTCTAAAGGACTATTTATAGAAATGCCAAGGGGTGGAGTAAAAGACCTCCCCTTAGGACAGCCAAGTGCAGCCCCTTCCAAACACCTGGTAACCATGCACGTGGTCAATCCATTCCCCTTATGCAGCCCTGCTGAGTAAAGCAAGCTCAGATCACAAGGAAACCTCTGTGGGCTCCCACACAAGTGCATGGGATGCTGGAGAATTTCAGAAGGAGACAGGAAGATGGTATAACTTGAGTGATGGGCTCCAGGAGGGGATCAGGAAATAGACTGAGCAATCTGAAGATAAGGACCTTGCTTACACTCGACCCTAAAGACAGGAAGCCACAGAAGCCTGTTAAACCCAAGATTGCCTCACTCACAGACAGGAGAAGGCTTGGGAAACACACAGAACCTTGGGGTCTGGCAGCGGTGAGGACAGCGAAGTAAGGAAGAGCTCATTGGATACCTGGAGGAAAGAAGAAAGGAACTGACTGATTGGAGAGAGAGTTTGAGATCAGGGAGCGCAGAACAGGAGTCACAAGTGGATAAAAGTGGGAAGTGTGTTGGCTAATGTTAGGTGTGGACTTGCCTGGGCCACGGTGACCACAAATGCGGGCATGCATTATTCTGTAGGGGTCTGGGAAGTTGTCATTGGATGAGAGTAATGTTTCAATTGGTGGACTTTGAGAACACAGGCTACTCTCTATAAGTTCGTGGGTCTTCTGTCAAGTCATAAATCGAACAACAACAACAAAAAGCAAGTACGAGAGAATGTTCCAGAAGAATACCTTCATATTTCACATATACCATGAGCACTTGGTTCTATAACACGCGTCTTTGGACTTAGAATAGAATGTGAATTCTTACGATCTCCTCCCTGAATGGGAACTGCAAACTCTGCCTTCCCCCGTGGTCCAGACACATGGCATACACATAGGTCTTCCTCGGCAGCCTCCTTACCATGAGGAGGCTTTAAGGTAAATTCCTTGCCCTCTCTCATTTAGTCTTCAACTTAACAGTAACCCAACATTCAACTTTATGATGATACCAGAGCCAGGTGCATTAAAAAAATCCATCAACATTTCAATTTAGCTGGGCATGTTAGTACATACCTTTAAGCCCTCAGGAGGCAGAGACAGATGGATCTCTGAATTTTAGGTCAACCTGGTCTACAGAGAGAATTCTAGACTAGTCAGAGCTACACAGTAAGATCCTGTCTCAAAAACAAAAACAAACCCCCTAAAATTTCAATTTAGCTTTGTGCAGTGTGTTCCTCTCCTGAGATGCTAGTAACTGCAGCAAGCCACAGCCCTAGACAGCCATGTGACAGGGAGAGGACATGGCCTGCTCGCCCACTTTCCCTGCGATGGTCTGGGCTGCAAAGCCTGTGACAGCCCAGGTTTTTCTGTGTTTGCCACTGAGCATTGCAAGCTCATCTCCTTCTCTGGCATATTCGCTCTGTCCGTGACGTCGTGGACCGTGTTTTCACAGTAAAGACAAGTGCTCTGTAAATAGATGCATGGAAAGAAAATGGTGCCCTTTGTGCTTCTCCTATGGGGACTCCTATCAAATGCTCCTTCTGAAGCTTTTCCTTATTCTATGGTATGTGCCTGCGTGCATGCGTGTGTGCGTGTGTGTGTGTGTGTGTGTGTGTGTGTGTGTGTGTGTGGGTGTGTGGGTGTGTGTGTGTAGTGCTGGGCATTCTTAGGTCGCCTACATGCTGACAAACACTTTACTACTCAGCTCTTTTAAATTTGTCTTATTTTTTTAAAGAAGGTCTCATGAAGTTGCCCAGGCTACCTCTGAAATCATTCACTAGCCCAAGCTGTCCTTGAATTTGCAATCCTCCTGACTCAGTGACCCAAGTTTCTTTTAAATTCCCATTAGATTTCTACAGAATTTAATAAAATAAATGGGCTCCCTCTGGTGGTCACAAGAAAACCTCTGATTCCCAAAGGTCAGACTCTAGTTACATTTCAAGGTCTTTATGGGGCCGGGTATATTCGATAATTAATAGATTCGGAGTGGCTAGACGACATCAGGAGAGAAGACTTCTAATTATCATTTTCCACTCATCAGTGCCTACAAATTGGTCTGTAAAGCCGCGGTCTCAAGCCACACTCACCATGTCTCCTGAATTCATTCCCGCTTCTGGTCAGGGCATCACTGTGCCCCTGCGGCTCCCATCGTCTCTGTCTGCCCCTCCCCGTATCACATTTGTGAGTCTGTCTACTACAGGTCCCGTGCCTCAGCAGCTGTTCCCTCCCTCAGTTCTCATGGCTCCCCTTCAACTCCCCGGGACCTCTTCCCAGGGAAGCCATTCCCAGATGTTTATCAGTGCTTTCCCACAGACGCCCCTCTAGGCTCAAGGGATGCGATAGTGAACAAAATGAGAGGGGCACCCACCCTGAGCCTCCCTCTCAGGGGCCTCTGTGATGGACCCAGATCTGCAATCCAGTCTGTCGTGCTGCTGTTTCTAGGATTCCCCGTCTAGTTGATCATCTTCTGTAAGATAAACTCTGCTCACTTTCTGTTGTGTGTCCCACGGCACACAGCCCCACTCCTGCTAGCCTTCAGCTCACCTTAGCCCCCACAGCTGCCTTTCAATAAGAGTTCAGACCCCTGCTCCATGCTCCCCTTTTATTTTGCTAGGGATGTCAGGTCTCAGTAAACCTGTGTCCCCATGCCAGCCGGCTAACATGCCAAATAGTCTTCAAAACTTTATCTAGCTCCTACCTTCCTAAGGAAGGGCTCTGCTCTCTCAAACCAACCTGTCTGTATAGATCCTCTACCTGCAGCAATGTCTCCTTTTAATTTCTGTAGGACTTTTGTTCATAGTACGCACTTTACTCCATTTTTAGTTGGTTATGATTCTATAGCCTACAGTATCCTCTTCTAATGGTGGTTTGCAGCAGCTTCTGACAGTCCCAGTATGTCGCTATAACTAGGACTGGACCTAAGAATGAGTGAATAAACAAATAAACAAATGGACAGACTATCTCTGCACAGCAGAGTGTGGGGAATGAGATGAGATCATTCTCCAGAGAATTCCGGCACACACGTACATGTGTGTACACACCAGGGATGGGAGTTTTGTGCAGGGTTCAAGTGCTTGTCTAGCATATATGAGGTTCTGGGTTCTCTCCCCAGCACCACCGAAGGGTGGGGGAGCTAAAGAATTTAAAGAGCTGGTGATAAAGCTCATCATGCACAAGGTCCTGGATTCAACCCCAGCACGGAGTAGATAGATGGATGGATGGATGGATGGATGGATGGATGGATGGATGGATGGATGGATAGATAGATAGATAGATAGATAGATAGATAGATAGATAGATAGATAGATAATTAATGCCAGGCATGGTTGCTCACCCCATAATCCCAGCACTAGAGAAGCTGAGGCAGGAAGCTTGCAAAGTCAAGTCGAGCCAGGATTATACTGGGAGACCTCGTCTCAAAAGAGAGAGAAAAGGGTTCATCGATTGTAAAACTCAGGGGTGGGGTGCTCTCCTAGCATGGGATGCCCCGGGTTTCATTTCTACCACTAAAATAGAAGGAAAGAAAGAAAGTGGTGAGAGAGAGAGAGAGAGAGAGAGAGAGAGAGAGAGAGAGAGAGAGAGAGAGAGAGAGAATCAGACCCAAAGATCCCCTTTGGCCCTGTCTACTGTGGTTAGATACTTATTGCCTTTACAGGCCACTCAATTTTTCTATAAACTCAAGTCAACTGGGATTTATCACTCCTGGGGGAACATATATATTTTCAAAAACTGTCAAATGAGCATAACTTCTTGCTTGAAGAGCACAAGCCCCCTTCCTTCCCCGAGCTCATTCCTACTCGAGACCGACAGAGTGAAATCCCGGAGCACCAATGGCTTTCCTACTCATGCTCTGGTCCGTAGCATTCTCCATAAATGATAGCAGATCTCAGACACCATTTCCACACTGCGCTTGGTGTTTAAACAGAGTTTACTCTCCGTAAGGACTTCCACACGAGTGGGGAATTTCTGCCTCTGACGTATTTGTTTGTTCCCTTCTGGAAACAGCTCTCCCCAACCCCTGTCAACCCCCGTGCGGTAAGTCCAGCACACACCATCTGGAGGCCACACGCAGCATCCCTGCACACCATACAGTATCCTGCAGTACCATACAGCATCCCTGCAATTCCATACAGCATCCCTGCAATTCTATACAGCATCCCTGCAATTCCATACAGCATCCCTGCAATACCATACAGCATCCCTGCAATTCCATACAGCATCCCTGCATACATACGCATCCCTGCATACCATACAGCATCCCTGCAATTCCATACAGCATCCCTGCAATACCATACAGCATCCTGAAATACCATACAGCATCCCTGCAATACCATACAGCATCCCTGCAGTACCATACAGCATCCTGAATCCATACAGCATCCCTGCAATACCATACAGCATCCCTGCAGTACCATACAGCATCCCTGCAATACCATACAGCATCCCTGCAATACCATACAGCATCCCTGCAATTCCATACAGCATCCCTGCAATACCATACAGCATCCCTGAAATACCATACAGCATCCCTGCAATACCATACAGCATCCCTGCAGTACCATACAGCATCCCTGAAATACCATACAGCATCCTGCAGTACCATACAGCATCCCTGCAATTCCATACAGCATCCCTGCAATACCATACAGCATCCCTGCAATACCATACAGCATCCCTGCAATTCCATACAGCATCCCTGCAATACCATACAGCATCCCTGCAATACCATACAGCATCCCTGCAGTACCATACAGCATTCCTGCAGTACCATACAGCATCCCTGCAATTCCATACAGCATCCCTGCAATTCCATACAGCATCCCTGCAATTCCATACAGCATCCCTGCAATACCATACAGCATCCCTGCAGTACCATACAGCATTCCTGCAGTACCATACAGCATCCCTGCAGTACCATACAGCATCCCTGCAGTACCATACAGCATCCCTGCAATATCCATACAGCATCCCTGCAATACCATACAGCATCCCTGCAATACCATACAGCATCCCTGCAATACCATACAGCATCCCTGCAATTCCATACAGCATCCCTGCAATTCCATACAGCATCCCTGCAATACCATACAGCATCCCTGCAATACCATACAGAGATCCAGAAAGGCATAAAGAGGCAATGGTGAGGATGATCACTGTCCCGGAATGTTTCTAAGATTTCCCAGGGAAGGTAGAGCCTTACTAGACACAAGCCCGAAGGGTAGAAGTGTCAGGCTGTGTGCAAAGTCTCCTGGATTCCAGGCATGTCTGTTCCACTGGTGTCCAGCCACGTGACTTCTCTTACTCCTTGGTCACCCACATTTTCTCACCCATATCCCGGAAGAACATGCTGGGATCGCCTGCCAAGCCTTTGTTCGTTCCTTCCAGAGCATTCCCAGCCAATCTCTGAACCTTCTCTCCCCTCTCCATCTTTGGCAGTCGCTGGCTGACCACAACTGATCCGAGTTCATGAGGACAGCCAACAACTCACTCTTGGGAGGTGGAGGAGGGCCTGCCTCCAGGTATTTATGTGTTCTACCCTGCCATGATCCCATGAGGTAAGTACTGTTAGGAGCTCTGTTTCACAGATGAAAAGCTGAAGCATACCCTAGGCTAGGCATGGCATACACCTGTAATACTAGAACTCAGAAACAGAGGCAGAAGGTCAGGAGTTCAAAGCCAGCCTCTACTACACAGCAAATTTAAAGCTAACCTGGGCTACAGGAGAGAGAATCTGTCTCAAAAATCGTAAAACAAAATACAGGGTAAATGACCTATTTGAGGTCATGGGGTTGGTAAATGACAGAATTCAAGCCAGGCAAGAGGATCCAGACGCTGTCTTCTGAACACATCCAAAGAGGGGAAATAAAGTCCCTGGATACTTGAAGTGGAGGCAATCTTTGGTCAAAACCAGAACCTGTCTACTCTCACTATAAGAGCCATCTGGCCAGCTGTCCTGGAGCAAGTATGAAGGTCACTACAGTTTGTGTTTGCCCAGCTGCATGCATTTTTCTCTTGTTCTGGGAACAGAATCCCAATCTTCCTTGGGGGTAGCTACTCTCTCTCATATCATGTTTCTAGTAGCTGCATGTGTGTGTGTGCATGTATATGCTACGCATGAGTGCACTGTGTATATTGTGTATACCTGTGTATATGTGTACATGTGTGTGCCTGAGTATGTATGTGCATACATGTATGTATATATGTGTGCACCTGTCTGCATGTGTGTGCATGTGTATGTATGTGCATGAGTATGTGTGTATAAGCATATTTACAAATCTCATCCTATGAAGGGACCTTCGTGGCTTCGTTTCACCTTAATTACTTATCTCTAAATATAATTGCATTCTGAGGCACAGGAAGGGTAACGATTTCAAGTACTGGTGGAGGAGTGAGTGGTCAGAGTTCAGCCATAACACCTCCCAATCTCCAGTCATGGGGCTGACGAGGAAGGGGGTGCGTGTGGGGGGGGTGCTGTGGGATGATTTGTATGTCCTGTGGGAGCCCTTCTTGGGTTCCTTGTGGCGTTACCCAGCAGGTCCGTATAGAGGATGATTAGGACCATGGGCCTGAGTGCAGGTGTTTGAGATGGTCTGCACTTTGCTGTGCTGGGGGATGGTCTGTATGTCAAGTTGTTCTGATTGATTAATAAATAAAACCTGATCGGCTGTGGCTAGGCAGGAAGGATAGGCGGGACTAGCAGAGAAGAGAAATAAAAGGACAGGAGGGCAGAAGGACTTGCTGCAGCCGCCGCAATGACCAGAGATGCTGCAGCCGCCACAATGACCAGAGACACTGCAGCCGCCGCCATGACAAGAAGCATGTGAAGATGCCGATAAGCCACCACCCATGTGGCGAGGTATAGATTTGTAGAAATGGATTACTTTAAGGAATAGATTTATGGAAATGGTTAATTTAAGATAAAAGGAAATGGTTAATTTAAGATAAAGGAACAGTTAGCAAGAAGCCTGCCACGGCCATACAGTTTGAAAGCAATATAAGTGTCTGTGTTTACTTGGTTGGGTTTGAGCGGCTGTGGGACTGGCGGGTGGCAGAGATTTGTCCTGAATGTGGGCAAGGCAGAAAAAACTTTAAAGCTACAGGGGGGGCTGAGCAGGACTGACCTAGCTGCAGCTGTTGGCAGACACCTTCTTCCTACAGAGTGAGCACCCTGGGGAAAGGCAGCCTGAGGACAGAGAGAAGCAGAGTGATGGGGATAACTCCCGAGCCCAGGCATGCCTGGAACCAGATCCATTTCTGAGCCCTGCACTTTAGGTATGGGATCGGATGTATTTCCATCACTGCATTATTCACAAGGGATGGTCAGGATCCACTAATGTCCTCGTGCCCGAAAAGCGGTGACCAAACCAAGGTGGGCCCTGTTTCCAGGACCAGGTGGGCCATGAAGATAGAGTATGCTGACAGAGACAGCTTAAGGGGGAACGAGTATGTAGTGGCGCACAGGTCCAGAAGCCTAGAATCATCACTCATGCCTGGGAAGCGTGACAGCAGGCATGGAAGGCTTGATAGCAGGAACAGGAAATGGTCGGATCACATTGATTCTGTATCCAGGAAACAGACAGCCAACAGCAACTGGGGCCAGACTCTAAAACCCCAAGACCCACATCTAGGAAGGTCCTTCCTCCAGCAAAGCTCCACAAAGGTTCCACAACCTTCCCAAATAGCGCCACCTGCTGGGGATCAGGTGTTTAAGCATATGAGCCTGTGGGGGACACTTCACATTCTAATCACAGGGACATATAGTAACCTAAATGAAGGGAGGGGGTCTGAAATGGGAAGTGATCTGGGTGTGTGTGAGGACTGTGCTCCAACATAACCTTTTGTAGTGCTTCAAATTTTATTTATTTGTTTGTTTGTTTGTTTGTTTTTCAAGACAGGGTTTCTTTGTGTAGCCCTGGTGGTCCTGAATCTCGCTCTCTAGACCGGGCTGGTCTCGAACTCACAGAGATCCGCCTGCCTCTGCCTCCCAAGTGCTGGAGTTAAAGGTGTGCGCCACCACTGCCCAGCTTGTCATGCTTTACTCCCCATTCAATACGTACACATTTAAAAACCTCAACTACATTAAAAAACCCTCAGCTACGTAAAGTAAGAAGAGAAGATACCAACACACCCGAGAGCGCAGACAGCGTCAGGTACTGCATGACACAGGGTCACGGAGGGATGGGTGAGCAGGTGGGCATGAAAGTTCAACCACAGGACGTGCTGCCCGGGAGCACCCACGCGGGGTTACGGGCATGCGCCGCCATGCTTGGTTTCTTTGGGGTGATTATTGCTCCCATTTGTTTTCATCCCTAGGGCTGTAGCAGCAACATTTGCCACAAATCAGGTGTATAAAAAGAGCAAATTGGGAGGCCAGAAGTTCAGGGTGTTTGCAGGACGGCTTCCCCTGAAAGCCCTGAGGAAAATGAGCGTTTCCTGGCTTGCTATGGTACCACTCCAGTCTTGGCTGCACTGACGTGGTCTTTTACTATGCATCCCTGTGTCTCATGTTTCTTACTCTTGTCTCGTCGAAGGGCACAAGGGCTCTGAATAGGGCCCACCCTGATCATGGGAGATCTTGCTGCAAGATTCTAATCTTAATTATTACAAACCTCCAATCTCTGAGATTTTACTTTCTGCATTTTCAAATGCCCACCGCCAACCAAGGTCCAGAAACTTTAAATAGAAAATTCCAGCCGGGTGGTGGCGCACGCCTTTAATCCAGCACTCACAGAGGACGATCTCTGTGATTCAACCACCTGGCTACCAAGTGAGCTCCAAAACGCAAACACAAGAGAAACGTCTGAAAAAAAAAAAAAAAAAAAAAAAAAAAAAAAAAAAGAAAATTCCAGAAATACGTCATTCAAGAATGTCCGACTACACACCACTCTGAGTAGCATGGCGAAGTCTCCCATCACCCTGCTCCTGCTCACCACATTGGTTGTCATGGTTCCTCAGTGCTGGTGCTCAAGTAACCCTTATTTTAGTATGGACCCCACAGTGCGAGAGCATTGAGCCGACAATTTGAACATTGCAAGGAAAACTACAAAGTGCTTCCTTCAGATAAAAAGAAGAGTATGATAAGACATTTTGAGAGAGAAAGGGCCCGTTCACATAACCTTTATTACAATTATTCTATCATGTTTGATAGCTATTGTTTATTTCTCACTGTCTGATCCATAGGTCAAACTTCACCACAGGTGTGAATGAGTCTTAGTTAGGTGTCTATTGCTGAGCTAAAACACCAGGACCAAAGAACTTGGGGAGGAAAGGGTTTATTTGGCTTACACTTCAGCATCGCTGTTCATCACTGAAGGAAGTCAGGACAGGAACTCAAACAGGACAGGATCCTGGAGGCAGGAGCTGATGCAGAGGCCATGGAGGGGTGCTGCTTACTGGCTTGCTTCCCCATGGTTTGCTCACCTGCTTTCTTATAGAACCCAGGACCACCAGCCCAGGGATGGCACCACTCACAATGGGCTGACCCCTTCCTCATCAATCATTAATTAAGAAAATGCATTATAGTCGGATCTTATGGAGGCATTTTCTCAATGAGGTTCCCTCCTTTCAGATAACTCTAGCTTGTGTCAAGTTGAAGTAAGACCAGCCAGCATAGCATGTATGTGTAGAAAAAAATGCACATTTATGTGCATGCAATCATATAAATTCACTATATTTGGAATTGCATATATATGGATGTACATACACACACGTAAATGAGATTCCATACTATCCAAAGCTTCAGGCATCCACTAGGGGTCTTGAAGAGCATCCTCTACCAGATAAGGAACTGCTTGCTGGGTACTGAAAAAACTCTATTTTAATAAAGTCTCATTCTCAGGAACCAGACACCAGGAGTTGAGTATATCTTTTTGAGGAAACCAGTCTGATACACTACATCATTTTGTAGGTGAGGTGAAGGTTCAAGGGCCCTTTACCCACCAGAAGCTACCGAGCCTGCTCAGCACAGCCCTGAAAGTCCTCCCATAATAGATGTGGGCACGAGGGATGGGCCATCTTCCTGCTTGAAGCTTACCATGCCACTTGGCCCTGCACAGTCAGCTCACGACAGGCAGTGCCCACAACGGGCAACACACACTGCTGCCCCTCCCCGGCCCTGCTTATCTGCCTTCCCTTTGCTGGGATCTGACAAAAGATTACACTGTTTCCCTGGGCCGTGGGAAGGAGCTGGGTGGTGACCTGCCTGTGTCTCAGATCAGATGGGGACCCAAGATACAGAGGGTCCTCTGAGTCTCCAGAGCCCTAAAGTCTTCAGAGTTCTTTGATGAGAGCTTTGAAGAGAGGGAGGGAACTCGGGCCCCTGGTGTTGCTGAGAAGGGCTTTTCTAGTCTCAGGCAGCGCATGCCAGTCCACTGGGGCTTTGTGTCGATGAAGAACTTGAAAGGCTCAAGCGAGAACTAAGACTGGGGGTGGCGAGATGTGGACACAGGCGGGTAGTAGGCCCCAGTGAGATGCTGTTGCTTCATCTCTAGAGCCGCACTGGCTGTGACATCACAGCAGGCACCCTCAGGGCAACTGAAGCATGGCACTGAGGGTGGGGTGCCCCCCTCACTGCCTCCTCCTCCTCTCTCCACCTCGCTGCCATATTTGAGACCGGTGAAGATTCTGTTAGCAAGTATGGCCAGCAACGGTCTCATTGTAGACCACACCTACAGATGTCAATAATCAGACTTTCAATCTAGGATGTTTTATTTCACTCTGTAACAGTTTAGAAGTCCAAAATGCTGGTTGCAGAGTGTGAAATGATATCTCGTGAATGGCTGTGCGTCCCAATTTGAAAACACACTTATAAGAGTTGGAGAGGTGGCTCAGTGGTTATGAGCGCTTGCTAATCTTCCAGAGGACCAGAGTTTGGTTCCCAGCACCCATATAACTCCAACCCCAGGGAATCTACTACTCTTTTCTGGCTTCTGCAGGTGCCTGCATGCATGCACACACACATACAAATGCACACACACACACACACACACACTTTAAAAAAACCTACACTTATTCACATAAATCACACAAATTTAAAAGGGTCCCTTAGTATCCATGGGAGAGTGCTTCAATGAACCTGTCCATCTCCCTACAGGGTGCTTAAGTCATTTATATAAAACAGCATTGTATTTGCATGCATATTTGCATCATATTTGCATATGCATTGTATTTGCATAGGCTATGCATGTCTTCCTGAATATTTAAATCATCTCAAGATGACCTATAACATACAAGTAGCTGTTATATTATAGTTGTTAGGAAATGATGACAGGATATTTTTAACTCCTATTTGGCTGAATCTCAGGTTAATTCTTCGATCAGAGCCCAGGAAGATAGATATATACCCAATATATAGAAAGAATGAAAGAAGAAAAGAAAGATACACATTTACAAATTTTATAGATCATCTAAAATTCATTGATGGGTTTAAATTTCCCCCCATTTAGTATAATCTCTGAACTCTGACCCATGAATCACTACTGGCCACATTATGTTTCCTCTTCAGAACCTCAGGGTCAACTAAAGGCTCAAACTCAACCATGAAATCTTCCACTGAGTCCAGAGACAGAGTTTCCCATCAGATCCACCTTTGCAGAGGAAGCCCCTAACCCTGAGACATTGATGGTTTCTGGGTACCTTGGAGTAACTGGGAGATGCTGGTGGAGAACCTGCTTCAGCCCCACCTGCTCTACACTAGTTACAAAAGCCACACGCAGCTCAGGGCTGGGGAGATGGCTCAGGGGTGATGTGCTAGCCATACAAGCATAGGACCCGAGTTCAGATCCCATGTAAAAAGCTCTGTGGGCTAGCATTCACCGTCACCCCAGTGCTGGGGAGGAGGGCAGACACAGGTGGGTCGTGGGGCTCCTGGTCAGCCAGCAGAGCTTCAAGTTCAGTGAGAGACCCTGACGCAAAAATTAAGGTGGACAGTGTCTGAAGAAGACACCACCATCAACCTCTGGCCTCCACATACATGTGCATATATACATGAACATATGCATACACACACACACACACAGAGAAAACCCCTTCCAGCATGAGACACATTGCCATGAGCCCCTCCCTCCTCCCTCTCCATGTCACACAGCATCCTAAGCAAGACAGTCCAACCTTGAAAGCCCAGAGTAGAAACTCCATACCAAACTCTTAGTCACGGTCACACAGGGCTCCATGCTCATTCCCACTCTGCGTCTGGATTTGAGCCACATGGATGGGGTACTCAGAAGCCCAGGTTTTTATCCATGGCCCCCATAGTCCACACCAGCAAAACAGAGAGACTTGATCACCCAAAAGGCCCAGACTGATTTTTCTGGTCCCATCTTCTTCCTCAACCCAAAGCAGCAACAACAAAAACCAACTTCAGGCTCGACCAATTAATTGTTCCCTCTCTGTGCCAATCAGAGCGTGGTTCAAGGCAATCACGCAGCAGGGCGGGGGTGGTTACTCTGGCTCATTCAGCAGACTCATTCAGAGGGCGGGTACTTTCCCACCACTGAGGCCTTATTTGAGGCCAGTTTTAATACTCCCTGAGAGCTCCAGCCAGTGCCACTGATCAAAACACACCAGCCTTCGTGCCTGGAGTCTGACAAACCACCTGCCTGGAGAAGCCAAGGAGGCAAGGTCCCAGGATCGTCCCCAGAGGGCCACAGCCTGGAGCACCAGACCATCCTCTTGGTTGTTGGTGACCTGAGTATTTCACAACCACATGGCAGGGAGAAGGGCTAGGCCTCCAGAAGTCAGGAGCCAGCAAGGAACAAAACCATCACTTACCTGGGGGACAGACGCACTCGGAGGGGGCTTCCCGAACTGTCCGGAGCTTGGCGACTCCATCCAACTTCTGAACCAAGAAGACAAAAAGTTGGGAGAGAAGATCAGTTGCAGAACAGGGGAGTGGAAAACTCCACCACGGTTCTGGTATTTTCCAGAACACGTCTTAAAGGTCATTAAATTCTACAGGCGGCTTTTCTAATGGGAAGGAAAGCAATAACAACCACTGAACGATTCTGATTATGACTGATGAGTCCTCAACAGAAGGCGTCAGGTTTCTGCTGTGTTACACGTTCAAGCACAGTAGGAAAAGAAACCGAGGTGGCTGCCTGCCAGGCAAGAGAAGCAGAATGGAGGGCATACAGGAGAGGCTTTGGGGCAGGGGTAGATTAAAACTGGCCCTTGTGGTGGCTCTCTGGGCCCCCAAGAACTGTCCTCTCCTCAGCCAGGAAGCGCCACAGAACCTTTCTCCCATCGTCTTGGGGTCCTAGCCTAATTCACTATGACATTTTCCTTTCTTCCTTCCCCAGGGATCCTTGGCCTAGATAATTCGGTTCAGTAGAATTTAACAAAAGTCTCCATGCATGCCCAGCCCTGTGCTGGACATGGGAGAGAAGAAAAGAAATGCCACAGGGATGGCATGCTACTGTGGTAACTCACAGGGACAGCTCTGGTGTGCTTGTGGCCTGATCTGACCTCCTAGCAAATCTTTGGTTGCTGGGGATTGAATTCAGAACTTCCTGCTGGCTAAGCACATGCTGCACCACTGAGCTACCCAGCCACAGGACAACTTGTGGGGCCAGAATTAAAGTCGTCCCCAGTGAGGCAATGGAAGCTTGGAAGAAGCTAGGGTTAGAGAAGAGCAACTGGCCCACCATCTCATCCCAGATGAGCCAGGGCTGAAGTCCTTAAGGATACAGAGGGCATTAACTCTTTTCTTTTTTTGGGGGGGGAGGGGCAGTGGCATGGCAACGGTAGTCAGGAACCCTAAAAGCCAACAAAGCCAACTACACAAGTCTGCTAACTTGAGTTGTGTAGTGCACTCACCAGCGTTAGCATTGGTGCTTCCGGCTCAAACCCAAAGACGTAAATTTAGGAGCTGGAGACACGGCTCAGGGGCCAGGAGCACTTGCTGCTCTTCCAGAGGACTGACATGGACCACCTGTAACTCCTGCTCCAGGGGACCTGATGCCCTCTTCTGGCCTCCACAGACACCTCTGCTCATCTTTGGTGCACACACCAAAAGAACACAAGCACACACTGAAAACAAGTCTTTTTTTAAAGGGGGAAAAGTATTGTTTATTTATTTATATATATTTTTGAGGTGTTGGGGACAGAACCCAGACTGATGCTAAAAATACATGCCTTATCACTGAAGGGTGCTTTTTCCAGCCTGAGAGGTAATTGTTTTATTTGTTTTGTTTTTTATTTTCCAAGATAGGGTTTCTCTGTGTAGCCCTGGCTATCCTGAAACTTGCTCTGTAGACCAATTGGTCTTGAACTCATAGAGATCCTCCTGCCTCTGCCTCCTGAGTGCTGGGATTAAAGGCATGTACCACCACCACCGCCGAGCTCTGAGAGGTAACTTTTAAGCACTGTGCTACAGGAAGTGAAAGGGGATCAAGGGTTGGGAGGTAAGGTCCTCTGCTTGATCAAACAAAATCAAGCTTCTGAGCCATCTCTTGGGTCCGTTTTGTGCTTCCTTATAAAATTCAGTGCTAGCCATGAACTGGAGTCAATTAGCAACCTGTTCCCCCACCCTAAGCCTTGGTATCTGACCACTCCAGAATCCGGGTGGGGTTCCTCATGCTCCATCAGCTTCTAGGTGATGTCTGCCCACTCTGACCTGTCTCCAGCAAAAGTCCTGTTTCTGTCTGGTGAGTTTAACCAGAGTTCCCCTTTGGTACTACTTGATCTACTGACAGTCCACAAAGGTCCTTGGCTATAAAAGGACCCTCTTTATGCTTTGCTATGCTTTATTTAGAATTGATGCTGCCATATAATGCTTTAACAAGGACCCCTTTGTGTGTTTTGGTGTTTGTGTCCATGTGTGTGTGTTGGTGTGTGTGTGTGTGTGTGTTGCACACACGTGTGCGTGTATAGAAACCAGAGGACAAAAATCACATATTTTTGCCTTAATTTTTTCACTGACACAACAGCTCAATATTTTGGTTAGACCGGCTGGCTGGGGAGCCTGAGGGACCTCCCTGCTTGGTGCTCAGTTAGAGGTGTGGGTGGTCACCCTAGACTCCTTAACTCGGATGACAGAGATCCAGCCCAGGTCCTCATGCTTTCATAGCAGGCCCTTCATCCAGCGGGCCATCTCTCCAGCCCCAAACCCTTTCTTGTCTAATAGTACCAAGTTGGGGTGTCACTGAACACTGGACCCCAGCCAAGCCCAAGGTGCCTCCGGCTGGAGCAGCCCAGGACCTATGGGGCAGTCTAGACCCTAATGGGAACCTCTCAGTGTTCTGGAAGGTCTCCTCAAGCCTCCTCCTCAGGAGGCTGAGCTGGAGCAGTTGATGTTAAGGGCAAATAACAGCAAAGGAAAAGAAGGTGGCTGGGCAGGCCATGAACACCACACAGTACCAGGACAGCCAGGGAGCACTCGAGTGTGGCAACTTTATCCTCAGCCCACCTCCCTGGCATCCCAAGGCCCTCAGTCTGCTCCAGGAATCAGATCCTGGGTCTCCGGACATCAGACTCTTAGCTCCCTCTGGACCTCCACTTCTTCTCTAAGCCTGGAGCAGCCAAGTTAGTCCCTGTGAGCCAGGCCCAACCTCCAGAAGTCCCTTTAGCTCCCACTCCTCAGCAGGAGACCTGCTCCATCAGGGACAGCAGCGAACATCAGCCTTCTCCCACCGCCAGCCTCGCTAAGGGGCTGTGGCCTGTGTACCAGGACATCCCCTCCTCTCCCCACTGAATGGGGAGTGAGCCTGCACAGAAACTGCAGGCCTGGGCAGGACCTCAGGACTCTCTTTCCCCACAGTCTCTGCAGACACTATAGTAGTTTTCAAAAGGAGAGAATCCAGCCCTGTAGTCCACAGTGGTTCACTGTGCACGAAGCTCTCCAAGCTAGACATGACAGCAGGAAGGCGTCCCTCATGCCCTTCCTAACAAAGCATACAATGTTGAAGATGAGCTTTTAACGGCACCTATCACACCTGGACTGCTCTCCTACAGGGCAAGAGCCAAAGAAGCGCACAATGACTTTAAAGCTATGCTCATCTTAAAATGAAAGCCGGAGTGGGAATTACACATGGGAGAAGAAACACTCCTGGCTAAGGCTACCAGGACTATCCCAGGCCACTGGGATTGAGTTTTCATGTTGTGCTTTATTCTAGCTTCCTGCATGCACTCGCTTTTCTCAATGGCTCAGGAGCACACAGTTTGATCTCTGACTTCTGCCCCTCCCTCCCTCCCTCCCTCCCTCAACTCCACCCCTCCCCATCCAGGAGTCTGGAAACACAGCTGAACCCCACAGGAAATGTTTGAGTTGGAAACTCAATGCCAAAATCTTTATGCTTTTTTTTTCTTTTTAAATTTTAAGAGACTCTTCTTTTGTGTCCAGGCTTCTAAGCTATGATTTAAAGGCCTCGACTCTTTCCATTCAGTGATCTGGCGGCATCTGCATACAATACGGTCCTGGGTTTCCATGTGCGAACATGGCCTTCCCTGCAGAGCAAATAAGGGATGAATTTCTGAGAACAGACAAGAGGCTTTGGGAGTGTTCCTCTCCAGAAGCCCAGAGAAGGAAAGCAGGGAGTTTGGAGGCAACTTAGAAGGGGAAAAAATCTCCATTTTCAACTGTGATCTGTTGGTAAGTTTATTAATGGCCCAGAAGAGCTCAAATCGTCTGGTCACATTCTCAAATGGTTGGAATGGATGGGAACCACAGGTCAGCACACACACACACACACACACACACACACACACACACACACACACGCACACAGTGAGTTGATGGCTCTGGAGAGATGGCTCGTCGGTTAAGAACATGGACTGCTCTTTCAGAGGACCTGAGTTTGATTCCCAGTAACCATGTCAGGCAGCCACAACCACCTAGAACTCCAGCTCCAGGAACATTTGACTCCTCCAGCCTCTGCAGGCACCTGTATTCACCTGTACACACACACACACACACACACACACACACACACACACACACACACACACACACACACACTCACACTTTAAAATCATAAAAATAAATTTTAAAAAAAGAATTGAGCTACTCTGCTCTCCTGGAGTATGAGGCAGGAGGATTATTTGAATCCAAGAATTGCAGGCCAGCCTGGACTATACAGTGAGACCCCAGTTCAAAGATAAAAAGAAAACAACAATAAAAGTATGCAATGATTTATTTCTGTGAAATGCTGTAAATGAAACCATAAAACATTTTGGCTGAAAATCCCTACTCGAAGGGAATTTTCTCCAAAATAAACCCCAAGAATTAAATCAACAAAAGCAAAAAAAGGGAAAAAAAAGTTATTTATGGGGAAGTCATTGGGCAGTGGGGATGGGTTAGAAAGAATGGAGATTCCCTTGATAAAACCATTACAGTCAGGAAACTGCATTAGGAAGACGAATATAACAAGGAATCAGGTTTATAATACGACCCAAATCCCATCCAAATAGACCCAACTGAGACTGCAGCGATGTGCTTATTTAAAGAGCTAATCCTGGGTCTGGGCAGATGGCTCAGCAGCACTTGGCATGTGAGGGTGAGGACTGGAGTCCAGATCACCACATAAACGCTGGGTGGACACAGCAGCTCACCTGTAACCTCAGCTCAAGGGAAGTGGAGACGGGGGTGGGGGTGGAGTGGGGGGTGGGTTCCCAGAGCAAGCGGGATAGCTAGGCCAGCTGAAATGGCAAGCTGTGGATACATACATACAACATGCATACATAAAGTGGGGGCATCTGATGCCAATCTCTGGCTTCCACAAGCATGAGAACACGTGAATACATGCATGTGTGTGCCCACATACACAGATATGCACACCACTTACACACACAGACACACACACACACACAGACACACACACACACACACACCACAAGTTATTCTAGGGATGTTCAGTAGTAGAACATTTATCTAGTGTACGATTTGATCCTCAACACCAAAAAAATAAATAAATAAATAAAAATAAAAATCAGCTGTTAGAAGTTCTGCATTGCTCTGGTGTAGTCGTCTCAGAAGAATATAAAAACTTCAGAAGAAGCAGGGCGGGGTGGCGCACGCTTAATCCCAGCACTCGGAGGCAGAGCCAGGCGATCTCTGTGAGTTCGAGCAGCCTGGCTACAAGTGAGTCCCAGGAAAGCGCAAGCTACACAGAGAAACCCTGTCTCGAAAAATCAAAAAAAAAAAAACTTCAGAAGCACAGGAGCCAAGAGGGACTTCTGAGACTGCCCTGTGGGGCTTTTTTTTTTTTTTTTTTGAGACTGGGTCTTACTATATAGCAATGTCAGCCTGGAACTCGATATGTAGATCAGGTTGGCCTGGAACTCACAAGAATCCACCTGCCTCTGCCCCCAAGTGTGGGATTAAAGGTGTGTGCTATAATGCTCAGTCAATTTTTTTTTTTTTTTGAGACAGAATTTCAGATAATCCCGGCCTCAAAGTTTCTATGTAGCTGGGGATGACCTTGAACTCCTGATCCTCCTGCTTCCACCTCCCAACTGCTGGAATCACAGGCATGTGCCAGCATAGTCCACTGCAGGATGGGTCCAGGTAGAACACAGGTTCCACAAACAGCAGCACCTGGGACCGAACCCCACTACCACACATTCTCTGCCCTCCCTTCTCCCTCAAGAGGAAAGGTATACACAGGCCCCATCACTGTTAGTAGCAATCATAGGGTGCAGCTTTTCCCCCTAACTCCAGACAGAGAAGCCGCTGATGCTACTTAAGAGGTGTATGTGGCAGGCACTGTGCCAAGAGCCCTCAGCTCTCCTGGCCATACCCATTTACAGATGGAAATTGAGACTAGGAGGGAAGTGTCAGGTCTAGATCCAAATCTTAGTATCAACCGACTCCAAGCCAAAGCAAGATGACTTCTGTTTCCAAGCAATTTTCATGTCTCCCAAAAGCCAGGTCCCGGGAGCTATGGGGCCAGTTCAGTTGATAAAATGCTTACTATGCAAGTGTGAGTACCTGAGTTCAATCCCCGGCATCCATATAAAAAGCTAGGTGCATTCCAAGTACATGCTCGCAGGGTAGTACTGGGAAAGCAGAGACAGGCAGGTCCCCAGAGCCTATTGGGAAGGCAGCCTAGACAAATCACTGGACCCCAGGTCCCAGTGAGTGTCTCAAAAAACGAGATGGGGACCTTCTGAGGAAGGACACCTGAGATAGATCTCCGACCTCCATGTACATGTACATACGTGTGCATGCATGGACACACACATGCACCTGAGTATATACACACACATACACACATGCCCTCCAAAACTATACTGATAGAAATCAGGTCTATGTTTGAGAAAGGTTGGCCGAGGGGAAGACACTGAGTACAGTTCACACAGGCTGCTGAGTCTGCTTGTATGGAACAAGGTGAATGTGATTATGTATTGGTCAAACGCATAGGGCTGAACACCAGAGAGTGTGGACTTTAATGACCGGACACCAACTACAACCAAAAGTCACCCCGGAAGCCAGAGAATCTGAAGACGGAATGCAGGCAGTGACCAACAATTCTGACTATATTAACACTGCTCAGTGGTCCTCTCTTGTCTGCAGGGATTTGTGCCATGAGCCTCAGTGGATGCCTAAGACTGCAAATACCACCAAAATCCTATAGAAACAATAGTTTTCTGCACATACTTATACAGTTCACCAGACAGAAAAGAGACTCATAATAACTAACAATAGGACAATTGTAGCAATATACTGTAACAAAACATGTTAATACAGCTGTGCTCTCTCAAAATATCAGATGGTGCTGTCCAGTCATCCTTGTGATACAACAGGACATGATACATTGCCCGTGTGATGAGTCGGCCAAGGAGAATGATACAGGCATTGTGACACAGAGTTAGGTTCCTAGTGACCTTCCGACGCTTCCTCAGGACAGTCGTGTGCGTCAGGGGATTCTAGGTCATCAAGCCATGGAAATGCCAGGTGGGTAGCACATACTGTGTAGATGCAGTGGAGGAAAGCGTGATTCATATTCTAGAATCAGCAGGATGCTGTGAGATTTCATCACTCTACTCAGAGCAGCGTGCAAATGAAAACCTAGGAGCAGTTTCTTTCTGAAGTTCTTTTTTCCTTCTCATTATATTCAGACTGTCATTAGTCACAGGCAGCTTGAATCACGGAAAGCAAGACCATGAGGAAAGGAGAATTATCAGATGTGAGGACCTTGGAGAAGGTGAGGGGCGAGGCTGGCACAAGCAACTTTGCAAACTGTAAAGACAGACGAAATTACACATAAACCATGTGCTCTGGTTGGCTAAGCTGCTTCTCACAGGGTTGCGGATGAACAGCTCTGAAAGTGCTTTACATGCATATTAGAGCTGACAAAAAAAGGGGGGGGGGCATGAGCTCAGGGTAATGAGAGGCAGGTTTGTTCCCATCCAAGTAGGAAGCTATGAGCGCGCAAAGCGGGAAGCACCCGGTTCGGAGCCAAGGCCATCCCTGGGAGGGCATGTCCATCCTGTAAGACGTCACAGACATCTGCTGAGGGCCCATCTGGGGAGTGAGTAAAGCCCCAGGGAGCAGGAGTGGGCGAAGAAACTGCCTGGGGTCAGGAGAACTACCGGAAAGGACTGCAGGGAACAGCAGCTAGAAGACACTCGGGGAAGCAAAGGCCACCGTGTCCAGGAGTGGACTCCATAAAGCAACTCTCCAAAATACGCCACATCAGGCATCTAGAGGGTCCCGCCTCAGCAGGGGGGAACCAGCAATCTCAGGTTAAGCTGTGTGTGTGCCACAAGCGTCCCTGTAACATTGTAATGGGGCTAAAGCATCCTCTCATCTAGTGACGTCATCACTACGATTACAGCACACACCTTACTCACGCGTTTGTGGTGATACTGATGTGAGCATGCCTGCTGTGGCATGTGCAACACATGTTATCGAAAGGCCACACTGAACCACTGTCCCATGCCCACTCACATCTGTATGCACTCCCACGTTGTCAGGACAATGAACTCACTCTAATGGAAACTGAGCTACATTTCTTTCTTTATTTATTTTTTTGTGTGTTTGTTTAATTTTTGTTTTTTGAGACAGAGTTTCTCTGTGTTGTTTTGGTGCCTCTCCTGGATCTAGCTCTGTAGACCAGGCTGGCCTCAAACTCACAGAGAACCACCTGGCTCTGCCTCCCAAGTGCTGGGATTAAGGGCATGCGCTGCCACTGCCCAGGTCTAGTTTTGTTTTTTAAAGGTTATTTTTCCTTGCTTGTTTTGAGACAGGATTTCTAGCCCATGCTGGCCTTGATGTCTCTCGGTAGCTAAGGATGACCTTGAACTTCCTGTCTTCCTGCCTCTACCTCTCCAGAACTGGAATTACTGGCATGATCAATGACGTTCAGTTTATGCAGTGTTGGGGATTGTCTCGTGCATGCTTGGCAAGCACTCCTCAGAATGAGCTATGGGCCCAGGATGGCTCAGTAGGTAAAGGGATGTGCTGCCAAGCCTGATCACCGGAGTTCAGCCCTGGGACTCTCACATGGTAGGAGTGAACTGACTCCAAAAAGTTTTCCTCTGACCTCCACACATGTGCCTTGGAACATGAACCCCCTCACACACAAACAGATACACACACACACACACACACACACACACACAGAGACCCCCCCACAGTGACATATACATGGACACACACACACATACACACACACAGATACACAGAGACCCCCACAACACACAACACACACACACACACACACACACACACACACACTAAAATGTAGTTTAAACAACCATTGAGCTCTACTCTCAGCAACTAAAGCTACATCTTGAGCTGACAGCAAAGCTCATGAATATTTATAGAAACTTTAAAACTCCAACAGTCAATAGAAATCACCACCAGGGAAATCGGGTCCAGGATGAGAAAAATCAATTAATCAAAACTCCACAACGGCCACAGATGTTGGAATTAGCACGGAGACACAAGACAACTGCTACAACCGAGCGCACATGTTCTAGAAGGGGAAACACCAAAGGCATTACAGAGGCCCAGACTAGAGTCTGGAGGTGAGAATGGCCGTGCCTGAGATGAAGAACACGGTGGAGGAATCAGTGGCAGATTAAGTGCGGAAGAGAAGACCCGTGACCCTGGAGATAATGGAGAGCATTCGCTGAACACAGAAAGAACGTTCTGAAAAAGGAAAAGAAGAGAGGCAGGGCGCTGTGGGGCTTCAGGAGGCTAACTACATGTACTGGAGCCACCCCAGGAGAAGAGAGGAGAAGAAAGATGTGAGGAGGTGATGTTCAAGAACGTTTTCTAATTTGATGAAAGCTACAAACTCATTTATGCAAGAATCTCAATAGAACACAAGGATGATGAGCAGTAAGAGCCGACAGCTGGGGGATGGCAAGAAGGCTCAGCAGGTGGAAATGTTTGCTAGAGGAGCCTGACTACCTGCGTTTGCCCCTGGAGCCCATGGGGGACGGAGAGAACCAACTCCCAAAGGTTGTCCTCTGACTTCTGTAGGTGTGACATGAGAGGCACACCTGCAAAACACACACACACACACACACACACACACACACACACACACCACACACACACACCACACCACACACACACACCACACATACACACCACACCACACATGCACACCACACATACACACCACACCACACATGCACACACACGTACACATGTGCACACACACACCACACCATACCACACAAGCACACACATGTACATACACACACACCACACACACACACCACACAACACACACATACACACACACACACACACATGCACACACATGTGCGCACACACACATACACACATGCACACACACACACACACACACAAAGGTGGGGCTTGTTAGCTATGTGTGGTGACTCATGTTTGTAATCCCAGCATGTGAGAGACTGAGGCAGGAGGATTATCAGCATGAGCTAGAGTCACATCCTCTCTCAAAACAAAAACAAACAAAATTACAACAAAATATATCATAATTAGGCTGCTTAAAGTCAATAATAAAGAGAAAATCTTGAAAAGTATCGGGGGAAGGGGAGCAGGCAGATAAAATGTGGATATCAGAATTCTCACATACTGCCGGGTGGTGGTGGCTCACCCCTTTAATGCCAGCACTCAGAAGGCAGAGGCAGGTGGATCTCTGTGAGTTCAAGGTCAACTTAGCCTACAGAGCAAGTTCCAGGACAACCAAGGCTACACAGAAAGAACCTGTCTCAAAAAAAAAAAAAAAAAAAAAAAAAAAAAAAAAAAAAAAAAAAAAAAAACAAAAAAAAAAAACAGAAACAAAAAGATGAATAGGAGGAAGAGAAGGAGGGGAGGAGGAGGAGGAAGAAAATATGAAGTGAAACAGCTCTGAACAATTCAGTAGTTTTTTAAAACCATGAGCCAGGTGTGGTAGGAGGTGTTTAGAGTACCAGCACTCAGGAGGCCAGGTTCATTGCCACAAGTTTAAGTCCACTCCAGGCTACATAGAAAGTCCTAGGCCAACCTGGTTTAGAAAGTGTAAGTCCTGGCTGGACATGATGGCTCATATCTAATCCTAGCACCCAGGTGAGCTGGAAGCCAGCCTGGGCTACACATGAGTTGAGGCTAGCCTGAGCTATGGTGTAAGATCCTGTCTCAAAAAAACAAAAAACAAAAAACAAAAAAACCACAACCAACCAACCAAACAAACAAACAAACAAACAACCCCCCCCCCCAAAAAAAAACCAAAACCAAACCAAGGGCCAGCAAGATGGCTCATTGAGGAAAGGTGTCTGCAGTCGATCCTGACGGCTTGAGTTCAGTCCCCAGGCCCTATGAGGTGGAAGGACAGACGCCCCTCCTGCAAGTTGTTCTTTGACTTCAACATGCACAGCATGGCATGCCCATGCACCCACATGCATCACACACACAACAAAGAAGTGGTTTTTTCAAAAAGAATGACAACTAATCAAAAGTAACAGAAATCCAGGGATTCCTGATGGGCTGGCAGAGGGATGGAAAGGAGAGACGCCAAGCAAGCATGAAGAAATTTGGAGGGCAACAGCTATAGGCAAGAACTTGATTGTTGGAAAGGTCCCAAGGGTGCAAATGTATCTAAATGTATCAAGTTGTACAATTTAACTAAGTGAAACGTCCTTGTGGGTCAATCACAAACTAAGAAAAACAATGATGAAAAAGTTCCAGGTCCCCACTTCCCAAGGCCTGGGTGGTTTCGGGGGCTGTGGGCATGTATCTGGGGCCAGCCAGCATCTCCCTGAACTTCAGATCCTCCCCACCCCCAAGTACCAGGTAAAACCTCCCTGTCACGGCAAACTCAAACTAGAGAGCCGCTAGCCTGGCCCAGGCATTTGGCAGGGGCTCCAGACTATTCTGGAAGGAATGTGGGTTTAATCAGTGACTCCCATCAGCACGGCGAGGGACTCTCTTCCAAACCACATCAGCAGGCAGATTTCCTGAAGACTGCTTGTTTCAAAGTGCATGCTAATGTATTGAAAGGGGTGGTCTACAAACAAAATCCAGTTCTTTGGGAATCCTCCATTGGCGCTGCTATTCATTCACTTTGAAGGGCACGCATCACTTCCCAATGGACCCACTGTGAGGGTTCCTCACATGGAGATGTCAGGAAGAATCCCTTCTGAGGCCCTCCTGCTGGATAGAGGGTTTTCACCACAGCTTTTTGGCTGCTTGAGAGACCCCTCAGGCTGCTGGGAGACAGACAGGCTAAGCCTCCTCCACATGACAGCCAGGGTCTCTACAGTCTCAGGCCTGCTTGTCAGGCCCTGCCTAAATCCCTAAGCATCAGCTCTCTGCTTCCAGCTCACCCCAGCATCTGCATCCAAGCAGGTGGGTTGCAGGTGGCTGAGGACAGCTGTGAATGTAGCTGAACACAAAACTATACGGTTTACTTAAAACATTGTAACGTGGGGAGGTATCCCGGTGGGTAACATGTTTGCCCTGCAAAGACGAAGAACAGGCTTTGACCCCCAGAACTCAAGAAAACCCAGGTATGAGGTGTGAGATGGGAATCCAGCACTGGGGAGGAGACAGGAGGTCCCCGGGGCTTGAGGGCCAGCTGGGCTAACTAGCTGAGGATCTCTAGGCTCAGGGGACACTTTGTCTTAGTAAAGAAGGTGAAGAGCTAGTGAGAAGACTCAGTGGGGAAAGGTGATGATCCAGATTTGATGCTCAGCCCTAGATCCACATGAGAGAAGAAGAAAACCGATTCTGGATAGTTATAAACAAACACATATAATTCCTACCCGCTCAGAGCCATCCTCCTGGCCCAAATCTAATTTTAATTTTAAAAATATAGCATAGAGAATGACCGAGGAAGAAAGCGACATCAATCTCTGGCCTACATACACACACACACACACACACACACACACACACACACACACCACACACACATCTCTACACGCATGCACACACGTAAAAACATAGGTGTTTCCTTGTAAATCAACCACACAGTTTGGGGGCATAACCTCTGTAGACGACACATCATGTCGCAGTGTTTTGGGCCGAACACACCTGGTCGTTCCCTCTGACACATCAAGCTTGAATTCGATGATGTCATGGGCTAACCCGTGTTCCCACCAAGTTTCTATGATGAAGTCCTGATCCCAGCAGCTCAGGATGCACCTGTATTTGAAAATGGGGCCTTAGAGAGATAAGTGGGGTAAGATGAAGTGACCCAAGAAGTCAGTGTCCCAGTAAGAGGGGACCGGCACACAGAGGCACACAGAGGGACACAGAGGGAAGCTGGCGGGCAGACACAGCAAGAACACACCCATGTGGAAGCCAAGAGCAGCCTCAGAAGAAACCAACCCTGTCAACACAGTGATGCCAGACTTCTAGCCGCCACAGTTGGGAGAAAACCCAGCTCTGCTGTTCAAGCCCCCAGTCCGTGGTGCTTTGTCACGGCAGCTTAGCACACTAATGGCCACCAGGGCTCACAGACAACCCATCCTGATGCCATTCTTCTTTCAGACGGCCACAGAACCTCTGAGGACCAAGAAAAAGAAGCAGCAAGGAGTCTGTGAGGACCAGGGAGCAGGGCCAAGTGAGTGTCCTCCTCCTCGGGCCCCAGGGAATAGCTAGTGAGGTCCCCCAAAGGTCTTCTGTACTAGACATTAACAGGCCCCAGGCCTTCCCTTCACCTTGCTGGGGTACAACTAAGGAGAGCCCCACGGGGACCCAGTGAGGCGGATTCTGCGGCCTTTTTCCCAGCAGAGGAAGCTGGGGCCTAGAAAAGCCAGCTCTGATTCCCACAAAGGAGCTACACGGAGCCCACTGTAGGAGGCTCATGGGGGAACCTGGGTGAAAAAGCTTCTACCAAAGAGCACAGGCTAGACCAGTCCCATGTGGGCACATGATAGTCACTCTGCTGGATTCCTCTGCAGCTCCCCACATGTGGGTTCATGTAGACCAACTCTCACACACCCACATATATGCACAAACTCTCACACCCATGCATGTGTGCACTTATGCACACACATGCAGACATATAGCCACACTCACATGCAAATATGTACGCTCACATACACGGTCACATGCATGCATATAGTCACACATATAGGCATGCACTCAATAATACACACACCCACATGCATGAACACATATGGTCACATACAGGCACACACTGATATACATGCTGGTGCACATACACACACTCAGGTACACATACACAAACACACACTCATGAGCACACCTGCCCACACATTTTTTTGCTCTTTTACGTCATGTCATGTTCTCACATGCTACTGCCCCACGGCCACCACAGGATTGCTCTTTATGGACCGCACCACAACTTGGGGCTGAAGATAGGATATCGTGGCCAAGGCCTTCCCCCCACAAAAGGTAACTACACAAATGCACAGACCCCACCTTCCCTGTGGAGTGTTTTCCCCAGAGGACCAAACTTGAGTCAGTTTTATTTAATTTTTTTTAAACCGGACTATATTTTAATTGTTTTATGATTTGTTTCACAACTCAAAAAGTTGGAAATGAATTCCACTTTGGCTGTTCACACTGCCCATGTGAAAGCACCCCCGCCCTGGCCCCCTCGGCCCAGATTTCCTGGCTACATCGGGGAAATGAATTCTCTCATTTACAAATGTGAACTGAAGCAGATGTGGGAAGCCTGTGGTTCTCCAGGTTTATCACGAGCACTCAAGCATGTGTATGCTGCACTGTGCAGCCACAGAGCCAGGCTAACAGATCAGTCACAGCAAATGCACTCGATCCGATACCCGTCGCAATGACAAATGCAGTTACTTCCATGAGCACGTTGGCTTTTCTTTTTGGTCATAAATACAATTTTTTTTTAATTACGTGGGAAGTCTCTCCTTCTGCACAAATGAGAAACCCAGAAAAATTGGGTCATGAGGTCAGTTCTGTGTTTGCTTTCAACTACCAAGCAACGAGTCTCAGCCCTGGGGACTCAAAACCTAAAGGTGTGATATATATATATATATATAATTTGCATTGTATGGCTTTAATACGATAGCAGAATCACAGTGTTAAGGGAGTTGGCATTGTACTTTGCTTTGTTTGGGGCATTTTGAGTCAAAGCCTCACTGTGAATTCATACACGTGAATCCATCTGCCCTTGAACTGATGACCATGCTGCCTCAGCCTCCTGAGTGCTGGGATTACAGGCGTGCACGGCTACGCCCAGCTAAAGGATCATGAGGTCAGCTGCGTAACCTTGAGACTGCTCCAATTAGCCAACAGGCCCATCCAGCCATTCCTTCTAGGCTCAATAAAGAAAGCATTTTGGAGAGAAGAGTGCCCTTAGAGTGCCCACAATGCACAGAGCGCTTCCCACTCTACTCCCACGGAAACCATGCCAGGCAGGCACCACAAGCCCTGCTTAACAGATGAGCAAACTGAAGTTAGAAAAACAGTCAGTTACCAGAAGTCACCAAGCTGGGAAATGGCAGAGTTGGGATGGGAACCTGGGTCTGCTTAAGGCTAACGTCTTCCATACATCCGTCACTTACAGATGGCTGCAAGGCTGTGTACCCTGGCAGAAGAGGCTGCTGCTGTCCCTGCTACTCCGCACTCAATGGTGCCCCCCCCCGCCCCCGGGCTGGGCACAGGGCTGAGAAAAGGGCACAGGGCAAGAGGGCTGGGGAATGGGTTCAGAAGTACACCCTTAGATGTTCCGATGTCACTGTCCCTACAATGACTCCCTCCTCACGAACAGTAGGAGCAAAGGCCACTGGAGACGTGAATGAGAAGCTGGAGGCCATACCTGCAAAACTATCCACGCAGGCGGGCATATAAGAAAGGGTTAAAGTGTAGTCCGGTGGTGGAGCGATTGCCCATAATGAGAGAAGCCTCAGTTCCATCTCCAGCAGCGCAAGGAAGGCGTGGGCTGCTGGGGAGGGGGTCCTCAGTTGTCTTTCTCTAGGCCATCCACTGCCGTGACTTTCTTTAAACTCCATCTGTAGACCTAGCTCTCTCCCCAGTGGTTCGTGCTAAGTCCTAAAATATGTCTCTGGACATGATGAAGGGATGTTTTTCTGAATGCTTGTGTCAACAATTACAGATTAAAGCTGGAGCTGACAAGATGGCTCAGTGGTTAAAGACACTCATAGCCATGTCTGGCCACATGAGTTCAATCCCTGGATCCCACTTCCCAAAGAGTGGGGGACAAAAATCAACAACTCCCTTGGGTTGTCCTCTGACCTCCACGTGGATCCCACACATGATAAATGAATAAGCAAATAAGCATAAACATAAAAATAAAGATTAATTCTGATTCTACACACTGGACAAGCAAGGACTGGAGACTGTGTATGGACACTGGAAAACTTTTCCAGACTGAGTTAACTTTGATCTGCACAATTGGAAGTCAAGCATAGACTAGGCCTTGGTGCCTGGCACTGCCACACATCATTTAAAAAGGTCTCTGTCACCTTCCACCACAGCGCCCGATTCTGGGAAGAAATCTTTGGGTTTTTGTTTGTTTTTTTTTCTCTCTCTTGTTAAGGGCCTCTTTTTGCTTTTTAGTGGGGATAAGCACAAAGAAAGGACATGAAGCCAACTTTGCCCACCAGGAAGCTGGAGGCAAGACTTCACGATGGAGCCACAGCTTCCGAGGATCACGAGAGGCAGGAGTAACTGAAATGCTAAAACAAGGGCTGGGGGCGGAACGCCGTGGTTGTCCTGATTTTGCTCTCTGGTGCCTGTGTCAACCCCGGGGGAGGGAAGGGTTTTTCACTTGGCTTACGAGTCATGGTCTAGCATTGAGGGAAGTCGAGGCAGGAACCCGGAGGTTGAAACGGAAGCTGAGGTCACGAAATAATATTGTTTACTAACTTGCTCAGCCTGCTTTCCATACCACCCAGGACCACCTGCCCAGGTGTGGGCCCTCCCATGTCAACCACGGATCAAGAAAACACCTCATAGACTAGCCCACAGGCCAATCTGATGGAGTCAATTCCTAACTGAGGGTCTCTCTTCTCAGGTGACCCTAGTATGTGTCAAATTGACAAAAACTGAGCAACACAGTGATAAAGTGCCAACCATTCCCAAGGCCCTGGCACCCAAATCAATAAATAATAAGATAAATGAAAACAAAACCCTTTCAAGGCCCTAAGGACATCTTCCTCATCTAGCCACCCTACATCCCAAAGAACGGACGCTGATATACAGAATTTCCTCACAGAACTGTGTCCCTGCCCATGCCAAAAATAACATGGAGGAGGCCTCACCCTACACACCATGTGGATAGTTAGGTGCACGTTATCTGGGACACTATGTAGCCATTAAACAAGACCACAAAGTGGCTGGAGAGATAGCTCAGCAGTTAAGATCACTGGTTGCTCTCCCAGAGGACTGAGGTTTGATTCCCAGTATCTATATGGTGTCTCCCAACCACTTGTATCTCTAGTCCTAGGATATCCAGCGCCCTCTTCTGGCATCTGCAGGCACTGTATGCATGTGGTACACAGACAGACGTGCAGGTAGAATACCCATACATGTAAAATAAAAGTAAAGGTTAGCCGGGCGGTGGTGGCGCACATCTTTAATCCTAGAACTTGAGGCAGAGGCAGGTGTATCTTTGTGAGTGTGAAGCCAGCCTGGCCTACAGAGTGAGTTCCAGGACAGACAGGAACACACACAGAGAAACTCTGTCTCAAAAACAAAACAAAATAAAACCACAACAGCAACAACCCCCCAAAGGTTAAAAAAATTAATGACCATAAAGATGACATGTTATCTAGAAAAATATTGATGTAAAGTTCAACAGCATAAAAGTGAGTTATAAATGGCATGTGCTCCGTGTTTTAAATGAACTGAACGCCAGTCTCTCCATGGAGGAGAATTGTGAGGGATTATGTAAAAAAAGCACACAGCTCCTCTGTCAGGGTGAAGAGTGATCATTACCAGAAAGGTGGCCTGTTTTGAATCAAGATCTATTTTAGAGCCAGGTGCAATGGTATCATTTATAACACCAGCATTTGGGAAGTAGAGGCAGGCTGAGCAGGTGTCCAAAGCCAGCCCAGGCTATACACAGTGAGAGCCTGTCTCAACAACGGAAAAGTATGCCCAAGGGTAAGGGGTTAGGAGAGCTCAGTAGTGGAATGGGTGCCTAGCATACGGAAGACTGGAGTTTGAACACTGCAAAAAAAGAAAAGAAAAGGAAGAAGATAATCAGGGAAAGACAGCTGTGTTTGGGTGATGATTCCCTAATGTGCTCAGCCCTCCCTCCATCTCTGGAGTTCTGTGTTTGCTGGTTTAAGGAACTACGGATCAAAAACTCCGGCTCAGCAGGTAGAGGAGCTTGCCGCAAAATCTGGTGACCAGGGTTCCAGCTGATCCACAGACTCACATGTTCTTGTTTGTTTTCTGCTGCTGTGGTGAACCACCCTGGCAAAAAGCAGCCTCGGGGAGAAAGCGTTTGGTCTACCTTACTTTTCAGGCTCTAGTCCACTCCTTTGGGCAAGTCTAAGTGTATGGAGCTTCACAACAGCTAGTCACAGCACATCCACAGTCAAGACCAGAGAGAGACGAACCACGCATGCCTTGTGCTTAGCTGGCCTTTTCTAGCTCTACTCTTAGCCCAGGGCCCCAATCAAGGAATGGTGCCACCCACTTTCAGGCTGGATCTTTCCATATCGGTTGAGGCAATCAAGATAATCCTCTACAGACATGTCCAGCATGGAGACTCTCTTCCTGGGTGATTTTAGGTTGCATCAAATTGGCAATTAAACAAACCACCATGCCATGTAAAGCTGAAGGAGAGAACTGGGTCCACAAAGTTGTCCTCTGACCTCCACATGTAGGCCCTGGTACATTTCCCCCCCACCCCCCAATAATAACTAAACACCACTAGGGGAACACCACAGCTGTACCAAACGTGCACAGACTTCTTTTTCTCTTGCCTAAAATACCTGAACAATACATGATGTCAACTGCTTACATCCTATTAGGAGCCGTGAGGGCTTTCAAGATGATTTGAAGTGTGATGAAGGACCTGAGAAGGTTATATGCAAATACCATGCCACCTTACATGAAGGGCTCCCAGCATCAGGGGATTTGGTATCTAGGGGTCCTGAATCCCACAGACACAGAGGGTGACGGCCTCCATCAAAGTACTATTAAAGGACATCATAGTGGAAAGAACTGGAGGGCTGAGGCAACGTTAGCATGAACAGAGCAGGTCTGGTTTTAGGGGGCCTCAGCTCTCCCCCACATTTGGCAGAGCCTCGTGGAGCAGGTTAAGGATATTTAGAGAAGAGAGAGAAATGTGGAAACCTGGGATGAGGAACAGGCTTCTCTGAGGGTGGAATGCAGTATGTCATGGAGGGGACAGTATAATGGGTAAGGCCTAGCCATAACATGAAGGCTTGGAAGAGAAAAAGAGAGACAGGGGGATCCTTTCTAAAGTCCTCTTCAAAGGCGTGTTCCATTGACCTAACTTCCCTCCATTAGACCCTATCTCCTTAAAGGTCCCACCAGCTCCTAATAGCACCACAGGGCAGGGGCCAAGGCTTCCACAGATGAGACTTGGGGGAGCATTCAAGATCAGACATATGACACCCACTATCCTGCAAGTGATATCTGGTCACCCTGGCCTGTTCTCAGCAAGAATCCTGTCAAGTCAGTTTAACAAGAGCTCCTTTGCTATGACCTTCCACTCAGTCATTTTCTATTCATTGCCTGCTGTCCGGCTCCTCAACTCTACCCTGCTACTTCCTAGTGCAGGACTCAAGAGGCCAGTCTCTGCAAAATCCAATATGGCGGCCTCTAACTGTCCACGGTAACCCTGAATAGAAGTGGCCTTGCTGCACTCTAACAGGGGGCTATGAGTCATCCATTATGCCAAGCAAGGGTCACGGGACAGCTTCTCTGTGACAGAGTGCCTGTCCAGACTTCTCTCTCCTGCTCCATGTCTGTGGACCAGCATGGGCCAAGCCCTACCTCCATATTCAGAGGACTAAGGGGCTGGCAGCCACCCTGGCCACACAGCAGTGAGCAGAGCTGGCCTCTCACTCCGCACCATGGACATTTTCTTCTCTCAAACCTAGGCCTCCTGGATCAGTGCCAGGTAAGGCACCTCACCCATAGTGGCCCCCAGTCTTCAGGCTACTACCCAAAGATTCCGTAAGCACGCCAGAGAGGAGCTGGGTCCCCTCATGAGACCACCTCCTGAGAAGATGACTCGGGCATAGGCACCTACCCTAGGCTGAAAATCTAACATAAAGGGGCTGAAAGATGGCTCATTGGGTAAAGGAGATTATCACTAAGCCGGAAAACCTGAGGTAGATTTCCAGAGCCCACAAGGTGGAGGGAAATGATTGACTACCGGAAGTTATTTTCTGGCTTCTACAAATGCACTGTAGTGTGTGCATGCACGCACACACAAAGCATACACACTGAATAAATGAATGAATGAATGAATGAATGAATGAACGAATGAATGAAATAAAAACAAACAAATGCACAAACCTTCCTTTGGCTAAATTTCAAGCCAATAAGGTTGAATTTCTTCATATCTCCAATCTCCCTCTCTCTACAGATTATCCTTTGAGACATCCTCGACTTCTCCATCCTTCAGGCCATATATACATGTACACACACACACACACACACACACACACACACACACACACACACACCCCGGAATCTGGCTGATTACAGAGGCACTCTGCTGGGCTCAGTGTCCCACACAAATAATCCCATTGATGGATACTGTTAATGTATAGTGGATTCTCAGAGAGTGAACTAGGGAATTTCTGTCAGTACTGCAGCAGAAAAGAAACTCTGATGCTATGAGTGTGAATCTGTTGCTTCTAGAAGCTTCCCTGGCATCTCCTGAAGACATTGAGGACATCCTTAAGAAATATGGAACCAACTGAAGCATTGAGGACATCCTTAAGAAATATGGAACCAACTGAAGCCCCAGATCAAGACAGCCAGCAGCTGTGCCTGAGCAGATACGCACTCTAACTTCTAGGATATTCACACCATGAAGCCTTTTGGGATCTGAGCCCCCTTCAGCAGAGAGGGGCTCCGTTACATTGTCTGAAGGTACAGGACTCAAAAGACATAGAAAGGTTGACTTAAATACCATGCTAGTGTGGTATAGTAACACACACCTGCAACTCCAGTACTTGGGAGGTAGAGGCAGGAGGATCAAGATTTCAGGGCCATCCTTGGCTACCTAGTGAGTATGATAGTTAATACTGCTAACTTGCCAGAATGTAGACTCACGGAAGGGACACGTCTCTAGACAAGTCTGTGAAGGATTATCAAGACTAGGTTAACCCAAAGTGAAGGTAGCCCCAGGTTATAGACTGGGATCCTGGACTGCAAAATAAGGAGAAAGCAAATGGAGCGCCAGCGTTCCTCTCTGTCTGCAACGTGACTGCAGACGCAGCATGTACATAGATCATTCTTAGTAAAGGAAAAGGGGACAGACACCCTGCCGTGGGGACCATGACCTCCTCTGCTGCAGGATTCAGAGCCCACATTGAAATATGTTTGCAGAGATCTCTGGCTTGGGAAGCAGGACTGAGAGACGCAGAGCTGCCTGGGCGCACTGAGCAGGGACAGGCGCAGCCCACACATCAGATCTCAGGGCTCAGATCGGCTGGGCCAGCTGCCTCCACCTGCAGTCACTCCCATTTCTGGCGGTGATGTGAAGTGATACCTTTCTCTGCAAACGCTGGGAACAGAGTTAGAGCACGTCAGCACGACAGGCCAGTCAAGGGTTAAAGACCACCCCCAGGGCCTATGTGTCCAAAGCTTGGTCCTCTGTATGACCATGTCATGTTAAGAAACAGGACTCTAAGAGGTGGGGCCTAGCGGGATTCCTTAAGTCGTTGGAGATGGTGCCCTGGGAAGGGATTAAGGTAGCACGCTGGACCTCTGAGTTAGTCCTCATGAGAGAGGGTTGTTGTAAGAACCCATCTGTGCGCTGGCTTCTCCTCCCCCTTTTGCCTTGGCTCTTCCGTACTACATCTGACATGACATGATGTCACCAGGAGCCCCCACCAAAGCAAGTGTCATGCTCTTTGGACTTTCTACCTCCATAGCAATGAACTCAATAAACCTGTACTCTTTATAAGTGGTCAAGCCTCTGACGTTGTGTTATGCTAACAGAAAATGCAACAGGCTAATGCAACTGCAGAGAATGGGAACGCACCAGGAAGAATTCAAACACACGAGTGTTCCCTCCAACTCGGGTTGGACAAGAGCTGAATATGGGCAGCGAGTTCCCAAGGCACAACGGGTTCGTCACTGGAGACGGGTCCTCAGTGTGGTGCTTGGGAAACACGGAGCGGAAGGAGAATACGGTTGTGGAAACCGTGAGAAGCTAGCATAGCATAGCGCTACCCCTGTGCTCCAAAGTGGCATCAGCAACAGTTAGCACCTGGCTGACACTGCTGGGCAGTCCCCAAGTTGTCTTTCCTTCCTAACAAAGCCTCGATTCTATTCCAGTGGCAAGGTGCCCAGCCCCAGAGGATGAATCCAGATTGGCTGAAGCCCCCCCGGTTGGCAGCTCATTACCTTCACCAGTGAAAGGGTGGCCATGGTCACGTGACCTGATTCTGGCTGACAGCTACAAGGGGATTCTGCTGTAAGAAGCCTCCAGCATTTCCCCCAGGTTTAAACACTAGGGGGAAGCTCAGGAGGGTAGCCCTTTCTCTTCCATCCCCTACCTTAGCTATTTGGTGCCAAGGGAGTTTCAGACCAGGGCCCTGGAAAAGTAGAGAACTGCCAGCACAATCTGGCACCAAGGTGCGAGCCATGAACTGCCCAAGTCCGCTGTATTCCAGGCTTCTCTTACTATACGAGCTAATCCAATGCTGCCATTAGATCATCACGGTTAAGCAGCCACATCAGGCATCCCATTACCTGCCATCTAAAGCATATCTACTCTTAGGCATGGTGATGCATGCTCATAATATCAGCACTGAGGAGGCTGAGGCAGGAGGACTACAAGTTTGAAGTCAGCCTAGGCTACATAGTGAATTCAAAGTCAGTCTGGGCTATGTAATGAGACCCTGTCTGACGACTGGCCTGTTTTTCATTATTATAATCAAACACTAGAGACCGGATATTTTATAAAGAAAAGAGATTTAGCACACTCTTGTAGACCGAAAGTGCAAGATCAGGCAGCCTCTTTCTTTTTGCCTCTGGTCATGACCTATTGGCAGATGGTATGATGGCAGGAAGGGAGAGGAAGAGAGAGAAGCAGAGGATGAAAGGGGAGGCAATGAATCACAGCACCATCAAGAAGTCAGAACAGGGGGCATCCTATAATCTAAAGGTCGGCATGTCTAAGACTGACCTAAGGACTTCAGCTGGGCTCTACCACCTCTTAAAGGCCCGCGCCACCTCCCAGCATTGGCATCCTGGCAACTAGGCTCTCAGTGCATGAACCTTTGGGGGATATCTTGAGTGACATCCTAACCCTAGCATCAACCAGGAGTGGCCTCCGCATCAGCCTACTTGCCTCTCATTACACGTGCCATTAGAAAAAGGAGGCTGAGGAGCAAGAAGCCGAAGAAGTCAGATGGCAGCTTATACATGTCGGGGCCAGGTCTCAAACTCCCTTCATGGGATGAACACCATGTGCAGCATTGCCTGGCTTGGTTGCATGGTAGCATTCAGTCAGCTTCCAGAGCACCTCAATCCTCTTTCAGGAGCCTGCCTCGTTCCCCCCCCCCTTCAAAGTCAGCCTGGAAATGACCAATTCAACAACTCTAAAGTGTCTTTGGAGAGAACACCCCACACAGTTGGCTTCTTCTAAACACATTGCTATTATTACAAAGCTCTCCCAAATGGCAGCATTTAAAAAAAAAAAAAAAAAAAGTTTTAAAGGCAAAGGGAACAGCAGAAAGAGAAAGTAAAGTGTGCCAGAAAGTAATTGGAAGGAAACTTCTTTTTTCCGGGGGGTGGGGGGAGGTGAGGGGGGCTGGTTGGAGCCAGAAAATGTCAAGGAACCGAATCAGAGCTGATTTATATTCCATTTCTAGGCATCTTTATTAACAGAAACTCCACAGAGCAGCCCTACAAGCCGACTACCAGAGACCCCACAGGGCATCCCTGAGAAGCCGACTACCAGAGAGGCTGAGAAAGTCACACTGGATTCTGGATTTGACAGTAACACAACCAAATACATAGGAAGGAAAGTGCTTGAGTGTTATCCAGCTTTCTGGTCTTTCCTTGTTTTCAAACTGGTCTGGACAATAGAAGGCCAAGAGCCAACAATAAAGCCACTCTGAGCTGGAAAGGGCCTCCTCTGAACACAATCAACTATTGCTTTAATCCTCTGCATTAAGTTTTTCACTGCAGTATGAAAGCTATGCGTTCTGCATTCTCAGCTTCTGCAACACTAGCTAGAGGTGTGATTGCTGAGCCGGGGATTAATTGGGCAGTTACTTAAGGCACTTTCAAAGCAGAATAGGAGATGTTTGGTTTTGCGTGAATATTTTTAGATCCTACTAAAGATACTGCCTTTAATGGCTCTTGCTTGGAAATCTTGTTTTGATATTCTGAAAGTCCTTTCTTTCCCATATGTACTGCAGGAAGAGTCCTTCGATAATCACGACAGAACATGAATATTCCTTCTGTAGCTATGTTATCAGGCACATCAGCCGGCCCCAGAAAAACTGATGTCATGGTTCTGTTCCCAAGGGAACAGGGACAGTGGGTCCCCTATAAACAGTGGCTTTTGTTGACTCATTTCTTTTCCCCCTGACATTAAACTTGTGTGTGGTTGGCAAGAGTTTCTTTTTTTAAAATTTGGACATGGTTTCTGCCTCGGATCCTCTACACACGACTTTATTGGTTAAAGAGCAAGCAACAGGCACTTGTTTATACACAGCTACTTCAGCGGTGACTTAAAAAGGGGCTTCCCAGGGAGCAAAGCAAGCTAGGAAACATGCTGAATCCAAGCATCGTTTCCCTAGAGATGTTCAGTTTGATAAGTGTTTATCCTCCCTACCTCCATACCGAAAGGTTAGAAAAACTATCTACACATGGAGGTCAAGCCCACTGTGGGCTCCCCATAAAGTGCCTCCCAAGATCTCCCATCCTGATCAGTGTGTGCATTCCCCACCCAGAAACATTTAACAAGCAGCAGGACCCAAACAGCACTCAGGGAGAGTGGGACCTTGTCACTAGAGACAGAGAGACCCGCAGCAGAAAACAACCCTCAAGTGTTGGAGCTGGGTCATCTCTGACTCTTCCCGGAATGAAAAAGGAGCCCGTCTACACTCCAATCCCCACAGTCTGCACTTGGAGCATCACAGTGCCTCAGAACATGGATACATAGCCACAGTACCATGTGTTGAAGGGTACAGCGGTTCTCAATGGGTAGGGGTGGGGATCTCAGGGCCTGAATTTTTTTCTTTTGCCTTTAAAGTCCAGAGTAGGAAGCCAGTATTGAGTTCAAGGCCAGTTAGGACTACGTAACAAGAAAGACCCTGTCTCAGCAAAGGGGGAAAAAAGTATGAGGCTAGGCATGGTGGTCCATGCCTGTAATCTCAGCACTCTGGAGACAGAGGCAGGAGGATCACTGCAAATTTGAGGCCAGCCTGGGCTACATAGTGAGTCCCAGGCAAGCCTGGACAATATAGCAAGACTCTATCTGAAAAAATGATATGAGATGGAAAAAGAGAAGGAAGGGTGATAGCAGGAAGGAAACGGAGAAACAAGAATGAGAAGGAAGAGGAAAGAAATGGGAAGAAGAGAAGGGAGAGGAAGAAGAGAAAAAAAAGGACAGCATGGTATTCACAGGTAGAAAGCAACTGGCTCTCCACAAAGCAGTTCAACACCCCGGTCTCTAGGGGCTTGGCAGAGGATAATGGCGGCAATTATGAAACTACTGCCATAGTGTGCCTGCTGGGCTCTGCCTTCTGCAGGCACTTCAACAAGGGAAAGAGGAAATCATTCAGGAAGCAGCAATTTTGCCGAGAAGCAAGCAGGAGAGGTAACGTTGGCTTATTAAAGTGACTAAGAAGGAACTGTGGGGAACAGGAAGGTTAATTCTAGAGTTCTTCCATTCCCTTTGAAATCTCAAATTCACCCCATCTCGGGTACACTCGAGCTCACTATATACAGCTCAATACTTGTATCTGATTCCAGGGGTGCAACCCAAGGCCTTGAACGTGCTAAGCAAGCCTCTACCACTGACCTACACCCCAGCCCTGCGCGGCTCAGTGTAGTAACAAAGATCACAGATGGGCACCGCTTAGGAATGGGTGGTAGGTAGCTCACCTGTCTGTCTTCCTGCTTCCTCCACCATGAAGTAAGGTTTATTTTCTACTGTGCTCAGGAGTGACCCCTCCCCCCACATCCCCACCTCTTTAGATCTGAGACAGCCACCTCCCCCCAGGAGGAGGATAACCATTCCCACAAGGGAAGCAGAGCCAAGAAAAACTCTGACTAGTGTGCTGGTGTCTGCCATAGTTCTACAGGAAAGAGGCTTGCTGCATAAAAGGTAGAGGTTCTGCCGAACGTATCAGATGCGGAGGTTCAGAGGTCCGACCATAAAGTGACCATCTCCGCCCCCCCCCTCGAGACAAGGTCTCACTATATAGCTCTGGCTGTCCTGCACAGGCTGGCCTCAAACTCAGAAATCCGTCTGCCTCTGCCTCCAAAGTGCTGGGGTTAGAGACGTGCTCCACCTATGCTCTGCTGCTGCTGTTCTTTTTAAAGTCTTATTCTGTAGCCCAGGCTGGACCTGGATCTTAAACACACACACACACACACACACACACACACACACACACACACACACACACACACACACACACAGAGAGAGAGAGAGAGAGCTTAAACCAGCCTCTAGCCTCCCAAGTTCTGGGATTACGATGAGCCACCAAACCCTCGCTCACAACAGCCGTCTTAACTCTCAGAAAACAAATCAAAGACGCTCTAGAGTGCGCTGTGGCGATCGCAACAGACAAATGCACACAGAGGCAGCTCAGCTGCGTCCTGCAGATGTGCGGTTTGAGTAAGACAGCTTGAGAACACTGCACTTCCAAGTCAGAGCCGCTGCAAGCCAAACCTCTCGGGCACCGAGGGAGGGCTGGCCCGAGCCTTGATGGATCCGGGCTGTTACAGGCTGAGCAAGCTTAGGGACGCACGAGCCTCATTAGTATCTCGGGCGCCAGGAGCAGGCAGGAGGCGGTGGGTCTGAGCGCACACTTCAGTAGAAACGCAGCGCTCAGGACTGTTACTCCAAGGTCTTACCTTACCCTCGCTCCTGAGTGTCCCCTAAACGGCCCCTTTGGATGGTTTTTCCTACAGAAGCAAGTCCTGGCACTGGAGCCGGTCGGCAGGACACCTCACGACCAGCGACCCCAGTGCAATCCACTGGGTGAGCCCAGTTCCTAGGGGTGACGATCACGCCGCTCCCGCAGCCCCACACCCCCGCGCGCAGCGTAACATCCCCGGGCCCGCGATCGTGCGCCTCACCTCCTGCAGCAGGCGCTCCAGGTGCGTTTCGGCCCAGGTGGTCAGGGCTCCGGACGGCCACGCACGCCGCCACAGCTCGCGTTCCTGCTCCAGCGCCGCCACTCGGCCGTGCAGTGCGGCCGCCTGGGCGCCCAGCAGCAGGCAGGCAGCGGCCGAGCCCACCGACAGCAGCAGGCACAGCGCGCCCAGCACCCGGGCCCCGCAGCCCGCGCGAGGGTCCTGCACGCCTCCCCCGCCCGTCGGGCGCTCGCCCGCGCCCATAGCGTCCAGTCGGTTCTGCGTCGGCGCTGCGGTCCGGGGCGAATCCAGGTCGGCGGCTGCGGGGATCGGCGTCCCGGCGGCCGCGGATCGCGCACGCCCCCCTAGCCGCCCGCTCCAACGCAGCGGCCACTGCGGGCAGTTCCCTCTATGCAAATAGACCCCGCCAGAAAAGGCGCGGGGACCCACCCAGGGGAGGAGCGGCCGGTCGGGGAGGGCGGGGGCCCCCGGCGCTCACCGGCTCCCTGGCTCCGGGTCCTCGCCACGCTGGTCCCGCGCGCAAGCCTCTGTGCCCGGCCGCGGCCACCCGAGGGGACCAGATGCGCCTTGTCTCGGCTCTCCTACAGCCCTTCTGAGGCTGCAGCGCGGTTCGTGTCCTAGAAGCGACCCCCAAACTTGTGGATTGACCTTTCTGACACTTGCAAACCAAAACCTGGAACCCTGTGGGAAAGTTAGAAGTCCGTCCTAGACGGTCGCTGAGCGCCGCTTGGTGGCCGAAAGCGACCCCTGCATGTGGGCACGGAAAGACTTGGTAGAGAACCAAAGAGAAAAAGAAATAGAGGAAGAAAAGAAAGGATGAGTGGGGCTGGGGAGAGAGCACGCGAGAAGAGGGAGGAAGGAGGAAGGAAAGAGAAATAGAATAACTAGGGAAAAGAAGAAGGGAAGAAACGGAGGGAAAGAAGCAGACACCTCTTACAGTCAATGCTCTCACCATTTATAATGTCAGGCATGGACACTAGACAGATATGGTCACACTTTGAAGGGAGCTGACCCAGAGGGAGCGTTTAGTTCGGGAAGCAGACGAAAATAAAAGGGAAAGGAGCTCCAAACTTTGTAGAACTTGAATTCTGCAGGGAAAAACTTGGACAAAACCGAAATCTGGAATGCACCAAACTGACTTAACTATAGTGATATCAGGACACCAACAGGGGCCAAAGAGAAAGCCATCCATTTACAGGGTGGCCAGGGAGGCTGAAGTTGGAACCTAGGTTTTAGCTGTCGGGGCCCTAAGGTATATTTATAGGCCAAAACAGGTCTCAAGTCATTGTTGCATTAGTTCCTGTGATACCCATTTGAGAACAGCCAATCATGAACCTGGTAATGGGCAACTGTGATGATGTTTTTAGATGAAGACTTGCCACCTGAATCTCCTGTGGTTGTCTGCTTAATTCCTGTGCCTACATTATCCATTCTGTATTTGTTAAGACTGTTGAACTCCGCCCTCCCAACCCCCAGCAAAACTCGTACTCCCTTAATTCAGAGGGAAAGCACCCTGCCCTCGAGACTCACTGAACTGAAATGAAGCAAGGATGCAATTTCCAACAGCTTCTTAGCTGTGGCCTCAGGTAAAGTGAGTTCCTGGTAGTGATTATACATTCTTGGCCCAGTGAGAAAATTGAGTGTGTGCCCAATAAATACTCTGCAAACCACTTGTTAAGCAAACCCGGCAGCCTACTGAAGTCTCCGAAAAGAGGTCAACACTGTATTACAAGTTAACACTCATTCTCATTAAAAGGTAATTTCCCACTTCCTACCAGTGTTAGTGTTAATGGATACTGCTGTTCTAGAAGCTTCTGTGTATTGAACAGGCCAAGCTCATTGCTCCCCAGGCCTTTATTCTTATCAGCTATGTGGATTAGCTTCCTCTCAGACTGTGAAGAACAGGCTCCTAATCTTGAAGTCAAGGTTTCCAGAGCCTGTCCCAGACTGCCCAATCTAAGGTGGCCCCATCCTCAGGCCCCTTCATGATTAACTAGGGGATGGGGACATCTGTCCCTAGTTACCTTTTAACTGTATCCCCTTGTTTTCTCCTCCACTGTCTTTTTACAGAACACTATCTGGCCCATAGTCCACGCTCAATAAACACTTGGTAAGTAAATTAAGACAAAAAATAAGTTTACTGTCTGCAGTTCTCAATTGGAAAAGCAAGAATCTAGAAAACACTGTTACTTGTCAGTTGGGGTCCTAGAAGGAAAAGGCGGCACCCTCAGAACAGGTGATTGAAGCCAGCTTGACTGCAGACAGGCTTTACAGTGGCAAGGAGGAAGCCAGCAGGGGGTGGGAGTGTTGGGGGAGCACTCTCAGGCTCACAGTAATGGGAAGCCATTATCCCTAGCTGAACAGGTGAGAGAAGCCTGCTGGGCAGCCTGTGGAAAGTCCGGGACTCTAAGAAGTCATCTGCTCAGCAGGAGCTGTGACCTTTGGCTGAGGACACAGCCTTTGTGAACCATGGCTTGGTGGGAGAAGAGGCTGGAAGAAGAAATTATGTCCCTCTCCTGCTAGAGACCCCCATTGGCCAGTAAGAGCCGTACAGAGGGCAGACCCACAAAAAGCAGACAGAGGTCAGGTATGTACCCAATCTCTCATGCATTCAGTGAGCTACTGTTGCCTCTGAGTGTCAGCGTGTCAGTGATATACCCCTGCATGGCACTCCTCAGGGACCAACTGGCCACCTGGATTACTTTAGACTCTCCCAGTAAAGGAAGAGCAGGGTCCACAGGGATAACTATTCCAGTTATGGGCTGTTTTTCCAATTTACAGAGTCTCAGTCACCTGCACGATGTTCACATAACAGGCAATCCACAGGTATGAAATCTAATACCACACACTCAATCAAGCAATCTACTTATTAGCCAAAGAAGTGGGGTGAGTCCATGACCATGAACTCACTGGCTGAAGGAGTCAGTCTTGGAATACTAGAGCTGCCTCTGAGGCGCTGATGAAATAACTCAGAAGGGTACAGTTTTGGGATGTGGCACATGATTAAGCAGGGTACCTCTCTGTGATGCTGTGTTCTTAATAAGAACATATGCATCAAAGAACTCAGGGGTGGAAGCAAGAATGGCACTATCAGCCATCACATGTGACCCAACTTCACAGCTACAAAGACCTGGCATTTGCTCTTCTCGCATCTCTGGGCTATGCGTGCCAAGGGAGCAAGGGACCCATGAATTGTGAGCTCTGAATTCTGTTCAGGAGGCTGAAGGAGTAACTGAGCCTGACCACCAGGGAGTACTGCAATTCCACACCAGGGCAGGGAGATACATGGGCTGCTTGACCATACCACTTTGCTGAATTGTAACTGGAACAGAAAAGTGCAATACCTTCCCCCAGCTGATACTCCTAGGTAACACAGACAACCAAAGGGTCTGAATGTGTTCACAATGTTGCTCAAGGTTGCAGGACTTTGTGTATTTCCAGCTACATCCTCCCAAAGTTTAAATTAAGTTCTAAGGTTTTAAGAGACAATTACATGGCCAGAGTGTCACTGAAGAAAAGTCACCAGGTCTTCACTCAGTGACTCTTGTCCTGGTCTACCAGCTGACAGTACAACTGAAGCAAGTACTACTTACCCTTCAGACCCTCAGTTTTCAGCTTTTTTAAAAAGTAATGGGGAGCCGGGCGGTGGTGGCGCACGCCTTTAATCCCAGCACTCGGGAGGCAGAGGCAGGCGGATCTCTGTGAGTTCGAGGCCAGCCTGGTCTCCAAAGCGAGTTCCAGGAAAGGCGCAAAGCTACACAGAGAAACCCTGTCTCGAAAAACCAAAAAAAAAAAAAAAAAGTAATGGGGATCATCTAGCTTTACTGTGTTCAAAAATCAGTAAACTACATGGCACATTGCAAGGCACGGGACATCAGCAACAGAAAGGATGGTGAGCCTTGGGAGATGGTAACAGGGAACTCAAGGACTCTGGAGACTTCCCAAGCCGTGGTGCAAGAGGGCCTCAAAGCCAGAGCTGGCCTACAGCTTTGGTAGTCTAGCCAGAGCAGGCAGTTTGGAGTTGCAGGGAAGAGAGCTGGAGATCTAGGCTCCCGGTGAGTAAGAAAACAGACCAGGATGATTGGAATTCTAAATGCAAACAAGCCCTACAGGCCAGGGGGTCTTCCTGCCGGCTAGTACAGAAAATCTGATAGATTTGAGCACTAATGTTTTTTGATGGGGGGCAGGGAGGGGGGAGGACCCAAACAGGGGAAACTAACCCTAGACTAAGTATTGACCTAGGTCTTGCTTAAAAGCTTAAAACCAAAACCTGAAAAGATCAAATTGATGCAAATAAGCATGTAATGGCTGAAGTGTGAAGGAATACAAGCACAGACTAGTAAGGTACAACAGGAAACTACCCGAACCATATAGCAGAGATGAATAGAAGCAATCAAAGCAATCCAGGAATGGCAGGGACAAGAGAATTAGTGGACAAAGGTATCAAAGTGAGGACTGTATTCTTCATGCTCAAGGAACTAAAGGTAAGGAGCCATGACAGATATTTTTTTAAAAGACCCAAAACAAATTCTAGAAGATGAAAATTTGAAATTTTAAAGACAAAACAAAAAACCGCAACTCTGGGCTCGGAGCAATTGAGTACACTTGCTGCTGTCTGAGGACCCAGGTTCGCTTCCCATCATCCACAGGGTGGCTCACAAACATCTGTAATTCCAGTTCTGGGGGAATATAACACCCTACAGACATACATGTAGACAAAATATCCATATACATAAAATAAGAATAAATAAACCTCTTTAATCCTAGCACTTGGGAGGCAGAGGCAGGCAGAGTTCAATGTCAACCTGGTCTACAGAGTGAGTTCCAGAATAGCCAGGGCTACACAGAGAAGCCTTGTCTTGAAAAAACCCAAATGAAATAAATAATAAACCTAAAATAAGGAAAGAAAAAGAACACTTGCTATTATTGCAGAGAAATGGGTTCAATTCCTAGCACCCACACAGTGGTTCATGATCATCTGTAACTCCAGTTCCGGGGAATCCAATGCCCTCTTCTGGCTTCATGGGCACAAACATTTAAACAAGCAAAACACTTACAAACCTACAAAACTAGATGGTGGCTAGAGAGTGGGGAAGAGTCTTGCGCTTTGCAAGCATGGGGATCTGAGTTAAGAGTTCCTAGAACCCCCACAAAAAGCCAGGTATAACTTCTGTGTGGGGCAGAGACAAGATTAGGGCATGTTGGCCAGGTCAGACTAGGTCCAGGTTTGGTGACAAGACTTTCTCAAATAAGGCAGAGCATACTACAGCAGGGGACCCCACACCCTCTGGCCCAAGGGCATCGGTGGGCTATGCAATGAAGACAACCACACAAGGCACAGTAAAGGTTGTTTGAACTGAGTGGTAAAGAAAAACCAACTTAAAAGCAATTAGAAAAAAAGAAAAACATATGCAAAGGAACAAAACAGCAGGTTTCCTGGCCTCAGTACATATAACATACAGGGTAGAGAACCTTCCATTTTCATCAACACAACTCCAGACCCAGCCTGAATGCAGGACGACAATGACAATGATACATACCTGTAATCCTATTATTACTCATGAGGCTGAGGCAGGAAGACCATGAGTTGAAAGCTTCAAGGCCAGCATGGGTTAATGAAACTGTCTCATGGGGGGAGGGTGTTGAAAACTCTCAGAAACACAAAAGCTAAAAGAATTCATTGTCATCATCACAGCCACAGTAAAGAGAAATGTTAATGCCATAACTCAGGGCAGAAGGAAAACCACACTAGAACTATGAACTTATACAAAGGAAACCCTAACTCTCTGGATAAACATAAGATTCCTTGCTGGGCTGGTGAGGATGTAGGCCTGTGATCCCACACTTGGGAGGTGGGACAGAAGGATCAGGAGTTCAAAGCTAACTATGGTTACATAGCAAGTTCAAGGCCACCCTGGACTATATATCCGGTCTCCAAAACAAAACATTCACATCTTATAAAAATTTAGACATACTAGCTCTGGCCCCACAATGATTGAGGCAGGATGATCACCTTGAGGATTTTGAGGTATCCTGAGCTAGAGAAAGACCTTGTCTCAAAACAAAGCTATCTCATTAAAACACTTCAAAGGCTTAAAACAAAAATAGTGACTCCTTGTATGACTTTATATGGCTGAATAGAATGCATGAAGACCAAAGCTCAGCAGAGGAGATGTCGTCTCATTGTGCTGTCATTCTTGTGCTAAGAGGTAGGATGCCACATGCTGCTTAAGAGGATGCACACTCTGAACTGTCAAAGGCTGAATAGCTGCTTAGTTACCAGCCACTTATCACCCAAGGCACCAAAAGTCATGAAAAACAGCCTAAAATAAGTTAAAGGACACATGACGGCTCCTTAACTACAAAACAAAACACAGGAAGGACAAAGGCCAGTGAGATGTCAATGTGTCATCCTGGCTGGGTCCTGTAAATATAACAGCCCAAGTATAAGATAACGTTTTGAGGCAAGCTTAGACTTAAACATCAGATTTTTTTTTTTTTTTGCTGATTTTGTTATATGTATTTGTTTGGAGGTGGGTGTGGGCCCAAGGCATGCATGACGACTCAGTTGTCAGGCTTGGCAGCAAATGCTTTTAGCCACCAAGCTACCTTGCCAGCCCAAACACAACTGTTTGATGATAGCAGTATTATACACACATATATATTTAAGTCTATTAAAATATAGAATTATGAACTATGGTATCTAACATTTGTATTTAAACATAACAGTAGACTGACTTAAAAAAATGCCAAGTGTTTTAATATTTTGAAGCTGAGCTATGTATTTAGGGAGGGGGACTCATTCTATCTTACATTAAAAAAGTTTTTTTAGATGAAAAAAAAAATTACTAATAAAGAACCAGCCTCCCCCAATAACTCAAGTATAGTCCTATCAGAGAACTTTCATCTTTTAAGAGCATAACATTCCTCCTTAAAAAAACTAAAACATAGGGAAGGAGTCTAGAGGGAATGGGAGATAAAAGGGACTAAGGAGATATGATCATAATCCATGACTTAAAAATATTTTAAAAAATTACCTCCATTACAAATGGTCCACATTCATATATCTGCCAGTCTAAGCCCTTTTCCTTTTAGTGCTGAAGCTGCAAACACTGTGAAAAGCAGTGAACCTTCCAGAATTTGAGTGCACCAATACAGGAAGGTAGGAGCAGGCAGCTGAGAGCTCAGAGGAGGTAATGCTCAACAAAGCACATTTCCAGAATGACCACCCTGACCACTACTCATTTCTTCTACATACAGTAACTCCTAAAATGTGAATTAGAACACAAGTTAGTAAAACACCCTGTGAAGAATGTTAACTTTCAAAGGAAAATGGACTTAGAGACCGTTACTTTTAAAAAAAACATTGTTTTAGTTATGTGTGGTTATATGCACATTAGTGCAGCTGCCTAGATGTCAGAAGACAGCAGCTCTTGGATTTCCTAGAGCTGGAGTTATGTTTGCCGGTAATCTAACTCTGGTCCTCTCTAAGAACAGTACATGATCTCAAGTGCTGAGCCATCTCTCCAGTCCCCAAAAGCAGCCATTGACTTTTTAGAAATGTGACCATCTTTCCTTTTACATCACCATCAGCAAATGAGAAGTTTTTGAGGATGGGACCCAGGAGCCCATGCTGGGGAAAGACAGGCTTAGGGGAAGCACAGGAAGCAGACTGAAGAATAGGATGGAAAATAAAAAATGGAAACATTGTGTAGCAATGCCAGTTTCAGGACTATCTTTAAACAGTGACTTTAGAAATGTTCTGAAGGTGGTGCATGCTGATATGTGGACTACAACAGAAGCCTAAATATGCTTTATGTGGAACTCTCTGACATGGAGCTATAGCCTTGAAGTTCCTAGTCCTACTGTACTAGGAAAACTGCCTGTAGACAGCCTGGCTTTACTACTTGTCATGAAGAAGAAAGAAAGCTCCACATATTTGTGGTTTGAAATATAGACAGATACAGCTCAAATTGGTCTGCAATGAAAAATTAAGATTTAAGTCTTAAATGATCTATGTTTGGCCTGATTAAACTCTGTCATGGACTAACTGGGTATCTTTCCATGAGGGCCTGTGGACATCACCCAAAGAACAGAAAACAAAATTTAATGAAACTTTAGCATGCTAACTTTTCTGAGTTTTGGTTTTTAAAATCTGCCCACCTAGAACGATCAATAATCAATTACAAAAAACACCTTTGTCATGAAAAGTTCTACATTAGAGGTATATAAAGAATACTCAATCACACAAAGTGGTCAAGATTTCCTTTTACTCAAGAAAAAAAGAATCACTGCAGAGTCAACCTTCATGTACAAAAGACAAGACCAATCACATTAATTACTGGACACAAAGGGTATTCCAAAGGCCTTTAAAAATGGCAATTAACATCAAAAGGGAAAATTCACTTTAACTCATATTGCATTCATTATCAACACCATACTTAACAAGGTAGTTATACTATTGATACAAAACATACAGTATTTACACTTAACTGTACAAAATAATTTAATGTTTACAAAAATATTAGAATGTTTAGTTGACTGACACAGTCTTAAGTAATTGCTTCTAGAGAAGTATATAGGAAGACCACTGATTCCCATTCATTTCCTTTTTAATAAATCAAAGAAAGGGTGCTGCAATGCTTCATCCAAGGTAATCCTTTTCGTTGGGTCATACTCCAACATTCTTCGAACCAGGTCAAACAGCTTTTCATGCTCTTCATCGTGACACAGCATAAATTCCTGGGGAAAATGGTCTTGTTAAATGAAGACATGAGTGGAAATGTTACTTAGTCATAATCTTTTTTTCCTGTTACCTTTAATGGCTTGCAGCGTCTCCTAACATATCTCCCAGCTGAACTATGCTCATCCCAATCTAGTTGGTTATGGTGAAAATACTTGCGTTTCCTGTAAGAGAAAAGAAGTTGAAATTAATAAAATAAGCAAAATTCCACATCTGTCCCCTAATGGGGACAAGACAGAATAGATCTCTCACTAAATGTACAGACATATAATTTTTACCTGTGTATAAGTTTTTAAAATATTGGCAACAATTATACATGACACCTTATGTGGGATCTTCCTTTTTCATCTACCCTGGGGAATTTGACTAAGCTGTTCACAAATGAGAAAACGCTCACTTACACAGGAAGACTCCTGGCTGTGAGTCACCAGATCTGGATGGAGATGGAAATCTTTTAACAACTTTCCAGGTGAGCTAGAAAACACTACACTATCCTGTTCAAGGGTTCAGAGCTGGCTAGCAACAATAGGAAATTCAAACAAGACTGACAGACTCCAGTAAGAACAGGCTCTCGTATGTATTGTTTCCTTCATCAACTTACAAAAACATCTACATAAAAGTAACCTGAGCACTAAAATTAAGTCCCCTTCTCCACAAGAGCACAAGTTAAAATACTGAATTATTTTTGAAAACGACTTTTAAATGCTAAGATTATAGCTCCTAGTAATCACTTGTACAAAATTTCTTTTTCCTTCCAAACCTGCAGCCCTTAAAACAGGCATTACATTTTCTATAGTCTAAGCAAAGGCCATTGCATGCATCTTAGACAAACCTTGTCTTTTGAATCATGTGCACTGGGATGGGTCCTAATATCCGCTCCATCATTGCCAGGTGCTCCTTACTATCATGAGTCTTAAAAAAAAAAAAAAATCAGGAAAAGGGAATTTAGCTCTCCACTTTCTTAGATACACATAAAAGAGAAAAGTAAAATATGTGCTCATATAAAAGGACTAGTCTAAGCCAGGCTGTGGTGGTGCACATCTTTAATCCTAGCATTCAGGAGACAGAGGCAGGCAGATTTCTGTGAGTTCGAGGCCAGCCTGGTCTATAGAGTGAGTTAGGACAGGTAGGACTATACAGAGAAACCTTGTCTTGAAAAAAACAAAACAACAACAAAAAAAAAAAAAAAAAAACCCCAAAATTAAAAAGAACTAGACTAAGGCCGGAGGGATGGCTTAATGGGTAAAAAGCCCTTGCTGCCAAGATCATCCCTGGTCTCGATGGTAAAAGAACCAACCCCACAAGTTATCTTCCACACGTGTGCACTCCTTCAAATAAATAAATATAATTAATAACCAAAAGACTAGATTAGCCAGTTACACAATTAACATTATAAATTCTTCAAAGATGAACGATACTTAAAGAGCTAGGTTGCCTAGTGCAAACATAATACAGTCCAAGATAGACTGGTAAGATCTACATGGTAATCAACATGAAAAGTGTCTAACAAAATAATGCAACAATTTCCATATCATGAATTATTTAACTAGACCATTTACTGACACTTATCCCAGGTAATATAGCCATTCCAACAATTTTTACCATAATTCTGAGCTTTGTTTAAAATTCAAAGAGATTAAGACAAAGGCACATAGCTCATAAATAAGCAAAGTTGACAACAAACCCAAGTCAAGGATCTTACTCAAAATTAACACGACACAGAGTTGCTACATCAGAGAAGCAGAGCTATCCACACAGGTGAAATGGTGTCTAGTCTAGAGCAGAGGCTTTTACAATAGCCCAGTTTGTCAATCTTTGTTCTAGAGAGCAGAGACTGTGTGTTGTGTTTAATGTTTTTACAGTTATCAACTACAGGGCCCAAGCATATTGCCTTTAAAACATTATTACTGACAGGAATAAATATTCTTACTCCCACATTTGTTTTTGTTTTGTGAGACAGATTCCTTTTGCAGCAAAGACTGGCCTTAATTTCACTGGGTAGGTGAGGCCTCACAACTTGATCCTCCTGTTTCAGCCTGAGTGATAGAACTATCAGCAGGTGTCACCATGCCTAGTCAGTTCCACATTTTTATGTTTTAATTATTTTTATGTATTTGGAAACATGGTTAGCATAGATAGAGCAGAATCACAATTAGCTACATTGACACCAATATAAATTGGAAGAAGTTCAATAAAACAAAAAAGAGAAAAACCAGAACACGAACATGAACTCTGCATGAATTACACATTGAAGATGTCACACATATTCAAAACAAGTTACAACCTCACTAATAGTAGGAATTCAATCAACTGTGGTTTCAGAAGGATGTTATTTATGTTTTACTTTCAATAATGCTCTATGGTAAATCCCCAGTATGGAAGTTAAATATAAAGCATGTTTAACATAAAATTCATTAAAGACCATCAAATAAAACGTATTAGATACATACCTGAAAGACTGTGAACCCAAGGTAATACTCAATAAGAATGCAGCCTATGCTCCAAACATCACACGGCTGAGACCAACCTAAAGCTATCCAAAACAAACATAGGCATATTACTATGGAACAACTTTAAACTGCTGACCCTTCCCCACATTTGGGGGCTCTTTACAGTCTATCTGGGAGACCACAACAGCAGGATTTACAGTTTTAGTGCACGTAGCTCAGGCTGGTCTGGAACTTGGTATTTTCCTCAGTCTTACCAAGTGGTCAAATTATAGGTGGGTACGACCACACCTGGCCCCGATTTAGTCACTTTTGTTCATTCCACAATGCTCACCACTGGAAAACTTATAGAGCAATACAGTAACATTGGTAGACATTAGAATTTGAGTTCTGACAAAAGTTTCAATCACTACATCTCAATATATTTTTCCTCAGGTGACTAACTGTAGCCCTTCACCTCATTACTCAATGAATCACTTCTGATACTATGGAACTTCATCTTGCTTTTCTCACCCTTTCCCCAATGTTACCTGACTGCTAACATCTAAGGCAATTGCCTTCCCTCAACCCTCAACTGTAACATCCAACTGCACCTTCCTCTCTCATCTGCCTTCACCCTGGGGAACATCACACACACCCACACTTAGTATTCTAATCATCAGACTCCAGATTCCTTTTCTAGTGACTCTAACTTCACATCTGTAGCAACAATAATATCTCATCTGTCCTGTTTCCAAGCCCCCAATCCTATCAGTGACTTCTAAGTTTTGAGGTGTAATATATACCTTGAGTTTCAAATTCTGCCCTTTCACTTCCAGCTTTCTCCCACAATGGCTAACACAGAAACTCTTGCTTAAGTCTCTTTCCTCTGCTCCCTATCTATCATTTCTAAGTCAGCCAACAAAGTCCTGGGCATCTGTACCAGAGCCTTATTTTAGCGATAAGTGGAAATAGGTGACTACATAACCTTACAATCACAAGACTATGATGCCCTTACTGAACATACCCACTGTTATGATCACTTGAGGTTTACAAATCATTAGCATTTAGAATACCTTTCACAAACACTGTCACACAGGAGAAACATACAAAACTCATTTCTATATCCTGCTAGCATCATTTTAGTCGACCATGACCTTCAACAATTAAGAGTGTAAGGAAGTCTGGTATCTACTAACCCAAAATGACCTCTGGAGCTCTGTAGTGCCGTGTGGACACCAAAGTACTATGATGTTCGTCATCATATGTTGCACTTCCAAAGTCAACAACTTTGATATCTGTGTTTTTCAATGTGCGCTCATCTCGTTTCTAGAGACACAGTTGAGTGAAGATGAAATTCAATAAATACATAAAACACTCTATAGCACTACTCATAAAGCTTGCAAATGAATCCTCCCTCCTCTCTCCCCAGCTGGGATACAAACATCCTATTTCTACTCCATTTGTGGATGAACATCAGATAAACAGGTTCAGAAGTGAAATTCCTCATTCAAGGATCACCAAGCTAAATTAATTTTAAAGACAACACCCAAAATTAAAACAAGTCTTTAACTTACCATTTTAGAATTGTATTTGACTACATAGTCAGACTTCACAAATAAAATATTTTCAGGTTTTAGATCTGTATGAGTCAATTTATTATGATGTAAAACTACAAAGAAAACAGAAAACCATCATTAGTCTTAGAGATTTTTAACCGATGCTAGGATATGGGGTCAAAAGGGATTTCAGCTTTACCTGCAACCTGATTAGATAATAAAGACAATAAAATATACCGTGTACTCACGAATACTTACAATTTATAGATTGGCAGATCTGATAGGCCATTTGCCTGATGTGATCAATTTGAAATGGCAGAAAGCTATTTTCTTTAATAAAATCATAGGTACTAAGTCCCAGCAGCTCAAACACAATACAAACATGACCATGATGATCAAACCATTCTAGCATCTGGACACATCGGCTAGAAGAGATCAAAATAATAGTTGAGTGCACAGAAGTGCGCAGCTCACACAGTATGACAGCTTGTGGTTCAATGTATACTTACAAGACACTGTTGGGGTCAGTGCTGTTCAAGTGCTCCAACACTTGGATTTCAGAGCGAGCTGCCTCCCGGTAACGGCCTACATTTTTTACAATTTTCACTGCTACATGTAAGCCATCCCTTAAAAACAAAAGATGATGCTGCTAAATATACAAGTGGTGGGATAAAACTACACACCCTGTGAAATGCACATTCTTTTGTTGTTTTGTTTTTGAGACCAGATTTTACTCTATGTAGCTTAGGCTGGGCTTAAACTCATTATGTAGCTCAGACTGACACTGAACTTGTGAAACTCCTACCTCAGCCTCCTAAAATACAATTGTAATTACAAGTTTCCCATATTATTGTTCTAAATCTTTCAGAGCACATCAATACTAGGCTCCAGAACATCTTTTCAAAACAAAGCAATCATTCATATAATACTTAGGAGTTTTAACATTTGCTTTTAAAAATTTACATTTATATTTTATACAAAAATTTAAAAGTAAAACACACACACACACACACACACACACACACACACAAAGAATCAGAGTATGTTGCTATTCAAAGCACTTGTCCATTTGCTAGGCTGGATCTACTTTGTGCTAGAGACAAGGCACAGGTGCTAGTGCTAGTACTAAACAATGGGACTCACTCCTACATGCCTCACTCTAATGACAAAGGCAGATGAGTATTAAGACATCCTCACAAAAGATGAAGCCCCAACTACTCATACAATAAAATAGCAATTTATACAATGATACAGAACCGATTGCTGTGAGCCTGTCAAACTGGGAGAGAAATCAAACAGCTGAGTAAAGACATTATCTACAAGTTAGTGAACCCCACCCATCCCCCAAGCAGACTCATTCTTGCAATTACGTACAAATAGCTACAGCAAGAGTAGTGGGACATTTCCAGGATTAATTCTTAAAGAGTATAAACAGTATTTAAAGAAAATCATAGACAATGGAATGAAAGGAAATTTAGGGCTAAAACTTTTTCTGGCTAGTGATGGAAGCAGGACCTTGCCCAAGTTAGCCAAGCGCTTTACCACTAAGCCACACACCAAGCCCAACAATAAAACATTTCCAAGTATGAACTCAAGCAGTCTGATCATAGATCAAGTGGCTATGATACTAAGAGTCATCAAATATGTTTAAAGACAGATAAACTTTACTTTCAAAACTACTAGCTAGGCAGTGGAGGTGTATGCTTTTAATCCCAGCACTCGGGAGGCAGAGGCAGGCGGATCTCTATGAGTTCGAAGTCAGCCAGGTCTACAAAGTGAGTTCCAGGACAGCCAATACTACACAGAGAAACCCTGTCTTGAAAAAATAAAAAACCAAACCAAAACAAACCAAAAACCCACACCAAGCAAACAAACAATCAAACAAACAAACCAACCCCAACCCCCCCCCAACTACTGATATATACAGTAAGCTGGAAAATTATACTCTTTCCAACTATTTCTGATGAAAAAAAATTCAGATGTTATTTTAGAAAGGTGTAGCTTCACTAAAATATTTTAAGACACTTACAAAAAACAGTGGTGAAACGACAGAACAGAGGTTCTGAAGGGACATGGTGCAATGAGGTAGGTCAGTATATCCCACTAAAGAATGCACACTTCATAGGTCCTAACAGACTTTCTCTGTAGTTTAGGAAATACATTTTAATATGCAAATTTGGGTGTACTTTATTGACTCTGCAATCTATAAGCCACTGAACCCTACAGAACTTGAGCACTCTAATTACAGAGTAACCTCCATCTGAGAGAAACTGCCATCGTACAAAACAAAATTAATATTTATGGCACATAAATGATATTGAGTTCCAGAAATTAGGTTGAATACCTCTCAGGAAAGCTTGTAGCAACTACTTTAAAATACATTTCATCAGAACATTCAAAAAAGAAAAAGCAAACTTACATGCCATGGTCAATGCACTCTACAACTTTGCCAAAGGCCCCTTCACCTAAAGTGTCCACGATTTCATCTAAAGTGAGGAGAGAAGGAGAGGTCTAAGTGTCCGAGTACAATTATCCAGTTGTTAAACAATGAATGCTTAAGTGTGGCATATTTCCAAATGATCTCTAGCAAAGCATAACTAAGGTTTCATCGCTCAAGTTATTGTATTTTCAGCTGCTACAAAGCAATTAGATAGAGCTATCTGTCTTGTTCTAATCTCAAACTCCACTGATTATTTTGGAATTTTAAGAATAGAAATATTTAAATTCTACAGAAAAGAAGAAATACAAAAGAACAAACAAACCCACAAAAAACAAAACAAAAAAGCAATGAAGAGTCTTTAGCCCCCCGCTGACAAACTATTCTTTAAAAGATTATTCTGTCTGCAAAGTTTAAAAAGTGTTGAAAAATATTCTATACATCTTGCTCTTAGAACGTCTCCACTTTGACAGATCAGGTGACCCTCCTCATCATCCTCTATACTCCTGGATCTTTTCCTTCGGTGGCTCTTCTGGAACGGCAAGTGGGCAGCACCAAGATCGTCCAGCCAATCAATATATCAGAGTGAATTCAGGGCAGAATACGCAATTCATTCAGCGGGGAGATATTCAGGCATTCAGATAAGCACCAGGCCACGAACAGTTGGCAGGAGCAATTTCAAATTCAGTCCCCAGAAATTCACAGGGCACAGTTTATGTTACAGAAGAAAAACATGGCAAGGAACAGATTTTCAGATAAGATACTTAAAGTGGCAATAGAAAAAAACAACACAATTGTCTCTTTAAAATACTGATTTAATTGAAGTCTGAAGTTTAAAGAATGCAATGTCAAGATTTACTATTTCTGCTATAACCATATGCTGTGAGTTGAGTTGTCTAGTCAGTCAGAAAAATGTCAAGATTAGTTGAAATTTTTCTCTTAGCAACATTTAAAAATGGACATCAAAGTAAGAGGGGAAGTAAAGGCTAATTTCAATCTGCAATCTAGTAAATGCTAGTTCTATAGGAAAAAACTTGGAGAGGGAAATGGCCTCTCAAAATTTACGAATAAGAATGTCTGGCTTTCTCAATTTATTTCCCACTCAGCACCCAGGTTCACAAATTCAGCAAAATGAACTGCAGACAATGCTGTACTAGGAAAACTAGGTGCTAGACTACACACTAGTCAGCAATGGCTAAGCACCCAACAGTGTGACCTGCCTGAGTTGTTTCCAATTATCAGTAAAGCAGATTCTTTCAAAATAAAAAAATGTTTATATTCAAAGAAAAATATGGGTGCCTCATTTTTTAAATATACTGCAAGACCACAAAATAAGATATTTTTACTATTAAAACCAACAAACTCATAATCTGGTTTGCAGAATGAGTAAGTGTGGGCAAGTGAAGACTAGCTAATACCCAGGTGTCAGTTATGAGAATGTGTTCACTTCCTTTAAGGGTTCAAGTAATATGAATATAAATTACAGCATATCCAAATAGCATTAAAGAAACTTTTAGAAACTTAATCACTGTTCTTTTAGAGCCTTACAAACAAGAATCCACTCAAAATAAAAACAAACCACTCATACCGAATGTGACTGATGACTTGCACAGTGTCTATTATGCTTCCTTTTAGGGCTGCTTCTCCTGCTTCGGATTGAGGATTTACTGCAGTGGGTTCGGTAAGTGCCTTCAATGTCTCTATGGTAATGTCTTGGAACATATCCTTCGCAGTACTCATTTCTATACTCATCAATGTATCTCCGGTCCCGATAATCTCTTTGATTCAAGCACCTTGCTTCTAAATAGTGACTGCAAACACATTAAAGGATTTCAAATTATTCTCTTCATTCTGGAATAATGTGGTTCAAACAAAATTCTCAAGAATTCTTGGCTTAAATGGCTAACTCAATAAAAGGAACAATTCAAATCGATGAGATGAAATTTATGCTTATCTCAGCTTAATAACTTTAAACAAATAGGTCTATATTTTTCATATATAATTTCTATAGCCAGGCATGTTGGTGCATGCCTGTAATCCCAGCACTTGGAAGGTGAGGGCAGGAGGATCAAGAATTCAAGGTCATCCTGAGGTACACTGCAAGTTTGAAGCCAGTCTGGGCCACATGAAACCATCTCCAAAAAACCAAAACAAAACAAAAAACCAAAACCAAACAAAAAAACAAAAAAAGCAAAACAAAACAAAAAACCACCCCACACAAACAAACAAAAAATCCCATACATTAGAAAATTACTGTCAACAATTCATGCCAAGGAACAAAGCCTCAATTACAATATACTTATAATTAAATGTTCCTTTACCTCCTGAAAAATCAAGACCAAGCCCATAAACCTGTTCTGAAATGCACTGATCTTACAACATAGGAACCTGAAACTAGCTTCCTTTCCCTCTCCCTCAGAGCCACACATTTAGAGAAAGGCAAAAGGTTTCCTTTCCCCTTTAATGTAAGTGCATTTTGGATATCCCCGACAGACTTCTTCCATATTATGTATCACAGATGCGAGGAGCCTTAAATGTCTTTCAGCCCTTTCATTTACTGACTCAGTTAAGATCCCTAAAGGATATGCCATTGTTGCAGAGCACACTAGTGGCAAAAACTAAGATTTTCAAGCTGTCACTACCACCTTACATGTCACCTAGTCTATCTCCTCTCTTTTCTAAGTTTTCTGCTACCCGTTTGAGAATCAGACACCAGAACTTCTGAGGCCTGCCTAGTGTGCCAAACACATCTAAAATTGACCCTCCTAACAAGAAAGGGTCCAGGACTGTGGACATCCATTCTGCTTGCCTTTGCATCTCTTATATTTTTTTGTTGTGAGCCTAGCCTTTTAACGGCTGAGCCATCTCTCCAGCTCGACTTTGCATTTCTAATTTCCTGTGACTCTTGCAAAATACCCAAGACATAGAAAAGAAAACAGCATTTTCTAGTGCCACAGTGCTTCTCTAGATCCCTTTGAGAACCTGATGGGATAGGTTGTAGACCCTTTTCCCCAAGAAATGTACAAATGCATAAACAAAACTTGGCAAGAACTTCATGGAGGTCATGGACCTCAGGAAGTCAATGGATCCCAGTTAAGTGTCCTGATCTGATGGAAAGAAAAGGACAGATTCAATTGGCCCAGTTTCCCATCCCCCCTCTACCTGGGATGAGTGTCCTCTTCAACAGAGTGCGAAGCTTCAAGAGGGATGCACATGGAGCACTGAGGGAGAGAGGGGACACCTGCCCAGTCAGACAAATCAGCTAAATAATCCTGACAAGCAATGGAGTGACAGATGTTGCTGAGGTTGACCCCACCAACCCATTTACACTCCCCAGAATATGCTGTCATTTTCTTCCCAAGTGCTGGTTTAAGCAGAACTAGAGAGAAACATCCCTAGGACAACTACTCAACAGGACCGGCACTAATTCAGGCTGGGCCTTCTTATTGCCTAGCACCATTCTCAAGTTCTTCCTGACCTCTGGAGAAACAACTCAGGCTATTAGGATAAAACTCTGGGCCTGAGTCAGTTGGTCTAAACAGAGACCTAGATGGAACACAACAAGCTAGATGTCATACTTCTAAGGGCATCCCTATTTAATTTTATAAGGTATTACACCCACCTCTACCACATCCAAAAGTCTACCTTAAAAAACTAGACTGATAATCTTTAACTGGGATACTATGTGAAACCGGCCCTGCTGACACTCCAATACAATCTACCAATGATAAAAAAAATGGGGTGGTGATGTACTATCGTTAAGTAGAACTAGCATGAGAAGGACTTTTCCAGTTTATGACAACCAAAGACCAAAGGTTAAGATTAAAGTCTACAGAATTATACAAGCTGTCGACAGGGTAGACAGAAGAACAGATTTGATTTTTAAAAAATATCCACTGATTGCCTAGCAAATATTTCATTGTAGCTTTTCAAAACAGCCCAAACTGTTGAGTGCACTGACATTTGCTTTTATTTCCACACAGGTCCTGTGGGAGATAAAATAAAATCATATAAGGCAAAGTCTCTGCCAACAAATGAACAATTTAAGATTACTCACAAAAAAAAAAAAAAAGAAAAGGAAAGGAAAACTCAAAATAGACAAATGCAAAAAAAAATGTTGAAAAGGTGCAAATGATCGCTTAGACTCAGGGAAGCAAGGAATTCAATTCGGGAAGAATTCATGACAAAGACGGAAGCAGATAGGCATCTTAAAGGAAAGCCAGGATTTGGACAAAGTGGACAGTAGAAGAAATTCCAGAACAGCATAGAGCCATCTTATATAGAGAGCACCACCAGCCAGAGGCTTAGAATGCGTGTATCTACACTTTACTCTGCAGACAGCAGGTAGATGACTGCATCAAGAGCCAATTTTCACCCAGGAGAATATGTCACTAGAAGCCCCTCCCTCCCCCCCAAACTAAAGGTGTTTATGAAAGGACAGTGTACTAGCACTAATACTGAATATAGTTTATAAATGAGGACCCAGATCACACTGAGTCTGAATCTTAGTCTGCATACCTCCTAGGTGATTTCTAGTTTATCAAAGGTATAAAACTCGGTATTCTGTGTTATGGGGTGACACTGAAGGATTTTGGATTTAATATATAAAGATTATTTACAGCTATGTTAGTCTTCCGGGTATTAATTAAGCCTCCTGAAAAAGAGATCAACTCACAGGCTACTGCCAAAAGATTTATCAGGGGGAAAAGGCTTTATAATTCATGTAACAAAGGGCTAAAATAATTAATACATAATAAAAGTCTTGTAAATCAGTAAGAAACATACTTTAACATAAAACAATTGATGTAAAAATTCTTCATAAAACTGAACAAATTCACTAGAAATTTAGAAATTCAGATTAAGAAAACAATTTAAAACAGACAAAACTAGACAGCATGAAGGAGCATGTTACAAGCTTTCTAGAAAAAGAAATGAGAATATGCAACAAGAACCTTGTGAGACTTCATACCCTTTAACTTGAAAATGCCTCTTCTTAGAATCTACTTTCAGGCAAAGATTTGCACACAAAGATCCTTTAGGAACAGACAGTGAGAAGTAATTCAGTCAAGTAATGGGCAATGGTTTCCATCCTGTTCCTTTCTTATGCTTTGCTGCTGCTTCAATTTCCCAGTAATTTTATTAAAATATTTAGCTTTCAAAAAGTATTTTTTTTTTTTTTTACAATTAATGAATATTCTGGATTAGGATGAATAACCACCACCAAATTTGTATGGTGTCAATGTCAAAGATGGCAGTGCTGGCTTACTGGCTATTTGGACTGACTTGGTTTTTATAGTTAATTATGAACACAAATCACTCAAATCAACCTTTACACATATATAATATACACTAGCACTATGAATAATTAGTTGTAAGAGGGTAAGCCTTACAGAGTATTTTGTACTTTTGTATATTGTAATAATGGGGTACAATTTGTATTGTGTACTGTTCATTAATAAGATCTGGCCATTGAATCTTGCCATGAACCTTACCCCTTACGTAACCGTTTGATAAAGCGTGATTATTGTACAAGAACTACAAACAAGCTCTTTGGCAGAACAACTCTTGTTTAGCACGGAGAAGGAAAAAAAAATTACATACTGTTTTTTAAAGTAACCCCAGCTGGCTAATTTAGAAAGCAATCTGGTAACCAGCCCCCATCGAACATCTGTACAAACAAGGAGAAAACATAGAACCAACAAAACAAGTGAGAAAGGGAAATCAACGGAAGGCAGAGTGAAAGAAACTACTCACCTAGCCTTTCTTTACTAGTTAGAACTAAGATTCTTTTAATTTTTTCAACATATTGCTTCCAAATTTTATATCATAATTATAATAAACAAGACTTCCCCCCATTTTTTTTTTAACTGAGGCTCTATCCTAAATGAGCAGAGAATGCCCGTGGAAAGAAATAGTTCTCAAAATACAGCAAGTTTCTAAAAATCTCCAACAGACATACCCATTAGTTTTCTTCTATAACTGTAACCCGTAAACATGAGTGACTAAAATCCCCAAAGCACTTAAATGTTCTCAAATAGCATATGCTGCTTTTCTCACCTGGATTAACCACCCTCTATGGCATCTCAATTGTGAAACACTTTTTGCACACCCAAATATACATACCACCTTCCTATACAACTTAAAACCACTACTGGGTATCATTATTATTCAACTTTGTATGTTACTGAATATATTCTTTTGCCTCCCCTCCCCTTTTCTGATGAAGGGGTTTCTAAGGATTTTAAATATCACGCATAGTAGGCACCAAGTGTTCTAGCACTGAACTACATACTTCCCCAGAGGCCTTATTTCATTCACTTGCTGAGCATCTGTCCCCCACCATTCCCAGTCAGACATATGAGAAACTATTTTATTCACAGATATAGTCCAAGTACTATAGAAGCTAGCCAATTATTTCACTCTGTAACTGTTTTTTTGAAATAAACTTGTTGCCTGAATTCTAAATTTGATAAAAGCTATATAAGCAAATGATAAATTGTTAAAACTGTTAGAACTTAAAATACAAGTCATTTACCAATCAGAGTCTTTAAACTGATGATGTGGTTTACAATGCCTGTTTTCTTGTGTACTACTGTGAGATCTCCTCTTCCGTTTGTGACTTCCACTGTAGCTCTCATGGCCCCAGCTTTCTCTGTTATCCCAATCAGGGCAGTGAGTTCGTTTGGAATGCCGCATCTGTTAATCAGGAGGAGGGGTAAAGAATGAGCTGGAAAGCTAAAGATGATTGTACAATTATACATAGGGCCACACAGGCTCTTAAAAATCTTTTTAGTTACATTTCCCAAAGCTTAGAACACAATACCACTGCTATGTGAAATGACTGAAGAATGGAACTGATCTAATACTAAATGATGGATAACATTGAGCCTTTAATACATTTTTTCACTACTTAGTAAAAGGACAAATCCACAAGTTAGTTTGCTTTCAGAAATACTCATTAATTTTTTTGCTTGCTTTGTTTGTTTGTTTTGTTTTGAGACAGGGTTTCTCCCTGTAGCCCTGGCTGTCCTGGAACTCTGTAGAACAGGCTGGCCCCAAACTCAAAGAGATCTGCCTGCCCTGGACACCCAAGTGCTGTTATCAAAGGCATGCATCAATGCACCTGGCTATCCTTTAAATTTTTTTTAAAAGGGTTAAAATTAAAATTGCTCAAGGGCTGGAGATTACTCAACCAGTAATGTGCATGCTGTGCAAGTATGAGGACCTGAGTTCATATCACTCACATCCATATTAAAAGCCAGACATCATAGCTCAGAACTGTAATTCCAGATGGGGGGGGGGGCACACACGGGGGACACGGGACGGGACACAGATCCCTGAAACTCGCTGGCTAGCCAGTTTAACTTAATTGGCAAGCTCCAGGTTCAATGAGATACCCTGCCTCAAAAATAATGCAAAAGCCATGAACAAACATACCCATGTTGACCTCTGGCCCACACATGAGCCAGAATGTACATATGCACCCCGACACACAAAATAGTTCAAGCTTAGACAAAGCATTTAGGCAGAAAGTGATTATTTCTTGTTACCTTCTATTTATGCTTATGTTTTAATTAGGTCACTCTTACCAACTAAGCTACAATCCCACCTCTGAATTTGGATTTTAAAAATTAAAAGACTGAAATGAATACACAGATCTGAATATAAGAACAGCACCTATGGGCTGGAAAGATGGCTCAGCAGTTAAGAGCACTGACTGCTCTTCCAGAGGTCCCAAGTTCAATTCCCAGTAACCACATGGTGGGTCACAATCATCTGTAAAGAGATCTGGTGCCCTCTTCTGGCCAGCAGGGACACATGCAGGCAGAATACTGTATACATAATAAATAAATCTTAAAAAAAACAAATAAACAAACAAAAACAACAAAAAACCCAGCACCCTCGCTATAGTTAGGGCTAGTTCACACCAAGAGTATCACAAATGTCCTTCAGCCTGGCAAAGTATAATACAAATAATTAGAAGAGAAGCAAGGAAGTGACTGGTTAAAAGGTAAAGAGCCTTTCATTAATGAGGTGTCTTTTTCCTCAAACTCTGTAGAGTTGTTTTCTCCAACTGCCAGAATTGGACCAATCCTCAAACTGAGGCTTGACCAGTGACATCGGATAATAATGGTAACAATGCCCAGACTTCATCTACAATATCCTATGTACAGCCTGGCTCACTATCTAACATTTATCCCTTTTACATGTGTGTGAATGTTGTATGCCAGCGTTAACGAGGTCAATGGACAACTTGCCAGAGTTAGTTTTCTCCGTTCATCATGTGAGTCTCAGAGATCAAAGGTATGCACTTTATTCACTTAACCATCCTGCTCTCCAGAGCAGTTTTGTAAAAGATTCATTTTATTTTTAATGGGGGGGGGGGGGGGGAGCTGCACATGAGTAGTGTAATTGCCCATGGAAGCCACAAGAGGGCATAGGATTCCCTAAATCTATAGTCAAACTAAGGTCCTTTACAAGAGCAGTATACACACTCTTAACCTCTGAGCCAGTCTCTGCAGTTCTAGTTAAATCTTTAATTCTGAACTCTGCTAAGCAGAGTTTAAATGGTGTGTGTGTGTGTGTGTGTGTGTGTGAGAGAGAGAGAGAGAGAGAGAGAGAGAGAGAGAGAGAGAGAGAACACGATAACTTACCAAAGGAGCTGAATAAGACACAAATTTAGTTAACCACCTTCAGCTTGCCTAAATGTCTGAAAAATATGCCAACAAATCTATTAAACCCCAGGCGTGGAAAAAAGGCAGTTTCAGTTCTCTCCTCCAAAGTGCTCCTAAGAAAGGGTGTGCATCACACCATAGGGTGTGATATCAATATTCTTTTTTTTTTTTGTCCTGACTACTGAGGATGTAATGGGGGATGAGGGAGTTCCTAATTGCTAGGCAAGGACTCTACCACTGACCTGTATCCCCTGCCCAAATATTCAGTAAATTCTATTCTCTTCCTTCGAGTTCTGTGTCTATCAGGCATCTTTCTGATAAATGTGGCTTCTCTTTTAGCTCAGTTAAAAGAGAAAGGATGGATTAAGCCACACACATCCCTAGATTGTTGCTAGGTGTCTCAGTAAAAGAAAGCCAAGCATTCCCTTTGATATAGTTATTTCAACATGGCAAAGTAAAAAAATAATAATAATAATTTACTTGAGACAAAAGCCAAAACTCAAACTTTCTTCAGAGAAGTACTCATCTTTCTATTTCTACGGGCATTCTGCTGACCCATTCCTTCTATATCAAAATTGTATTTTAACTACATTTAGGTTTTGGTCCAATTAAGCCTTTTTTCTCCATTTCTTTGGGAACTGAATCCTGAATCTCAAGTTAAACTAAGCACTATCACTAGGCTACAGGCTCTTAAATAACAGCAGGCAAGTTCATAGCTTCTGATGACTCATCATTACACCGTCCCTTATGCAGGGTTTCACAAGACTTAGTGCTTGCTTTCAGTGTCCTCCCTGCCCCCAACCCCGCTTCTATTCCACACCGCCACAACCAGTTTACCTCTTACAAGACAGAATTCTCAAATTATACTAACATGCAAACAGTAAAATTAAAAGGAATTCCTCAGGAGAGGCCAAGAGCTGTATTCCTCTAGTTAGATTCACTACTTAAAATCCAGCAGTTGGTCCCAGTCCCAACCACTCCCGCTGAACATCCCCCATCCCCACTTTATCTCCAGCAAAGGTCAGAAATAATTTTCTTAGTCAGGTGTGGTGGCACATGCCACTCTGGGAGGCAGAGGCAGGCAGCGCTCTAGATAGTGGGTTCGACGTCAGCCTGGTTTGCAGAGTAAGGCCTTGTCTCAAACAAACCAACAAACAAATATTTACTTATAAGGCAAAGTAAAAGATTTTTGGGCTCATGTATGATTGAAGTTCCTTCTCATACACAGGAAGGAAAGCTACCTTAAAATATTACACTATCTCTAATACTTAAAAAAAAACAACAGCCCTACCTACATGCTAGAATTATTGGTATCTTTCAATAAAATAATGCAATGGAACCAATATGTGTATATATACATATTAGAAATATGATTCGCCACCATCTTTTTAAAAACCATATGTTATCTGTCAACTCCACACTCAACACACGGATTAAAAACATCAAGACATGAGTTTCCAGTCTCTCGAAGGGCTGCATTTTTTAAGTGGGGAACAGGAGGCCCTCGGGTGCTTGTTCAAACTTGGGTCAAACAGCCGCAGCTGTAACAGAAAACGAGGCGACTACCGGTCCACGGGGTTTGGAGGGCTGACAGACCTACTTCAGCCACAGGGCTGTCACAGCGTAAAAGCAATGTTCGTTCTCTGCAACGTTGGTATAGGGGAGGGGCGGGTTAAAAAAAAAAAAAAAACAACCAACTAACCAAACAGGCTGGGCGTGGCGCCGGCCGCCTTTAATCCCGTCCTTCGGGAGGCAGAGGCAGGAGGATCGCCGCGAGTTCGAAGGGCTGTCAGGGAGAGCCAGGTCTTTGGGGAGGGGAAAAAAGCCCCGCCTGCCGCAAGGGACGAGCCTTCTTTCCCAAGCGTCTTCCTCCGAGCTGGAGGTGAGCCCGGGCACCTGGCTGGCCGCTGCGGCGGCCCCACCTCCCCCGGGCAGCGGGCCAGGGCCTCTGGCGCAGACCCGCAGGGCGACCGCGGGACTCTGCAACACCCTCCAGCGCCGCAGACCACCGAGGCCGCCGGGAGGAGCGAGGAGAGGGTCGGGTGGCTCGACTCCCGACGACACCGGGGCTGGGCCCCGCTAACGTCTCCCCACCGGCTCCCACCACGGCCGGCCGAGCCCCTGACCTGACCTCGGGTGAGCGAGCCCCGAGCTGCCGGCCGGCACCGTCGGCCGAACCCGGGACCCGCGGGGGCCGCGGCGACTTGAGCGGAGAAACCGCAGCGGCTCGGGTGTTGTCGCCGCCGGCTGAGCGGCGCCCCAACAAGACATCCCCCGGGCGCCGAGGTCCCCCAAAGCCCGTTCTTTCCTCAGACAGCTAGCTCAGCGAGGCCCTGCCCGCCTCACCTCCGCAAAAGCGAAAGGCCTTCTGGCCGAGAAATGTCGCCAAACCGCCGTCCCCTCTCTTCCAGCCGCTGCGACAAACACCGACAAAATGGCGTCCGCGCCGTCACCCCACAACCTCCTCAGGTGGATCCAGCGCCACCTACGCCCAGCCAGCGCGCATGCGTCGCGGAGCCTCGTGCCCGCCCACAGATCCCGCAAGGGGGCGGGGTCTGTGACGTCAGGGGCGCGGGGTGGGGGGGAGCTCGCTCATCCACACCGCGGCTGCGCGGCGCGGACCGCACCTGTATGTGGAAGGAGGGGCTGTCAGGCTGTCAAGTGGAGGTTCTTTCTGTTCTTAGGTGAACCTGGCGGGCCGCCCTGAGTCTATGGCGCGTGTCAGCCTCTTAAAAAAGAGTTTTTTTCTGGGAGTGGCCGCCCTGGGCAGGGCCTACCTCTGACCCTTCCCTTTCATCCTAGAGTGGGGCACCCATCGGACTCCGCCTGCCAGTCACTGCTCAGCCTTCCCGGGACCTCAGCCCCAGGCAGAGCCAGCATCAGAGCACAGAGTCCTCAGAGGCTCTGTGCCAGGTCCAGGCTGATGCCAGGGCAGCTCAGTGACGGGATGTGTTAGTCACCTGGAGCTCCGCTCTAAACTGGATTTGGAGAAGTTTATCTGAATATATCTCTGAAAACAAGCTTAGGAGGTGTTTACCCTTTCAAGGCATTCGCCCCTCAGCCTGCAAAACAAAAGGAATGGGCAAGTTCCTCCTGAGACTCCTGCAGGCATTCTTCCTGTCATGACCATGGCAGTCTCATTCCTTTCCATTACAGTTACTGGAAAAATGGACATTTGTGGTCAGAAGACATAATACATTTTTGATATGTGTATATGTATAATTTTAATTTCTGAGAACTGGACTTTTGTGGCACAGGCCTGTAATCCCAGAATTTGGAAGTTATGGGCAGGAGGATCAGGAGGATTAGGAGTTCTAGGTCATCCTGAGCTACATAGCAAGTTCAAGGCCAGTCTGGGCTACATGAGATCAAAACTGAAACAGCAAAGCTGTCTGAGAATCCACCAACACCATAAATACTGCCTAACCCTGTAGGGTTAAACTTCTGGTCCTCCTATTCTTCCCAGAAGAGCCGTAATCATAAATATGAACTACCATACCCAGATTAATTAAATCCTCTCTGCCAATCGCTTTACAGTTAGTCTTTTCTAGTAATCTGGATGACCCCAAGAGGTGATTATTAGTTCCTTGCTCCAGTACAGATTTAACTTCTGGAAATGTTATTCAGACCTCGGCCTTGCTAGCTCCAGAGAGCTTGTGTTTACGTTGTCATACTGACTGCTTCAATTAGTGCAACAAGGGGAAAAAAAAACCAAAAAACAACTTACTTTTCTTAGTCACTTAGAGGAAAATGTCCTGAGTCCATCTTTTGGCAAGATCAAAAGCTTCTGTCTTACAAAACAGCTTTTCAAGGTGACATGTCACCAAAGCTCACATGATGAAACAATGAATCCTCTCACATCCAGCGAAGATGATTAAAGACCACACCATGAGTCACAGTAGATCTCCCAGGCATCCCACACTGCCAAGATGGACAGTGCCCTGGTTCCCCCAGAATTCCTCATACTTCCCGGGGAGAAAGCTAAACAGCACACTGGTAACCGAGATTCAAACATATCAGCATGGGAAGTAGTGTGACTCCCAGTGCTCTTGGCGGTGCCTGTGTGAGGTAGGAGTGGAGTGCGCAGGAATAACTGAATTCAGCCGGTTCACAGGGAATACAGGAAGAGCCCTGGACCACTCCTTTAATTACTTATATCTGCCTCTCCTCCTCCTCTCCCTCCTCTTCCCTCCCTCCATCCTCCCCCTCCCCTCCCCCTCCTCCTTTTTTTCTTCTACCCTGTTTCATTTTTTTTTTTTTATACTCTGTATAGCCAGGGCTGACCTGGGACTTACCTAGCTCAAGCCTGCCTGGAACTCACAGAAATCCTCCTGTTGCAGCTCCCTAATTGCTGGGATTACTGGTGTGAGCCATTAGGTCTGACCCATCACTGAATGGGTCTCAGAGCCAGGGTCAGGTCACAGATGCATGTACCTTTTGGAAATACCTGCCAGAGGGACTTGGTCAGCCTTCTGCAGTCATCAGGATATTGGCTCTGGAAGCGTCAGGGGACAAACCATTTACCAAAACTTTCATTAGGTCATGCCCAAAAGTTTATAGAGAAGGAAGAATTCCTCTGCAGACTCAGTAATGGATTCTTAGATTATCCATCCCTTCCATCAGAATGGAAACATATGAATTAAATGGAGGTCTTTAGTCACTCAGGTATTCCACAAAGGAGACTCTGGGAATTAAACTAGCAGCTAAATGTTTGTTAATCTCATAAAATCTATCACACATTACTAGTCACTATGTACCTACACTAATCTAATTACAATACCAATTAAAAAATAATTGAATTTATAGATGGGGGTGGTAGGTGAGCACATGCCATGGCCATCAAAGCTTGATCATCAAAGAAAGAGGGGGAGAAGGACAGTATAAAGTAAGACAGTATATTTTTTTTGTATTGAAAATAGATTCTTCTCCCATACAATACGTCCTGACAACAACAATGAATCACAACAGAAAAATAAAAAGAATAAACAAACAAAAAATAGAAAACCAATAAGACAAGGCTAAAACCATCACATTGAAGCTGGACAAGGAAACCCAACAGAAGGAAGAGAGTCTCAAGAGCAGGCAACTGAATCAAAGACACACCTGCTCCCACAATTGGGAGACCCACAAAAAAACCAAGCTACCAGCCACAACATAAGTACAGAGGACCTGGTGCAGACCACTGTGGGATCCCTGTTGCCACTTTGTCTCTATGAGCCCGTATAGGCCCTGTTTAGTTGATTCAGTGAACTGCGTTCCCATGGTGAGAGAGGGTATTTTAAAGGAGAGAAAAGAAAAAAAAAACAGATGAGTAAATAGCTGGGCCTTGAGAATCAAAGTGAACTCTCAGGACTCAGAAGCATAAATCAGAAACATCAACAGTAGGACTTTTGGGACGGAGTAGGAAACAGAAGCAGACAATTGCCTATCATGATAAAGTGAGAGGATAGACTTCGAAGGAAGAAAAAAGGAAACAGATGTACCTCTCCCTTGAACACATCACACCCTTGTAGTACCCTTGTAAGCCAATGATTTTCTCTCCACTGTGTCACATGATATGTGTGTGACTCTGGCAGTAATCCAGAAATGCAGATCAAGAGAGGGGTAGAAGTGGATGGCCATGTTTGCATAGGGAGTGGATTGTGGGATAGCTTGAGGTTCATGAGATCCTGTCTCTGTAAAAATCTGTCTCAAGCCAAGAAAACCCAACGAAAAGCAGAATGAGGGTGTTAGACCCCAAAATCTTGGGTCTCAAGTGGGCACCCCAAGAACCCAGACTCCGGTCCAGTTGATGAAATAGCAAGAGGTGTTTATTGTTGCGGCTGTACAGTTGGGCTAACTCTGCTCCAAAGAGCAAGAGTCACAGCTATTGCAAACACATGGGCACCTTTAAAGGAAAAACCCACAAAAGCCATAAGATTACAATTCCGATACAATTTCATTTCACAAGATCATGGTCTGATCACAGAGTGGGTACAGTCATGTCTGCATGTACATTCTTCCCGAAACCTCAAGGTGGGTATCAGGGCAGGAGTGGAGTTTACACAAAGGTCACAGTGGTCCTTCCTGGAACACCTGCAACTATCCCAGTCACAGTTGAGCTCATCTCTTAACAGAAATTTTTTACATTGTTACATTGTGGCAGGGGTGGTTGAATAATAGCTGAGTCAGGTTGCCCTTGGAATTAGTTTTCTTTTTAGTTCCTTATTCTCCTGGGGCTTGGGGGGGTGTAAGCCTGAAGGGTTAGGGTCTTTTAGGGTCATTCAAGGGTTTTTCCCGCAACCCTTGAAAATTACTGACGTGGGTCAATTACCCATATTCTCCCTCAGTTTCCTTTACATACAAGTGAACACAGTAGCAAAACCTCCCATCATACCACCTAGAAGCAACTGAGAGCTTGGGAAGAGCAGGGAATGGTTCAAGACACAGACCTTTGGGCTATTAATGGTACTGACATGGAATAAAGGACAGTGGGCTCTACTACCAGGCTCAGAGTTGAAGGACCCGGAGTGACCTCCTCCATCATAGGAGGTCCCGCTGTTCAAGCAGTCCAAACTTTTCCACAGCTCTACTGTCCTGGTACCCTGTGTCCCCCACTGTTCCTTTTGCTCTTTGTGCCCACGGTGAAGACGTTGCAGGGTCCCACTGCATCTAATAGGTGCCTCTAAGTTACAAAATCACGGACTGAAAACATTCTGTATCTCTCAGGTTTTCAATCAAATACTAGATGAATTGAGGATATTTAGCAAATGAGTACAATTATCAAATCAAACATTAATCCAAGCACCCTGGAGGGGAGTCAGTGCCTGGACAGTTGCCTCTGAATAATGAGTTCCAGGATGGCCAGGACCATGGAAAGAGACCCTGGTTCAAAAATGAAATTTGAATAGTGGATGTTCTCTCTTGGATATTTTCTCTTGAGCCTGGGTCTTGCCAAGTAGCCGAAGAGTTCCAGGAATCTGGGAAATCCTCCTGTCTCAGCCTCCTGAGAGGGGATCAAAGGCTCTGGCTTAAGCTCTGCTGATCCATCCTATATAACACACCCACATAGGGTGTGTCTGATTCAGTCTCATCCAAGAGCTACATAAAGGCCCAGATCTCCACCTGGTTCTCAGACCCCAGAAGCCAAGAGAGGTGCACACAGCCTACCTCCACAATCTAGATTCTGTAGCACCGACAGGATGCAGAGTCCAGGGCCCTAGACTATGCAATACAACAGAACTCTGAAGACACAATGCAGGTACGTGACCTGGGGGATGGCTTGTGTATTTGTCTTTCAATTTCTCTCAGAAATTTTATAGCTCCAAAAGGGTATCTCTGGCAGGTGTCTCCTTCCCATGTGCATATGAACTCACTGGGTAGTCAGAGCAAGTCTCCTGGAAGGTATTGGCACTGTGTCCATTGTACAGCCAAGGAAACTTGGCAATACACCTTGAACCTGAACCCATGCCCCCAAATGGCAGAGGTACAGAAGTCAGCACCCTCCCTGTCCTTGGGGTCTCTCTAGGTTTTACCTTGTTAAGGCAGCGTCCGAGTGGTTTAAGGCTAGTCCATAGGCCACTCTAGGGCCAAGATGATCCTGAACTTCTAAACTGGCCTTCAACTCTTGTGGAAGGGCTGGGATAGTAGCCCCGTGCCAAGCACCCTTGTTGTGTGATACTAGAACAACAGTTACTTTGAAAGACCCTAACACTTCAGGCTTACACCCCCTCCCAAGCCCCAGGAAATGAGAAACTAAGAATCTAGTTCCAAGAGCAAGCTGACTCAACCACCCCTGCCATAATGTAACAATGTAAAAAGATTTCTGTTAAGAGATGAGCTCACTGTGACTGGGATAGTTGCAGGTGTTCCAGGAAGGACCACTGTGACCTTTGTGTAAACTCCACTCTGGCCCTGATACCCCCCTTGAGGTTTCAGGAAGAATGTGCATGCAGATGTGACTGTACCCACTCGGTGATCACTCTGTGATCAGGCCATGAAATTGTATGGGAATTGTAATCTTGTGGGTTTTGTGAGTTTTTCCTTTATAAGCCCCCATGTGGCTGCAGTAAGATGCGGCTCTTGCTCTTAGGAGCAGAGTTTGCTTCAATAAAATCCTCGTACTGTTGCATCAATTGGACTGGAGTGTGGGTTCTTGAAGTGCCCACTCCAGACTCCCAGATTTTGGGGTCCAACAACTTGATCACAGAGTTCTTCTGAGACCTTAATGTGCTTGAAGCACAGCTGGGACTCACAAGGAGATTCTATTAGTGGTTTTCTATCCCTTGGATAACAGAAAGGAGTTTGGGAAAGAGTGAGCTGGACAGAGTGGGCGAGGTCCTCTCAAAGGAGAGGTGCTTCTGTCTTTGAATGTTCCCTTCAGCAGTGGGCTGCCACTATATTCAATGGAGGCTTTCCCTGGTTACACTTCAATGCCAAGGTTTCCCCTTATATGACAAGGATTCAGCATCTGGAGATGGGGAAGGAAGGGTCCATTGTTTGCTCCAGCTGCAAGAGGCTGAATCCTCAGTCCACTCCTGGCCAGGAGGCAGAGATTTCTTGATGCCTGAAAACAGTTCTTAACACTTTTCTTATTCACTTCTGAACAGAGAGAAGCATAGCACATTGAACATTTGAGGAACACCAAAACATCTTGTATGAGACAGTGTCAGAAGCAGGGAGGACAAAAGCCCTCAGGTATTCAGAGGCAATCCTGAGTTAAGATCAAAATATTCCACCATACTATTTCTTTCCTCTGGGACACAAGAGCTCAGGCAGGACCTCAGGCGTGGACAGCTGTGTCAAGGATGTTCTTGTCCCCAGTGGTCCCAGCTTCCTGCCCTTCTTGCAAGAGACCCAAAGTCTCAGGGTTCTGTGAGAGTCTCTCGGGGAGGGAGGTGGGTTGAGTCTATGTAGGGACAATGTCCCCAGGCAGCACTTGTCCCCTGAGAGCCCTTTCTGTTCTGCAATGTATTTTCTACACCTGAAGGCAGCTACACTTGCAAGCAAGTGTACTCCTTGGTGTGAAGATCAGGGCAGATGGTAAGCCTGGGCTTGCTAGCAAGGGCTCCTGATCTCTTGAGAAGTGAATGAGGCCAATCTTGGCTTCTCTCAGTGTGCAGAGAGGGTCCCTAGAAGTAATGAGATGTGCCGTGCATAGCATCAATGGCACTCATCACCTTCCACCTTCTCTTGCTGGTCCTTCCTGTAGACACCCATTGCCTGCCTCTGAAATCAGGATCTTCCTGCAGGAATGGAAAGTAGTTGAAAGAAATGTTGGGCACCCAGGCAGGAAGATCTGCCAGAAGAGCTGGGCTCTTTACCAGCGACTCAATGGGTATTGGGACCTGAAGAAGAACTAGGAAAGCTGTGTGGACCTGCTGCTGACCCTGCAGAATCTGCACAGGAGACTGTGCAATGGAGGAGGAGACACCATATCCGTGTTTTCTCCTTTCTCAGAAGACCTGTACAGCATCATGGGTTGCTCCCCATGTTAGTATCCTCTGCATTGTCCCGCCAATTCCACTAGAGGGCAGCATGGGCTGGGCTGCCCTTCAAGAGCACAGAACAGAGCACAGTCTGGAGGGAACCCCATTCCCAGGGATCATGATTGTACATGGTGAAAACAAACACCTGTCCTCTGGTGTTTGTCTACCTTCCTCTGTCACCCCAGGGGAGTGGAAATTGGACATGTTCTGGGTGGACCAAGATACACAGGACAGACAGACCATGGTTTAGCACGATTCTGTGAGAGTGAGGGTGCCATGCTTATGAGCTCTCTCCATTTCTTCTCTCAGGTTCTCCCTACCATGAAGGGTTAGGTAACCACCTGCCTCCTGTGAACCCTCAAACTTCCAGGGACCAGCCTGGGGACCCTGGTTCTTCTGCACAGCTTCAAGAGAACCCATTGCCTGTGATGTCCCAGGGAGATTTTCTGTTACTCAGAAGGGAGACCCAGAATCACTGCTGTCTGCCCTAAGTTCCACACCTACTTCCTGCCTCTGATCAGGAATTTGGGAAGACATGGTGAACTGTAGCTGGAGAGTTTTCTCCTCAGGTCCCGCCAAGCTCCAGCAGTCCGACAGCCCACTTATAAAATAAACACACAGACACTTATATTATTTAAACTGTTTGGCTTAATGGCTCAGGCTTCTAGCTATCTAGTTCTTACATCTTAAATTAACCCATTTCTATAAATCTATACCTTGCCGCGTGACTGGTGGCTTACCGGCATCTTCACATGTTGCTTGTCATGGCGGTGTCTGACAGTGCCTCCCTCCGCCTTCCTGTTCTCTCAATTCTGTTAGTCCTGCCTATACTTCCTGCCTGGCTACTGGCCAATCTGTTTTATTTATTGACCAATCAGAGCAACACATTTGACATACAGACCATTCCACAGCAGTGAACTTGAAACCATGCTCCAATTTACAGAGGTACAGAAGTCAGCCCCTTCCCTGTCCTTGGGATATCTCTAGGTTTTCCTTTGTTAAGGCAATGTCTGAGTGGTCCAATGCTTGCCCACAGGATACTCTACAGCCAAGATTGATGCTGAACTTCTGAACTGGCCTTCATCTCTCATGGAAGGGCTGGGATAGTAGCCCCATGCCAAGCATCCTTGTTGTGTGATACAAGAACAACAGTTACTTGATCACAGAGTTCTTCTGAGACCTTAATGTGCTTGAAGCACAGCTGGGACTCACAAGGAGATTCTATTAGGGGTTTTCTATCCCTTGGATAATAAAGTAGTTTGGAAAAGAGAGTGAGCTGGACAGAGTGGGCAAGGTCCTCTCAAAGGAGAGGTGCTTCTGTCTTCGAATGATCCCTTCAGCAGTGGAAGTCTACAATATTCATTAGAGGCTGTCTGGTTACTCATCACAGCCTAGGTTTCTCCTTAGGTGACAAGGAATCAGCAACTGGAGATGTGGAAGGAAGGGTCCAGTGTTTGCTCAAGCTGCAAGAGGCTGGATTCTGAATCCACTCCCAGCCAGGAGGCAGAGATTCTTGATGACTGAAAACAGCGGTTAACACTTGCATTGTTCACTTCTGAACAGAGAGAAGCATAGCACGTTGAAAGTTTGAGGAACACCAAAACATCCAGTATGAGATGGTGTCAAAAGCAGGGAGGACAAAGGCCCTCAGGTATTCAGAGGCAATCCTGAGTTAAGACCAAAATCTTCCACTATAGTATTTCTTTCCTCTGAGACACTCGAGATCAGGCAAGACCTTACATGAGGACAGCTGTGTCAAAGATACTGTCCTCAGTGATCTAAGGTCCCTGTCCTTCTTGCAAGAGACCCAAAGTATCAGGGTTCCCTAAGAGCCTCTCCAGGGAGGGAGGTGGGTTGCGTCTAGGTAGGGACAATGTCCCCAGGCAGCACTTGTCCCCTGAGAACCCTTTCTGTTCTGCAATGCATTTTCTACAACTGAAGGCAGCTACACTAGCAAGCAAGTGTACTCCTCGGTGTGAAGATCAGGGCAGATGGTAAGCCTGGGCTTGGGAACAAGGGTTCCTGATCTCTTTAGAAATGAGGCCACTCTTGCCTTCTCTCACTGTGCAGGAAGGGTCCCTAGAAGGGTTGAGATGTGCCCATGCATGGCATCAAAGGTACTCATCACCTCCCTCCTTCTCATGCAGGTCCTTTGAACTCTCTCCATTTTTTCTCCCTCTCAGGTCCTCTCTACCATGAAGGGTTTGGTAACCACCTGCATCCTGAGAACCCTCAACCTTTCAGGGACTGGCCTGGAGATCATGGCATCCCTGCTCCTTCTGCACAGCTTCAAAGGAACCCACTGCCTATGATGTCCCAGGGAGATTCCTGATTTCTCAGATGGGAGACCCAGAAGCACTGCTGTCCGTCCTCAGTTCCACACCTACTACCTGCCTGTGATCCAGGACTCTGGGGCCTCCAGCATCAGCAGCCATGGTCAACCCCTGATTAAAACTCAGATTCTCAATAAAGACTAGTGGATTTTTTTTTGTTTCTTCTCTCAAAACCTCAGGACCGTGCAGCATTGTGGGTTTAGGCTTCTTTCTCTACCTCCTAAGAGATGAAATGTAAAAATCAATAAAGTCAATAAATGTCCCTGAAGTAATGCTCTGCCCTGTCCTTGTCTCTTGAGTGGGGTCCATAAGTAAAGAGGGGCTATGAAATTATTTTCAGAGGTTCATTCTATGGTGCCCCAGGACTTGCCCTCTCCCATCTGACTCCTGGCATGGGGTCTCCTCTCTTACCAGGGCAACCTCTACTTCCATAGACCTGTGCTTCTGCCATTTTCGTTCTTGGTCATTCTTGTTCAATGTCTCACAGCCTCAGTCTCTCCACAGTGCAATGCAAACAGGATGGAGCCGGGATGTTGCTGGGTGGTATCAGACACACAAAGACAGTGGTTTATGCATGCAATGGAGAAAAAAATCAGAGACTCATTCTTATCTCAGGAACTATTTTTAGGATAGGAAGGAACACAAACTGGTGGTTTCAGACTGTGTCTCATGGTCTCGCATTCTTCATCTTTTGTTCCGCAGCTGGTGGCCCTCTTTGTTAGGGTTAGGAGCTCTGGTCTTGTTGGACTTAGTATGTGAGTAAGGTAAGCTCTGAGAGTTGGAGGACTCCTGCATGTCCCATCGCTCTCTCTCTCTTGTTTACCTGGTGTTGATGGCTTGAACTCTCCTCTGCTCTTTCACACACCTGCCTTGGCTGCCATTTGCCATCAGTTCCCTACTGATGAAGTCCGGGGACCTAGAAGTTGTCTCTCAAAGTAGGGAGATATTCTTATTTCTCTAGAGAACCTTGCCTCATACACCCTAGGCATTGCTGTGTCCAGTCATCCAAAGACCATCAAGGTTGCTAGGAAGCGCTGGGATTGGGCATCAGAAGAGACAGGGCTCTTGTTGGACAAGGGCTGCCAAGGAAGGCATCCTGCTGTGGAGCTGGCACCCTAAGTCCTTCACGTGGGGCCTTGCCCAACACATGGGGCCAGAGGTGTGCAGCGATTCCAGACTACACAGGGCACACCAGCAGTTCCAGGGCATCCTATGTGGGACAGCCTAGGATCCCTGCGACCCTCTCTCCCAAAGGAGAAGAAATCAACAGCACCAACAACAGCAAAAAGGACAAACGGATGCCTCCCTCCCTTCAGGAGTCCACATGCAGGTCTTCCAGCTGACTCTCCCTTGGGCTGGGCCTTAACATGCATAGTAACGTGTCTCAACACACTCTACCCATGCTGCTCTGTGAACAGGTGGTTTTCCCTCCCCTGTATCACATGATATGAGTGTGCGACTCCTCTCCAGATGCAATCTCTGCAACTGGCAGATCAAGTGGCATGGTGATATTTTATTTGTGCCAAAATGTGATTTTATTTGCATGTCAATAAATAAAGTTGCCTGGGGGTTAGAGCTAATAGCAAGCCATTTAGCAGAAGTCTGGCAGTGGTAGCACAGGCCCTTAATCTGATCACATGGCAGGTAGTGTCTGTTCAAGGACATAGCCAGCTTGTTGACACATGCCTTTAATCCAAGTACCAACCAGAGAGACCTGAAGGTCTGTATAGAAAAGCAGTGACGAAGAAGTTATATGGTTGGGTTTAGACCCAATGAGAAGACAGAACAGAAAGTCAATAAAAAATACAGACACACAGGAAGTAGGTCTCTTTTCTAAGGGGAAGGACTGCAGTGGCTGGTAAGCTAAATGCTTTTCGATAGTGCTCTGACATCTTGGGCTTTTAACGGAGCCCGTCCCCTCGGGAGCCCGTCCCCGGGTTCCTCCTGGCTTTACCCAGCAGGTCCGAATAGAGGATGATCAGGACCACGGGCCTGAGTGCAGGTGTCTGAGATGCTCTGCACTTGGCTGTGCTGGGGGAGGAGGTCTTTTGCTCTACCCCTTGGCATCTCTAGAAAAACCCTGGGCCAGAGACAGTCGGGGCCCGTTGGAATAGGTTCTAGGCCCTCTTGAGACTATCCTTTATTTTCTACCTGTTTATCTCCACAAGATTCTCCGCTATAAATCCTTCTATCTAATATTTCCTGCTGATTGCACTCAAGAAAACTCTGGAGAACTGTGGGGGTGGTGGGTAAACGCCCCACAGAATGGCACCATGAACAGGGACTAAAGAAAAAAAAGGGGAACAAAAAAAGGGGAGACTAAAGAAAAAAAGGGGAAGAAAAAAGGGGGACTAAAGACAAATGAACAGGGACTAAAGACAAAGTAATAGGGACTAAAGATAAAGGAAAATAGTTTTATTACAGAATTTTTGGTGAAAGTGCTGAGTCAGCCCTGCCAGTGGAAAGGCATGCCGGTGTTATGGAAAAATATATATTTTATATATATTTTTTTGGGAGGCAGGGGTTTTATCCTCGAGAGAAAAGGAAAGCAGACTGGAAGGATGTCTGATGCTGCAACGAAATTCTCTTCTGTCAAAATTTTCTATCTTCTATCCCTTTCTCAATTTCTATCTGTGAAAAATAAGGTATAGGGTAGTAATATAGTTTAGGAAAAACTTAGAAGTGTAAGATTGTGTAGGAAAAAATAAGGCAACTAGACAGAAAAACTCTTCAATTTTCTCACTTTGGGGGCTATAAAAGCAAACTGGGAAAATAATCTTTCTTTGGGCTTTACGGGTAGTAAAAAAGCTCTTCTCTGAGCTTATGGGGAAGAAAAAGTTTCCTATGGAAGCTTTTGACCTGGGGACAGCTGAAATGCTAAGTCCAAGTGGCAGGAGAAAGTGATTTCTCCCTGAGGCAAAAATGGGGGTGTAAGAAGTCAAAGTTTGAAGTTCAGAAGTTTTGGGAAAAGTTGGTCTTTCTCCTGGGGGGAAAAATCTTTCTCTTAAACTATAAAGCTTTTCTTGAAAATTTTTAGGGGAAAATCTCTAAAAAGCCTTAATCATTCTCAAAAGCTCTCTTAAACTTAAAAACTAAAGCCTTTAACTTTCTCAGAAGGACAAAAACTAGAACCACCTGTGATTAGCTCTAAGGGAAAACAAAACTCTTTTTTTTTGGTTTTCCGAGACAGGGTTTCTCTGTGTAGCTTTGCACCTTTCCTGGAACTCACTTGGTAGCCCAGGCTGGCCTCGAACTCAGAGATCCGCCTGGCTCTGCCTCCCGAGTGCTGGGATTAAAGGGGTGCGCCACCACCGCCTGGCTGGGAAAACAAAACTCTTAAGACAGCAAAACCTCTCTAAGTTCTTTCAAGCTTTAAAAATCTTCCCTGAAATGAAGGAGGCAGGGACAAGTTTCTAAAAAGCTCTTCTAAGCTCTGTCTCTTCAAGCTAGTAAAAGACAGTGGGTCAGGTACCCTGAGGGAAATGCTTGGGAGAGTGTGGGTAAAGAGCTACAGAGAGCCCAAAAGGGCAGGAAACTTTACCTGAGAAAAGAAAAAAAGCCAAGCTTTTCAGTTATAGCCCAGCTGAGGCATCAAGGGTTTTGAGTGAGCATTTCAGAATGAAAAGGTGCTCCTAATCGTTCTAATGCAAAAATCCCCTGAAGCAATGCAAACTGTTAGCATTGTATCCTTGCTTCTGAGCAAAAACCCAGAGGCGACTGGCCAGCATCTCTGAGTTGGAGTGCATTTGGGGATACTAGGGTTCCTGCAGTTGCAAACTTCCTGGAGCACAGAGCTGAGGCAGGAAGGTGCAGGACCCAGGGGAAGATTGCTAATGAACAAACAAAACTAAAGCCGGTGGGAACGGCACAGTTGTGAGCTTTCCTACAAGTCTCGGGTTTATAGGTCCACAGCTGCAAAAAGAAATCTGAGAAAAAGCTTTCCTATCAGAGTAAGGACCTTTCTGGGAAAACAGTAAAGCTGAACTGTGTCTGAAGCAGTTGTGCTGCTGAGTCAGAACGCTGTCTGGGGAAAGAGCCCAGCCTGGGCAGAACAGAACTATCCAGGAGTAAAGCTCTTTTCTGTCAGAGAAAGCATCTCTTTGAGAAAAGCTTTGTTTCAACTGACTCCAATGAGATGAGGGAGTGTAGCCCTAAAGGGGTGATTGCCTCTGGCATAAGCTCTGTCCTTGAGCACCCAGACAAGCAAATGCAACCCACTGGGGGACTGGGCCAGGTGAAGGCCTGATGAGGCAAAACACCTGTCCTAATGGGAGTTTAGAAATGGCAAAAACCTCCCTTGTTAGATTTTCAGTCTGTATGCAAACCACACAGACCCTGAAAACAGAAACAGACTAAAGCCCCTACCTTCAGTAGCAGGGAAAGCCGCCGCTGTAGTGTCAGAAACTGTTTCTGGGGTAGAGGGGATAAATTGAGACCAAATTGAGTACTGTCTGGGAGAAAGACTCTGAAGAAACAGAAGGGACAGATACCTCCCCAGAAAATGCATGACCTGAAAAAGCTGCTAGAATTTGAGGCAGATTCAGGGGGAGAGAAAAAGCCCCTACCTCCAAAGGCAGCTAGCAGAGGTACAGAGCCGCAGACAGATACCTGAAGCTCTGCATCTGGTGTTGGGGGGGGGGTACAAGAAAAATGAGATAGATCAGTGGGAGAAAATCTCTCTGAAAGAGCTATGGAAAAGCTGTTGTAAATGATTTTGTTTTTCACTGACTGTCTAAAACAAACACAAGCCCCGAGGAAAGTTGCTATCAGGAATGCCAGCCTCAATGCCGGCTAACGAGGCAGGTGTGGTTCTGATTTGGGGGCCCGTGCCTGATGAAGGAGAAACACCTGTTAAAGCCAGCTGAGGAGAGACCAGAACCTCCCAATGTACCATAGCTGAAAATGTAAAATGCTTGTTCAAATCTCCCATTGTAAAAGCAAAAAACTTTGTTCAAACCTCGCGGGCAAGAATTTGCAAGCAAGTCTAGTAAAAGAACCAGTTGACTCTCAGACCCGAAAAGAACTATGGGAAATGAATGATATAAGAAAAATGATGTAAGGGACTGATATTATTATGGACTGATATAAGGGAAATACATTCTGGGAAAGGTAGTTTTTCCACTGGTGACATTGCCCTGAAACACTTTTGTCAGCTCTAAAATTAAAATACCGCTTTTAAAAGAATAAGGAGGAAAATCATCTAAGGAGGAAAATCATCTAAGGGTTTAAGTGTCAGTTCCAATGAAAAATTGAAAGGATATGGAACTAGGTGCTTTGAGGTTTGGGGCTCCATTGGTAAAATGCCTTATTCACCTAAAAGCTGTGCAGTATTTGGCTAAGAGCTTTACAACAGCTAAATACAGTAATTTCACCCGCAGCGTGAAGTGAAGTTTTTCCGTAGAACAAACCAAAAGTGCTCCTGTAATAGAAACGTTTGTCTGAATTGAAGTACTTAGGGGAGCTATAATGAATTTGGGTGAAGGGACAGCCTCTAGTTAAAAACCGTTTACCACTGACAGTACATCTCTGCCGGTTCAGAAAAGCTGAGAGAACTCTTTGGGGTGTGGCTTTGTCTGGAGAATGTTACAGCCCCCTAGCAACAAGTATCACAACTCTATAATGACAACACTCACTAAATCCCAGTGCTTTATAACAAAGCTGACTATAAACTCTAAACTTTAGAAATGATGTACGTTCTTCCTGTCTAGTTGGGAGAATCTAATAGAGATGGTGATAATAATTAAGAGTAAGAAGTAGAAAGACGAAATAAGATGTGAGTTTGTAAAAATTCTGTCTTGTTAGATCTGTGTTAAGAAATATTTAAGTGTTTGCTAAGTTATGGTAGCCTATATAAGTTTGTAAAATAGATCTATAGAATTCCTTTAAGAATATAAGCTTGTAAGAAGTATCTAAGGTAGTCTTAAGACATGTAGTAATAAGCTTGTAAGATGCTAGTTGTAAATGTAAGTTTAAATAAGAAATAAGATGGAATGAATATAAGTATATAAGAATTAATAAGAAATATATTTGCTAAAGTAGTTCTAGTTTCCTTAAAGTATAAATAAGTAGATGTTAATATGTTATGTGAGTCTGTAAAAATGTGTAAATGTTGAGTGAGTTTATGCTTAAGCACATGTTATGTGAGTTTGTAAAAAAGTGTAAATGTTAAGTGTGAATCTATTCTTAATGTATATGGTGAAAGAACCCCGAGACACAGAAGGTTAGTGTCCCAATAGACTGCAAAGTAGGCAGTCTGAATGTTTTCAAAAGCTCCAGAAGCCGCATGGAAGCTAAGAATGGCAGACACCAGAACCAGCACAAGGCATCCGCAGCTGAGATCCGTGGAATATCAACGCAGCACAGAAAAACCTGAGCTAACAGCAAAAACGGTGCTGTTTAGAATACTACTGTACCTAAAAAGGTCTCTGGCTTGAGAATAAAAGTTCAGAGATGCTTGTTTGAACAAAAATTATTAACTGCAAAAAGTTTTGGTTGAAAAACGTCTCTTCATATTTGGAAGTGAAAGCCTGATACCAGAATTTTTCTTGTTTGAACTTTTTGAACTTAAAAATGAGATAAAATTACAAAAAGATTTTGGTTATGGATTTTTCATATTTGGAAGGCTAGTACCAATATTTATCATTTGAATTTTAAGACTTAAATGAAATAAATAGAGATTTCATTGCAATGGGACAGTTTTGAGTAATGACCTAGGAACGGTTTTCTGGAATTGGGTTAAAAATGGAACTGTTTAAATGAAGAAATGTATTTCTACTTAGAATCAAGATGCAATTTTGTGTATGCATATATGCTTTATTAACTGGTGATTTATGAATTGTTTTGTGGAACTGTTTATGTAAAAATGGAATTACTTATGGAACTGGTTTTGTGTTACAAATGGAACTGTTTAAACAGAAAAGTTTGCGTTTTCTAACTAGGCTTGAGATTTTGCTTAAAATTATAAAGAAAAGGGAGAGTTAATATTCCTTAGTCTATTTAATTTAAATTGTTGTTTGAGTGGATTAATGTCATGTTTTGTTAGTATACCTCATTTGCATTTCTTACTAAGACTACTTTTAAAGTGTGTAAAGAGTTTTATTAAGAAACTGCTTTTGGATGTTTTGCTAAAAGTTTTCAAAGTGTTAATGGTTAGGGAAAGAAAAGTTTGCGTTTTCTAACTAGGCTTGAGATTTTGCTTAAAATTATAAAGAAAAGGGAGAGTTAATATTCCTTAGTCTATTTAATTTAAATTGCTGTTTGAGTGGATTAATGTCATGTTTTGTTAGTAAGAAATGCAAATGGGGTATTCTAAGAGACTACTTTTAAAGTGTGTAAAGAGTTTTATTAAGAAACTGCTTTTGAAAACTTTTAGCAAAACATCCAAAGTGTTAATGGTTAGATTGAAAGTATTGCTTTTCAATATGGGTTTGTAGGAATTGTATAAGTTTGGGTTCCTCTAACTAGGTTTGAGTTTTTGTTTAAAAATTATAAAGAAAAGGAGGATCTATGAGATTGAATTATGTTCGCAGAAATCTATTGATACTAATGCACCCTGGTTTTGTGGAGTTGAGGAAATGTTTAAGTTTGATGTGAATACATCGAAGTTTTTCCTATGTTCTGTTAATAAGAAAATTCAAGTGACTGAGTTAAAGTTGTAAGACAGAAAATTAACTATATATAGCACCATATATGCTAATTCAAATGGTTCTGTTAAGAGTTTGCTTTGAGTTGTAAGGTTGAGAGAATTGTGACTATGTATAGCAATATTTATGTTTACCTGTTAATGGTAATGATGAAGCTAAGGGATTCTTTAAGTTTGTAGTCGCCTTAAGAGTTTTTGGTTTAGAAAGGGCTTGAGGCAGCTAAGACTGCTGTGGTCACCTTGGACCTAATTCAAAAGAGAAATGCCATCTATATCATCCTCTACTCCCATACAGGGAGGTGTAACAGCTATGGAGATTGCTATAAGCCATTAATAGTTATTTTTTATATATATTAAGAAGGGGGGACCTGTGGGAGCCCGTTCTCGGGTTCCTCGTGGCTTTACCCAGCAGGTCCGCATAGAGGATGATCAGGACCACGGGCTGAGTGCAGGTGTCTGAGATGCTCTGCACTTGGCTGTGCTGGGGGAGGAGGTCTTTTGCTCTACCCCTTGGCATCTCTAGAAAAACCCTGGGCCAGAGACAGTCGGGGCCCGTTGGAATAGGTTCTAGGCCCTCTTGAGACTATCCTTTATTTTCTACCTGTTTATCTCCACAAGATTCTCCGCTATAAATCCTTCTATCTAATATTTCCTGCTGATTGCACTCAAGAAAACTCTGGGGAACTGTGGGGGTGGTGGGTAAATGCCCCACACCGTCCCTCCCTGCCCCGTCCCTCCCTGCCCCGTCCCTCCCTGCCCCGTCCCTCCCTGCCCCGTCCCTCCCTGCCCCGTCCTCCTGCCCCGTCCCTCCCTGCCCCGTCCCTCCCTGCCCCGTCCCTCCCTGCCCGTCCCTCCCTGCCCCGTCCCTCCCTGCCCCGTCCCTCCCTGCCCCGTCCCTCCCTGCCCCGTCCCGTCCCTCCTTTTTCTCTTTGGATTCCAATCTCTGGCTAGGTAGCTGTTTTCAAATTCCCTCGGATTTCTACTCTTGTACACAGACTTGTTAAGTCAATTAAGATATCAGACATTTTAAAAGGAAGAACTACTTAAAAGAGAAAAAAAAATTCCACTCTAAAAAAAAAAAAATATGGGTATTGTAGCTGGAGTTTTCTCCAGTGTTGCCTGGCCCATGGTCAGGACAAATCTCTCACCCACCAGTCCCACAGCCGCTTAGACCCAACCAAGTAAACACAGACTTATATTGCTTACAAACTGTATGGTTGTAGCAGGCTTCTTGTTATCTAGTTCTTATAGAAATGGTTTAATTTAAGATATAAATCTAGACTTTGCCACATGACTCATGGCTTACCAGTATCTTACATGTTGGTACTCATGGTGGCAGCTGGCAGCGTCTCTCTGACCCAGCCATCCTGTTCCCAGAATTCTCTTCTCTGCTTGTCCCGCCTATACTTCCTGCCTGGCTACTAGCCAATCAGCATTTTATTTATACAGAGCAATATCCACAGCACTTCCTTTTTTTTCTTTTCAAAAAGAAAGGCTTTAACTTTCACATAGTAAAATTACATATAACAAAACAGTTATCAAGCAAGAATTACAGTTATAATATCTAGTCTATTTGTATTTGGCAAAATTAAAGAAAATATTCTATCTATCCTATATTTGTGAGTCTAAGATTTCATAGCTAACTTATAATTTCCTTAGTTATGATAAAAGATAACTATCTAGTCTTCAACTACAAAGACCTCAGAAGGATATAATATTACCTGAGAAATGGGAGAAGGATACAAGCAACTTTTGAGAGTCTTGTGAGAGTAGACAGAGACAGCTGGCAGCCTGGACAGTCATCCAAAGTTCTTTTGTAAAGTTGGGGGATCTGTCTTTAGCCCACAGGCCTAGAGTCTCTCAGTCACTTCTCTGTGTGTCCTGTAGAATGTCTGGCAGTTTCCTCTGCAAAGCAGGAACCTGAAGGACCATTTCGCCAAGCAAAGTTCAGTGCTCACCTTCCTATGGGTCCTGCATGTCCAGTCGATCAAGCAGTCCAGGCAAGAACAGTTTCTTGCCCAAATGGCTATTTTTGCCAAGAAGAAGATAAACTCCATAGAGATTGTCTTTGATGCCCATCCTCCTCTCTGAAGTAAATCGGTGCTGCCAAGAGCAGACATGTCTCATTGTCCAGAAAGTCTAAATTTTTAAAACATTTTAAATGCCATATCCTGTAGGTCTTTGAAGTGTTTAAAGATTACCTACCTAATTGAATTATATCTATGTATATCTAGAAAACAACATGACTATAAGTTTGACAATCATAGAAGACTAATTATTAATCTGTATTTCTTAATTATCCACTACAATCTAAATGAGTTAAATATAACACCTCAAACAATAGAAATATATATACAGTATAACAAAATTAAGATTAAACTTCTATCAATAAACTAAAATCCATAGCAATGTAAAACATTTTAAACAAGTTGTTACTCTTTAAGAGTATGTTCATTAATCTACCCTTTCATCCTGTCATGTCTAAACTATGCCCTTTTCTTTATAAAGAAATCACATTTATAATCAACCTGTTTTAAATAAAAAATTTTTTCTCTGTCCCACATCAGAGGGCTCTTTAGATATTGGACACAAGAATCTCTCAACCTTTTCTTTTAAGAATATGCTTATGTTTAGAGAAGGAGTGAGCCAATTCCATCTCCAAAGCCAGCTTGGTATATTTGGGAATTTGGGCGTAGCTTCTCTTACTACTTCCTGCTGGAGGGGGTGTGTGTGTGCCATTTCTTATGGGGACACAAAGAAAATTTTAGGATTATGGGGTAGTCTGTGAGGTTGTGTTGTCTGAGCCAGTTGCCTTGAAACTGTTCTGGATGTTGGATCATCTGGGCCATGGTGTCATTGGAGACCTTTCAGGGGATCTTGGCTGGTCAAACCTGATGTATCTTAATCTGGAACAAATCCATAGCCTCTGGCTTTCTGTGGAGACAAAAGGAGAGCCTCCTTTCCAAAGCAACATATTCTTACATCCAAATTCTGAAGCCAAGTTATCTTTATAATATACATATTGGCTTAACTCAACAGCTTTTACCATTAAATGCTTTTCTGCAGTTAAAAATATCAAAGACAACACAACCTAGATTCTCTGTAATATCATCTTTATGTGGCTTTTTTATACTACCTTTACTGTCTCTTTAAAGACTTTATTTTTTTAAACTATGTATTTCTTTATATAACTGCACATTCCTTTTTTTCTTTTAAGCCTATGTACATTTTTACACACATTGTAAACCACTTAAAGTCTTGTTTCATCTGAATCGGTTTATTGTGTAACTATTGCTTTAAACTGCAGAATTTGTAAGACCAAAAGGGCCACTGTGGCTGGTGGCTCCGCCCACCTCAGCTTCCCCACATGGTTTGTTTACTGCCAGCTCTGGAAGCCATCAACTCTCAGAAACAATGGGTCTATGCTTCTAACAAAGCAGCATGTAGCTCAGAAGCCTTTTTTTTTTTTAAAAAAAACCAGCAAAAACTATATCCAACACACAGCATAGTGCACAGCTCGGAGACACCTCTGTGTAACATAGCATAGGTCAAGTCTGCATGCATGCCAGGAACCCACCATGAGTAGCTCAACACGCAGGCTGCCACTAACTTGAGAGAGATGTCCATATCTTCTCTGAAGTAGATTGGTACTGCCAGGAGCAGACATGTCTCATAGAAAATTTTTTTTATGACTAAGTTATTAAAACATTTTTAAATGCCATATTCTATAGATCTCTGAAGGGTTTGAAGATGACCTATCTAAAATATATCTGCTCGATCTTGAAAACATACCTCCATTGTGCTGTAAACCTGTATTTAAGGTTTCCCCCTCTTTCAATAAATGGCATTTGGCATTCTGCTGTGGCGAATGACTCGCTGTCTCTTGTCTCTTATTTTTTAATCCACAGCCCCTCGCCCAGATATGGTGAATGGGTGGTGGTAGTGTGGGCGTTGCCGAAACAGGAAGAGAGTGAGCTGGACCGAGTGGGTGAGGTCCTCTCAAAGGAGAGCGGCTTCTGTCTTTGAATGATCCCTTCAGTAGTGGAAATCTACAATATTCGTTAGAGGCTTTGTCTGGTTACTCATCACAGCCTAAGTTTCCCCTTAGGTGACAAGGATCCAGCATCTGAAGATGTGGAAGGAAGGGTCCAGTGTTTTCTCAAGCTGCAAGAGGCTCGATCCTGAATCCATTCTCGGCCAGGAGGCAGAGATTCTTGAGGCCTGAAAACAGTGGTTAACACTTTCCTTATTCACTTCTGAATAAGGCTCCATGGAATCGTCATCAGAAATATTTTTGTTGCCACTGTGAGAAAGAAAAACCCCTGGGAGTCTTGCTTAGCTACAAGAGATGGCCAGTTCAGACTCAGTGTCCCTCATTGGTAGAAGTCCTCACTAGGTACACCCTCATAGATTCCAGGAAGTTTCCACTGGACTTCGGTTCCCCACTACCCACCAAATACCCACAAACTATTTGTCTTTCCCCCTCTGTTCATCTATCCACCACCCCATCTCTCCCACTTCCAACTCCAACTGTCCACCTACAAGATCTATTCTATTTCTCCTTTCCTGGGAGATCTAAGCATTCCCTCTAGATCCGTCCTCTTTACCTAACCTCTGAGTGTATGGACTGTTAATTGGTTATCATTTACTTAATGGCCAATAATCACTTTTGAATTAATACATACCATCTTTGTCTTTCTGGGTCTGGGTTACCTCACTCAGGATGATTTTTCTAGGTCTATCCTATCCATTTGCTCACAAATTTCATGGTGCTATTTTTTAACAGCTGCGTAATACTCCATGGTGTAAATATATAACATTTTCTTTATCCAACCACCTAGTTTTACCTCCACACTCCAGACTCTGTAGCACCTCCAGGATACAGAGAACCCGGGTCCCAAGAAACTATGAAGAACAACAGAGCCCTGAAGGCACAATGCAGGTGATCTGGGAGAGGAGGGGATGGTGTGTGGGGGGGGGCATTTACCCGCCACCTCCACAGTTCCCCAGAGTTTTCTTGAGTGCAATCAGCAGGAAATATTAGATAGAAGGATTTATAGCGGAGAATCTTGTGGAGATAAACAGGTAGAAAATAAAGGATAGCCTCGAGAGGGCCTGGAACACAGCTATTAGGTGATATAAGGTATTTTTCTAAAGAAGCTAGTAAAGCCAAAAGCAGCACAGCTCTGAACTCTTATTTCCTCACTGTTTGCATTAGACCAGTGACAAAAACCTCAAATACTAATCGAGCCACTTTCATTCTGGTTCCTTTATAGGAACCTCATTGGAGCTGACTTTTCTTAGTTCCACACTCCTTACCAGATGCTCCGGTAACCACCGAGCTTCATTCTCCTCTTGTGAAAAAACACAAACATGTTTTCGACCCCATATTAACACAGGATTGGGACCCTTCCATAATCCCGAGCAGGGATCTTTCCATTTCACTTGAGTTTCAGGATTTAGTATTTTCACTTCATTAGCTTTAACTCCTGATGTTATAGCAGCTGTAATATTTAGCATTTTTTTTTTATAAGGAACTTTCAGGTGAAGCAACTCTTTTGTAAAACAGCTAGATTTTCTGAAGTTTCTTATCTATAAAGCAGTCATTTCTTTTTGAATGCCTGTTTCCTTGTATCCTTATTAGATTTGCAAAGGAATTACTCATTGCAGGCAGTTTGTTCAAAAGGCAAAGAATTTTTAATTTCAACATAAGTTTCTTCATATCTAAAACAACGTTCAGTGTATAAACTGCTTTCCCTTGTTTTAAGGATTTTTAAAGCAGCTTGTTTGCTCTTATTATAGGTAGCTTTTTGTCGTCCAACTACCGAAAAAACCTTGCACAGCTATTAGGGTAAAGAAGGCATTTTACCAACCCCCAAACCGCGAAGCACCTAGTTCCATATCCTTTCAATTTTTCATTGGAACTGACACTTAAACTCTTAGATTATTTTCCTCCTTATTCTTTTTAAAAGCTGTATTTTAAGTTTACCATGAACGTATTTTTTGAGCTGACAAAAGTGTTTCAGGGCAATGTCGCCATCTTTAGCGGAAAAACTACCTTTCCCAGAATGCATTTCCTTTATATCAGTCCATACTAATATCAGTCCCTTATATCATTTCCCATATTTCTTATCGGGTTTGAGAGTCAACTGATTCTCTTTTAGCAGACTTGCTTACAAATTCTTGCCCGCGAGGTTTGAACAAAGTTTTTTTGCTTTTGCAATGGGAGATTTGAACGAGCATTTTACATTTTCAGCTATGGCACATTGGGAGGTTTCTATTCTCCTTAGCTGGCTTTAACAGGTGTTTCAACTTCATCAGACACTGGCCCCCGAATCAGAACCACACCTGCCTCGGTAGCCGGCATTGTGGCTGGCATTTTTGATAGCAACTTTGCTCGGGGCTTGTGCTTGCCTTAGCCAGTCAGTGAAAAACAAGATCATGTACAACAGCTTTTCCATAGCCCTTTCAGAGAGATTTTTTTCACTGATTTATCTCATTTTGCTTGTTCGTTCCCCACCAGATGCAGAGCTTCAGGTATCTGCGGCTCTGTACCTCTGCTAGCTGCCTTTGGAGGTAGGGGCTTTTTTTTCTACCCCCGAATCTGCCTCAAACTCTAGCAGCTTTGTCAGGTCATGCATTTTCTGGGGAGGAATCTGTCCCCTCTGTTTCTTCTGAGTCTTTCTCCCAGACAGTTCCCAGTTTGGTCTCAGTTCATCCCCTCTACCGCAGAAATGGTTTCCGACACTAGAGCGGCGGCTTTCCCTGCTACTGAAGGTAGGGGCTTTTTGTCCGTTTCTGTTTTCAGGGTCTGTGTGGTTTGCGTACAGACTGAAAAATCTAACAAGGGAGGTTTTTGCCATTTCTCAACTCCCATTAGGACAGGTGCTTTGCTTTGCATCATCAGGCCTTCACCTGGCCCAGTCCCCCCCAGTGGGTTGCATTTGCTTGTCTGGGTGCTCAAGGACAGAGCTTATGCCAGAGACAATCACCCCTCAGGGCTACACTCCCTCATCTCATCGGAGTCAGTTGAAACAAAGCTTTTCTCAAAGAGATGCTTTCTCTGACAGAAAAGAAAGCTTTACTCCTGGATAGTTCTGTTCTGCCCAGGCTGGGCTCTTTCCCCAGACAGCGTTCTGACTCAGCAGCAAGACTGCTTCAGACACAGTTCAGCTTTACTGTTTCCCGGAAAGGTCCTTACTCTGATAGGAAAGCTTTTTCTCAGATTTCTTTTTGCAGCTGTGGACCTATAAACCCGAGACTTGTAGGAAAGTGGATAACTGTGCCGTTCCCACAGGCTTTAGCTTTGTTTGTTCATTAGCAATCTTCCCCTGGGTCCTGCACCTTCCTGCCTCAGCTCTGTGCTCCAGGAAGTTTGCAACTGCAGGAACCCTAGTATCCCCGAAATGCACTCCAACTCAGAGATGCTGGCCAGTCGCCTCTGGGTTTTTGCTCAGAAGCAAGGATACAATGCTAACAGTTTGCGTTGCTACAGGGGATCTTTGCATTAAGACAATTAGGAGCACCTTTCCATTCTGAAATGCTCACTCAAAACCTTTGCTGCCTCAGCTCGGCTGTAACTGAAAAGCTGGGCTTTTTTTTCTTTTCACAGGTAAAGTTTCCTGCCCTTTTGGGCTCTCTGTAGCTCTTCACCCACACTCCCCCAAGCGTTTCCCTCAGGATACTCTGACCCACTGTCTTTTACTAGCTTGAAGAGAGCTTAGAAGGGGTTTTTAGAAACTTGTCCTTGCCTCCTGCATTGCAGAGAGGATTTTTAAAGCTTGTCCTTGCCTCCTGCATTGCAGAGAGGATTTTTAAAGCTTGTCCTTGCCTCCTGCATTGCAGGGAGGATTGTTAAAGCTTGAAAGAGAACTTAGAGGTTTTGCTGTCTTAAGAGGTTTGTTGTTTTCCCTTAGAGCTAATCACAGGTGGTCCCCATACTAATATCTTCAGGTGATTCTAATTTTTGTCCTTCTGAAAGTTCTGAAAGGCTTTAGTTTTTAAGTTTTTTAAGAGCTTTTGAGAAAGATTAAGGCTTTAGAGAGTTTTTTCCCAAATTTTCCAAGAAAAGCTTTATAGTTTAAGAGAAAGATTTCCCCCCCAGGAGAAAGACCAACTTTTCCCAAAACTTCCCAACTTTAAACTTTGACTTCTTACACCCCCATTTTTGCATCGGAGTAATTACTTTCTCCTGTCACTTGGACTTAGCATTTCAGCTGTCCCCAGGTCAAAAGCTTCCATAGGAAACTTTCTTCCCCATAAGCTCAGAGAAGAGCTTTTTTTACTACCCGAAAAGCCCAAAGAAAGATTTTTTTCCCAGTTTGTGTTTATAGCCCCCAAAGTGAGAAAATTGAAGAGTTTTTCTGTCTAGTTGCCTTACTTATTTTTTCCTACACAATCTTACACTTCTAAGATTTTCCTAAACTATATTACTACCCTATACCTTATACTTATCACAGATAGAAATTGAGACAGGGACAGAAGATAGAAAATTTTGACAGAAGAGAATTTCGCTGCAGCATCGGACATCCTTCCAGTCTACTTTCCTTTTCTCTTGAGGATAAAACCCATGCCTCCCCAAAAAATATATATAAAAAATATATATTTTTTCATAACACCGGCATGCCTTTCCACTGGCAGGGCTGACTCAGAACTTTCACCAAAAACTCTGTAATAAAACTATTTTCCTTTATCTTTAGTCCCTATTACTTTGTCTTTAGTCCCTGTTCATTTGTCTTTAGTGCCCTTTTTTTGTTCCCTTTTTTTCTTTAGTCCCTTTTTTTCTTTTTTCTTTAGTCCCTGTTCATGGTGCCATTCTGTGGGGCGTTTACCCACCACCCCCACAGTTCTCCAGAGTTTTCTTGAGTGCAATCAGCAGGAAATATTAGATAGAAGGATTTATAGCGGAGAATCTTGCGGAGATAAACAGGTAGAAAATAAAGGATAGCCTCAAGAGGGCCTGGAACCTATTCCAACGGGCCCCCGACTATCTCTGGCCCAGGGTTTTTATAGAGACGCCAAGGGGTGGAGCAAAAGACCTCCTCCCCCAGCACAGCCAAGTGCAGACCATCTCAGACACCTGCACTCAGGCCCGTGGTCCTCATCATCCTCTATTCGGACCTGCTGGGTAAAGCCACGAGGAACCCGAGAACGGGCTCCCACACCTCTGGGACACGCGAGCTCAGGCTGGACCTCAGTCGTGGACAGCTGTGGCTTGAGTCTATGGGGGAACAATGTCCCCAGGAGACACTTGTCCCCTGACAGACCTTTCTGTTTTGCAATGTATTTTCTACACATGAAGGGAGCTATATTTGCAGGCAAGTGGACTCCTCAGTATGAAGAGCAGGGCAGATTGTAAGCCTGGGCTTGGGAGCAAGGGTTTCGAATCATAATGAGAAGTGAATGAGGCCACTCCTGGCTTCTCTCAGTGTGCAAGAAGGGTCCCTAGAAATGTTGCCATGTGACTGCCCATGGCATCAAAGGCACTCATCACATCCTTCCTTCTCTTGCAGGTCCTTTCTGTAGACAACCATGGCCTGACTATGAAATCAGGATCTTCATGCAGGAGTGGAAAGTAGTTGAAGGGATCACTGGGCACCCAGGCAGGAAGATCTACCAGAAGAGCTGGGCTCTTTACCAGCGACTCAATGGGTATTGGGACCTGAAGAAGAGCTGGGAAAGCTGTGTGGACCTGCTGCTGACCCTGCAGAATCTGCACAGCAGACTGTGCAATGGAGGAGGAGACACCATACCCTTGTTTTCTCTGTTGTCAGACGACCTGTACAACATTCTGGGCTGCATTCTCCAGGCAATTCCTCTAGAGGACAGCATAAGTTACTTGATCACAGAGTTCTTCTGAGACCTTAATGTGCTTGAAGCAGAGCTGGGACTCCTTAGGAGATTTTGATAAGGGTTTTCTATCCCTTGGATAACAGAAGGGAGTTTGGAAAAGAGAGTGAGCTGGACAGAATGGGTGAGGTCCTCTCAAAGGAGAGCTGCTTCTGTCTTTGAATAATCCCTTCAGCAGTGGGAGTCTACAATATTCATTAGAGGCTTTGTCTAGTTACTCATCACAGCCTAGGTTTCTCCTTAGGTGACAAGGATCCAGCATTTGGAGACGTGGAAGGAAGGGTCCAGTGTTGGCTCAAGCTGCAAGAGGCTGGATCCTGAATCCATTCCCGGCCAAGAGGCAGAGATTCTTGATGCCTGAAAACAGTGGTTAACACTTTCTTTATCCACTTCTGAACAGAGAGAAGCAGAGCATGTTGAAAGTTTGAGGAACACGATAGAATCCCGAGTGAGGTGGCATAGGAAGCAGGGAGGAAAAAGGCCCTCAGGTATTCAGAGGCAAACCTGAGTTAAGACCGAAATCTTCCATCATGGTATTTCATTCATCGGAGACATGGGAGCTCAGGCTTGGACAGCTGTGGGTCAAGTCTATGTAGGGACAATGTACCCAGGAAACACTTGTGTCCTGAGAGCTATTTCTGTTCTGCAATGCATTTTCTACAACTGAAGGCAGCTACACTTGGAAGCAAGTGTACTCCTCTGTATGACAAGCAGGGCAGATGGTAAGCCTGGGCTTCGAAGCAAGGGTTCCTAATCTCTTGAGAACTGAAAGAGTCTACTCTTGGCTTCTCTCATCGTGTAGGAAGAGTCCTTAGAAATGTTGAGATGTGACTGCACATGGCATCAAAGGCACTCATCACCTTCCACCTTCCCTTGCAGGTCCTTCCTGTAGACACCCATGGTCTGAATCTGAAATCAGGATCTTCCTTCAAGAATGGAAAGTAGTTGAAGGGATCACTGGGCACCCAGGCAGGAAGATCTACCAGAAGAGCTGGGCTCTTTACCAGCGACTCAATGGGTATCGGGACCTGAAGAAGAGCTGGGAAAGCTGTGTGGACCTGCTGCTGCACCCTGCAGAATCTGCACAGGAGACTGTGCAATGGAGGAGGAGACACCATATCCGTGTTTTCTCCTTTCTCAGAAGACCTGTCCAGCATCCTGGGCCACTCCCCATGTTAGGCTCTTCTGCATTCCTCTGCCAATTCCACTAGAGGGCAGCATGGATGGCTGCCCTTCATGAGCACAGAACAGAGCACAGTCTGGAGGGAACCCCCATTCCCAGGGGCCTCTATTGCACATGGAGAACCCAAACACGAGTCTTCTCTGTTTGTATACCTTCCTCTGTCACCCCAGGGGAGTGGAAATTGGACATGTTCTGGGTGGACCAAGACACACAGGATAGATAGACCATGGCTTAGCACGATTCTGAGAGATTGAGGGTGCCATGCTTATGAACTCTCCCCATTTCTTCTCTCTTCAGGTCCTCCCTACCATGAAGCATTTGGTAATCACCTACCCCCATGAACCCTCAACCTTCAAGGGACCGGCCTGGGGATCATGGCATCCCTGGTCTTTCTGCACAGCTTCAAGGGAACCCATTGCCTATGATGTCCCAGGAAGATTCCCCGTTTCTCAGATGGGAGACCCAGAATCACTGCTCTCCATCCTCAGTTACACACCTACTTCCTGCCTCTGATTTAGGAATTTGGGAAGACATGGTTAACGTCCTTGAACTTGAAACCATGCTCCAATTTGCAGAGGTACAGAAGTTCAGCCCCTTCCCTGTCCTTGTTGGCTCTCTAGGTTTTCCTTTGTTAAGGCAGCATCTGAGTGGTCCAATGCTTGCCCACAGGACTCTACAGCCAAGATTGTTGCTGAACTCCTGAACTGGCCTTCACCTCTCATGGAAGGGCTCGGATAGTAGGCCCATGTCAAGCACCCTTGTTGTGTGATACTAGAACAACAGTTACTTGATCACAGAGTTCTTCTGAGACCTTAATGTGTCTGAAGCAGAGCTGGGACTCAGAGAGAGTTTGATAGGGGTTTTGTATCACTTGGATAAGAGAAAGGAGTTTGGGAAAGAGAATGAGCTGGACAGAGTGGGCGAGGTCCTCCTAACGGGGAACTGCTTCTGTCTTTGAATGTTCCCTTCAGCAGTGGGCTGCTACAATATTCACTGGAGGCTTTGCCTGGTTACTCTTCACAGGCATGGTTTCCCCTTAGGTGACAAGGATCCAGCATCTGGAGATGGAGAAGGAACGGTCCATTGTTTGCTCAAGCTGCAAGAGGCTGAATCCTCAGTCCACTTCTGGCCATGAGGCAGAGATTCTTGATGCCTGAAAACAGTTCTTAACACTTTCCTTATTCACTTCTGAACAGAGAAGCAGAGCACATTGAAAGTTTGAGGAACAGCAATGAGTCCCCAGTGAGATGGTGATGGAAACAGGGAGGACAAAGGCCCTCAGGTATTCAGAGGCAACCCTGAGTTAAGGCTAAAACCTTGCACCATACTATTTCTTTCCTCTGTGACCCGGGACCTCAGGCAGGACCTCAGGCGTGGACAGCTTTGTCCAGGATGTTCTTGTCCTCAGTTGTCTCAGCTTCCTGCCCTTCTGGCAAGAGACCCAAAGTCACAGGGTTCCCTGAGAGTGTTTCCAGGGAGGCAGGTGGGTTGAGTCTATGTAGGGACAATGTCCCCAGGCAGCACTTGTCCCCTGAGAGCCCTTTCTGTTCTGCAATGCATTTTCTACAACTGAAGGCAGCTACACTTGTAAGCAAGTGTACTCCTCGGTGTGAAGATCAGAGCAGGTGGTAAGCCTGGGCTTGGGAGCAAGGGTCCTGATCTCTTGAGAAGTGAATGAGGCCACTCTTGGCTTCTCTCAGTGTGCAGGGAGGGTCCCTAGAAGAGTTGAGATGTGCTGTGCATGGCATCAATGGCACTCATCACCTCATTTCTTCCCTTGCTGGTCCTTCCTGTAGACACCCATGACCTGACTATGAAATCAGGATCTTCATGCAGGAGTGGAAAATAGTTGGGCACCCAGCAGGAAGATCTGCCAGAAGAGCTGGGCTCTTTACCAGCGACTCAATGGGCATCGGGACCTGAAGAAGAGCTGGGAAAGCTGTGTGGACCTGCTGCTCACCCTGCAGAATCTGCACAGGAGACTGTGCAATGGGAGAGGAGACACCATACGCTTTTTTTCTCCTTTCTCAGAAGACCTGTCAGCATCCTGGGCCACTTCCCATGTTAGGCTCTTCTGCATTTTCCAGCCAATTCCTCTAGAGGGCAGCATGGGCTGGGCTGCACTTCATGAGCACAGAACAGAGCACAGTCTGGAAGGAACCCCCATTCCCAGGGATCATGATTGTACATGGTGAACACCTGTCCTCTGGTGTTTGTCTACCTTCCTCTGTCACCCCAGGGGAGTGGAAACTGGACATGTTCTGGGTGGACCAAGATACCCAGGACACACAGACCATGGCATAGCACGATTCTGGGAGAGTGTGGATACCATGCTAATGAACTCTCTCCATTTCTTCTTCCTCTCAGGTCCTCTCTACAGTGAAGTGTTTGGTAACTACCTCCCTCCTGAGAACCCTCAACCTTCCAGGGACCAGCCTGAGGATCTCGGCATCCCTGGTCCTTCTGTACAGCTTCAAGGGAACCCATTGACTATGATGTCCCAGGGAGATTACCCATTTCTCAGGTGAGAGACCCAGAAGCACTGCTGTCCATCCTCAGTTCCACACCTACTTCCTGCCTGTGATCCAGGACTCTGGGTCCTGCAACATCAGCAGCCGTGGTCAACCTCTTATTAACACCCAGATTCTCAATGAAGACTACTGGAGTTTTTTGTTTCTTCTCTGAAAACCTCAGGACCTTGCAGCATTGTGGGTTTAGGCTTCTTTTTCTACCTCCTAAGAGAGTAATATGTAAAAATCAATAAAGTCAATAAATGTCCCTGAAGTAACACTCTCCTGCCTTGTCCTTGTCTCTTGAGTGGGGTCCTAGGTAAAGAGGGGCTATGAAATTATTTTCAGAGGTTCATTCTCTGGTGCCCCAGGACTTGCCCTCTCCCATCTCTCTCCATCTGACTCCTGGCATGGGGTCTCCTCTCTCACCAGGGCAAACTCTCCTTCCATAGACCTGTGCTTCTGCCATTTTCATTCTTGGTCATTCTTGTTCAATGTCTCACAGCCTCAGTCTCTCCACAGTGCAATGCAAACAGGATGGAGCCGGGATGATACTGGGTGGTATCAGACACACAAAGACAGTGGCTTATGCATGCAATGGAGAAAAAAATCAGAGACTCATTCTTATCTCAGGAACTATTTTTAGGATAGGAAGGAACACAAACTGGTGGTTTCAGACTGTGTCTCATGGTCTCTCATTCTTCATCTTTTGTTCCACAGCTGGTGGCCCTCTTTGTTAGGGTTAGGAGCTCTGGTCTTGTTCGACTTAGTATGTGAGTAAGGTAAGCTCTGAGAGTTGGAGGACTCCTGCATGTCCCATCGCTCTCTCTCTCTCTCTCTCTCTCTCTCTCTTCTCTCTCTCTCTCTCTCTCGTTCACCTGGTGTTGATGGCTTGAGCTCTCCTCTGCTCTTTCACACACCTGCTTGGCTGCCATTTGCCATCAGTTCCCTACTGGTGAAGTCCGGGGACCTAGAAGTTGTCTCTCAAGTGCTCTCCCTGAGTTTCGTCCACAATAAAGTGAACACAGGAGCAAGACCTCCCATCACAGCAGCCGGAAGGAGGGATGGATGGAGTGCCCATGGCGAGTGGGGAAGGGTTCAAAACACAGACGTTGCGGCTGTCACCAGGACTGAGATGAAACAAAAGACAAAAGACAGCAGGGCTGGAACGTCAGGGTCAGGGTTGGCAGACTCACAGTGCCCTTCCTTCCAGGAGTCTCCACTCTGCCACCACGACTGCCTTTTCCACAGGCCAGTGCTGTTGTGCCCCTGTCGTTCACTGCTTCCTTTTTCTCTTTGTGCAAGTTGGTGATGCCCATGGAGGATTCCATTGTTTCCTGAAGGCAGCCCTGCATCTCAGCCATCAAGTGTCAGTCCCAGTCCCTCTTCCTGTCTTTATCACTGGAGAATCCACCCTCCAATAGCTTTGGTCAGCTATAACTGTGGTCCTAAATAACACCTTTGATCCTCAATGAAGACAATTAATAAATTTCCCCTCCTGTCTACATCCTCTGAATCACATTGTATTTTAGGTGTATGCCTCTTTCTCTACCTCATAAGATAACCATAAGTGAAGTTAAATTAAAGTTTATGACGTAACTCTCTCTTGCCTCATACTTTTATGTCTTTGTGGACCTTGAGTGCAGAGGCACAGGAGGAGATGGTACTGGTGTAAGTCATTCCCCTGTATCCGAGGTCTCACCCTCTCCACTCTATAGCCATTAGACGTGACATGCATTCTCTTCTCTCACAAGGGCATTCTCTACTCTCATAGTCGTCCTGGTGTCTTAGTTAGGGTTTCTATTGTTGTGGAGAGACACAATGACCTCGGCCACTCTTATAAAGGAAGCCGTGTAATTGGGGCTATCTTAAGTTGCAGAGTGTAGTCCATTTTCATCATGGTGGGTGGCTGGCAGGCAGACATGGTGCTGGGGAAGAGACAGAGTTCTACATCTTGATCCACAGGTGTCAGAAGCAAGTGAAGAGCACTGAGGGTGACTTGAGCAAAGGGGACCTCAGAGCCACACACCCAGTGACACACTTCCTTTAACAAGGACACACCCACTCCAACAAGGCCACACCCACTCCAACAAAGCCACACCTACTTTCACAAAGGACACCTACTCCAACAAAGTCACATCTCCTAATAGTGCCATTTCCCTAGGAGGGTCATTTCCTTTTCAACTACCACAATAGGTTCCCCAGGTGAGCCATGAACTCAGGATCCTTCTGCCTCTGTTCCCACTAGCAGAGATTATAGCCATGTTCCCCAATATTCAGAATTTTACTTCCTTTAAAGGAAACAGGATTATGTCTTTGATGTTAATTCTGACATAAGACGAATATCCTAGATAGGATATCTTTGCTATAATTGTATATGAAATTATAATAATCGCAAACATTTAAAAATAGATTAATAAAGTTGGCCGCTTATCAGTAATGCATTTAATACACACAGGCAACCTGCCGTCTATGTTAATATTCATCCTAGACTGTCTTCTGATAAAGAATTAACTTCAATTTGATTTTTGGAGTAGAATTGCACTCAGAACCCTGCACATGCTGCTCAGGCACTCTAGCACTGAGCTACATCCCAGCACCTAGGACCTTGAATTGTCATGGGAGGAATTTGATCCTAGAAACTGTCAGGTCTAACAGAAATTCCATTTCTCTCTGCTCTCCCTCTCCCTCTCCATCTATCCTGCCCATCTCATTCTGCTCATATTTCTCTCATTGGCAGGTCCTGTCTGCTGTCCGTATTCAGTTTAGTACTGTCCTGGCTTTTGATTCCTTTTTTTGAGATAATAATTTTATTGATTCTTTGGAAATGTCCCCTCTTGCACTCAATCACACTCACTACCCCGTCCTTCTATAGCCGCCATGTGTTGGGATTTAAGGCATGTGCCAGCACACCTGGCTATTGAATTAACTCTTGTTTAGAGAACTAGATCTACTACACCATACCTTATATGGAACTTGGATTTGGGTCTTGTTTGTGAAAAATGGGACTTGCTATCAACATAGGTTTGGTGTACAAGGTATGTGTGATAAATAAGGAAATTATCACTTCCTACGCTTTTAAAGAGCTACTCAGGAAAACAGAAACCGACTTAGAAATGTGTGGCTAACCACTGTTGATAGCTGCTGTAGATTTATCCTTCTGTACACTGTGAATATGTATTGCTCTCATTTGGTTAATGAAAAAGCCGATGGGCCCATAGCAAGGCAGGATAAAGTTAGGCGGGACAGACAAACTGAGGATGAAGAGGGGCAGAGTGAGAGAGCTGGCAGCAGAAGCAGAGAGATCAAGATGGGCACACCAGACTGAGACAAGGCACCAGGCCACATGGCAAAGCATAGCTAAGAAAGGTGTGTTCATTTAACTGTAAGAAATACCCAGCAACAAGCCTGAGCGATCGGCTGAGCATTTGTAGTGAATATTAAGCCCCTGAGTGATTATTTAAGATCAGGCCATGGTACAGGAAAACTCTGCCTACAGAGCTGTATTCTACACTAAGCTTCCAGAAAATTTTAGATAAGGAACAACATACATTTGATGAATAAGATATTTTTGATCAATAAATTCATTAACAGGGCAAAACATTCATTTACAGGAAAAACTTGGATCTATAGAGAAAACTTTAGCCTTCTGTAAATGTGGTCAAGGTTAAATCAGAAGCAAGTAACTAAATACCAATGGAGTTTGTCTAAAACCAGGTGTGCTTCTAGATTAGATGATGGCCCTCAAGCCCCTCAGAGAGGTCCAGTGACTATGGTTTTTAGGGTGTTTAATGGAAGAGAAGAGCAGGAAAAGTTGGAAAAGCTTCAAGTGATAGACAGGAATCCCAGACCCTAGCACAGCCCTAAGGTCTCCTCCAAAGAAGACCATGGGGCACAAGGAAGTCCACTGACATATTCCTTCAAATGTGGCAGAGCCAGCCACTGGGGGGAAAACTGCCCTACCCCTCACCTGCTTCTGGGACCCTGCCAGACTGTGGATGAGTAGGACGCTGGAGAATTGATTGCCTGTCTTTTCCTTGCCAAGAAAGATCATTCTTTCAAGTTCTTCATGCACAGGAAAGTTTCTTGGATTTTCTGGGCCTGATTAGTGAAGTCTAATGCCACCCTGGGACCTCTGCTCTGTAGTTAGAGTTTTCCTGCCTTGCCCAAATCTTTGTCACCTGCCAGTCCCACAGCCACTCAGACCCAACCAAGTAAACACAGAGACTTCTATTGCTTACAAACTGTATGGCCGTGGCAGGCTTCTTGCTAACTGTTCTTATAGCTTAAACTAATCCATTTCCATAAATCTATACCTTGCCATGTGGCTCGTGGCTTACTGGCATCTTTACATGCTGCTTGTCCTGGCGGCGGCTGGCAGTGACTCCTTCTGCCTTCCTGTTCTTTCTTTTCTCCTCTCTGTTAGTCCCACCTATACTTCCTGCCTAGCCACAGGCCAATCAGTGTTTTATTTGTTGACCAATCAGAGTAATTTGACATACAGACCATCCCACAGCACTGCTCCTTACAAAACCATTCAGATTACCATGGAGGAACCTAGAGTAACCATCCGGGTAGCAGGTAAGTTCCTGTCATTTTAACTGAATGAGAGGCCATTTGGATTATTATTGTGGAATATTAGTTGAAGATGTGTTACATTCCTTTATGCTGTGGAATGCAAAGATCTGTTGAATTCTTTTATGTTGCATTTGTAAAATTCTGTGAAGCTGTGTTACTTCGTCTACCTGAAACACCCCATTGTTCTAATAAATAGCTGAATGGCCTGTAGCCCGGCAGGAGAGAGTAACAGGTGGGGCTGGAGGGAAGAGAGAATAAATATAGAGAAGAGCAGAGGGAGGAGCAAGAAAAGGAGGAGGAGGAGAACTCCAGGAACCAGCCTCCCAGCAATGCAGCCAGCCAGGGAGTAAGAAGGAAAGAAGGATATAGAGAATGGAAAAAGGTAAAAGCCCAGAGGCAAACGGTAGCTGGGGAATTTTAAGTCAAGAGAAACTGGGTAGAAATAAGCCTAACCAAGGCATGGCATTCATAAGTAAGAATAAATCTGCATGTATTCATTTGGGAGCTGCAAGGCAGGCACCCATAAGAGTAAAAAAACAAAAAGAAAACTACAGATTGTACTCCCTGCTGTAATTTATTCTTGTCATCTCTCATCCATGGAGTACTGATAAACTGTTAATCTAGACTTGGTAAAGACCTGGCTACTATTATCATAGTGACATGCTCAACATCTAAATTTCCTTAGGGTGTTTTCTGAATATAGACATAAAAATGTGCCTCATATGCTGTAAATGTCTTTGTCCAATAAATATATTTCCTTCCTGACTTTTCATCCCCCCCTCCAAATACAGGAGCATTGACCTGCAAGTTTCAAGTGTACACAAAAAGGACTGTTCCCTAAGCCTCTTTACCGTCTATCTGTATCTATGAATGCCCCAATAGATTTCCACTCGGTTGACAGACACCATCCATAAATCAACTGCAGCCTGCAAACTGCTCCAAAATAGCCTATAACATGCCAGCCCCAGGTGGTCCTACAGAACCAGCCATCCCTGGACTTGCTGAAAGCAGATGCAAACCAGATGCTTCTGAGACGATTTTCTCAGGTCTCCTACCACTGCCTATTGGCTTGAGCTCCTGCTTTGGCTTAGAATCCCAGACTGCTCCAAAGCCTCCTTCACTTTGCTAGTCCCAGGTGGTCCTTTCAAGCCTGGGCGGTAATCCATATGCTTCCTATCATTTCCTGAGTCCTTTCCAACTCCTGGCTCTTGACCACCATTCAGCCTTCTGGGCTCTGAAAATGATGTCCTAATATCATAAAAATTAGTTACCTAAGAGAGTATGTTGCCTCTTATCATCAATGAAAGGCTGGAATGTTAGGTGCAAAAAAAACCTCCACTGACCAAATTCCAAGGAGCAGAGAGATGGCTGCTGTGGTGGCTGTCAGCACACCACAAAGCATGCTGGCCTCCAGGTTTCTGCAGCCTCACAAGTACCTTTGCACATTTCAGACTCCATGTCAGCATTCCACAATGCATGCTGGCCTCCAGGTTCCTGCAGCCTCACAAGTACCCTATCACACATTTCAGACTCCATGTCAGCATTCTAGGTCTTCTCATCTCCTCCCTTACATTTAAGAACCCATTTCAGGCTCTCTGGTTCTTCAGCAGACCCAACCCTCAGCTCTCCAGCACTGCAACAGAGAGCCAGCCTCCCTTCCTCCCTCTCTATGCCTTCTGTGGGTCTCTCAGAGAACCCCCTCCTGACCTCCTTGCTCCCACTCATCCCTGTGTCTCAGCCCTCAGTTCAGGGGGACACCCCTGCTCAAGAACAGATCAGGCCTCACAGAAGACCAGGTAGCCTGTCTGCAGATCTTTCTCTGCTCTCTCTGTTCCCCCAGCAGACCCAGTACTCAGGCTTGTCCCTACCCCAGCAACAGAACACCAGCTGCAGCCTCTTTTCCCCTGTCCAGGCTTCCTGTGGATCCCACAGACCATCCCCTCCTGACCTCCATCCCCCCACTTGTCACTGCATCTCAGCCTCCAACACCAGCAGCCATTTCCTGTGAACTTCCCCGCTGAGCAGGCCAGTAAAATGGCAAGACACAGCCATCACACTCTCTGACAATCCAGAGAGAAAGCAGAAACCAATGAAGAAAACCCTCACCTAACAAGGACAGACTTAGGCATCAGCACCTAGACCTGTAATCAACCTAAGCCCCGATGCCTAGACGGCAGCAGAAGAAAATCATCAAACACAGGCAGGAAATTGTCTCCACTTGAGCCCAGCATTCTTAGCACAGTAGGCCCTGAATATTCCAACATGGCTGAAACCAAAGACAAACACCAGAAAACCAACTACATGAAGAGGATAGAGGTCCTTAAAGAGGAAATGAATAAATCCCTTAAACAATTCTAGGAAAAAACCAACAAACAATTTGAGGAAATAAATAATTCCCATAAAGAACGCCATGAAATAACAAACAGTTGAAGATGAATAAAATGGTTCAGGACCTGGAAATAGGAATAGAAGCAATATAGAAAGCATAGACTGAAGGAATTCTGAAAGTGAAAAAACTTAGGAATTGAACAGGAATTACAGAGGCAAGCTTAGCCAATAGAATACCAGAGATGGAAGAGAGAGCTTCAGGCACTGAAGAAGAAGTGGATAACATTGGTCAAAGAAAATGTTAAGTCCAAAAATATCCTGGTACAAAACATCCAGAAATCTGAGACACTATGAGAGAAGCAAACTCAAGAATAATAGAATAGAGGAAGAAGGAGATTCCAGGCTCAAAGTTCCAGAAAATAGTTTGAACAAAATCATAGAAGAAAAATTTCCTAACCTAAAAAAGGAGATGAATATAAAGGAAAAAGAAGCTTACTGAACACCACATGTACTGGACCAGAAAAGAAAGCCCCCTCTCCACATAATATTCAAGACATTAAACATACAGAGAGAAAAAAAAAAGAATATTAAAGGTTACAAGGGAGCTGGATGGCAGTGGCACACACCTTTAATCTCAGCACTCGGGAGGCAGAGCCAGGCGATCTCTGTGAGTTCGAGGCCAGCCTGGTCTACAGAGCAAGACCCAGGACAGGCACCAAAACAACACAGAGAAACCCTGTCTTGAAAACAAACAAACAAAAAAGTTGCAAGGAAAAAAGAGCAAGTAACATATAAAGACAGAACTATTAGAACTACCCTGACTTATAATGGCTTCTTTAAGCCAGACAGCCTGGACACATGTACTTTAGTCTCTAATGAACCAGATGTCAGCCCATATTACCATACCCAAAAAACCTTTCAATCACCACAGGACTCGTGGACAGGCATCCTGAGCTCGAAGAGGCCGGACTCGGAGTCGTCACCTTGAGCCTTGCATCTGAGAACCTCCAGCTAATTTGTATAACTACTGTCACGGAAGCTGTGTGTTTTTCAGCACCTTTGTAAGCGATGGCTGCCATCAGGAAGAAACTGGTGATTGTTGGTGATGGAGCTTGTGGTAAGACATGCTTGCTCATAGTCTTCAGCAAGGACCAATTCCCAGAGGTTTATGTGCCCACAGTGTTTGAAAACTATGTGGCAGATATCAAAGTGAATGGAAAGCAGGTGGAGTTGGCTTTGTGGGACACAGCTGTACAGGAAGATTATGATCGCCTGAGGCCTCTCTCCTATCCAGACACTGATGTTATACTGATGTGTTTCTCCATTGACAGCCCTGATAGTTTAGAAAACATCCCAGAAAAATGGACTCCTGAAGTCAAGCATTTCTGTCCCATGTGCCCATCATCCTGGTTAGGAACAAGAAGGATCTTTGGAATGATAAGCTCACAAGACGGGAGTTAGCCAAAATGAAGCAGGAGCCGGTAAAACCTGAAGAAGGCAGAGATATGGCAAAGAGGATTGGCGCTTTTGGGTACTTGGAGTATTCAGCAAAGACCAAAGATGGAGTGAGAGGTTTTTGAAATGGCCACGAGAGCTGCTCTGCAAGCCAGACGTGGGAAGAAAAAATCTGGGGGCCTCATTTTGTGAAGCCTTGTGCAAGCACAGCCCTCATGCCGTTAATTTTGAAGTGCTATTTATTAGTCTTAGTGTATGATTACTGGCCTTTTCATTTATCTATAATTTACCTAAGATTACAAATCAGAAGTCATCTTGCTACCAGTATTTAGAAGCCAGCCATGATTATTAATGATGTCCGACCTGTCTGCCCAGCCAGGGTCTTTCTGACACTGCTCTAACAGCCCTCTCTGCTCTCCACCTGACACCAGGTGCTAAGGCAAAGAATTTCTTAACTTCTTGCTTCTTTCTAGAAAGAAACAGTTGGTAACTTTTGTGAATTAGGCTGTAACTACTTTATAACTAACATGTCCTGCCTCTCCTCTGTCAGCTGCAAGGACCTCTGGTGAGTCACTACTTCAGAGCTTTCCTCCTTAACGGATGCCATTGGCAGAGCTCTGGGGAAGGCATCCAGTTTTTTGAAAACTTGCTCAGCCAGAAAGGCCCAAGTCCACGCAGCTGTGGCAGAGTCACAGTTCTGTGGTCTCATGTTAGTTACCTTATAGTTACTGTGTAATTAGTGCCACTCAATGTATGTTACCAAAAATAAATATATCTACCCCAGACTAGATGTAGTATTTTTTGTATAATTGGATTTCCTAATACTGATATTTGTCATTCCCACAGGAAGTGTATTGTGGTTTTCTTTTCTTTTTTCTTTTTTAAAGAAAGTGTATTTGGAAATAAAGTCAGATGGAAATTTCATTTTTTAAATTCCCATTGTTTCACTCTCTCTAATAAAATATGGCCATATCTTATTCAGCCCTATATATTCAGCCATATATATCATTCCAGTGCCCCTTTCCAGACTGGACTAAGTAAACAGGACTTTGGTTTCACGCCTGAGGCAGTTACTCCTTGGAGGGGGCACGGCCTTTCTCACTGGACTGGCAGGGTCTGGCTCTCTCTAAGTTCACAGTGCTCCTTTATCCACACTGCATCCAAGGTGCCTCCCAGAGAGC